>NC_059165.1:42334177-42959177 GCF_019923935.1 Bubalus bubalis | reverse complement strand
CCAGTGTGTTCACAAGGTGCACTGAAAAGTCCTAGGCATCCTGTGCAAATATCCCAGGCAAAGAACTAGTGAGTAGCAGGGGAGAACAGCAGGTGGGGCCCCAAACAGCAGCCACAGCCATCAAGTTACAGCTAACTATCAAGACTACGATAGGCTATGGAGAAGGGAATGGCAACCCACTCCAGTATTCTTGCCTGGAGAATCCCCACGGACAGAGGAGCCTGGCAGACTACAGTCCATGGGGCCGCAAGAGTCGGATACGACTTGGCGACTAAACCTCCACCACGACCACAGTATGCTAGCCACTGTGCTAAGCACTTCACAAGCAGTTCTCATAGCAACTCAAAAGAGGTGATGCTATTAATATTCCTATTATAGTATTAACATACAGGTGAGGAAATTGAATGAAGCACACAGAGGTTAAGTAACTTGCTCAGGGTCGCACAGCTAGTACTTTGCTGCAGTGGGAGTTAAGCCCAAGTCTTCACCACTGGGTTATACTGGGGTTCTCTGTCAGATTTTCCTGTGGTGAAAGAGTTTTCTCCATGCACACACGAGAGGGTTTATCGAAGGTGCCTCCACAGGCAGCAACCTTAAGACTGACAGGTTGAGGCTTATCAAAATCTCTGATGGCAGCTCCTGAGTGTCAGAGTCATAGCTGCTCTGCGGTTCACCCTGCCATCTGCTAAAATGAGGAAAATACTAAATATTGACCTCTTGTGGCTCAGCCAGGCTTTGTGAGGTTTCAGGATTTAATGTCTGAAAATTACCTCCTGCGGGTACCAGGGACACTTTACAGTAACCCTCCTGCAGACATCACCTTCTTTCTATTGCTCACCCCAGGACTAATAAAGGAGCAGAGGCCATTCTGTTATTCACAGATTTGTATAACAAACACTTTTTTTTTCCACGTGATGAAACCATGAAATAGCCCCACCTGTCCCCTAAGCTCTGAGGTGCCATTAAGCCTCTAGCCCAGTAAGACAGCTCTAGATACAAGGCTATGGCATTTGGTTCAGGGTCAGAATACAGCCCTAACAGAATCTCTCCCTCAAGCCTATCTGCTGAAATTCATAAGAATTATTATCTCTTGACTTGGCTGCCACGGTACTAGAAAGTTCTAAGTCCAGGACAGCCAATATTCCTGACCAATGTGCTCATTGCAGACACACACAGCCCAGCTTCAGTGAGGCGAGAGACAGTGGAGAAGCAAACTGAGAGAGGTGTGGGTCTCGATGGACTTCCCTGAGCCCTGCATCTCACAATGCCTCTCATCCTTACTAACTACACAAGCCAACGAATCCCAATTATTTAAGTTGATTGTGTTTCTGCCATTTACCACAGCAATCTTCATGAATTAGGCAAGGACTCCTGCCAAAAGATAACCAAGACAGGGCTGTTTGGTGTCTTGCAAGCCTCAGTCTTGCATCAGGGAACTTCAGATTGCTGGGACACTAGATGCTGGCTGGTTGGTGGGCACCTAGGCCCCTTACACCTTGATCTTGGCTGTTAGGGCTTCACCTATGATCAGACTTTGCTAAGAAGAAGCCTAGAAAAGGTATAGTACAAAACCAAGATGCTCTATCTTCTGCTCATTCTGGGGCTGGCTTGGTACAGTAACTTGCCATGTGATCTCAAGTAAGTCCTTCATACCATAAAATCCCCTACCTTAAATGAGGATATGGGCCTTTTGGAACAATGCTGCCCATTCTCTGATTCCTGACCTTAGGTTTGTCCAATTCCTGGGAAAATGAGCATTTTTAGCCCATCATTTTGGAACCAAGGTGACTGCTTTCATAGAACATTATTTGATTTTGTTCTGAAAAATTTAATCTCCTAGCCACATGCAGAGGCAGGAGTCTGCTATTTACATTGGACTCTTCACTCTGCTCTGGCTGGGGCGGTCTCCACATACCCGGGGACAGGCTAGGGGAAATGAGAGCACTTTGTTTTTATCGTGGTTATGTGTGTCTCATGAAATAGTCCAAGTGCTTCTTGAGAAGCAAAACAAGGAAGTACAAAAAGGGGATTTACAAATGTCTTAGAGGCCAGTATAACCCATGAGGAATTTTAAAGCTGGCTGAAAGTGTTGTTTTCTTATTTCCTATAAAAGTACCTTATTTAAAAAATCAAATCAGACCAAGAAGTTCTCTGGCAATGGTTTCTTGTTTCCAACCCTTAGCCCCATTTCTCGTGAGCTGTTATTCATGGACTATTCTGAATACAACTCAGATTAGACCATTGCAGTGTCTCTCAGCTGGGGTGCTGTTAGCATTTTACATGAGACTCTTCTGTGCACTCAAGTCCCCTGCATCGCGAGATGTTTGCCTGCCTTCTTAGCTAAACGCCAGCCATATAGTGCCCTACCACTGTGACAGTCAAAAATAAATACCTCTGTGTATTTCCAACAACCTGAGGGGGACTGGAACAAGCACTTTTCAAGTCCATTTAACAAATGGGTTCACTGAGGCCCAGACATGGGAAAGTGACAGGATTTCCAAGGTCACACAAGACTAAGGAACGATTTTGAAGCCGCATGTTTTGACTATCCAATCCTAGTTATCTTTATACTACTTAACCCATCTCTAATAGCTGCTGCTGCTGCTGCTAAGTCACTTCAGTCCTGTCCGACTCTGTGCGACCCCATAGATAGCAGCCCACCAGGCTCCCCCATCCCTGGGATTCTCCAGGCAAAAACACTGGAGTGGGTTGCCAGTTCCTTCTCCAATGCATAAAAGTGAAAGTAAAGTCGCTCAGTCGGGCCCGACTGTTAGTGACCCCATGGACTGCAGTGGGTTTCAATTTGCTGAAGCTATTACACAACTGAGAACCAAGTTATTACTATTAATGCTAATACCAACCATTAACCCCCAATTATACTTTGATTGCACTTGATACATTCTTACAATGTAGTTCAGCAAGTTTTTTCATCCTCATCAGGTTTTCATTACCATAAGCTCATCATACTTGTACTGGTTACTGGGCAAGGAGTAACCTATCAGAATCTGAAAGCAGGATTCTAATTCTTGCTCTGTGCTCTCAAGAGAATTCTCCAGGCAAGAGTACAGGAGTGAGTTACCATTCCCTTCTCCAGGGGATCTTCAGGATCCAGGGATCAAACGCAGGTCTCCTGCACTGCAGGCAGATTCTTGACCACTGAGCCACCTGGGATGCCCTAGCAATAATAATATATGACAGTGAAATCTTCTCATCCCTTGCCTGTTTATGGCTCCCTAAATCCCACCCCATTACTAGATTCGAGAAGAGGAAACAGAAAGGAAAAAAAGTATGCTTCATTAAAGAGTGGGTATTTGCATCACTTTTCTACTACAAGAGTCACTGGCAACAGGAAGGAAACACCTGCCTCATGTCATGTGTCTTGGACTCCTCCTCACCCTCACGCACACCTGATCCATCAATATTGTACAAAGGTGAAAAAGGACAGAGCCTTTAAGACTCTGTTCTTGTGGTACATTCAGAGCAATTCACCAGCCTCTTTTAATTCCTTTGGTCTCTCTGAGATGTGCTGTGAATAAGCCCACATGATCAATGATGGAGTGATGCCCAGTCACTTTTTCAGAGTTTTGGTAGAACAACAGGTCTGGAGTTGCATTTTAATAGCAATACTCTCTTACCATCCAGAGTATTTTATTCTCCTGCAAGAATTTTAAACACACACACACAAACCAGCTTGACTCAAAAGTTTAACACAATGTGAAAAGAACAAAGCTAAGGTCCCGAGTATGGATACTTTCTAGCTGAAAGCACTTAACAGCAGTATGTACAACTGCAAGGGGAATGCCAATTTATAGCTAATAACCATCAAGGGAAAATGAAAAAAAAATATATATATATATTACACATAGCCCTCAAATAAGCTTGTAATGGCAGAGTTTTCTTTTTCTTTTGTGGACCGCATAGCTTGTGGGATCTTAGTTCCCTGACCAGGAATTAAACCCGTGCCCTCGGCAATGAAAAGTGCTGAGTCCAAACCACTGGACTGCCAAGGAGTCCCTCTTTTTCATTTTTTTAGTAGTATTACTAGGGATTCATTAGGAAACAATCATTTAATTTCTCTAAAATATCAATTATGGTTTTGCTGCCCAGGCGTATAATTTTTTTAAATGTTTCTTAATACCATATGACACTTAAAACTAAGATTTTGCCCTTCTCCCCCTCCAAAACTAAAGGAGGGTCAATTTTGAGCTACGAAAAATCCCTTTTCTATTTTTTTCCTTTTTTGGGCCATGCCACTCAGCTTGTGGGATCTTAGTTCCCCGACCTAGGATTGAACCCATGCCCTGTACAGTGGAAGCACAACATTCTAATCATGGGACCACCAGGGAAGTCCCTCCTTTTCTATTTTTGACAGTCATCTTCCAGAAGAGTCAGAGAAACTAGCTTCAGTCTTGGAAAAACGCTGCCAAGCACAAGGATATCCTTTCCATCTCCTCTCTTTTTGTAAAGCTGAGAGCTGCCCATGTGTTTATCCAAATCTATTCTTCAACAAATATTTGAGGCAAACAAGGAAAAGGCATAGAAAAATTTACTGTTAGAGAGAGTTAAAAAAAAAAAATTCCGAACAGAGAGGAAAAAAAAATAGAGAGACCCTAGAAAAAATGCAGTTATCTGGCATGCCTTAAAGCTAGCCATAACTATTTTAAATTACTTTGCATATAAATACCAGTTATCCCCATGGGTAAACGTAACCCCCCCCCTCCTCCAAAGAGAAATGCCTGGAAGTGATTGAGTTATACATCTACAGTAAAGTTATACCATAAAAAACTGCATTACTCCTTTTTCCACACCCCCAGCTCGATTTCAGTACTTTCCTGTGAAGCATATTGGCAAAGTAAAACTTTCTGGTGGTGAAAAAACAATAACAACTTGGACACAAATCAAAATAACTGCATCAGACAAAAATCAATAAGGTGGATCTTCAACTCAATTATTTCCCCTCTGGGGATGAAGTGCGCTCATGATGAGATATTTGTAAATATGCTATTGGCATCTATTTGGTTTGCTTAAACATAGTCACCTCTCAATCCACAGTGCTATTTCACTCTTCTCCTCCCCAAGGCCTGGCCTCCATCCTCAAGAGGTAGTTATCAGAAAACAGGGAGAGGGGTGTTGTCTTGCTGCAAACTACAGTTGGTAAAGGAGTAAATGATCTTATTTTGAAAAGTTTGCCAGAAGGTGGACAGAAGAGTTTTCAAGGCTTAAGTGAATCAAATTCAGTTTGGCTTCAATATTTTTTGACTAATAAAGGAAGATCTCAAATTCCTCCAATTGAAAATAACCAAAATCCTCAAGCAAGACAAAAAAAAAATCCTTTTTGTATTCTCTTGAGACCAAAGTTAGTGTGCTACGAGGCCTGGGAAGGCCTTAGGACACTAAAATATGTGTGTGAGTACACATATACGGGGTTTCCCTAGTGGCTCAGGAGTTCAAGAATCCACCTGCAATGCTGGAGTCAAAGGAGATACAGGTTCGATCCCTGGGTCAGGAAGATCCCCTGGAGGACGGCATGGCAACCCACTCTAGTATTGCCTGGAGATATGCCTGGAGAATCCCATGAAGAGGAGCCTGGCGGGCTACCGTCCATAGCATTACACGGAGTCGGACATGACTGAAGGGACTTAGCATGCACATAGATATATACATACACAAGGAGGGCTGTTGTTTGCATTCATATCCAGGGCAAAGTAGGAAGCCATTTTGGAAAAACAGTCATCACAAACATTGCGGACAAAAAGGCAAGAAACTGACAGAGACTCTCTTCTTAACCAAAGTGCACTCAAGCTCCTCTAAGCCCTTCTTAGCTCAGCCTCATCCTTGCATCTTGTTGTCAAGAGCGAGACTCTAGCTAACTCTCCTAGAACCACCTCCCATCCTCTGAGGATAAGTGTTTTCTGATCAAACTCCTCATCCCCTTCCATCTACCAGGTGATAATGCATCACTCTGGCCTGCCTTCAGTAAAAATCCTATTAAACAGGTCTAGCCAGAAATCCCTCTTGGCTCCTGATGTTGACTTTTAGTAACCTCCCACCCACTGACTCCCTTTCAGCCCCTTAATTCTAAACCCTAACCCAATTTAGAATCGAACACAACTATACTGATGTCTCTGTTTACCTGCTGCAATAGTTCCTCAGTAAATATGTTTTTAGCATTTTAACTGCTGTCTGCTCTGGTTTGCTTTGACAGAAGTGCAACAAATTTTTAAAAAGTCCATGAAAAAAAGGGCGTTTCTTGGATGGATGTCATGTATGTGAGTACCTGCTTGTTTTTTGTGGGTTTTTCTTTTCATCAGTTTAGTTTTAATGTGGAAAAGAGTCATGAATGCAAGCCTGTCTTATGTTCTTGTCTTAACCTGTTAGCTCAAAAATTCTTTCTCTTCTTTCTGTTTTCCACAGAAGTATGTGATAGCTACAGGGATTCAGGATTTCCTATGGCTCCCACGCACTGTGCCTTAAAGATGACTTTTCTTTATTTAGAAAAGGAACTTATTGTTTAGTCACTAAGTTATGTCCAACTTTTTGCAACCCCATGGACTGTATGTAGCCCATCAGGTACCTCTGTCTATGAGATTTCCCAGGCAAGAATACCGGAGTGAGTTGCCATGCCCTCCTTCAAGTGACCTTCCCAACCCAGGGATCGAACCTGCATCTTCTGCATTGGCAGGTAGATTCTTTACCATTTCCTGAGCCACCAGGAAAGCCCCAAAAGGGAGCTACATTGCAATAAGACATAAACATCTTACATCAGTTTAGTTCAGTTCAGTCTCTCAGTTGTATCCGACTCTTTGCGACCCCATGGACTGCAGCATGCCAGGCCTGCCTGTCCCATCACCAAATCCCGGAATTTACCCAAACTCATCTCCATTGTGTCGGTGATGCCATCTGACCATCTCATCCTCTGTCGTCCCCCTCTCCCACCTTCAATCTTTCCCAGCATCAGGGTCTTTTCCAATGAGTCAGCTCTCTGCATCAGGTGGCCAAAGTATTGGAGTTTCAGCTTCTGTATCAGTTCTTCCAATGAACACTCAGGACTGGTCTCCTTTAGGATGGACTGGTTGGATCTCCTTGCAGTCCAAAGGACTCTCAAGAGTTTTCTCCAACACCACAGTTCAAAAGCATCAATTCTTCGGCTTACATATGTGATCTGAAAAGGAACTCTGAAGGTGGTCAGGTCCCTTTAAGCTTAATCGTTTCAAGTTTCCTCCACTTGGAGTCTTATTCAGTGAGCAGTGAAGTTCAGAATGTTGTTCTAGTAACATTTTCTCTTAGTCATCTTGGCAAGTGCTAAGAGAGCAGAAGGGAGTATTTGGAAGGTTTTTTATGAACAAAATCCAGATGAGGTATTTCTAATTTGAGTGTGGGTTGAGGGAAGAAGAAAATTTTAATGACATAGGAAAGGTAATTAACTCGGAAAATGCCAATACTCATATATTCTGATTTATTAAAGATGTTTAGTTTGTTTTTGAAATTGTCTGTCCTATAGGATGAATAGCAATGAGATAAACCAGAAAGGCAGGGATGGGGACCTGGATTTTAGACTTTATTCTCACCATTAGGGTCAAGTAAAGTAACAGGCACTGGGGAAAAGGATAAGAGGTAATTAACCTGAAACTATCACAACTGTGTTAATCAGCTATAGCCCAATTCAAAATAAAGTTTTTTCTTTTTTTCTTTTTTAAGATATCTACTTAGAAAGGGAGGTGGGGGTGGACAGATAGCCCACAGAACCCATTAAATGTCCAGCTCAGGCATGGTGATGATATCTCTGGGCAAAGTGAGCCATCAAAGGTTATGAAGAAAGTAAGGACCTTGATTGAAGTGGTAGTTTAAACAGTTCTCTGTAAGCCTTGGTCTTTAATGAACCAATGGAGGGGAAAGCACCATAAGCAGAGAAGCCAGTCAGGAGGCCACTGTGATAGACAGTGTGTAATGAGGGCCTGAAGCGGATGAGCCAGCAGGGGTGAGAGATGATGGATATGAGAAAGCCCCAGAAGGAGAGGTAGGCATAAGATGCTCTGCTTGGAACATGCATTCAGGAATGACATTTGGACACAGCTTCTTGCAACAGTGGAACATGAGGGCTAACATAGGTAACAGGCTGTTGGAAATTCAGAACCCAAGTAAGAGCTAAAATTCACCAGGCTCCTGCCAGACTTCAGACCACTTTAACTATACATGAGGTATTGAAACAGCAGATTCATCCACACAACTCAACTGTATGCAACCTGCTGCAAAAAACAGAGCAAAACCCACAGCTGGCTCTTAGGAGCAGCCCTGCTCAGTAAGCCAGGATTGGAAATGGTTCTACGTATTCCCAGCCTCCCTCCCTTAGCAAACACTTTCCCCTTCTACCTGGGTTGCTCAGCAACAGTGCCAGCCAGTTGCTGGGTTAACCTGATACCCTAGGGCCCCTCTCCCTAGGTGAAGGCACTGCTAGCTCATGAATGCTGCCCCTGATGCCACAGCAGCTCTCCCCCAGCCCCGAGAGAGCACTGTACTCTGCTGCAGCCTCTCAGCCCATCTCCCAGAACCTCAACCCTGGTGGTTCATCCCCCTGCCTCTACAACAGCCTTCTTAGTTCCCCTCTGTCTTCACGGCTCCCACTTTGGGAGAAACGTCTTCTTTCAGTGAGAGCTTCTAGATAACTCCAAAAACTTTGTGTCTGACCAGCTTTCACCCAGACTATTATTTCATCTAGCTTCAGGGAACCATGAGATTCCTCCCGTGTCTCCCACGCTGTTCCCTGAAACTGCAAGTTGAAGATACTGGGAAACATCCAAAAAGTCCACCAATTTGTGATGGTTATTCAATTATGGACTCCATACAGTTCAGCACCATTCAGGTGGTCCAATGGTAAAAGAACCTGCCTGCTAATGCGGGAGACACAAGAGATGTGGGTTCCAACCCTGGGTCAGGGAGATCCCCAGGAGGAGGAAATGGCAACACGCTCCAGTATTCTTCCCTGGAAAATTCCATGGACAGAGGAACCTGGCAGGCTATAGTCCATGGGGCCACAAAGAATCGGACACAACTGAGCACATATATTCCTAAGGATTCCTCAAAATACTGGGAAACATCCAAAAAGCCCACCGAATTTTGATGGTTCTTCAATTACGGACTCTCCATGCCGTTCAGCACCATTCAACACTTAAAAGAAAGATCAATGAAGCTCATCTATGCCTGCTGGGATGGAACCACCACTACACTCAGTGCCACAATGAAGAAAAGCATAGAGTCCTGTGTACTGCACTCTTTCAGCTAGGAAAGGGGCTGTAGGTGGCTGTACTTTTATCAAACAGCTCTGGCTGAATGCTGTTTTTACATTTTAAGTGGTCAGTCTCAGAAATGCAGTGCCCGTAGATTTGCACGTGTCAGGGGAAACAACATTTACAATGAAATTATTCTAGTCACTGTATGACTTCTTCTATTCTATGGAAATTGGTTAAAAAATAGTTTTCTGCTAATGCCTTGTTTCCAGGATACCATTTTTCCAGTTACTTACAAAGCGCAGAGATTATTAACCCCGTGATTTTATTCCAGTGGGACTGTTCAAAACCGCACTTGCTGCCATCCACAGAGGTTAAGCAGTGAATTATGAATGGCACAATGATAATGAAATTCTCAGAACGAACTTCTGTGGGCTTCAAATAGGTTTTCTTGGTGGGGTGAAGGGTGGGCAGAGAGGGGAAAGGCAAGCATTAATAGTCTGAAGGTCTGACACACTCAATTTGATTGTACAGCATTGGAAGGATGCCCCCAAAGCCTCGATCTGTGAATTTGCCTTAATTCCACGCAACAAACATTGTTAAGTCATAGTATCTGAGAGACTGGGGAATTAAATGCAGTAGGAACCAATGGCGACAGGAGTTGTTGCCAAATTAACTTACCTGGAGCCTCTTCTGAACATCCAACAGGAGATTTGTTACCAAACTCTGACCTGGGCAGCTCTCTCTGCAGAAAGAGAAGCGGACTGACTGAAAATGGCTGCCCCACCTCACCCTCTCCTAATGAGTTCAGGTGAGATCCGTGCCCCCTCGACGCCTCCCCTCAGGTGAGTCCACCAGATGCAGGTCCTTAGGAGGCTGGAGGGACAGAGGGCTGAGTCTGGGCTCAGGCGATGCACAGGCACACACAATGTGAGGAGCACTGAGGGTGAGCAGCACGAATGGGAAATGCTGGCTGCATTGAATTTAAAGAAGCAGGAAAGAGGGGGAGGCCCTCCCCTTTTCAGCCTCACCTTACAAAATGGTCAAAACTTACTATTCTCTCAAATCTTGACTTTGGGAAGATACTCCTGCAGAGAAGCATAGCATCCCCAGCTCACCGTGCATCCAGGGAAGAAAGATGGGGAAACCTGCAATGAAAACTGAATCTCGAACTTGGCCTGCTGTCAGCAAGTCCTCTGTCCTTTCTGATCACACATTCCTCATCAGTAACTTGAAGACTTCAGAACTAGACAGTCTTCTCAGCCTTTGCCTAGGCAGTGATGGTCTATAGTTCTCTCACTGAGAAAAAGAATCTCCACTAAGAGGTCTCTAGATCACAGATAAAAATGCCCTCCCATCTCCCCTCTTTACTAATCCCTGGATTGCACAGGTCCCCTGTGGGAAAAGCCTCTTTAGCCCTTTCTGACTTCCCTGGTTGTGTTAAGCCACCCACCCATCACTCTGCCACAAGACTCTACGTGTACTTGCGGCCTGCTGGTCTATATTTCTCGGACTCGGTTTCAGCGAGTTTTCTTAGTAACTTTAAAGACACAGATTTTTTAAAGTCTGAGCTTTCCTCAATATACCTGGTCCCTTCCCAGAAAGAAGGATAACACACACACATGTACACATATAGAATCTGTGAAGATGAAATAGTTTAGCTGTTTTTGTATTTGCCACGTAGGGATAAACACAAGCAACAGTGGCTATCAACACAGATGATTATTGTTAACACAGAATCCTGGGGTAAAATGTCTCCTTAAACTTGATCCTTAAAGATCAAGTGCCCTAAATTATATATATATATATATATTTTTTTTTAATTTATTTTTTTAATTTTATTTTATTTTTAAGCTTTACAATATTGTATTAGTTTTGCCAAATATCAAAATGAATCTGCCACAGGTATACATGTGTTCCCATCCTGAACCCTCCTCCCTCCTCCCTCCCCATACCATCCCTCTGGGTCATCCCACTGCACCAGCCCCAAGCATCCAGTATCGTGCATCGAACCTGGACCTGTGACTTGTTTCATACGTGATATTATACATGTTTCAATGCCATTCTCCCAAATCTTCCCACCCTCTCCCTCTCCCACAGAGTCCATAAGACTGTTCTATACATCAGTGTCTCTTTTGCTGTCTCATACATAGGGTTATTGTTACCATCTTTCTAAATTCCATATATATGCATTAGTATACTGTATTGGTGTTTTTCTTTCTGGCTTACTTCACTCTGTATAATAGGCTCCAGTTTCATCCACCTCATTAGAACTGATTCAAATGTATTCTTTTTAATGGCTGAATAATACTCCATTGTGTATATGTACCACTGCTTTCTTATCCATTCATCTGCTGATGAACATCTAGGTTGCTTCCATGTCCTGGCTATTATAAACAGAGCTGTGATGAACATTGGGGTACACGTGTCTCTTTCCCTTCTGGTTTCCTCAGTGTGTATGCCCAGCAGTGGGATTGCTGGATCATAAGGCAGTTCTATTTCCAGTTTCTTAAGGAATCTCCACACTGTTCTCCATAGTGGCTGTACTAGTTTGCATTCCCACCAACAGTGTAAAAGGGTTCCCTTTTCTCCACACCCTCTCCAGCATTTATTGCTTGTAGACTTTTGGATCACAGCCATTCTGACTGGCGTGAAATGGTACTTCATAGTGGTTTTGATTTGCATTTCTCTGATAATGAGTGATGTTGAGCATCTTTTCATGTGTTTGTTAGACATCTGTATGTCTTCTTTGGAGAAATGTCTATTTAGTTCTTTGGCCCATGTTTTGATTGGGTCATTTATTTTTCTGGAGTTGAGCTGTAGGAGTTGCTTGTATATTTTTGAGATTAGTTGTTTGTCAGTTGCTTCATTTGCTATTATCTTCTCCCATTCTGAAGGCTGCCTTTTCACCTTGCTAATAGTTTCCTTTGTTGTGCAGAAGCTTTTAAGTTTAATTAGGTCCCATTTGTTTATTTTTGCTTTTATTTCCAATATTCTGGGAGGTGGGTCATAGAGGATCCTGCTGTGATGTATGTCGGAGAGTGTTGTGCCTATGTTCTCCTCTAGGAGTTTTATAGTTTCTGGTCTTACGTTGAGATCTTTAAACCATTTTGAGTTTATTTTTGTGTATGGTGTAAGAAAGTGTTCTAGTTTCATTCTTTTACAAGTGGTTGACCAGATTTCCCAGTACCACTTGTTAAAGAGATTGTCTTTAATCCATTGTATATTCTTGCCTCCTTTGTCAAAGATAAGGTGTCCATATGTGCGTGGATTTATCTCTGGGCTTTCTATTTTGTTCCATTGATCTATATTTCTGTCTCTGTGCCAGTACCATACTGTCTTGATAACTGTGGCTTTGTAGTAGAGCCTGAAGTCAGGTAGGTTGATTCCTCCAGTTCCATTCTTCTTTCTCAAGATAGGTTTGGCTATTCGAGGTTTTTTGTATTTCCATACAAATTGTGAAATTATTTGTTCTAGCTCTGTGAAGAATACCGTTGGTAGCTTGATAGGGATTGCATTGAATCTATAAATTGCTTTTGGTAGTATACTCATTTTCACTATATTGATACTTCCAATCCATGAACATGGTATATTTCTCCATCTATTAGTGTCCTCTTTGATTTCTTTCACCAGTGTTTTATAGTTTTCTATATATAGGTCTTTAGTTTCTTTAGGTAGATATATTCCTAAGAATTTTATTCTTTCCGTTGCAATGGTGAATGGAATTGTTTCCTTAATTTCACTTTCTGTTTTCTCATTATTAGTGTATAGGAATGCAAGGGATTTCTGTGTGTTGATTTTATATCCTGCAACTTTACTATAATCATTGATTAGTTCTAGTAATTTTCTGGTGGAGTCTTTAGGGTTTTCTATGTAGAGGATCATGTCATCTGCAAACAGTGAGAGTTTTACTTCTTATTTTCCAATTTGGATTCCTTTTATTTCTTTTTCTGCTCTGATTGCTGTGGCCAAAACTTCCAAAACTATGTTGAATAGTAATGGTGAATGTGGGCACCCTTGTCTTGTTCCTATTTTTAAAGGAAATGCTTTCAATTTTTCACCATTGTGGATAATGTTTGCTGTGGGTTTGTCATATATAGCTTTTATTATGTTGAGGTATGTTCCTTGTATTCCTGCTTTCTGGAGAGTTTTTATCATAAATGGATGTTGAATTTTGTCAAAGGCTTTCTCTGCATCTATTGAGATAATCATATGGTTTTTATTTTTCAATTTGTTAGTGTGGTGTATTACATTGATTGATTTGTGGATATTGAAGAATCCTTGCATCCTTGGGATAAAGCCCACTTGGTCATGGTGTATGATCTTTTTAATGTGTTGTTGGATTCTGATTGCTAAAATTTTTTTAAGGATTTTTGCATCTATGTTCATCAGTGATATTGGCCTGTAGTTTTCTTTTTTTGTGGCATCTTTGTCAGGTTTTGGTATTAGGGTGATGGTGGCCTCATAGAATGAGTTTGGAAGTTTACCTTCCTCCACAATTTTCTGGAAGAGTTTGAGCAGGATAGGTGTTAGCTCTTCTCTAAATTTTTGGTAGAGTTCAGCTGTGAAGTCGTCTGGACCTGGGCTTTTGTTTGCTGGAAGATTTTTTATTACAGTTTCAATTTCCGTGCTTGTGATGGGTCTGTTAAGATTTTCTATTTCTTCCTGGTCCAGTTTTGGAAAGTTGTACTTTTCTAAGAATTTGTCCATTTCTTCCACGTTGTCCATTTTATTGGCATATAGTTGCTGATAGTAGTCTCTTATGATCCTTTGTATTTCTGTGTTGTCTGTTGTGATCTCTCCATTTTCATTTCTAATTTTATTGATTTGATTTTTCTCCCTTTGTTTCTTGATGAGTCTGGCTAATGGTTTGTCAATTTTATTTATCTTTTCAAAGAACCAGCTTTTGGCTTTGTTGATTTTTACTATGGTCTCTTTTGTTTCTTTTGCATTTATTTCTGCCCTAATTTTTAAGATTTCTTTCCTTCTACTAACCCTGGGGTTCTTCATTTCTTCCTTTTCTAGTTGCTTTAGGTGTAGAGTTAGGTTATTTATTTGACTTTTTTCTTGTTTCTTGAGGTATGCCTGTATTGCTATGAACTTTCCCCTTAGGACTGCTTTTACAGTGTCCCACAGGTTTTGGGTTGTTGTGTTTTCATTTTCATTCATTTCTATGCAAATTTTGATTTCTTTTTTGATTTCTTCTGTGATTTGTTGGTTATTTAGCAGCATGTTGTTCAGCCTCCATATGTTGGAATTTTTAATAGTTTTTCTCCTGTAATTGAGATCTAATCTTACTGCATTGTGGTCAGAAAAGATGCTTGGAATGATTTCTATTTTTTTGAATTTACCAAGGCTAGATTTATGGCCCAGGATGTGATCTATCCTGGAGAAGGTTCCATGTGCGCTTGAGAAAGAGGTGAAATTCATTGTTTTGGGATGAAATGTCCTGTAGATATTGAAAGGGTAACAGGCAGGAAGGCCAGGGGTCTCCAAATGGAGGAAATAGCCTGCAAGTGTCAGACATTTTTATCTCTCTTAAGCGGCAGGAGGAAACAAACTAGCAATATTTTTTTCCTTCTCTATACAAATTTAAAGAGAGGTTTCTCTTAAAATACTGTGTTGCCATAATGACACCTGGTTTCACCTGAAGTTAGCTATTCTTGAGCCTAGAGATAACCAATGCCTTTTTCTTATGGAAATGTTTGTCTTAAGCTATGCTAATGTACTACGCCTTTACCCCAAATTCGGTCTCCAAGTTGGTTCCGCCTCTGGGCCCAGAACCTAGACAAACCAGTATGTTATACTCAGATATTGTTCCCCTAATCTATGTAAATGAAACTATTTGTATGGTGGTCTGCCCTTCTTTAAGATTCAAGTTAATTATTTTATGGCCCAAGATAAACCATTTGGTGCCATTCTAAATTTTAAGACATTCCTTTCTTTCATTAACAGACTGCTATTGACTATATAACATCCAGCTGAAGACTAGCAGGGGGGTACTCTTTCTGCCCCCTTCTGATGCTTATGTCAGAAGCTTTCTCTATCTCCTTTATACTTTAATAAAACTTTATTACACAAAAGCTCTGAGCAATCAAGCCTCGTCTCTGGCCCCGGATTGAATTCTTCTCCTCCGGGGGCCAAGAATCCCAGTGTATTCACGTGATTCAACAACAACCTTTCAATATCAGTTAGGTCTAACTGATCTATTGTATCGTTTAAAGTTTGTGTTTCCTTGTTAATTTTCTGTTTAGTTGATCTATCCATAGGTGTGAGTGGGGTATTAAAGTCTCCCACTATTATTGTGTTATTGCTAATTTCTCCTTTCATACTTGTTAGCATTTGTCTTACATATTGCGGTGCTCCCATGTTGGGTGCATATATATTTATAATTGTTATATCTTCTTCTTGGATTGATCCTTTGATCATTATGTAGTGACCATCTTTGTCTCTTTTCACAGCCTTTGTTTTAAAGTCTATTTTATCTGATATGAGTATTGCTACTCCTGCTTTCTTTTGGTCCCTATTTGCATGGAAAAACTTTTTCCAGCCCTTCACTTTCAGTCTGTATGTGTCCCCTGTTTTGAGGTGGGTCTCTTGTAGACAACATATGTAGGGGTCTTGTTTTTGTATCCATTCAGCCAGTCTTTGTCTTTTGGTTGGGGCATTCAACCCATTTATGTTTAAGGTAATTACTGATAAGTATGATCCCGTTGCCATTTACTTTATTGTTTTGGGTTTGAATTTATACACCGTTTTTGTGTTTCCTGTCTAGAGAATATCCTATAGTCTTTGTTGGAGAGCTGGTTTGGTGGTGCTGAATTCTCTCAGCTTTTGCTTGTCTGAAAAGCTTTTGATTTCTCCTTCATACTTGAATGAGATCCTTGCTGGGTACAATAATCTGGGCTGTAAGTTATTTTCTTTCATCACTTCAAGTATGTCTTGCCATTCCCTCCTGGCTTGAAGAGTTTCTATTGAAACATCAGCTGTTATCCTTATGGGAATTCCCTTGTGTGTTGTTGTTTTTCCCTTGCTGCTTTTAATATTTGTTCTTTGTGTTTGATCTTTGTTAATTTGATTAATATGTGTCTTGAGGTGTTTCGCCTTGGGTTTATCCTGTTTGGGACTCTCTGGGTTTCTTGGACTTGGGTGATTATTTCCTTCCCCATTTTAGGGAAGTTTTCAACTATTATCTCCTCAAGTATTTTCTCATGGTCTTTCTTTTTGTCTTCTTCTTCTGGGACCCCTATGATTCGAATGTTGTAGCGTTTAATATTGTCCTGGAGGTCTCTGAGATTGTCCTCATTTCTTTTAATTCGTTTTTCTTTTATCCTCTCTGATTCATTTATTTCTACCATTCTATCTTCTAATTCACTAATCCTATCTTCTGCCTCTGTTATTCTACTATTTGTTGCCTCCAGAGTGTTTTTTATTTCATTTATTGCATTATTCATTATATATTGACTCTCTTTTATTTCTTCTAGGTCCTTGTTAAACCTTTCTTGCATCTTCTCAATCCTTGTCTCCAGGCTATTTATCTGTGATTCCATTTTGATGTCAAGATTTTGGATCAATTTCACTATCATTATTCGGAATTCTTTATCAGGTAGATTCTCTATCCCTTCCTCTGTGGTTTGGTGGGCATTTATCCTGTTCCTTTATCTGCTGGCTATTCCTCTGTTTCTTCATCAAGTTTAAATTGCTGAGTTTGGGGTGTCCTCTCTGTATTCTGGCAGTTTGTGGAGTTCTCTTTATTGTGGCGTTTCCTCACTGTGTGTGGGTTTGTACAGGTGGCTTGTCAAGGTTTCTTGGTTAGGGAAGCTTGTGTCGGTGTTCTGGTGGGTGGAGCTGTATTTCTTTTCTCTGGAGTGCAATGAAGTGTCCAGTAATGAGTTATGAGATGTCTATGGTTTTGGGGTGACTTTGGGTAGCCTGTATCTTGGAGCTCAGGGCTGTGTTCCTTTGTTGCTGGAGAATTTGCTTGGTATGTCTTGTCCTGGAACTTGTTGACCCTTGTGTGGTGCTTGGTTTCAGTGTCGGTATGGAGGCATTTGATGAGCTCCTGTCAATTAATGTTCCTTGGAGTCAGGAGTTCCCTGGAGTCGGGGTTTGGACTTGAGCCTCCTGCTTCCAGTTATCGGTCTTATTTTTACAGTAGTTTCAAAACTTCTCCTTCTATGCAGCACCATTGATAAAACATCTACATTAAAGATGAAAAGTTTCTCTACCATGAGGGTCACCCAGAGAGGTTCCCAGCATTACATGGACAAGAGAAGAGGGAGGAGGGAGTTAGATGTGACCTGAATGAGATGAGATGGAATCAATAGAGGAGAGAGTGGGCTAGCCAGTAATCACTTCCTTATGTGCACTCCACAACTGGACCACTCAGAGATGTTCACGGAGTTATACAGAGAAGAGAAGAAGGAGGAAGGAGATAGAGGTGGCCAGGAGGATAAAAGTGGGGAATGAAAAGGAGGGAGACAGATCCAGCCAGTAATCAGTTCCCTAAGTGTTCTCCACCGTCTGGAACACACAGAAATTCACAGAGCTGGGTAGAGTAGAGAGGAGTTAGGGAGGAGACACAGGCGACCTGGTGGAGAAAAAGGAGAGTTCAAAGGGAGAGAGAGCAGTCAAGCCAGTAATCTCGCTCCCTAGTGAAAAATGGGTACTGAAGATTGGGTTCTTAAAGGTACAAAATTGGTAACAAATACATAAAAGCAAAAATTAAAAATCTAGAGTAGAGTTTGGAATTCCAAAAATATGATGTTAAAGAAAAGAAGAAGGGAAAGAAAGAGAGAAAAAATGAACAAACAAAAACAAACAAGGTCGCAAAAATTATAAAGAAAATATAGGTACAAAATTGATAACTAATACCAAAAAGCAAAAGTTAAAAATCTAGAGTAGAGTTTGGAATTTCAAAAATACAATGTTAAAAAAAAAGAAGAATAAAAAGAAAGAGAGAAAAAAACAAACAAACAAAAACAAACAAAGTCGAAAAATTATAAAGAAAATACAGGTACAAAATTGATAACGAATACCAAAAAGCCTAAATTGAAAATCTAGAGTAGAGTTTGGAATTTCAGATATACAATGTTATATAAAAGAAGAAGAGAAAGAAACAGAGAAAAAAAAAGTCACAGAAATTATTTAAAAACTATAGGTACAAAATTGATAACAAATACCAAAAAGCTAAAATTAAAAATCTAGAGTTTGGAATTTCAAAAATACAATGTTAAAGAAAAGAAGAAAAACAAAAACAAAAACAAACAAACAAAAAACAAGGTCAAAAAATTATAAAAAAATATATATATGAAGGTTGCTTTAAAAAAAGTGTCTTTTTTTTTTTTTTTTTGCAAAGTAATAGGTTATAAAAGCGAAAATTAAAGGAATAATACAGGACTTAAAATTTTTTTTTTAAATTAAAAAAAAAAGAAAGAAAGAATGATCGTAAAAATAGTAAAAATATATCTAGGACTTTCTCTGGTTTTGTTGTGAGTATTGTGGGTTCAGTTCATTTTCGGCTAGTTCCTTGGTCCGACTTATATTTCTCAAGATCTATAGGCCCCTTCCTATGTAGTTGGTACTAACCATAGGGTTTTAATCTATTGCCTGTAGCTTCCAAGACGGTTCCCTCTGTTATAGCTTCTTCTGTTTGCTGGTTTCTTCAGTGTCTGGTTTCTGCCCTGAAACAAAGGGGACGGTGGAGGACACTTTTTTTTTTTTTTTTAGGCTCACTTGTTCTGTCATGCTGTGGGGAGGGAGGGAGGGATGCTGCAAACAAATAACACTGGTGTGTGCTCGCAGTGCCTCAGCCACACTGGGTCTGCCCCCACTCACAGCGCATGTAGCCTCTCTGCCCACACTGCTCGGGCTCTAGGTTGCTCTGCCGGGAACCATCTGTGGCCGGCCCTGGGCTGCCTGCACCTCCCAGGTCCAAGCCGCTCAGGTTCAGACACTCGGGTAGTCCTCAGAGGCGCAGACTCAGTTGGGCCTGAGTTTTGTGCCCTTCCCAGGTCCAAGCAGCTCATGTGATAAGGTGTTTGGCGAGCATGATTGCTGTGACTTATCGGCTCCCCACCACTCAGTTACCTAGGTGTATAACCGGCGCACCTTCTCAGGCAGATGTTGACTGTCCAGACCCCCAAGAAGTTTTAGTTAGCAAAGAAGCCTGCTTACAGTTTTATAGATAACGTCTCTCTGGGGCTGCAATTTCCCCCTTCCGGCTCTGGCTGCCTGTCACTGGAGGGGGATGGTCTGCAGCTGGTTATCTCTGTTAAGTCCTTTGTTCCATGCGCGGGCCTGGCGGTGT
Organism: Bubalus bubalis; assembly: GCF_019923935.1. Taxonomy (NCBI): domain Eukaryota; kingdom Metazoa; phylum Chordata; class Mammalia; order Artiodactyla; family Bovidae; genus Bubalus; species Bubalus bubalis. The sequence continues at coordinate 42,939,644 of NC_059165.1, read as the reverse complement.
CTTAGGTTAGGGCTGGCTTTTCGCGTGGTAGATATCCCACAGTCTGGTTTGCTAGCCCAAATTACTTCGCTCAGATAGCGCTCAGGGTATTCAGGCCAGATCTTTATTCTAAGCGATGCAGCCCGTGCCTCGCACCCTGCCCAACCTCCGCTTGCTAGTGGCGTGTGCTGGAGTCTGCTCTGCTTCTCTGCTGGGGGAGTTACCGTAGGGCTCGCAATCTGTGGGGTTTAATTATTTATTTATTTTTCCTCCCTGTTATGTTGCCCTCTGTGCTTCCAAGGCTCGGCTCAGATTCGGCAGTAAGAAGGTTTCCTGGTGTTTGGAAACCTCTCTCTTTTTAAGACTTCGTTCCCAGGACGGAACTCCATCCCTCCCTCTTTTGTCTCTTTTTTTGCCTTTTATATTTTTTCCTACCTCCTTTCGAAGACTTGGGTTGCTTTTCTGGGTGCCTGATGTCCTCTGCCGGTATGCAGAAGTTGTTTTGTGGAATTTATTCGGTGTTTAAATGTTCTTTTGATGAATTTGTGGGGGACAAAGTGTTCTCCCTGTCCTACTCCTCCGCCATCTTAGCTCCTCCTCCTTCCTGTACTCTTTTTACCTAAATTATATTTTTGTTGTTGTTTAGTTGCTAAGTCATGTTCAACTCTTATGCAACTCCAGGGACTGTAGCCCACCACGCTTCTCTGTTCATGGGATTTTTCAGGCAAGACATATTGGAGTGCGTTGCCATTTCCTTCTGGGGATCTTCCTGACCCAGGGATTGAACCTGAGTCTTGGGCATTGACAGATAAATTCTTTACCACTGAGCCACCAGAGAAGTCAAAAATATTATATTTAAATATTGCTTTTATAATATTCTGACATATTGTCCTTCAGGCTCTGAATATCACCATTATTAGTAAAACCAATAACAGCCACACCATTCCACTTGGTCTCTAGAAGTTTCCCTAAGGTTATGGACCACAGAGCAACTTTCTGGTCTTCTACCTACCAGGACTGTCTCTTCCTTATAAAGCCCCTCAGCACCCCTTTTCTCTAGCATAGCCTTTCAGCTTCTGTTCCCTAATTAAGCATTCCCAGTTCCTCTTAAGACGTTGGTTAGTATTTCTTTAGTAGGCTCCCACCCTTTCAAAGCATAGCACCTGGACTTGAAATCAATATTCTGGAAGTGGAATAGGGCAGGACTTAATTAGGGCTGTTTTGCTGGTTCCCTTCTTTGAGAAGGAAGTGAAAGGATCACATCATATGGCAGGATGTTTACTGAGATATAGTTCGTGTTTTGTTCTTTCTGTTTGTCTCACCACGACACCCAGACCAGGTAATGGGACTTTTGTGCTCCCATGCTTCTGGGGAAGTTTGCGTTGCAAAGTTAAGAGAAATTGAATGTTCTTAACTTCTCTTTTCCAGGATCTTATACTTGGCAAACTTGTAGGGTGGCAAGAAGAGCAGAGAGCTTCTCAGGTGGCACTAGTAGTAAAGAACCTGCCTGTCAATGCAGGAGACATAAGAGATGAGGGTTGGATCCTTGGGCCAGGAAGATCCCCTGGAAGAGGGCATGGCAACCTGCTTCAGTATTCTTGCCTGGAGAATCTCATGAAGAGAGGAGCCTGGCAGGCTACAGTCCATGGGGTCACAAAGAGTTGGACACTACTGAAGCGACTTAACATGCACGCATGCAAAAAAAGCAGAGATAGGGCAGTGCCAATCAATAGAAGGGCTAAAGCAAGAGGAAAAAAAGGACGAGATGCCCCAAGTATGGGCAGGAGATGGAGATAATCCACAAAGTTGTGGAGACCTTTGCTGTGTTAGATTCAATAGACATGCTTTGTTTTTGGAGAGTGGAGTGCCTGCCTGAGGGGACCGGGGGAGTTGGACTCCAGTCCTGAAGATCTCACCTGGATAAACAAATATTCTTGGAATAAGCTTGGCACAAAGGGAACTGAGACATTTGTCTTCAAGAGATTCCACTTTCCCCACTCAGACTTGGTAATGGGGATTTCAGTGCAGTCTAGGATGGATTGAAAATAAATATTTCCCTCACATTCCAGCAATAACTCATGTCTCCAAAACTTGGATGTGACTGAGGGAAAGGGAATGGAGCCTCCAGAAATGACTGGAATGTACTCTCCCTACAGCCTCCCAGGTTATAGGTTTAGTTTGATTTAGAGAAAATGAAATGCTTTGGTTTTGTTTTATATCTGCACTTATTGTTTAAATTTTGTTTCTATTATAACTGTATGAAGTATTGTGAAGGGACTCAAAATAACGATTTCTCGCCTCAGTGAAAGTCCTATCTAACCTAGAGCTAACACTTCGATTTCGCTTGATAATGAAAGGAATTATAGTCAAATGGAAAGCACTGTGACTACTTGTCCTTTTGTCTCTGCATGTCTTACTTTCCTCCTCTGAAAAATGGAGATAATAAGGACATAACTTCACAAAGATTACTGATAGTATGTGAGATTCCCATGCAGATAGCCATATATTTTTAATAACCATGGGATTTGTGGAATTTGTTTAGGCTATTGGTTAAAAGCTTGGGTTCCAGGGTCAGAACATCTGGGTTTACACCCTAGCTCTATGTGAGCCTGTGTGGTTTTGGGTAAGCTAGCTACCTTCCCAGTTCTCAGCCCTTCCATTTCTTTAACTTTAAGATGGGGATAATAACAGTAGCTAGTTTGTAGGAAGGCATGAAAATTAAATAACATAACCCATGTAATGTTCCTAGCAACATGCTTGGTACATGCTAAGTGTTAATTAACTATTAAACATTGAGGAAATTGAGATCAAACATTTAAAAAAATTAAATACATCATAAAAGTGTTGTCATCATTATTAAGTACTTGGTATTCTATTGATCTGAAAAGAAATTTTCCTATTTTTAAGCATCTGGAGCTAAAATGTATATAATTATAACAACAAAAGGAGAGAAAACATTTATATCCACAGATGGGGACTATTACTTGTTGGGGTCTAAAAATAACACAACACCATGATATAACTCAGATCTAGTTTCTATAAACACTCTTTTGATGATTAAATGATGGAGAAGTAAATACTTCTTTTGTGCATATATGTCTGAATATGGACATCTTTAAAATGAAACAGCTTCCTTAATTTGCCAGGCAGATGATACAAAGGTTTAATCAATAATTCATCTTGGCAAAGAAACTCATTACTCAGCCACGGCTATGATGAAAATCCTGTTAGGAAGCCTTACTTTGGCTAAACAAGACAAGTAAATGAAGAACAAAGTGAATAACCCAACTCTCTATAAATCATTCATTTTAGGATTAAACATTATGGATTTCTCCATTAAATATGCATCCCAGGCCTAGGTACATATTAACTTCTATATTAGTCAGCCCTGAGCGATAGCTAATACAGTCCTCTGGGAGTCTCTATGAAACTACCAGCCTACTAAGTAGAACAAAAGCAAATAATGGAGAGTTTTGGAGAAGCCAAGGACTGAAAGCCAAAAGCCCTCAAAGCCAACCTTTCACACAACCTGGGCGCCCCTTCCAACTTACTCCAAAGGCTGGTCATCCTCTTCTGCGTAAATGCTGTGAGTGGGGGCTTTACTACCCATTTTTGATAAAGTTCTTTCTATTTCAAGTGGCAGAATACTCAACTCAAGCTAGCTTAAGCAAAATGGGGATTTATTGCATCATAGCTCAGAATATGAATAATCTAACTTCATACTTTCAGTCTTGGCATAATCAAGACTCCATCAATGTCACCAGGGTTTACTCTTTATTCCCATATTTGCTCTGAGCTCTCCTCTTCTTCTCAAGGGGACTCCCCTTGTGGTGCCCCAGTGGCAGCTGCAGCCCTCTGTTTTGTCCTTCAGAGCCAGTAGGTAAAGATCCATACCTCGATAATTCAAAGAAACCCAGAATTGGTTTTGGCTCTAATTGGCCTAACTTGGGCCGGTGCCCGTCCCTGATTCATTCATTATTGAGAGAAGTGGGGTAGGTCTATGCAGGGCTCTGATACTCCAGGCTCAGTTTACATGCCACAGTTGGCAGGGGGATGAGTCAGCTGCAATGGAATGATAATGAAAGGGAAGAAGAGAGGTATTGAAGGAATCAGTCCACATAGAAAAGCAGAACAAATGAATGCTTAGTGACCAAAATCCTATTCTACACAATATTCACCACTGACCATTACTCTAACTTGTCCTAGGAAAGCAATCCTTTAATTAGATGTAAATTGAGTTTTGGAATTTCCATTCCCAGTCCTTTGCCTTCTGGAATCACATAGAACAAGACAATTTTCTCTTCCCACTGGCGGTTCTTCAACTCTTTTGTAGATAGACATTGAATCCCCTTTGGTCTGCTGTCCTCCACATTAACTGTATAACATACCAGGAAATAGACTTTTTAGACTGAGAATAAATCAAGGTATGTTATTAAGCAGATTTTATAATCTTATTGTGAAACTAAACATAACATTTTGTGCTGTTTACCTTTGTTTCAAAGAAACTGGTTTTATTACTAACACTGGCAGGACTACTGGGGAAAATAAACATTTTCAAGGACAGTTGATTAAGTAATATCAATTAGGTAACTTATACCAACCATCCAATTGAGGACACAAAACAGCCTGAACAAAACATTTAAAAATATTCTTTAAAATATCAAAGAGCTAACAAAATAATGACAAACCACTAGATCTAAAACTAAAGAATATGCCAAACCAGGGACATAATAGTACAACTTGAAGCTTCTTTTGCCATAGAAGCATCTTCTAATCTGGAAGGGATATCTGCAATTTTGTTTGGGCTGCCTGATTAAGTCAGAGAGAAAGTGTCAAGGTCTAGAATTCACCAAAGTTAGGGATTTTGATAAAGCACTATCCAGCATAAACTAGGACAAAATGGGCTATACCCTCAGGATAAGCATGACCTGTGGCCAAACAGGCTTGCAACTGTCACCAAGTCATCTAAGTAATTCATGAAACTTCAAGCTTTGAAGATGAATTATGGTAACCCTAGACTGGTGACAAAAAGCCTAGAAAAAGCAAATTCAAAAAGTTCTTTCTGGAGAAGATCACATTATACTGGGGCTCATACACTCAAGATAGCCAGGCATACGGGAAATTAAGACAACAAAAGTAAGAACGTACAGAGACAAAGGACAACAAAAAAAGAGCTGAAAAGACTTCAAGTAGTGGAATATATATCCATGTAACTAAACCACTTTACTGAACACCTGAAACTGACACACTATTGTAAATCAACTCTATTTCAACAACAAAAGACTAAGCCAAAAGACTCAGGGGTATATTTTCATTACCTTGGGTTTGGATATGGATTCTTAAAGATGACACTAAGATAACCACCAACAAAATAAACAAATAGACAAAGTGAACTTCATCAACATTAAAAACTTCTGTGCAAAGGACATTATCAAGAAAGTGAAAAGACAACTTATGGAATGGGAGATAATACTTTCAAATCATGTATCTGATAAGAAATGAATATCCAGAATATATAAAGAATGCCTACAACTCAATAACAAAAAGACAAATCCACTTTTAAAATAGGAAAAGAGCTTAAACATATGCTTCCCCAAAGAAAATACACAGATGAGCAATAAACATATGAAAATAGGCTCAACGTCATTAGTCATTAGTGAAATGCAAATCAGAACCATGGGATACCACTTTATACCTACTAAAATGGCTAAGCTTGTTTGTTTTTAAGGAAATAAAGAGTGTTGGTGAGAAAGTAGGACAACTAGAACCCTTCTACATTGATGGTGGGAATATAAAATGGTGTACCCACTGAGGAAAATGGCATGGTAATTCCTCAAAAAGCTAAATGTAGAATTACCATATTTCCCAGCAATTCATCTTAGACATACACCCCCAAAAATATTAAGCGGGAACTTTAACAGATACTTGTACACCAGTGTTCATTGCAGCATTATTCATGATATCCAAACAGTAAAAACAACCCAAGGGTCCATCAGCAATTAATGGATAAACAAAACATGGTGTATACATACAATGGAGTATGAGTTATCCATAAAAAGGAATGATGTTCTGATACATGCTACAACATAGATGAAACTTACAAACATTACACTATATGAAATAAGCCATACATGAAAGAACAAATATCATATGATTTCACTTATATGAAATATCTAGAATAGGCAAATTCAGAGAGACAGAATGTAGAAGGTGGTTGCCAGGGGCTGAGGGAAGGGGTAAAGGGGAGTTGTTGCCTAACAGTTACCATGTTGCTGCTTGGGATGATTAAAACGTTTTGGAAATATATAATGTACATATTATTGTACAACACACTGTGAATGGAACTATACTGCTGAATTATACATTAAAATGGACAAAATAGCAAATTTTATGTTATATATATGTGTGTGTGTGTGTGCGCGTGTGTGTGTGTATATATATATATAATGACAAATTTTTTTAAAGAAAGAATCCAGATAGAAACCAGAGCAATTTTCTTATAGTCTTCACCACTTGGTAGGGGTGGAAAACCCCCATAATGAACCAAGATATATAAGATGGATTTAAAATCCAAATAGAAAATAACTTGGCATACAGTAACATAAACATTCAATGCACTGTCTACAGTCCACATTCTTGGTCTTTTAAAATAGTTCAAAATGGTGCTCTTACCATAGTCCAAAATTCTCCATCATATTGGGAATCCAAAGGGGTGGCTGATAGGTACCAAAGGCACAAATGCGAGACAGGAAAGGACAGCAAATGACAGTCATCAATAGATATACTGAAGTCACAAGAGGGCCAGCATTACCTTGGGGGAATTTAGGATGGAAAACAGAATTAAGTCAAAAGCCAAACCTCAGAGGTGCTCAAGAAAATTAGCTGTGAACCAGGAGTAATAGCTTAGAGAAAGAACCACAGACAAGAGGACAATGCCCTAGGCTCGACCATGATAGACCACAGAAGAGCAAAATCAGAGGCCAGCACCAGGCACAAAGATAAAGATAAAGCAAGGTCAGAGTTCAGAAGAGGCTGTCCGGGCAGAGAGGTCAGGAGTAGGGAAGGGTAATAGGAGCACTATGTGAATGTGGCCTCTGAGCCTCCCTGGAGGGTCTCGTGCACCCTGCTTCAGAGCTCTACCGAGGGAAGTTATAAAAAACACAAGAATTGAAAGAGACACGTGTACCCCAATGTTCATGGCAGCACTGTTTATAATAGCCAGGACATGGAAGCAACCTAGATGTCCATCAGCAGATGAATGGATAAGAAAGCTGTGGTACATATACACAATGGAGTATCACTCAGCCATTAAAAAGAATACTTTTGAATCAGTTGTAATGAGTTGGATGAAACTGGAGCCTATTATACAGAGTGAAGTAAGCCAGAAAGAAAAACACCAATACAGTATACTAATGCATATATATGGAATTTAGAAAGATGGTAACAATAACCCTGTATACGAGACAGCAAAAGAGACACTGATGTACAGAACAGTCTTTTGGACTCTGTGGGAGAGGGAGAAGGTGGGATGATTTGGGAGAATGGCATTGAAACATGTATAATATCATATATGAAAAGAGTCACCAGTCCAGGTTCGATGCACGATACTGGACGTTTGGGGCTGGTGCACTGGGATGACCCAGAGGGATGGTATGGGGAGGGAGGAGGGAGGAGGGTTCAGGATGGGGAACACATGTATACTTGTGGCGGATTCATGTTGATATATGACAAAACCAATACAATATTGTAAATTTAAAAAAAAATTAAAAAAAAACAAAACACAAGTAATAGGACACAATTCCAGACTCACTGAATCAGCATCTCCAGACAGCATATTAAAAAGCAGAGAGATAACTGCTGACAAAGGCTCATCTAGTCAAAGCTATGATTTTTCCAGTAGTCATGTACGAATGTGAGAGCTGGATCATAAAGAAAGTTTAGTGCTGAATAATTGATGCTTTCAAATTGTGGGGCTGGAGAAGACTCTTGGCAGTCCCTTAGACTGCAAGGAAATCAAACCAGTCAATCCTCAAGGAAATCAACCCTGAATATTCATTGGAAGGACTGATGCTAAAATTCCAACACTTTGGCCATTTGATGTGAAGAGCCGACTTATTGGAAAAGACCCTGATGCTGGGAAGGATTGAGGGCAGGAGGAGAAGGGGGCGACCCAGGATGAGATGGTTGGATAATGTCATCAACTCAGTGAACATGAGTCTGAGAAAATCCAGGAAGCCTGGTGTGCTGCAGTCTGCAGGATCAGACACAACCAGCTGGACACTACTTAGTGACTGAACCACAAACAATATGCATTTTAGCATTGTTCCCAGATGCTTCTTATGGGCTTTCCTGATAGCTTGCTGCTGCTGCTGCTGCTGCTAAGTCGCTTCAGTCGTATCCGACTCTGTGTGACCCCAGAGATGGCAGCCCACGAGGCTCCCCTATCCCTGGGATTCTCCAGGCAAGAACACTGGAGTGAGTTGCCATTTCCTTCTCCAATGCATGAAAGTGAAAAGGGAAAGTGAAGTTGCTCAGTAGTGTCCAACTCTTAGCGACCCCATGGATTGCAACCTACCAGGCTCCTCTGTCCATGGGATTTTCCAGGCAAGAGTAATGGAGTGGGCTGCCATTGCCCTGCTAGCTTAGTTGGTATAAAAATTCACCTGCAATGCAAGAGACCTCAGTTCAATTCCAGGGTCAGAAAGATCCGCTGGAGAAGGGATAGGCTACCCACTCCAGTATTCTTGGGCTTCCTTTGTGGCTCAGCTGGTAAAGAATCCGTCTGCAATGTGGGAGACCTGGGTTTGATCCCTGGGTTGGGAAGACCTCCTGGAGAAGGGAAAGGCTACCCAATCCAGTATTCTGGCCTGGAGAATTCCATGGACTGTATATTCCATGGGGTCGCAAAGAGTTGGACATGACTGAACAACACTTACTTCATTTTACTTCAGATGTGTAAAGTAAAATTAGGCTCCTACTTTGTGATTAGGCTCTCTAAATTGTGATAACTACAGATCATTCACTCAGCTTCTGAGATAGACCAACAGTCCCCAGGTTCAACACTAGCCCATAGGCTCGATCCACGCTGGGAGCTTGCAGGTCCTCCCAGCAAGTTTTAATAAACACAGATTCTGAGCTTGTCGGGCTGGAGAGGGAGCTATGATAGTAGCACCTACCAGCTTCAGATTCTGGGCCAGTTTGACTCCAAGACCTATGCTCTTTCCATGTACCACAGTTTACAAACTGTTTCAACAATTGTTTTAAAAATGTAGGGGATAGAAGAGGAGGTTTTAGCATTAGTTGATGCTTTGCCAACAAAGGTCCTTCTAGTCAAGGCTATGGTTTTTCCAGTGGTCATGTATGGATGTGAGAGTTGGACTGTGAAGAAAGCTGAACGCCAAAGAATTGATGCTTTTGAACTGTGGTGTTGGAGAAGACTCTTGAGAGTCCCTTGGACTGCAAGGAGATCCAACCAGTCCATTCTGAAGGAGGTCAGCCCTGGGTGTTCTTTGGAAGGAATGATGCTAAAGCTGAAACTCCAGTACTTTGGCTACCTCATGCGAAGAGTTGACTCATTGGAAAAGACTCTGATGCTGGGAGGGATTGGGGGCAGGAGGAGAAGGGGACGACAGAGAATGAGATGGCTGGATGGCATCACTGATTCAATGGACGTGAGTTTGAGTGAACTCTGGGAGTTGGTGATGGACAGGGAGGCCTGGCGTGCTATGATTCATGGGGTCGCAAAGAGTTGAACACGACTGAGTGACTGAACTGAACTGAACTGAACTGAAGCTGAGTCTTTGGTTAATGGGAAAAACCTTTTTCACCATGGCAAGCCCAGGGCATTATGGATAAGCAAGACTGGACTGTCTTCTCTAATCATCTTGATTCCCCAGCCAGAAGGGATTGTCAGGTTATGTAATCTCGTTCGGCCATTTTTTTTTTTTTTTTTTTTTCATTTCAGTGAAGAAGGTTCTGAGATTAAGTTTGGAAGAGATTGAAAACCAAAGTTCAGAGGAATGGATTAAAATGATGCCGAGGCATCCTGAATCACGAGGGGAAAAAATGACAGGACTTTGTTGATGTAGCTGCTGAAGGAAGATAAGACACTGAAGGCATCTCAGAGGGAAAGGGGGGCTGGGTTGGGAAAGAGAACCGAGCAGAAGGAAGAGATAACCGGGTGGAGAGCAGAGATAAGAGGCAGGACTCTGTCTTTCTTTTTCTTGTTTGTCTCTCAGAATATATCTTAAAAGGGAGAAAGGAGGCCATATTTGTAGTATATTTGTAGTATACCTTAAAGGTTCAATTCTGATCACTCAGTCTCTGTGCCCGAAAACATAGCCACATTTGCTGGTAAATCTAAACCAGTCTCTTCAAGACTGTAAGACCTAGGCCCAAGACCCTCTGGCATCATGTCCTTTACATCATGGCATCATGCCCCTCCCCCATTTCTGCTGCTGCTGCTACTGCTGCTGCTAAGTCGCTCCAGTTGTGTCCAACCCTGTGCGACCCCATAGACGGCAGCCCACCAGGCTCCCCCGTCCCTGGCATCTCCAGGCAAGAACACTGGAATGGGTTGCCATGTCCTTCTCCAATGCATGAAAGTGAAAAGTGAAAATGAAGTCGCTCAGTCGTGTCCGACTCTTAGCGACCCCATGGACTGCAGCCTGACTCTTAGCGACCCCATGGACTCCAGCCTACCAGGCTCCTCCGTCCATGGGATTTTCCAGGCAAGAGTACTGGAGTGGGGTGCCACTGCCTTCTCCACTCCCCCATTTCTAGGTTGGTTGTATTCAGACAAACATATGCAGGTAGAACACCTGATTTTCCTGAGGTTATTAGGGGGAGACCTACAACTACCAGTTGACTAGTCCTTCCCACCTCACACACTAGCATAAGCCCTGGGAGGTCACAGGGCAATTTGTGTGCCTGGAGGGGCCAGAGTACAGGGTGGAGCCTTTGGCTTTGGAGCTGTTCCACAGCTTGAGTCCCAGCTCAAGAGTTGCAGAGGAGTTACTCTGTATCTGAGCTTCCATTTCCTCATCTCTCAAACAGGGATAAGACTAGCGGCTTCCTCACAGAGTGATTGTTTTGATGAAATAAAACAATGCACGTACAGTGCTTAGGGCAGTGCCTGGCACACAGAAGTGCTCAAATAGTGTTCGTCTGACTGCTGGCCTGTTAGTAGGTCCAAGTGCAAAGCTGGGTGCATGTGGCAGACACCCCATGAAGATGATATTGACCCCCTGGGTTGAGGAGTCAGGATGCTTGATTCTAGTTCTATCTCATTCACCATCAAGGGAAACAGGGGTGTCACTGGACCTCTCTGTGCTTCCATTTATCTCCTCTATAAAATGGAGTTCTGCCCTTCTTGTGACACAGACTGCTATGTGTTTTAAAATGCTTAGGGAAGCATGAGACAGCATAGAAATACAGAAGTGGTCCCTTCCATTACTCGAACACTGCACTTTTACCAAGCTGATCACTCACTACTGAGCTTATCAACTTTCACTGTAGCTAAGAACTGTTGCTATAATTTGCCTTCAACTCCTAGGGTGGAATGTTTCCTCCTTCCTCCATTGACTCCAGACACTGGCATCAAAGTCACAGCTGCAAGGAAGTGTGCAGGCAGAATTTCAAACTTTCATTCTTTTATCTCTCTTCCTTCTTTTTGCCTCTCTGGTACATTATGAGTGATTCAAGTCTCTATATTTTGTGCTTAGCCTAATAAATGGCTTTAGAGACTATAAGTGTCTTGGAATGAGGAACAGGTCTCTCTAGTTCATTCTTAGACCCCAGCACTCAATAGGACCCTTGGCACATAGGAGACATCCAGCACACTTTTGTTAGATGAATGAATGTGCTTGAAATCAAGACTGTTTCAGTTCAGTTCAGTTCTGTCACTCAGTCGTGTCCGACTCTTTGTGACCCCATGAATCTCAGCACGCCAGGCCTCCCTGTCCATCACCAACTCCTGGAGTTCACTCAGACTCACGTCCATCGAGTCAGTGATGCCATCCAGCCATCTCATCCTCTGTTGTCCCCTTCTCCTCCTGCCCCCAATCTCTCCCAGCATCAGAGTTTTTTCCAATGACTCAATTCTTCATGAGGTATCCAAAGTACTGGAGTTTCAGCTTTAGCATCATTCCTTCCAAAGAACACTCGGGACTGATATCCTTTGGGATGGACTGGTTGGATCTCCTTGAAGTCCAAGGGACTCTCAAGAGTCTTTTCTAACACCACAGTTCAAAAGCATCAATTCTTTGGTGCTCAGCCCTCTTCACAGTCCAACTCTCACATCCATACAGGATCACTGGAAAAACCATAGCCTTGACTAAATGGACTTTGTTGGCAAAGTAATGTCTCTGCTTTTAATATGCTATCTAGGTTGGTCATAACTTTCCTTCCAAGGAGTAAGCGTCTTTTAATTTCATGGCTGCAATCAACATCTGCAGTGATTTTGGAGCCCCCAAAAATAAAGTCTGACACTGTTTCCACTATTCCCCCATCTATTTCCCATGAAGTGATGGGACCAGATGCCATGATCTTAGTTTTCTGAATGTTGAGCTTTAAGCCAACTTTTTCACTCTCCTCTTTCACTTTCATCAACAGGCCTTTTAGTTCCTCTTCACTTTCTGTCATAAGGGTGGTGTCATCTGCATACCTGAGGTTATTGATATTTCTCCCAGCAATCTTGATTCCAGCTTGTGCTTCTTCCAGCCTAGTGTTTCTCATGATGTACTCTGCATATAAGTTAAATAAACAGGGTGACAATATACAGCCTTGACGTACTCCTTTTCCTATTTGGAACCAGTCTGTTGTTCCATGTCCAGTTCTGACTGTTGCTTCCTGACCTGCATATTGGTTTCTCAAGAGGCAGGTCAGGTGGTCTGGTATTCCCATCTGTTTAAGAATTTTCCACAGTTTGTTGTGATCCACATAGTCAAAGGCTTTGGCATGGTCAATAAAGCAGAAGTAGATGTTTTTCTGGAATTCTCTCACTTTTTCTATGATCCAGAAGATGTTGGCAATTTGATCTCTGGTTCTTCTGCCTTTTCTAAAACCAGCTTGAACATCTGGAATGCAAAAGTAGGAAGTCAAGAAACACCTGGGGTAATATGCACATTTGGCCTGGGAATACGGAATGAAGCAGGGCAAAGGCTAACGGAGTTTTGCCAAGAGAACACACTGGTCATGGCAAACACCCTCTTCCACCAATACAAGGGAAGACTCTCCACATGAACATCACCAGATGTTCAACACCGAAGTCAGATTGATTATATTCTTTGCAGCCAAAGATGGAGAAGCTCTATACAGTCAGCAAAAATAAGACTGGGAGCTGACTGTGGCTCAGATTATGAACTTCTTATTGCCAAATTCAGGCTTAAATTGAAGAAAGTAGGGAAAACCACTAGACCATTCAGGTATGACCTAAATCAAATCCCTTATGATTATACAGTGGAAGTGAGAAATAGATTTAAGGGCCTTGATCTGATAGATAGAGTACCTGATGAACTATGGATGGAGGTTCATGACATTGTATAGGAGACAGGGTTCAAGACCATCCCCATGGAAAAGAAATGCCAAAAAGCAAAATGGCTGTCTGGGGAGACCTTACAAATAGCTGTGAAAAGAAGAGAAGTGAAAAGCAAAGGAGAAAATGGAAGATATAAACATCAGAATGCAGAGTTCCAAAGAATAGCAAAGGGAGATAAGAAAGCCTTCCTCAGTGATCAATGCAAAGAAATAGAGTAAAACAAGAGAATGGGAAAGACTAGAGATCTCTTCAAGAAAATTAGAGATACCAAGGGAACATTTCATGTAAAGATGGGCTCCATAAAGGACAGAAATGGTATGGACCTAACAGAAGCAGAAGATATTAAGAAGAGGTGGCAAGAATACACAGAAGAACTGTACAAAAAAGATCTTCATGACCAAGATAATCATGATGGTGTGATCACTCACCTAGAGCCTTACATCCTGGAATGTGAAGTCAAGTGGGCCTTAGAAAGCATCCCTATGAACAAAGCTAGTGGAGGTGATGGAATTCCAGTTGAGCTATTTCAAATCCTGAAAGATGATGATGTGTATGTGCTGCACTCAACATGCCAGCAAATTTGGAAAACTTGGCAATAGCCACAGGACTGGGAAAGATCAGTTTTTGTTCTAATCCCAAAGAAAGGTAATGCCAAAGAATGCTCAAACTACTGCACAATTGCACTCATCTCACATACTAGTAACATAATGCTCAAAATTCTCCAAGCCAGGCTTCAGCAATATGTGAACTGTGAACTTCCATACTTTTAGATATTATTTTATTTTGCCTTATCTTCCTGTCTGAAATAAAACATCATATTTTTGTCATTGACCTTCCTTTTCCCCTATGTTATTTGCAATGAAACATTTATAATCCATACCAAGGATTTAGGTAGGTGTTAGCTGTTGTATAGGGTTTTAACATGTATTCTCTTATTTACATCTCACAATGACCTTCTAGCCAGGTGCAAATATTATTCCCACTTTACAAGTAAAGATATGGAGGATCAAAGTGTTTATTAGAGAAGCTAACACATACTGAAGTCTATCTTTGTTTCAACATTATACATTTTATTTTTATTAGCTCATTTGATTTTTCACAAAATATTATGAAATAGATATCATTATCACTTACATTTTAGAATCCATGAGTGTTATACAACTTGTCTGGTAGATGACAGGCCTTGATTTAACTCATGTCTGCTCGATTCTGGTGCCATTCTGACATCATGCTACAGTGCCCCTGCCCCATCTACACGTTGGAACCACTTACTGAATAAAACTTCTTCATTTGCATGAAAATGCTTTCAACGTATTCAGAGAACCTGCATGCCTCTGTGAGATTTTTCTTACCTTGGCTAAATATTCCCAATTCCTTCCTAGTTTCTTCATTTAGTTTTTGGGTGGCAAGTGGAAGGCTGAAGGCCACTTTAAACATAAACACACACACATACACACACACACACACACACACACATAATTGTGTAAGTATAAAAGCCTAGAACTCTTATTAGATTCTCCAAGAATTCTGCAAAGCCCCAAATGATTAGGAACCGAATTCAAACACAAACAAACAGCAATAACAACAACACAATTAACATTCTCATAGGTTTCCTAGGTAACCTAGGTATTCTCATAGGTAAATGCAGTCTGTTAGGCGAAAATGAACTGTTACACCTCAGTTAGACGGGAACTCAGATCATTCCATTGAGCCTGGGGATTCTTTTCTCATTTGGCCACAGGATGTGCGAAATGGTCCCAAATTATTTCCTTCAGACTCAAGATCTCTACTGAGTCAGGAGCGTGAAGCCAGCATGAGGAGACTCACACGACTAAGTCATTTCCTAAACAAAATCCAGGGGCCTGAGATTAAATTCCTTGTGTTTATGCCTCAACCTCACTTTTACTACCTCAATAACATCCCAAATTCTTTTTTTCTAGTCCTTTTCCCTCCAAGACTTCTGGTAGCTCAAGTGGAGGTTAAAAGACCTCTGCTGGGAAGAGTAAGTCTCAGCTCCATCATTGTATGCCTTATTTTTTCTTTTAAAATCTCAAGTTCTTGTGCTAAGCTTTTCTAAATCTCTTTCCTCAAAATGTACCATGGAGATGACAGTACATGTTTCACAGGGCTGTTGACTTAGGAAATGCATGAGGATGGTCCTGGTCCATAATTCCTGGTGGTGAATCAGAGCCCTCAGGTGGGACTCCCATCCCCTCTCCTCACTGCATCTCTGCTGCTCTTCCTACGCACACACCTTCATTCTCAGGCCAGGCTGGCTGGGGAGCAAGAGGCCACATCTACCAGCTCCCAGCTGACTTGGTTCCTTCCAAGTACAGAGACAATTTTTGGTTTTATGATTTTTTTTTTTCACTGTTCATCACACCAGGGGAACAGCTGATGAGTGGCAAAATTACAAATTTGGAGAAGAGACAAAAATTAAAAAAAAAAAAATCTCACTATTAAAATAAATCTGAGATTCTGAAAGCTCCACTGACTCCTTTTTACATGGCTCTACAGAACTCTCAGTTTTGTTTCTCTCTAGGTTGGACATCTTTAATCTTCTGGTGCCTCTTAGTTGTTTTTTCCTGCTTACATCACTCAATAGAGAGGCTCCATTCTATGATTTAGGCTCAGAAATTGGGTTTTTTTTTTTTTTTTTTAAAGAGCTGTGGTCAAGTATGCCATGCAAGGGCTTCCTGACCTGTATTATTTATAAGACATCTCCAAGTATGGATCTCCTGCTGCAGGGCCCTCCTCTACTCTGAATGTGTTTGGTCTGCAGACACCATCTGAAGAAACCCTACCTAGGTAGGCAAATCCTTACCTCCACTCTGTGGCTGCCCAGAAATGGAGCTGAGAGACATGGTGTGACTTTCCCAAGATCACACAGCAAAGCAGAGGGAGAGCTGAGACTCATTCCTCGGTTTCAGACGCTTTAAATTTGGGCCCATAGACCCCTGAGGGTGATGTTTTCAGTAAAAAACTGATATTAAATTGAGGCCCAGAAAAGGCCAGTGGGGTGAGAGAGGGCTTGCAGTAAGTCAGGGAGATTGCTGAGCCCAGAGGCCAGTGCTTCTGATCCCATGTGCAGTTACTGTTTGTCCCATGACTGGCAGCAACTATCTCTCAGGAGAGGTCCCGGAGGGCAGGTTTTCCTATTTGATCCTCAAGTATCAGGATTCACTTCTTCTCAGCCCTGAATTGGATCATAATGCTTACCAACAGTATGAAGTCCAAGCAGTTTTTAATGCACCCAAATGTACATGAGGACTTAGCTGT
Organism: Bubalus bubalis; assembly: GCF_019923935.1. NCBI lineage: Eukaryota > Metazoa > Chordata > Mammalia > Artiodactyla > Bovidae > Bubalus > Bubalus bubalis. Next base: position 42,922,849 of record NC_059165.1, on the reverse strand, counting down.
TAACCCAGGAAAACTGGAAATAAAGTAACACTGCTCTGATAATAGTCACATTTTTATTTCCTTGAGGTTCTTACAATAGGTTTTTCTTGGTCTCAGGGTTGGATGGTGGAAAAGTGGGCATGAGGAACTCTTAGGAGCGTTTGTTCTCTTACCGTATCTCTTTGTTTTACAAAACCAGCCAAAGCTCCATGGTCTGAGCAAGCTGGCCTTTCCAGCAAATCAAGGGATTCTTAGAGGGAAAAGTGGTTGGAGATGAGATTGTATATCTTTTTCTTGGGACTTCATTTGGATACATAGAAATATGTAGCATGATACTTGGTAAAGGCCTTTTGAATCTATGATTCATTAAGCATGGCTTACCTGGTTGCTTCTCTATGCAAGGACCACAACATATCAAAATGAGGAAATCTTGACCTCTGTCCATAAAGGTGTGGGATACACAGGCTTGGGTGGAGCAAATAACCACTCAGTGGGCTTTATTTGGGGGTAGATGTGTGAAGAAGTGCCCTGGGGACCCAAAGGAAGGAGAGAAGGAGTCTAATTGGGAAAGGAGGGCCAGGATGATTTCTCCCAAAGATCCTTGAATTGGCTCTTCATGGATGAGAGCATTTCATTGAGCAGAGTAAACAGGCAGGGTAACAGTCTGAGCAGAGATAGGGTGACTTATAGGAGCATGGAATCTCTGTGATTGTTTAAGTCTAGTTTAATCTAATGGAGACAGGAAGCTAGGAGTAGCCTAGGTTCTTAAAGGCTTTGATTGATGGACTTAGGAATTTAGATTTGACCCCAGGGTCCTAAGAAACTGTTCACGTGTTTGGAGAAGGGAATGGCACTTTCAACTCTGTTTTTTGGAAATATTGTCCTGGCAAGACTGTGGAAGCTATGTTGGAGAGGAGTACACCTGGAGGCAGAGAGGCTCCCCAGGAGGCTCCTGCTGTTGCTATTCAGACAGGAGAGGAGTGTGTCAGCTAGAATGATGGCAGCAGTAACAGCAGAGAAGGAACAGAGTCAGAGCCATTTAGGACTTGGAACTGAGAGGAGCTGGTGACTGGAGTAAGAAGGAAGGGTGACTGATTCTCTGTACTTGAGATTGTAGGTGTTGTGATGGGTTCACTGGTAAAGGAACTCCAGAAGGAAGAATGAAAATTATTTGGGTGATCTTGAGTTTGAAGTGCCCCTGGATGATGTCTAACAGGAAGTTGGAAATGTGGGGCTGGATGGACCTACAGATGCCTCAGTGGGGATTGATGTCTTGTAGGAGACAGGAAGAATAAAAGAAAAGCAGGCCCCCACTAGGGCCACAAAAGAAATTTATAATCATTGATAAACTGGATGCTATAAGGCATGAGACTCTTGGAACAAGTCCAGAGGGAACAGTTGATAATCTTGAAAACAAGATATGATCCTGGGGTCAGAAAACTGACCACAGCCTGTTTCTCAACTGGTGTCTCAGAGGCACATGTTTTATGTATCTGGTGGAAAATCTATAGATAAGAATGTTAGTCTTAGTTACTGATTTGTTATTGATTACTGTTTCCTAATTACTCAATGGTTAATGATCATTTTGTTCTTTGGCCCTGAAGGCCACATGAGTTATAGTTTAACTCCCCGTATATTCTTTCATTCACGGCTGAAAGTATAATAAAGCCGGCTTGGATTCAATTTCTGCACCTTCACCTTGGAGCGGTGTTGGTCCCCTGATCCTCGCTTTTCTCTGAATTCTTATGTCTTCTTTCTCATTCTCTCGCCATATCGCGCTTTCAGAAACCCTGCTTGTCAAGCCTGTCTCGACAAGTGGTGCCGAAACAGGGACCCCAAAGTAAATCCAGACTGCGAAGCTCGCTCCTAGCCGCGGAGAACGCAGGGAAATCTGGCCAGCTAGGCGGAAGAGGAAAGTACTTCCTAAGTGCACCCCTGCGGATTTGTCAATCAGGGTAATAATGGGGCAAAATCCTTCTAAGCATAGTGATTATATGCAAGTGTTAAAAACTTCGTTTAAAAGTTCGGGGGTCGAGATATCTCACTCCTCTTTTAAAGAATTGTTTTCTGCCATTAAAAAATATTGCTACTGCCATCTCTGGGGTCGCACAGAATCGGACAAGACTGAAGCAACTAACTTAGCAGCAGCAGCAGATACAGATAAAGGGACTTTGAGGCATGAGGAATGGGACGAAGTTATGCGTTGCCTGCGCAGTGCCTAACAATGCAAAGAAAAGATTCTTTTGTCTGTATAGTCAGTAGGGAATCTTATTAGCACAGCTTTAGGGCTGCTGCGGGAGAAGACAATGGCACCCCACTCCAGTACTCTTGCCTGGAAAATCCCATGGGCTGAGGAGCCTGGTAGGCTGCAGTCCATGGGGTCGCTAAGAGTCGGACACGACTGAGCGACTTCACTTTCCCTTTTCACTTTCATGCATTGGGGAAGGAAATGGCAACCCACTCCAGCGTTCTTGCCTGGAGAATCCCAGGGACGGGGGAGCCTGGTGGGCTGCCGTCTACGGGGTCACACAGAGTCGGACACGACTGAAGCGACTTAGCAGCAGCAGCAGCAGCAGCAGCAGCAGCAGGACTGCTGCAATCTGAAGCCTCAGATTCAGGGGATTCTGTAGAACAATACAAGAACAAATGGAGGAAATGAATTTATATGATAACATAGGTGATGAGGAAGAGAAACAATCAATAAAAATGAAAAATAAGAGCCAAAAGAATGATAGAAGTCAAGAACAGATCTTTCTTGCTCCACCAAATGCACCTTTTGTCGAGCCCCCTCCTTTCAATCCTGAAAACCCTTGGGATGATGGATTTGGTTTTAAACCACAGATAAATGTGCCTAATAAAACGACGCCTTTACAAAAGTGAGCTTGTATGGCACAATTGCAGGGGGATGAAGACGCTTTAATTCCCCCTGTGGCTGTAACCCAAATCCCACCAGATCCTCAATTCCCACAAGGAGGAATGCATTACGATTAAAATGCCATACCATTTAAAACTATAAAGGAGATAAAACAGGCATGTACCTAATATGGAACTAATTCTCTTTATATCATGGGACTAATTCAGGGACTTTCACAAGCTGAACAGTTAATTCCTTATGATTGAGAAATGATAGCCAGAATTTGCCTATCCACCTCAGAATTTTTACAATTTAGGACCTGGTGGCAAGACGAAGCAAATCACAAGCTCGCAGAACTGCAACAGCCAACCCGCCAGTTGATACAACACTTGATCAATTAATGGGTAGTGGGGCACATTTTGGCATTCAAGCTCAGTTACAATTTAGTAATCAGTTACTCACTCAAGTGAGAATGATATGTTTAAAAGCCTGGGAGAGAATAAATCCACCTGGACAAGCCTCAATTTCATTTACTCAAATGAAACAATCAAATGGGGGAACATTATGTAGATTTTATTGCCAGGTTATGTCAAAATTTAAATAAAACAGTTGCACAACCTGGTTTGAGAGATTTGCTGATGCAAGTTCTTGCATATGAGAATGCTAACTCAGAATGTAAAAAGGTGATTCAGCCTCTCAAAACACAGGCTGCCCCTCTAGAAGAATATCTTAAAGTTTGCCAAGATATTGGGTCAGAACCATATAAAATGCAACTTCTGGCTCAAGTATTATCTAAAGCTAATAAAAAGACAGATATGAGATGTCACCAACATGAAAAATTGGGACACATTAAAAAAGACTGTAAAGGAAGAAGATGGTCAGTTGATAAATTATACTATTGGCTCTGATGCCACTCCTATTTGTGTTGGTTTTGGAAGTATATGTCTTAAAACAGGATATCAAAAGTGGCTGTCGGTTGTCAAAGAATCAAATGATGATAAGACTTCCCTCTTTCTGTTAACTGCTCTTAACTTTTTTTAGAAAAAGAAGAAACTTCGAGCATGATGAATCCACCTGACCTTCCTGATTGTGTTACTGAAATTAGCCATGGTATTGAAAATTGGTTAAGATGGAAATTATGCAAAGGATCAGAAAGTCACTTATTATTAAGTGTTGCAGAATGCTCCATTATCGATTGTGGACCCTGAGGAACCCCTAAACTTATAGAATCTGAAGTGTCTTCTCCATGGGTATACAAAGATAAGACATTTAGTACTTATGGTAGTCAACCCCTCATATGGCATGGGATAGGATTAGCTCCCCCTGTGTCTCCTTTAGATCATTATCCTATTCATGATGAAATATGGAAAATACCCATGGCATTAAAAGCACTAATTGCTTGAAGGAACAATATACTAAATATATTTTAAATGACCGAAAAGCTACCTTTAATTTTACAAAAATCTCTACCCACACTATTCAGACTTGTGTAAGAATTCCGTTTGTTTTTATGATCAGACCAGCAAAATATGATCCCAATTTGGGATTAGTAACATGTCCTAACTGTTCATTTTATACATGTATAAATAATACCATTCCTTTTAATGAAAGTTGGCAGGGTATTTACATTCTTAAAATCAGAACTGGCATATGGGTTCCAGTTGATTTACAATGACCTTGGCAAGAAAGCCCTACATTATATGTTATTGAAGAAATATTGAAAAATCTTAAATGTGTTAAACGTTTTCTGGTATTGCTAATTGCACCCATCTTAGGCATTATAGCTATTACCACTACGGCAGCCGTAGCCGGAATGGCTCTTCATACATCTGTACAAACAGTTCATTTTGTATAAGAATGACATAAAGATGCCAATTTCCTTTGAACCACTCAACAAATAATTGATGGAAAGCTGGCCTCCCAAGTAGCCAACCTTCAAAAATTTGTTATTTTATTAGGAGATCAACTAGTCAGTTTACAAAAACAGGTGAGACTAAGATGTGATTGGAACTATACTTTCTTTTGTGTAACTGCTTTCAAATATAAGATGACTCAATTCAAATGGGATAAAGTTAAACAACACCTATTGAACCAAGATAATATTTTTGTAGATATTCAATATCTACAAAAAGATATAATAAAAGCTTTTAATAAACATCTTGACCTAATTTCTGGATCAGATTTTCTTGATACTGTTGCTAATAATCTTTTTTCTTTTAATCCCTTAAAACAGATCAAGACATTTGGATATGGAATTGCTCTGGTTATGGGAGTGCTATTAATTATGTGTTTATGTTTCTGTATAGTCTGGAGAAGAATGATCAAGAGACAATGAAGCCAACAACAGCAACTAACATTTCTCACCATTTCTCATCATGTGCAAAATCAAAAAGGGGGAGATGTAGGACACAGGAAGAATAAAAGAAAAGCAGGCCCCAGCAAGGGCCACAAAAGAAATTTATAATCATTGATAAACTGGATGCTATAAGGCATGAGACTCTTGGAACTAGTCCAGAGGGAACAGTTCATAATCTTGAAAACAAGATATGATCTGGGGTTGGAAAACCGACCCCAGACTGTTTCTCAACTGGTGTCTCAGAATCACATGTTTTACATATCTGGTGGAAAATCTATAGATAAGAATGTTAATCTTAGTTACTGATTTGTTATTGATTGCTGCTAAGTCACTTCAGTCGTGTCCAACTCTGTGCGACCCCATAGACGGCAGCCCAACAGGCTCCCCCGTCCCTGGGATTCTCCAGGCAAGAACACTGGAGTGGGTTGCCATTTCCTTCTCCAATGCATGAAAATGAAAAGTGAAAGTGAAGTCGCTCAGTCGTGTCCGACTCTTAGTGACCCCATGGACTGCAGCCTACTAGGCTCCTCTATCCATGGGATTTTCCAGGCAAGAGTACTGGAGTGGGGTGCCATTGCCTTCTCCATGTTATTGATTACTGTTTCCTAATTACTCAATGGTTAATGATCATTTTGTTCTTTGGCCCCGAAGGCCACATGAGTTATTGTTTCAGTTCAGTTCAGTCGCTCAGTCGTGTCCGACTCTTTGCGACCCCATGAATCACAGCTCGCCAGGCCTCCCTGTCCATCACCAACTCCCGGAGTTCACCCAGACTCACGTCCACCGAGTCAGTGATGCCATCCAGCCATCTCATCCTCTGTCATCCCCTTCTCCTCCTGCCCCCAATCCCTCCAAGCATCAGAGTCTTTTCCAATGAGTCAACTCTTCACATGAGGTGGCCAAAGTACTGGAGTTTCAGCTTCAGCATCATTCCCTCCAAAGAAATCCCAGGGCTGATCTCCTTCAGAATGGACTGGTTGGATCTCCTTGCAGTCCAAGGGACTCTCAAGAGTCTTCTCCAACACCACAGTTCAAAAGCATCAATTCTTTGGCACTAAGCCTTCTTTACAGTCCAACTCTCACATCCATACATGACCACAGGAAAAACCATAGCCTTGACTAGACGAACCTTTGTTGGCAAAGTAATGTCTCTGCTTTTGAATATGCTATCTAGGTTGGTCATAACTTTCCTTCCAAGGAGTAAGTGTCTTTTAATTTAATGGCTGCAGTCACCATCTGCAGTGATTTTGGAGCCCCCAAAACTAAAGTCTGACACTGTTTCCACTGTTTCCCCATCTATTTCCCATGAAGTGATGGGACCAGATGCCATGATCTTCATTTTCTGAATGTTGAGCTTTAAACCAACTTTTTCACTCTCCACTTCCACTTTCATCAAGAGGCTTTTTAGTTCCTCTTCACTTTCTGCCATAAGGGTGGTGTCATCTGCATATCTGAGGTTATTGATATTTCTCCTGGCAATCTTGATTCCAGCTTGTGTTTCTTCCAGTCTCCCCACATATTCTTTCATTCATGGTTGAAAGTATAATAAAGTCGGCTTGGATTCAGTTTCTGCACCTTCACCTTGGAGCGATGTTGGTCCCCTGATCCTCGCTTTTCTCTGAATACTTATGTCTTATTTTTCATTCTCTCGCCATATCGTGCTTTCAGAAACCCTGCTTGTCGAGCCGGTCTCAACAGTGTCTGATGACTGGCACCTCCCTCTGATCAAATAATTATTACTGTGATGATACAGTGTAAGTGCTGAATAGGGACTTCCAAAGCTTTCATATGTATCATCTTATAGGGGAGCATTCCAGACTATCGATATTATTCTTGGAGTTGTTGATGATAAGCAATAGTTACTGAGTGCTTATTATAGGAAAGGGCTGGGTTTGATGCTTTCAGAGCATTATCTTATTGTGAGCCCTTGTCCAGGTGTTTGGGGTAGATTCTATTATTACATTCATTATAAAGGAGAAGAAACTGATATTTGTGAGATTAAAACATTTGCCAGAGTTGGATATGTGACATTTCAAACTGAACAACCCTCATTGTCCTGAGACCTGGGCTAATTTTTCCGTAGTGCCATGACAGTGCCGGATGCACCACACAGGATCAAATATCCTCCCATCCAAGAAGACTAACAGTGAAAAAGAAGGTGGTCTTCTCCCCTCTCTTTCTTCCTTTGATTATACAAATGTAACCCACTAAGTACTTGAGGCAGCACAATGCTCACCTGTCTCCTTGTAAGTCTTACAAACATCCTATTTTAATGGATCACTTCTCATCTATCACTTCTCAGGCTCTGGCTCAATTTTTTCTGTGCTGAGGCATAAGGAACCTGAGCTATTTGGAACCCCTGGAAAGCCACCTAGTGGTGTCCAATCTGATACCATCTGCCTAGGAGCATATAAACCAGTCAGCTTTCACTTTCTTTCAGGCCAAGAGCATCATGCACCCTTGGGTAGCCATCCTGGGCCTCCTACTCCTTCTGACAGGTAGGTGCACAGGTGGGCTGTGCTTTGGAAGCCCTGAGGATGGGGGAATATAGCGGATATGTAAGTATGGTCGAGCAGGGTAGATTTCTAGGGCATTGTTTAAAAATAATGGGGTCAACTGGTAAGCAAAGAACAAGGCTGAAACCTTAAGCCAAAGAAATTGCTTAAACACTAAGAATTATAAAATCAATAGCTAGATGAACAAGGCATGATACAGCACATATGCATCTGCTGCCATTTGTGTTGTTCATGTTTATGCATGAACTTCTCATGTGTATGTAGTAAACAGCAACCATTGTTTATCATGGCATGGAAGGGAACGGGAAGAAGAAATGGGGATGGATGGGAAGGAGAATGACCTTCCCTCTTTTCCAGTGGCTTAAGACTCCATACTTCCAATGTAGTGGGTGTGGGTTCTATCCCTCATTGGGAAACTAAGATTCCCCATCTGTGCTGTATGGGAAATTTTTTTAATAAATAAAATATATTAATTCAAAACATTCTATGAGATAGGGGAGAAAATTAATGATAGATATATCCTAAAATTTAAAAACAATCTTTACAGGTGGAATATGAGTAAAAGTACAATTTTAAATTATACTTCTATAACAAATTTTTTAAATTAATATGTATTATCTTTGTGATACAAAATGATATTAAGCAAATTAAATATTATCAGAATTCCAGTGAAGAAAATACTCTTATACTATGTAACAATGAGTGTCTTATTCCCAAAGCATTTCCCAGACTCACAGTTTAGTCCTAACTATGAAAAGTGAAAGTGAAGTTAGTCCTATTGGACTCTTTGTGACCCCATGGACTGTAGTCTACCAGGCTCCTCCATGCATCCAGGGGATTTTCCAGGCAAGAGTACTGGAGTGGGTTGCCATTTCCTTCTCCAGGAGATCTTCCTGACCCAGGGATCGAACCCAGGTCTCCCACATTGTAGGCAGATGCTTTTTACTGTCTGAGCCACCAGGGAAGTCCTGACTGTGATTAGCTGTTAAGTCTCATACTTCTTTTAGGAACTTTTTGCCGATGCGCAGTGTTTAAGCCACAGCCACAGGTGAGTCTTCCTGCCTGTTTCTAAGAGGCAAAATTTAGTATTTTATTGAATATTCTCCAATTTTTTGGTTTTGCCTGGGTAAGTGGACTGTGATTCATTGCACAGAGCTCAAGAAAGGATCCCTGCTTAAATTTTTTGGAATGACCCTAAAGCCCATAAGACTTGGTTTCTCCTAAAAGTATTGTAAACCCATTTTCCTAAGAACTGACTTCTAAAGAGTTTACAAGACTTCTGCTTTCCAGCCAATGATGTTTAATAAAATATTAGACTTTTTTAAAAAATTTAAATAAGAGAGGGTATTATGAAGTGACTATGTTCAATGGCCATTGGAAAATTCAAATAAAAATTGAAAATCAAAACTTTGAATGCAATAGAGTTTTAAAACCAGATTTTAGTTAAGACAGTGATTGAATCTAGGAGAAAGGAAAAGCCACCAGTATGTTTTATATATTTAATAAACGGATACCTGTCAAATACAGGATGAATATCCACATACTCGTGCATTACTAGATGTCATTTGTTTCAATCAAATCTTTTGGAGAAAAGTTTGATCATATTCACCAAAATGGCTGAACATATATCTGACCTTTGTCCTGATACTTTCTCTAGAAAATCTGTCCTATTGGGAAGCATAGGACATTTTCATCAATCGAGAAAAATGTTTATATGACCTTTCATCTTCAATCATATCTAATAAATAGTGATGCTGCTGAAGAACATGTTAACATGGAAATTTGCTCATACTAAATTCTAAAAACTCATGATACAGTCATATAATTTCAAACCAAATAAGCTATATGAAAAAAATTAAAATTATTAAACTTAAAATATTGAGACCTCATGTTCTCATGCTTTGGTTTCTCTTTATTTACAGATGGTGTAACCTCTTACTCTCAAGTGACTGGAAGAACCGGTGAGTCTGTCAGGCTACCCTGCTTATATGCTGGAGAAATCACAACCGCATGCTGGGGCCGAGGGGAATGTTCTTGGTGGAGCTGCAGAGAAGACATTATCCAGACTGATGGATACAAAGTCACTTTTCAGAAGGACAGACGTTATCAACTAAGAGGATATATTGGTGAAAGGAATTTGACCTTGACCATAGAGAATGCTGACCCATCTGACAGTGGCTTGTATTGCTGCCGTATTGAGAAAAAAGGGTGGTTCAATGATATAAAAATCATTCAAGAGTTGAATATAAGAGGTGAGTTTGTGTTCCTACTTCCTTTGATCACTTCCTGTAGGTTCCCAGAGATAAGAGTTTTCTGTTTGGTATTAACTTCCTCTTCCTTTAATAGGGAAATAGGAGGTTCTTATAAGTTTTGTTTTCTAATAACTCTTCAGTAGAATAACTTGTATTTGTGTGGAGTGAAATATTAAGACTAATTTTGATTCAGGATCATAGGCTAGAGGACCTTTCCAGTCAGCATCTCCTAAAGTAGTGCTTCAGGAGTTCTAGTTGCTTAATGAAAATGCATTCACTGTTCCACACTGAGGTATATTGAACATTTCTATGGAGCTAAATTTATTCTATTTGAAGAACTACCCTTTTCTCAAGATGATATCTTAAGAGAATTTTTAAATGTTCTTTCTTAACATTTTAGGACTTACTGAGAATTTCACATATATAAAATAGATACTTTGACAACAGTCAACAGTCTCGTTGCGTATACATTGTTCAGTTCAGTTGCTCAGTCGTGTCTGACTCTTTGCCACCCCATGGACTGCAGCACGCTAGGCCTCCCTGTCCATCACCAACTCCAGGAGTTTACTCAAACTCACATCCATTGAGTCGGTGATGCCATCAAACCATCTCATCTTCTGTCGTCCCCTTCTCCTCCTGCCCTCAATCTTTCCCAGCATCAGGGTCTTTACAAATGAGTTAGTTTTTCACATCAGGTGGCCAAAGTATTGGAGTTTCAGCTCCAGCATTAGTCCTTCCAGTGAATATTTAGGATTGATTTCCTTTAGGATGGACTGGTTTGATCTCCTTGCTGTCCAAGGGACTCTCAAGAGTCTTCTCCAACACCACAGTTCAAAAGTATCAATTTTTCAGTACTCAGCATTCTTTATGGTCCACCTCTATCATCCATACAAGACTACTGGAAGAAACATAGCTTTAACCATATGGACCTTTGTTGGCCAACTGGGGTCTCTGCTTTTTAATATGCTGTCTAGGTTGGTCATAGCTTTTCTTCCAAGGAGCAAGTGTCTTAATTTCATGGTTGAAGTCACCATTCACATTGAATTTGGAGCCCCAAAATATGAAATCTGACACCATTTCCACTTTTCCCCCATCTATTCACTCTGTAGTAATCTTAGTTTTCTGAATGTTGAGCTTTAAGCCAACTTTTTTACTCTCCTCTTTCACTTTCATCAAGAGGCTCTTTAGTTCCTCTTCACTTTCTGCCATTAAACTGGTATCATCTGCATATCTGTGGTTGCTGATATTTCTCCAGGCAATCTTGATTCCAGCTTGTGAGTCATCCAGCCCAGCATTTCCTATGATGTACTTTGCATGTAAGTTGATGAAGCAGGATGACAATACACAGCCTTGACCTACTCCTTTTCCAATTTTGAACAGGTCAATTTTCATTCCAATCCCTAAGAAAGGCAATGCCAAAGAATGCTCCAACTACCACACAACTGCACTCATCTCACATGCTAGTAAAATAATGCTCAAAATTCTCCAAGCCAGGCTTCAACAATATGTGAACCATGAACCCCCAGATGTTCAAGGTGGTTTTAGGAAGGGCAGAGGAACTAGAGATCAAATTATCAACATTTGCTGGATTATCCTAAAAGCAAGAGAGTTCCAGAAAAACATCTATTTCTACTTTATTGACTATGCCAAAGCCTTTGACTGTGTGGATCACAATAAACTGTGGAAAATTCTTCAAGAGATGGAAATACCAGACCACCAAACCTGCCTCTTAGGAAATCTGTATGCAGGTCAGGAAGCAAGAGTTTGAACTGAGCATGGAACAACCGACTGGTTCCAAATAGGAAAAGGAGTTCGTCAAGGCTGTATATTGTCACCCTGCTTATTTAACTTATATGCAGAGTACATCATGAGAAACACTGGGCTGGATGAAGCACAAGCTGGAATCGAGATTGCTGGGAGAAATATCAATAACCTCAGATATGCAGATGATACCACCTTTAAGGCAGAAAGTGAAGAAGTAAAGAGTCTCTTGATGAAAGTGAAAGTGGAGAGTGAAAAAGTTGGCTTAAAGCTCAACATTGAGAAAACTAAGATCATGGCAACTGGTCCCATCACTTCATGGGAAATAGATGGGGAAACAGTATCAGACTTTATTTTTTTGGGCTCCAAAATCACTGCAGATGGTGACTGCAGCCCTGAAATTAAAATACACTTACTCCTTGGAAGGAAAGTTATGATCATCTTAGACAGCATGTTAAAAAGCAGAGACATTACTTTGCCAACAAAGGTCCATCCAGTCAAGGCTATGGTTTTTCCAGTGGTCATGTATGGATGTGAGAGTTGGTCTGTGAAGAAAGGTGAGTGCCGAAGAATTGATGCTTTTGAACTGTGGTGTTGGAGAAGACTCTTGAAAGTCCCCTGGAGTGCCAGGAGATCCAACCAGTCCATCCTAAAGGAAATCAGTTCTGAATGTTCTTTGGAAGGACTGATGTTGAAGCTGAAACTCCAATACTTTGGCCACCTCATGCAAAGAGTTGACTCATTGGAAAAGACTCTGATGCTGGGACGGATTGGAGGCAGGAGGAGAAGAGGATGACAGAGGATGAGATGGTTGCATGGCATCACCGACTCAATGGACATGAGTTTGAGTAAACTCCTGGAGTTGGTGATGGACAGGGAGGCCTGGTGTGCTGTAGTCCATGGGGTTGCAAAGAGTCGGACATGACTGAGTGACTGAACTGAACTGAACTGAATTTTGAACCAGTCTGTTGTTTCATGTCCAGTTCTAACTGTTGCTTCTTGTCCTGCATACAGATTCCTCAGAAGAGAAGTAATGTATTCTGCTAGTCTCATCTCTTCAAGAATATTCCACAGTTTGTCGTGATCCACAGTTAAAGGCTTTCACATGGTCGATGAAGTATAAGTACATGTTTTTTTAATTCTCTTGCTTTTTCTATGATCTAGCATAAGTTGGCAATTTGATCTCTGGTTCCTCTGCCATTTCTGAATCCAGCCTGTACATCTGGAAGTTCTCTGTTCATGTACTGCTAAAGCCTAGCTTGAAGGATTTCAGTAAAATCTTATGATGTGAAATAAGTGCAATTGTACAGTTATTTGAACATTCTTTGGCATTGCCTTTCTTTGGAATTGGAAGCTGAGAAGTCCCATAATCTGCCCTTCAAGCAGAAGAACGAGGACACCCAGTGATATAATTTATTCCAAATCTAAACTTCTGAAAATAAAGGGTGGGGAAGGCAATACATCCTAATTTGAGTCCAAAAGCCTGAGAGCCAGGAGTCAGATATCTAATAGAAGGAAAAAAATGGGTGTCTCAGTTCAAGAAAAGAGAGTAAAATGTGTCCTGACTCTGCTTTTTTGTTCTATTGGGTGGATTGGATAATGCTCACCTGCACTGGTTGGGATCATGGGTTGGATGATGCTCGCTTGCTTTGGTGAGGGAGGTCATCTTCACTCTACGGATTCAAATTTTAATCACTTCCAAAGATACCCTCACAGATATGTATGGAAATAATATTTTACCATCTATCTGGGCATCCCCATTCAAGTTGATTTGTAAAATTAAGCATCTCACACAGCTAGTGAACAATTGGGCTGAGGTTGGATTCCAGTTTTTCTGTTCCCTTCCTTCTTTTCCTCCTCCTGTTTCATTCTTGCACACACAAAAAAAACTATTAAATTGAATTTTAGGAGAACTTGACAGAAAGAAGTAGAGGTGAGCTTGAAGTTAATGACCTTTAGGTAAATATTTCTTAGACTGTATAATGAGGATAATAATGTACCTTTCTTGTAGCTCCATTGCACAGAATCCATAAGACATGTATAAAGCACCTTGACCAATGTCTATTTAATACTAGGATGTGAGTTACCTATGATGTGCATGCATGCTCACTCGTGTCTGACTCTTTATGACCCCATGGACTGTAGTCCACCAGGCTCCTCTTGCGCATGGAGTTTTCCAGGCAAGAATACTGGAGTGGCTTGCCATTTCTTACTCCAAGGGATTTTTTCTGACCCAGGAACTGAACCTGCATCTCCCAAGTCTCCTGCATTAGCAGGTGTATTCTTTACCACTGAGTCACCTGGCAAGCCCTGATAACCATGATGATGCCAATATAAAAACCTAATAAAGTTCAAACATCAGATTTATTATTTTTGTCAAAATATAAACCTTGAAAGTCAGGGACTGTGTCTTAGTCATAGAGGCTTCCCGGTGTCAAACACAATGTCTAAAACTTGATCACTATTTGTTAAAAATTGTTGAATGTTAAAAAATAAATAAATAAAATGAGGTGAAACATTAAACAGTTTAGATTCATTATTTTTTAATCTCATATTTGAATTATATCCAGTATTCATTGACTCGTGTCCTTCTATCAAAGCATTAGTTGCTTTTCAATACATTTTATAATATTCAAAATATTTCACTAAGATTTATAAAATTTCTATGAAGATTTATATTTCCCAACCCTAATTCCCAGTGTTATTTTTATTAGTACTATATTTAAATTGGTTCAGTACTCACCCCACATTGTTTTTTCTGAGCTTCTTCTGCATAGCTGAGGTCTATTTTGATTTCTGCCTTCATTGGCTGGATTTCATCATTTCATCAGAAACAAATTTTCATTTTATTCTTCAAGAAAATGGGTCAGAAATTATCAGAGCCTCTGAGTTTTTTCTGCCTCCAGGTTTGAAAAAAAAATTTTTTTTTTTCTTCTTGAAGTTTAATTGTTTAACCATGGCAGTCGTTGGTGTCCATCAGCTCTTTCAGGCTTTCTGGAATATGGTATATCCTGTCCATCTGTACTTTTCCAGTTTATTTGATTTCATTAAACAATTTTTATTAGTACATAGATAGATCAGTCGCTCAGTCATGTCCGACTCTTTGCAACCCCATGAATCACAGCACGTCAGGCCTCCCTGTCCATCACCAACTCCCAGAGTTCACTCAGACTCATGTCCATCGAGTCAGTGATGCCATCCAGCCATCTCATCCTCTGTCGTCCCCTTCTCCTCCTGCCCCCAATCCCTCCCAGCATCAGAGTCTTTTCCAATGAGTCAACTCTTCGCATGAGGTGGCCCAAGTACTGGAGTTTCAGCTTTAGCATCATTCCTTCCAAAGAACACCCATGGCTGATCTCCTTCAGAATGTACTGGTTGGATCTCCTTGCATCTCTCTGGAGGGACTCTCAAGAGTCTTCTCCAATACCACAGTTCAAAAGCATCAATTCTTCAGTGCTCAGCCTTCTTCACAGTCCAACTCGCACATCCATACATGACCACAGGAAAAACCATAGCCTTGACTAGACGAACCTTTGTTGGCAAAGTAATGTCTCTGCTTTTGAATATGCTATCTAGGTTGGTCATAACTTTCCTTCCAAGGAGTAAGCGTCTTTTCATTTCATGGCTGCAATCACCATCTGTAGTGATTTTGGAGCCCAGAAAAATAAAGTCTGACACTGTTTCCCCATCTATTTCCCATGAAATGATGGGACCGGATGCCATGATCTTTGTTTTCTGAATGTTGAGCTTTAAGCCAACTTTTTCACTCTCCACTTTCATCAAGAGGCCTTTTAGTTCCTCTTCACTTTCTGCCATATGGGTGGTGTCATCTGCATATCTGAGGTTATTGATATTTCTCCTGGGAATCTTGATTCCAGCTTGTGTTTCTTCCAGTCCAGCGTTTCTCATGATGTACTCTGCATATAAGTTAAATAAACAGGGTGACAATATACAGCCTTGACAAACTCCTTTTCCTATTTGGAACCAGTCTGTTGTTCCATGTCCAGTTCTAACTGTTGCTCCCTGACCTGCATATAAATTTCTCAAGAGGCAGATCTATGATTATACGTGTATAAAAATCACCCAGATAAATATAAAGATCGAACACTTCAGAAAGTTCCCTCATAAAACTTTCCAGTTGATACTCACACCTGCCCCCAAGGTAACCCCTATTCTGATATTCAAAGCAAAATCATAGTTTATCTGTTCTTGGATTTTATATAAACAGAATAATACATAATAACATATAAACAGTATATATATTTGTGTTTGACTTCTTTTTCTGACTGTATTGTTTTTGAGATTCGTCTGGTGTTATATTCATCAGTAGTGTATTCTTATATTTACTGCCATATGATATTCCATTATATAAATATAGTACAAATTTTAAATCCATTTTTCTATTAGTGGACAGATAGCTTCTTATTTTAAGTTATTACAAAGTTTCTATCAATCTTATTGTACAAATATTTTTGTAGATATGACATTTCTTTTCACAATATATGTAGGCATGGAATTGAGGGCCATAGGGTAGGTATAAATTTAACATTATGAGAAACTAATAGGCAGTTGTTAAGAATGGTTGAGCCACTGTATATTCCACCAGTAATATATAGTGTTCACAATTTCTCCACACATCCTTCAATGTTTGGTTTTGTCAATGTGTTAAATTTTAGCATTAATAATGGATGCAATAGTATCCCTTAATCTGAATTTCCCTGTTGAGAATACTGTTCAGAATTTTTTCATGTGTTTATTGGCCTTTTGAATATCTTCTTGGGACAGTACCTTTTCAAGCCATTTGAAATAGTAAACGTGAGGGGAGGAGAGCTCATTTTTTTCTAGAATATTTTTATTGAAGTCTAGCTGATTTATAAGATATTAGTTTAGATGTACAATGTAATTCAGTATTTTATAGATTATAGTTTGTTTAAAGTTATTACAAAACAATGGCTATATTTGCCTTTGCTACACAGTATATCCTTGTTGCTTATCTATTTTATATATAGTTTGTGTCATTTTTTTAAACATTGAGCATTTTCTTACTGATTTATAGGAGTTTTCACATTATACATGACTCTCTTGTCATATCTATGTGTGTGTGTGTGTGTGTGTGTGTGTATTTGTATATAATATTTTCCCCTGATCTGTGGCTTTTCTTTCCACTTTGTTAAAGGTGTCTTTTAATGAGCTGAAGATTTTAGTTTTGATTGTCAATTATATCTTTTTAAAAAATAATTTGTGTTCTCTGTGTCTTGTTTAAGAACTTCTGTCTGCCTCAGTAAAATGAAGACATGCACAAAAGTTTTACTTTAGAATTTTATAGTTTTCAACTTTAAATTCACAATCTACTTTAAATTAACTTTTATGTGTAGAATAGTATAGTTCTTTTTTTTTTTCTCAGTTGTTCCAACATCATTTATTGAATAGGCCTTCCTTTCTCTATAATTTTGGCAAAATAAAGCAACCATGTGTGTGCAGATCTACCTTCTACTCTAGACTGTTTCATTGATCTCTTTGTCTATTCTTATTCCCAATATCACACTGTCTTAATAGCTAAAGGATTATAGAATGTCTTGAAATTTAGTAGTGTAACTTTTTATTTTTCTCAAGATTTTCATAGCTAGGCTGTGCTTAGTCGCTCAGTCATGTCTGACTCTTTGTGACCCCATGCCCACCAGGCTCCTCTGTCCATGGGAATTCTTCAGGCAAGAATACTGGAGTGGGTGGTCATGCCCTCCTCCAGGGGATCTTCCCAACCCAGGGATCAAACCCAGCTCTCCTAAATTACAGACGGATTCTTTACTGTCTGAGCCACCAGGGAAACCCATAGCTAGGCTAGATCTTTTATATTTTAAACAAATTTAGTATCTCTTTGTCAATATCTGCAAAAAAAAAAAAAAAAAGCTTTTTGGGTTTTTGGTACTGATTGCACTGACTTTATATATTAATTTTGGGGGTAATTGATATCTTAATAATTTATCTCCCAATTTATAAATATGGAATATATCTCTATTTAATAGATTTTTAAAGGTTAAACGAACCTTGTGTTTCTGAGCTAAAACTCCCTTGGTCAGTATATATAATCCATTTTCATGTATTGCTCATTATAAAAAAATTTGTTGGATATTGGTATCTGGATAATGCTGGCCTCATACAATGAGTTGGAAATTGTTTCTTTGATCTCTCATCTCTGAATAACTTTGTGTCAGCCCCTATGGACAGAGCAGCCTGGTGGGCTGTGGTCCATGGATTCACAAAATAGTTGGACACGACTGAAGCAACTTACACATAGGCACAAGACTAGTATTATTTATGTATATGGGAGTGTTTGTAGAAATACTACTAAAGCCATCAAGTCAGGAATTTACTTTGTGGAATGGTAACTAATACAGAAATACTTAGTTTTTCTTTATTTTCTGATGCCAGTTTTTGGTAAGGTGCTTTCAAGCACTTTGTTCACTTCATATAGCTGGACAAATTTGTTGGCATAACGTTGTTTATAACATTCTTTTGTTATCTTTCAATATATGTAGTGGTGTTATTTTTTTACTCCTGACAGTCATAGTTTGTATTTTATTTTTTTCTTAATGAGTCTTACGAGGAAGTTCAGTTTTAATGATCTCTTCAAAGAACTCATTTTTTTTTTCTGCTTTTTCAATTGTCTCTTTTCTGTTTCATTGATTTCTGCTCTTTCTTTCCACACTGCCAGCCTGCCCCTATTTTATTGTTTTATGAGAAGGAAGCTTAAATAATTTATTTTAAACACATTTCTAATATATGTATTTAAAGCAATAAAATTTCATCCAAACTGCTTTAGTTTCATCCCATAAATTTTGACATGTTGAATTATTATTGTTTTTCCCTTTAAGTTGTTTTCAGATTTTAAATATTATTTCTTCTTTAACTCATGGGTTTTTTAGAAATATATTGTTTGATTTTGAAAGAATGTTTGAAGATTTTCTAGTTACCTTTCTCATTGACTTCTGGGCAGGGAACTTTAAAAAATTTCTTTTGTTGTTTTAGGGCTTCCCTTATGGCTCAGTTGCTAACAAATCCGCCTGTAATGAGGGACACCTGGGTTCAATACCTGGGTTTGGAAGATCCCCTGGAGAAGGGAAAGGCTAAGAACTCCAGTATTCTGGCCTGGAGAATTTCATGTACTAGTCCATGGGGTCACAAAGAGTTGGACACAACTGAGCAACTTTCACTTTCAGGTTCATTGTTTTTAAACTTTTGAGACTGGCTTTATAAAGCAACATATCATCTATTTTAAAGAATGTTCCTTGAGCATTTGAGAAGACTATTTTCCGAAGCTGTTGTTTGTCATATTAAATGCACATCTATTTGGTCAAATTGGTTAACAGTGTTGTTTGAAATCTTCTCTAAATTCTCATGATTAAACACTTTTTTCTATTGATTACTGCTCTTTCAGTTTCTGAGAGAGATGTTAATACATCTGACTATGTCGGTTTGACTTTATCTTCTCAGTTCTATCAAATCTATCTTTAGTTTTTGTTTCATGCATGTTGAAATGATATTATTTATGAGCATACTTGGAATGATATATTATTGATTAACCATTTTGTTGTTAGGCAATGTTACTTTATTAATACCCTTTGTCTTAAAGTCTACTTTGTCAGAAATTTACATAGTCACACAAGCTTTTATGGTTAGAGTGTGTATTTTTCCAATTCTTTTGCTTTTAGCCTATCTGTGCATTTATATTTAAAGTGTATCTTGTAAACAAAAGATAGTTTTATTTTTTTCTAGTCTGTCTGCAAAGATTGTCTGCCAGACTGTCTGCTAGTCTATCTTATTATGAACCACTTTATGCCAATAGATGGAGTATTTGTCCTTAAAAGAAATTCTAATGTAATCATTGACATATTTACTTTTATGTCTAGTGGCCTGTTATCTTTTTATTTGTCCCATCTTTGTCGTCTCTGACTTCTTTTGGATTAATCATGTGTTTTTTTATTAGTCCAGATGAAGCCAACCACCTCATTGCACCCGTACCTTTTTCAATGGTTATTTCAGTGACCACTGTGTATTTTGGCTTTCTCAACCTCAATGCACTTTGATGTTTGAGCCCAGACATTTCCTTATTGTGCGAGTCCTTCTATGCATTGTAGCGTTTTTAGCTGCAACCCTGGCTTCTTCCCACTAGATGGCAGTAGAAACATCCCCATCTCGCCCAACCAAAAATGAAACAGCCAAAAGTAGCTCATGTCCCTTTGGAAGAAAAATTACCACTGGTAGAGAACTACTGCTCTAGGGATTACCATAAACAGCCTCAATTTTTACCTCACTTTTCAAGATAATTGAATTATTATTTTGCTACTCCATGAGCAATATAAAACTTTGTAGGGGTACAATTATATTTATTTTTCTCTCCAATTATGTTATTGATGTCATACATGTTATTTCCACATGTATTATGAACTCCTCAATGTATTGTTCTTATTGTGGTTTTTAAAAAATATCCAGTAATTTACTTTTAACTTTAAAAACTATTATTTTACATTTTTGCATATAGTTGATCTTTCTAGTCTAGTCTGCAGATTTGTGTGGCTGATCTGTGCTGATGTCATGGATTGTTCCTTTTTAGCCTAAAAAGCTGGGGACATATTGTCTCAGCTTTCATTTATCTAAAACTATCTTTGACCTTTTTTTAATTCCAATTTTTTTTTCTTTCAGCACTTAAAGAAATCAACTCTGTTGTCTTTTGTCTTATATTTGTTTTCTGATGAAAATTACTTATCATTTTATGTTTGTTTTCCTACCTACTTTTTTCTGTCTGCATGTCAGAATTTATGTCTGTGCTTAATTTTTTCCCCTTTATTTTTGGTTTAAACCAGTTTGACAGTTATGACCTGGATGAAATAACTGAATTTTTTTCCTCAGCTATGTCCATTCTGCTTTGAATACACTAAATACATTTAATTTAATATATGGTAATTTTTCAGTTTTAAGTTTCCACTTGGTTCTATTGTAGAAATTTTACTTTTCTCTTAAAATTCTATTTTTTGTGTCCATTTTGTCTGTGTTTTCTTCTAATCTCTTTAATATATTTAATTAGCTATTTTAAGTGAAGAAAAGTGATAGTCACTCAGTCCTGTCCGACTCTTTACAACCCCATAAACTGCAGCCTGCCAGGCTTCACTGTCCATAGAGTTCTCCAAGCAAGAATACCAAAGTGGGTAACTATTCCCTGCTCCAGGGAATTTTTCTGACCCAGGGATCGAACCTGGGGTTTCCTGCATTGCAGGCAGATTCTTCACCATCTGAGCCACCAAGGAAGCCCTTAGTTATTTTAAGGTCTTTGCTAATTCCAATATCTGAGCCATTCCTCAGTCTGCTCCCACTAACAGTTTTTTTCTCTTAATTAGGAATCATATTGCTTCTACACTGGTCTCACAACTTTTTATTGCATTCCCACAATTGTGTAATGAAAAAAATTGTAGTCCCTGGAGTAAATATTATTTTGTATAAGTGAAGGCATGTCCTTTCCCTTGTCAATAAGTTACAGAAGAGTCCGCCTTAACAATCTGATCGAGATCGGAGCTGAATTGTGGCTGAGTTACAGCTTTGGTTAGGTTCTCTCCACATTTTCAAATGTCTTTAGAACTAACTTGTTCTGTCCCGTGTCTATTATAAGTTATTCCATCTAGTAGGACTTTCGATCTAAGCACTGTTGGATGCAGAATGCTCCCTCTGCTTTCTAATTCAGCTTCCATGCCCCTGACACACACTCAGCAAAGCTCTTTTGGGGAAGGTTGGCAGGCAAGAACAAATTCCCTGCATTTGGAGCTTCTGATTTCAGTCTATTCATGCCAGCTCACAAGGTTTGCAAGTATCTCAGCAAAATTTGATGTTCAGCTTTTCACTGGCCCCTTGGAGACTTTGCAGCATAGAATTTGGCCACTGGTATCTGCTCACCTAGAAATCCCTTAGACTTGTCTTTAATTTAATTTCCTTAGATTACTTTTGTCTGCAAGTCTTCCATATCTTAAATATGATGGGGGAGATTCAGTTATCTTTTTAGGTTATATGATGGGTACAGTGGTCCCTTAAGACCTTCTACATTTTATCTGAAAGCAAAATGTTTTTATTTTTAAAACCTCTAAAACCTCTGATGATAAGCATTCTTTATTCTGGAAAATTTTTCTTTGTAATCAGTCTTGCCAGATATTTATCAATTTCATTAATCTTTTCCAAAAAGCAAATTTCCTTTTTTTTCTATTTTCCATTTCATTGATATTTTAAGTTTTTATTTTATATTTAGTATCAGTTCAGTTGCTCAGTCATGTCTGACTCTGTGATGCCATGGACCGCAGCAGGCCAGGCCTCCCTGTCCATCACCAACTCCCAGAGTTTACCCAAACTCATATCCATTGAGTCAGTGATGCCACCCAACCATCTCATCCTCTGCCATCCCATTCTCCTGCCCTCAAATCTTTCCCAGCATCAGGGTCTTTTAAAATGAGTCAGCTCTTCGCATCAGGTGCCAAAAGTATTGGAGTTTCAGCTTCAACATCAGTTCTTCCAATGAACACTCAGGACTGATCTCCTTTAGGATGGACTGGTTGGATCTTCTTGCAGTCAAGGGACTCTCAAAAGTCTTCTCCAAAATCACAGTTCAAAAGCACCAATTCTTCTGTGCTCAGCTTTCTTTATAGTCCAACTCTCACATCCATACATGACTACTGGAAAAACCATAGCTTTGACTAGATGGACCTTTGTTGGCAAAGTAATGTCTCTGATTTTTAACATATTGTCTAGGTTGGTCATAACTTTACTTCCAAGGAGTAGGTGTCTTTTAATTTCATGGCTGGAGTCATCATCTGCAGTGATTTTGGTGCCCAAGAAAATAAAGTCTGCCACTGTTTCCACTGTTTTCCTGTCTATTTTTCATGAAATGATGGGACTGGGTGCCATGATCTTAGTTTTCTGAATGTTGAGCTTTAAGCCAACTTTTACACTCTCCTCTTTCACTTACATCAAGAGGCTCTTTAGTTCCTCTTCACTTTCTGCCGTAAGGGTGGTGTATCTGCATATCTGCGGTTATTAATATTTCTCCCAGAAATCTTGATTCCAGTTTGTGCTTCATCCAGGCCAGCGTTTCTCATGATGTACTCTGCATATAATTTAAATAAGCAGGGTGACAATATATATCATTGATGTACTCCTTTTCCTGTTTGGAATCAGTCTGTAGTTCCATGTCCCATTCTAACTGTTGCTTCCTGACCTGCATACAGATTTCTTAAGAGGCAGGTCAAGTGGTCTAGTACTCCCATCTCTTGAAGAATTTTTCAGAGTTTATTGTGATTCACACAGTCAAAACTTTGACATAGTCAATAATGCAGAAATAGATGTTTTTCTGGAACTCTTGCTTTTTTGATGATCCAGCGGATGTTGGCAATTTGATCTCTGGTTCCTCTGCCTTTTCTAAAACCATCTTGAACATCTGGAAGTTCACAGCTCATGTACTGTTGAAGCCTGCCTCGGAGAATTTTGAACGTTACTTTACTAGCTTGTGAGATGAGTACAATTGTGTGGTAGTGTGAGCACTCTTTGGCATTGCCTTTCTTTGGGATTGGAATGAAAACTGACCTTTTCCAGTCCTGTGGCCACTACTGAGTTTTCCAAAGTTGCTGGCATATGGAGTGCAGCACTTTCACAGCATCATCTTTTAGCATTCGAAGTAGCTCACCTGGAATTCCATCACCTCCACTAGCTTTGTTCGTAGTGATGCTTTCTAAGGCCCACTTGACTTCTCATTCCAGAATCTCTGGCTTTAGGTGAGTGATAACACCATCATGGTTATCTGGGTCATGAAGACCTTTTTTGTATAATTCTGTGTATTCTTGCCACCTCTTCTTAATATTTTCTGCTTCTGTTAGGTCCATACCATTTCTGTCATTTATTGTGCTCATTTTTGCATGAAATGTTCCCTTGGCATCTAATTTTCTTGAAGAGATCTCTAGTCTTTCCCATTTTGTTGTTTTCCTCTATTTCTTTGCACTGATCACTGAGGAAGCTTTCTTATCTCTCCTTGCTATTCTTTGGAACTCTGCATTCAGATGGATATATCTTTCCTTTTTTCCTTTGCCTTTTGCTTCTCTCCTCCTCAGACAACCATTTTGCTTTTTTGCATTTCTTTTTCTTGGGGATGGTCTTGATCACCACCTCCTGTACAATGTCACAAACCTCTGTCCATAGTTCTTTAGGCATTCTATCAGATCTAATCTCTTGAATCTATTTGTCACTTTCACTGTATAATTGTAAGGGATTTGATTTAGGTTATATCTGAATGGTCTAGTGGTTTTCTCTGCTTTCTTCAATTTAAGTCTGAATCTGGCAATAAGGAATTCATGATCTGAGCCACAGTCAGCTCCCAGTCTTGTTTTTGCTGACTGTATAGATCTTCTCCATCTTTGGCTGCAAAGAATATAATCAACCTGATTTCAGTATTGACCATCTGGTGATGTCCATGTGTAGAGCCTTCTTGTGTTGTTGGAAGAGGGTGTTTGCTATGACCAGTGCGTTCTTTTGGCAAAACTCTGTTAGCCTTTGCCCTGCTTCATTTAGTACTTCAAGGCCAAATTTTTTCTATAGTAAATCAGAAATTCTAGTTGGAAGAGCAAAACAAAAAACTTAAAGTTCATTCTGATACTGAAGGAAGCAAAGACTATCCACTAGTAACAGGCATACCTAACACTTAGAGATTGGTCTGTAACATCCTTCTCCACTGAAAGAAACCATGGTTGATTCTGATTCCAAGGTTTATGCTAGTTTGGGACAAGATAAACCTAAATATTCTGGAACAAGCCAGAAAGTAAGGAAATATGGAAAAAGTGATGAGAGCATATCACAGGAGCACAGATGGCAGCTTTGGGCACCAAAATAAATAAGGACAGTAATAAATTATAAACCACTGAGAGAAAATATGAGAATGTATTAGTTCATTTCTATTAAATATAGATAGGGAAATAAAGTAGAATAATTATATTACAATGCTAAGGGCTGAACAGTGAAAATGCAGGGCGTGCTGCAGCTAGAAAATTAAGTTTTCAACCATGTTAATCAAGATTAGATCCATGAATATTAAATCTTTAGGAAATTTCCATGAGGAGCAGGATATTTGCACAGGCTTTATCATCAGCTATAAGGGGGAAACATCGAATAGTACAGTGGAGAAATCAGATAGCACCTTAACTGAGTGATCAAAGTTACCACTACAAAGGAAACACAGATGGACATCAGGTGTTACCAGATGGGATACTCTCACTCATGAATCACTCGTTGGGTGTCCTGGCCAAGAGTGTTTAACTCAAATGCAGTTACAGGGAACCATTAGGCAAATGCAAACTGAGAGACATTCTCTTAAAAATGTGGAGAGAAGGGAGAGGAGAGAAAGAAGAAGGGCCTAAATGCAATGTGGTATCATGGATTGGACATAGGGATAGAAAAAAGACACCAGTGGAAAAATTGATGAATCTGAATAAAGTCTTTGGTTTATTTGAATTTCAGTAGAAATTCAAAAGTAGGGTTGTTTTCAGGTTTGATTAACTTTGTGGTTTGACAGCAAGATCAAGAAACCAAGTTTGTTCTATCCCTCTGTTCTGCCACCCTAAGTATGGCAGCTTTTCCCCTCAGGCTGACACTCTTCATAGCCACAGTATGGCTGCCAGCATCCCAGGCGTCACATAAAACAGTAATGATGCAGACAGAAAGGGTACATTTCTTATATTTCTTTCCCATAAACTACAAAGCCTTTCTAAAAGTCCCCAAACAAGGGAAGGGAGAGTTAAAGATTTTGGGAAGGTCATGTATTTAAATACTGCTGTATTTAAATTGGATAACCAAAAATAAAATCTATTGTACAGCACATGGAACTCTGCTCAATGTTATGTGACATTGAGAGGGGGGTTTGGGGGAGAATGGATACATGTATTTGTATGGCTGAGTCCCTTCACTGTTCATCTGAAACTATCACAACACTGTTAATCAGCTGTTCCGCAATACAAAATATTTATGGTGTCTAAAAAAAATTAAATTTTAAAAGTAAATAAATGAAAGTCCAGAAACAAATTTTCCCTTATGTCTTCAAGGCTAGTATTGCATTACTCACTCAATTCCCAAACCAAATATACTCATTCCTAAATAAAATATTGGCAAGGGAATTGAGGTCAGCATGATTGTTTTAGACAAATCATTCTAGGTACAAATGATGTTGGGATGTCAACCATCTAGGCAATAATGTTAATTCTGATTGGTGAGAAAAAACTTTGATGTTATTCTTTAAGTAGTTTTTCTTTTTTATCTCAAAATTAAAAGATAAATCAACCCATCGCCCAATGAAATGCAGATGTCTTAAAGGTCGTCATATTCAGTCCTCTCTTTGAATAGACATGGGACCAGTTTAAAAACTCACATTTGTTGAGTTTCTACTAAATGTCAGATATTATGCTGAGTATATCATCACGTTTAAACCTCACTAGCCACCTTTAAGTCTCAGCAATTCTCATTCTATTAATGATAAAAACTAAGTCTAGGGAAGGAAATTGACTTATATGGAAGCACCTGTTGAGTAAGTGGTAGAACTGGGGCCATACCCGGATCTTCGAACAAATACCTTTTTCTTCAATGATACCTGCCCTTGTTGTTCACAGGGATAGAAAGAAACAATTATCACTGGAGATATGGATTCACAGGCTAAGGACAGTTGGCAAATATCTCCCTACAGTAAGGTATTTTCTTCAAAAACTGTGTAAGAAAATCATGATAGATTTCAGAATTCTTAAGATTCAATACCAGACAATATGTTGAAGCAGGGTGGTAGACTGCTTCAAAAGATGGAAAACATCTGTCCACATGCATCCCTATATTCATAACAGTGCTATTCACAATAACCAAGACATAGAAATTACCTAAATGTCCATCAAGAAATAAATGGACAAAGATGTAGTACATATATACAATAGAATACTACTCAGCCATAAAAAAGAATGAAATAATGCCATTTACAGCAACTTGGATGCAACTAGAGATTACTATACTAAGTGAAATAAATCAGAGAATGACAAATACCATTTGATATCACTTATATGTGGAATATGAAATAAAGCACAAATAAACTTATCTACAAAATAGAAACAGACTCAGACATAGGTAACAGGCTTGTGGTTGCCAAGGTAGGGGCGTAGGTGTGTTGGAAGAGGATGGAGTAGGAGTTTGGGGTTGGCAGATGCAATCTAAATGTTACATTTAGAATGGATAACAAGAGGGTCCTAATGTACAGCACAGGAAAGTATATTCAATATCCTGTGAAGATATGGAAAAGAAGACAAAAATGGAATGTATAAGAATAAAAAAGAAATGTATTTATGTGTGTAATCAAGTCATTTTACAGCAGAGACTGGCACAATACTATTAATCAACTATACCTCAATAAAAAAATAAAGTTCAAAAAATAAAAATTAAATACAAACAATAGGGCATAAACCTGATATATAGGATTAAAAAATAAAAAATAATTTTTTACATAAATAGTCAACTCAATCTGTCAAATTTCCCAAGAAATATAGAAAGCCTCTGTGTAAAGAAGATATTTCTGAGTTTCTCATTTATGCTCACACTACCACCACACTTCTGACACCAGATGTATGCGTTTTCCACACATCAAGTAATTCTCTGTGACTCCAGTTGGGTGTCCTACAACTGGATTCCATTCTGAAGCTAACTGAGTTAACACAGAGGCCACAAGGCCAGGGCTCAATCCCAGGAGACTGCCCCCCACCTTAGACCTCAATCTCAAGCAGTAGGTCCCTAGGTTACTCACAACATCTGTCCAACTTGGCTACAAATCAGTGGTTCCCATGATTCCCTGCCTGGATTTTCATTATTTGCTAGAACAGCTACAGAACTCATGGAAATACTGAAGTTCACCAGGTTATTACATAATAAAAGATAGGACCAAGATACAGATGAACAGCCAGAAGAAGAGATACACTGGGCAAGGTCCAGAAGGGTCCCAAGAACAGGAGCTTCTGTCCCCGTGAAGCTGGGGTACACCACCAGGCCTCCTGGCATGTAGATGTGTTCACCAACACAGAGGCTCCCCAAATCCCATCTACTGGGATTCTTGTGGAGCCTTCCTCACGCAAGCATGGTCAAGTATTTACTCCATTTCCAACCCCTCTTCCCTCTATGGAGAATCAGGGGTGGGGCTAAAAGCGGCTTAGTGTTTCTGATGACCAGCTCCACCCAGGAGCCCACCAAGACTCACCTCATTAAAGCAAAAGCTACCCCTCCCCGACTGTACACAAGAAATTCCAAGGAATATAGGCACTCTGAATTGGAACCAGGTCAAAGGTCTCTCTCTCTCTTTCTCTCTCTCTCTATATATACATATATTATTATCTCAGTCTGGCATCTTCATTGTGCCCATTTATGCAAAATAACTTTCATAAATTTTGGGACACCTTGGTTTCCTTAAATGATGGGCACATCAGGGATGTCAAGAACCCCGGTGACTTAGGGTTAGATGATTAAGAGAAGAGCAGCCGTGTGACAGGAGAAATCTTTGAGGAGAAAAAGATGAACCTGGCTGGTCAGATGGAAACTGAACAGCCCAGTTCTGGGGAGAATCACCAGCCTGTGGTGCAGGCGTGATGGATGGGCCCCTGCAGAGTGGCCTGAGATTGAAGCCAGATTGTCAGAAACAGACAGTAGGCCAGGAGAGAGAAGCAAGAAGTTAGATGATGCTGTCAACTTGCCAGGGGATATAGCAAAGAGTATGGGACCTGCATAAAGAGTTGAAGAGAAAAAAAAAAGGTGAGGTGGTGAACAAGCTTTTTTTTAACAACCTCCAAGGACACCTGTGATAAAATCTCTGGCATCTGATGCTATAAGTGATGTGTTGGCATCACATTTCAAGAAGTGAAGTTCTCTGCTGGTACTAGGTCTGCAATCTGAGGGGAGCCAGGTGAGGATCCCCACCTTCTAGCAAACCTCGGAGATGCAAAGGGTGTGTCCTCTGGAAGACAAGAAGCTTCTGCAGCTTCCTTTTTCGGAACTAAACAACAGTGGACAAGCCAGAAGAGTCGGCTAGTCTGCCCCCGTTCCACGCTGCAAGGAAAGGATGCACTCCAGGCTGTGCAGGACAGAAGGAGTGTGTGAACGGAACGGTAACTTAATGGTGGAAGGACAAGCCTGTGGATCCTCAACCAAGAAATCCAAAAACCCCAGGGGAAAACCAGTGTGTTCACAAGGTGCTCTGAAAAGTCCTAGGCGTCCTGTGCAAATATCCCAGGCAAAGAACTAGTGAGTAGCAAGGGAGAACAGCAGGTGGGGCCCCAAACAGCAGCCACAGGCATCAAGTTACGCTTACTATCAAGACTACGATAGGCTATGGAGAAGGGAATGGCAACCCACTCCAGTATTCTTGCCTGGAGAATCCCCACGGACAGAGGAGCCTGGCAGACTACAGTCCATGGGGCCGCAAGAGTCGGATACGACTTAGCGACTAAACCTCCACCACGACCACAATATGCTAGCCACTGTGCTAAGCATTTCACAAGCAGTTCTCATAGCAACTCAAAAGAGTCAATGCTATTAACATTCCTATTATAGTGCTAACATACAGGTGAGGAAATTGAATGAAGCACACAGAGGTTAAGTAACTTGCTCAGGGTCACAAAGCTAGTACTTTGCTCCAGTGGGAGTTAAGCCCAAGTTTTCACCACTGGGTTATACTGGGCTCTCTATCAGATTTTCCTGTGGTGAAAGAGTTTTCTCCATGCACACACGAGAGGGTTTATCGAAGGTGCCTCCACAGGCAGCAACCTTAAGACTGACAGGTTGAGGCTTATCAAAATCTCTGATGGCAGCTCCTGAGTGTCTGAGTCATAGCTGCTCAGCGGTTCACCCTGCCATCTGCTAAAATGAGGAAAATACTAAATATTGACCTCTTGTGGCTCAGCCAGGCTTTGTGAGTTTTCAGGATTTAATGTCTGAAAATCACCTCCTGCGGGTATCGGGGGCACTTTACAGTAACCCTCCTACAGACATCACCTTCTTTCTTTGCTCACCCCAGGGCTAATAAAGGAGCAGGGGCCTTTCCGAGGGCTTTATCCAGATAATCATCACGAAGGGCAGCCTCAAAACAAGAAAACAGGGGAAGGCGAGAAATAAGGAGCCTGGAGGCTGTCAATGGATATGACAAAAGTGCTGAATAAACACGAGAACTGGACAAATGAAGGTTGTTCTTTTATGCTAAAGAAGGAAAACAGTTTGACATCTGGAGAGCTGCTGTTTCTTTTTATGAGACCATGAAAGACAGCCCTGTTTTTTTTTTTCTTCCTTGCCTGTAAGAAGACTCAGTTAAATTTTATGCCCAATTTCAGTCTGTTTCCTTACCTTAGGTTTTTGGCAACCAGCTTCTTCCTTACAATAAAACTGAAAACTCCCCCAAATGAAGTAACTGTGCCTTGTTATGATCAGGCTTCATATTCTCATGGAAAAGCAGGCAGAAGATAGTAAACTGCTATATTTAGAATGAAGAGAATATGTACTGGCCTAAGAATTCTGTGCTAAAAAGAGACCTGGTCTTTACTAGGATTTGCTCAAAAACAATTTCTACTCCAGGACACAAAGTCCAAGGGAAAAAAAAAAAAAATTGCTCTAAAAAATTTTATACTTGAGTTATAAATGTCTAAGTTTGAAAAATTAACGTAAAATGTTTATAAGACAGAAAAATCTAAAACAAACATGGATATAGTAGCAGCTCGGTGGTAGGCACACAGCTCTAGCTTTTTCTTTGCATTTGCAATATCATAATTTTGAAAATAAACTCAAACTGCTGAGAGAAAAGACCAGCTGGCATGAGAACTAGAAGCTCTAGGCAGTCTGATTTTTGTGATATAAACTACTCTATTTTTAATCAGAAGTTGAGTGAGACTGAGATAAGGAACAAAACTCCTGTCTTCTCATCAATCAATCATTCAAAGACTTTTAGAGAGTTCCTATGTATACCTAGTACATTTCCAGGCCTTAAGGCCATAAAGGTGAATGGAAGAGATACAGTCTCTACCTTCCTTCAGCTCACAATCTAATGGAAGAAAGAGACAAGAAGTAAACAAAGGAGTAAATAATTACACATGGGATAAGTGTTCTGAAAAAAGCTAATAGCATTCAGATAGAAGATAACGGCAAGGGGGCTTCACCCAGTTTAGACAGGGTGATCACATATGGCCTCTGTGGGGAAGTCCTATCTAGCTGAACTGAAGCAAAAGGAACAATCCAGGTGAGGTCACTGGACACACAGACGACCTGATGCAAGACAGGGCTGTGTGAGTCCTAAAGGGAGAGAAAGGCAAGATTGGCTGATACGCATCATCGAGGAGGAAAAGGACCTGAGATGAGGTTCAACAAACAGTCAGGGGCCAGGCCAGGGTCTAGACACATGGGAAAGAGTTGGCCTTTTATCTAAACAAATATGGCAGCCACTACACACCTTAGTTGCAAGGGAGTAACATGTTCTCAATACACCTTATAAAAGAGCTCGCTGGCAGCTGAGTGGCTTGGAGTTGGTAAGAGGGGAAGCAGACAGGTGAGTAAGCAGAATCAACCAATGGCAGACAAAGTCCAGAGCACCACCCGATTTTGTAAATGAAGTTTTATCACAACGCCACGTGATCATTTGTTTACTGCTGTCTGTGGCTGGTGTCACACTATAATGGCAGAGTCCAGGGGTTCACAGAAATGCTCATTTACTCATTTGAGAAATACTCACTCATTTGAAAATGTTTGCTATCTGGCCATTTATAGGAAAAATTAAGCAGTGCCTGCATAGAAGTCTGTGGCAGTAGCCACAATAATATATAGCTAATCAGCATTCAACCACAAGAATGGTTGAGCGTCTATTGTGTGCTTAGGAAAAACACAGGAGCCTAGAAATATTCAGGCTTTATTATACAGAGTGAAGTAAGCCAGAAAGAAAAACACCAATACAGTATACTAACACATATATATGGAATTTAGAAAGATGGTAACAATAACCCTGTATACAAGACAGCAAAAGAGACACTGATGTATAGAACAGTCTTATGGACTCTGTGGGAGAGGAAGAGGGTGGGAAGATTTGGGAGAATGGCATTGAAACATGTATACTATCATGTATGAAATGAGTAGCCAGTCCAGGTTTGATGCACGATGCTGGATGCTTGGGGCTGATGCACTGGGACAACCCAGTGGGATGGTATTGGGAGGGAGGAGGGAGAGGGGTTCAGGATGGGGAACACATGTATACCTGTGGCAGATTCATTTCGATGTTTGGCAAAACCAATACAATATTGTAAAGTTTAAAAATAAAATAAAATTAAAAAAAAATAAAAGAAGCACAGAAAAATAAAAAAATTAAAAAAAAAGAAATATTCAGGCTATATAAGACCAAGTGTCTTCTTTGATAATATTCAGTAGCATCAGATCCATCCCCTCACTGACCCTGACAAAATCTGCTCTTGCAAAGCCTCAACTATTCGCTCCCAAACCTTCAACTTCAGCTCAAGTCCTACCCCCTCCACGTAGCTTTCCTTCATTTATTCATACCTTACTCTCTATTTGTTTAAACTCTAGTCCTAAGTATATCCTATGTTCAATCCTTTAGCTTTAACTAATCTGTGAATATTTACAGATTTGGATAACCAACACTTTTTTCTCCATGGTGATGAAACCATGAAATAGCCCCGCCTGTCCCCTAAGCTCTGAGGTGCCAATTAAGCCTCTTGCCCAATGAGAGAGCTCTAGATCCAAGGCTATGGCAGTTGGTTCAGGGTCAGAATACAGCCCTAACAGAATCTTTCCCTCAGGCCTATCTGCTGAAATTCATAAGAATTATTATCTCTTGACTTGGCTGCCATAGTACTAGAAAGTTCTAAGTCCAGGACAGCCAATATTCCTGACCAATGTGCTCATTGCAGACACACACAGCCAGCTTCAGTGAGGCGAGAGACAGTGGAGAAGCAAACTGAGAGAGGTGTGGGTCTCGATGGGCTTCCCTGAGCCCTGCATCTCACAATACTTCTCATCCTTACTAACTACACAAGCCAACGAATCCCAATTATTTAAGTTGATTGTGTTTCTGCCATTTACCACAGCAATCTTCATGAAATAGGCAAGGACTCCTGCCAAAAGATAACCAAGACAGGGCTGTTTGGTGTCTCTGCAAGCCTCAGTCTTGTACCAGGAACTTCAGGTTGCTGGGACACTAGATGCTGGCTGGTCGGTGGGCACCTAGGCCCCTTACACCTTGATCTTGGCTGTTAGGGTTTCACCTTGATCAGACTTTGCTTAGAAGAAACCTAGAGAAGGTATAGTACAAAACCAAGATGCTCTATCTTCTGCTCATTCTGGGGCTGACTTGGTACAGTAACTTGCCATGTGATCTCAAGTAAGTCCTTCATACCATAAAATCCCCTACCTTAAATGAGGAAATGGGCCTTTTGGAACAATGCTCCCCATTCTCTGATTCCTGACCTTAGGTTTGTCCAATTCCTGGGAAAATGAGCATTTTTAGCCCATCATTTTGGAACCAAGGTGACTGCTTTCATAGAACATTATTTGATTTTGTTCTGAAAAATTTAATCTCCTAGCCACATGCAGAGGCAGGAGTCTGCTATTTACATTGGACTCTTCACTCTTCTCTGGCTGGGGCGGTCTCCACATACCCGGGGACAGGCTAGGGGAAATGAGAGCACTTTGTTTTTATCGTGGTTATGTGTGTCTCATGAAATAGTCCAAGTGCTTCTTGAGAAGCAAAACAAGGAAGTACAAAAAGGGGATTTACAAATGTCTTAGAGGCCAGTATAACCCATGAGGAATTTTAAAGCTGGCTGAAAGTGTTGTTTTCTTATTTCCTATAAAAGTACCTTATTTAAAAAATCAAATCAGACCAAGAAGTTCTCTGGCAATGGTTTCTTGTTTCCAACCCTTAGCCCCATTTCTCGTGAGCTGTTATTCATGGACTATTCTGAATACAACTCAGATTAGACCATTGCAGTGTCTCTCAGCTGGGGTGCTGTTAGCATTTTACATGAGACTCTTCTGTGCACTCAAGTCCCCTGCATCGCGAGATGTTTGCCTGCCTTCTTAGCTAAACGCCAGCCATATAGTGCCCTACCACTGTGACAGTCAAAAAATACCTCTGTGCATTTCCAACAACCTGAGGGGGACTGGAACAAGCACTTTTCAAGTCCATTTAACAAATGGGTTCACTGAGGCCCAGACATGGGAATGTGACAGGATTTCCAAGGTCACACAAGACTAAGGAATGATTTTGAAGCCGCATGTTTTGACCATCCAATCCTAGTTATCTTTATACTACTTAACCCATCTCTAATAGCAGTGAGTTTCAATTTGCTGAAGCTGTTAGACAACTGAGAACCAAGTTATTACTATTAATGCCAATACCAACAATTAACCCCCACTTATACTTTGATTGCACTTGATACATTCTTACAATGTAGTTCAGCAAGTTTTTTCATCCTCATCAGGTTTTCATTACCATAAGCTCATCATATTTGTACTGGTTACTGGACAAGGAGTAACCTATCAGAATCCGAATGCAGGATTCTAATTCTTGCTCTGTGCTCTCAAGAGAATTCTCCAGGCAAGAGTACAGGAGTGAGTTACCATTCCCTTCTCCAGGGGATCTTCAGGATCCAGGGATCAAACGCAGGTCTCCTGCACTGCAGGCAGATTCTTTACCACTGAGCCACCTGGGACGCCCTAGCAATAATAATATATGACAGTGAAATCTTCTCATCCCTTGCCTGTTTATGGCTCCCCAAATCCCACCCCATTACTAGATTCGAGAAGAGGAAACAGAAAGGAAAAGAAGTATGCTTCATTAAAGAGTGGGTATTTGCATCTCACTTTTCTACTACAAGAGTCACTGGCAACAGGAAGGAAACACCTGCCTCATGTCATGTGTCTTGGACTCCTCCTTACCCTCACGCACACCTGATCCATCAATATTGTACAAAGGTGAAAAAGGACAGAGCCTTCAAGACTCTGTGTTCTTGTGGTACTTTCAGAGCAATTCACGAGCCTCTTTTAATTCCTTTGGTCTCTCTGAGATGTGCTGTGAATAAGCCCACATGATCAATGATGGAGTGATGCCCAGTCACTTTTTCAGAGTTTTGGTAGAACAACAGGTCTGGAGTTGCATTTTAATAGCAATACTCTCTTACCATCCAGAGTATTTTATTCTTCCTCAAGAATTTTAAACACACACACACAAACCAGCTTGACTCAAAAGTTTAATACAATGTGAAAAGAACAAAGCTAAGTTCCCGAGTATGGATACTTTCTAGCTGAAAGCACTTAACAGCAGTATGTACAACTGCAAGGGGAATGCCAATTTATAATAACCATCAAGGGAAAATGAAAAAAAAAAAATATATATATATATTACACATAGCCCTCAAATAAGCTTGTAATGGCAGAGTTTTCTTTTTCTTTTGTGGACTGCATAGCTTGTGGGATCTTAGTTCCCTGACCAGGAATTAAACCCGTGCCCTCGGCAATGAAAAGTGCTGAGTCCAAACCACTGGACTGCCAAAGAGTCCCTCTTTTTCATTTTTTTAGTAGTATTACTAAGGATTCATTAGGAAACAATCATTTAATTTCTCTAAAATATCAATTATGGTTTTGCTGCCCAGGCGTATAATTTTTTAAAATGTTTCTTAATACCATATGACACTTAAAACTAAGATTTTATCATTCTCCCGCTCCAAAACCAAAGGAGGGTCAAAATTGAGCCATGAAAAGTCCCTTTTCTATTTTTTTCCTTTTTTGGGCCATGCCACTCAGCTTGTGGGATCTTAGTTCCCCGACCTAGGATTGAACCCATGCCCTGTGCAATGGAAGCACAGCATTCTAATCATGGGACCACCAGGGAAGTCCCTCCTTTTCTATTTTTGACAGTCATCTTCCAGAAGAACCAGAGAAACTAGCTTCACTCCTGGAAAAAGGCTGCCAAGCACAAGGATATCCTTTCCATCTCCTCTCCCTTTGTAAAGCTGAGAGCTGCCCATGTGTTTATCCAAATCTATTCTTCAACAAATATTTGAGGCAAACAAGGAAAAGGCATAGAAAAATTTACTGTTAGAGAGAGTTAAAAAAAAAAAAATTCAGGACAGAGAGGAAAAAAAAATAGAGAGACCCTAGAAAAAATGCAGTTATCTGGCATGCCTTAAAGCTAGCCATAACTATTTTAAATTACTTTGCATATAAATACCAGTTATCCCCATGGGTAAAAGTAACCCCCTCACCCTCAAAGAGAAATGCCTGGAAGTGATTGAGTTATACATCTACAGTTCTACAGTAAAGTTATACCATAAAAAACCTCATTACTCCTTTTTCCACACCCCCAACTCGATTTCAGTACTTTCCTGTGAAGCATATTGGCAAAGTAAAACTTTCTGGTGGTGAAAAAACAATAACAACTTGGACACAAATCAAAATAACTGCATCAGACAAAAATCAATAAGGTGGATCTTCAACTCAATTATTTCCCCTCTGGGGATGAAGTGTGTTCATGAAGAGATATTTGTAAATATGATATTGGCATCTATTTGGTTTGCTTAAACATAGTCACCTCTCAATCCACAGTGCTATTTCACTCTTCTCCTCCCCAAGGCCTGGCCTCCATCCTCAACAGGTAGTCATCAGAAAACAGGGAGAGGGGTGTTGTCTTGCTGCAAACTGCAGTTGGTAAAGGAGTAAATGATCTTATTTTGAAAAGTTTGCCAGAAGATGGACAGAAGAGTTTTCAAGTCTTCAGTTCAGTTCAGTCGCTCAGTCGTGTCCAACTCTTTGCAACCCTATGAATCGCAGCACGCCAGGCCTCCCTGTCCATCACCAACTCCCGGAGTTCACTCAGACTCAAGTCCATCGAGTCAGTGATGTCATCCAGCCATCTCCTCCTCTGTCATCCCCTTCTCCTCCTGCCCCCGATTCCTCCCAGCTTCAGAGTCTTTGCCAATGAGTCAACTCTTCGCATGAGGTGGCCCAAGTACTGGAGTTTCAGCTTTAGCATCATTCCTTCCAAAGAAATCCCAGGGCTGATCTCCTTCAGAATGGACTGGTTGGATCTCCTTGCAGTCCAAGGGACTCTCAAGAGTCTTCTCCAACACCACAGTTCAAAAGCATCAATTCTTCGGCGCTCAGCCTTCTTCACAGTCCAACTCTCACATCCATACATGACCACAGGAAAAATCATAGCCTTGACTAGATGGACCTTTGTTGGCAAAGTAATGTATCTGCTTTTGAATATGCTATCTAGGTTGGTCATAACTTTCCTTCCAAGGAGTAAGCATCTTTTAATTTCAGGGCTGCAGTCACCATCTGCAGTGATTTTGGAGCCCCCAAAAATAAAGTCTGACACTGTTTCTACTGTTTCCCCATCTATTTCCCATGAAGTGATGGGACCAGATGCCGTGATCTTCATTTTCTGAATGTTGAGCTTTAGGCCAACTTTTTCACTCTCCACTTTCATCTTCATCAAGAGCCTTTTTAGTTCCTCTTCACTTTCTGCCATAAGGGTGGTGTCATCTGCATATCTGAGGTTATTGATATTTCTCCTGGCAATCTTGATTCCAGCTTGTGCTTCTTCCAGCCCAGCGTTTCTCATGATGTACTCTGCATATAAGTTAAATAAGCAGGGTGACAATATACAGCCTTGACAGACTCCTTTTCCTATTTGGAACCAGTCTGTTGTTCCATGTCCAGTTCTAACTGTTGCTTCCTGACCTGCATACAGATTTCTCAAGAGGCAGGTCAAGTGATCTGGTATTCCCATCTCTTTCAGAATTTCCCACAGTTTATTGTGATCCACACAGTCAAAGGCTTTGGCATGGTCAATAAAGCAGAAACAGATGTTTTTCTGGAACTCTCTTGCTTTTTCCATGATCCAGCAGATGTTGGCAATTTGATCTCTGGTTCATCTGCCTTTTCTAAAACTAGCTTGAACATCAGGAGGTTCACGGTTCACATATCCTGGCTTGGAGAATTCTGAGCGTTACTTTACTAGCATGTGAGATGAGTGCAATTGTGCGGTAGTTTGAGCATTCTTTGGCATTGCCTTTCTTTGGGATTGGAATGAAAACGGACCTTTTCCAGTCCTGTGGCCACTGCTGAGTTTGCCAAATTTGCTGGCACATTGAGTGCAGCACTTTCAGAGCATCATCTTTCAGGATTTGAAAGAGCTCAAGTGGAATTCCATCACCTCCACTAGCTTTGTTCGTAGTGATGCTTTCTAAGGCCCACTTGACTTCACATTCCAGGATGTCTGGTTCCTGATAAGTGATCACACCGTCATGATTATCTGGGTCATGAAGATCTTTTTTGTACAATTCTGTGTATTCTTACCACCTCTTCTTAATATCTTCTGCCTCTGTTAGGTCCATACCACTTCTGTCCTTTATTGAGCCCATCTTTGCGTGAAATGTGCCCTTGGTATCTCTAATTTTCTTGAAGAGATCTCTAGTCTTTCCCATTCTTTTGTTTTCCTCTATTTCTTTGCATTGATTGCTGAGGAAGGCTTTCTTATCTCTTCTTGCTATTCTTTGGAACTCTGCATTCAGATGCTTATATCTTTCCTTTTCTCCTTCGCTTTTCGTTTCTCTTCTTTTCACAGCTATTTGTAAGGCCTCCCCAGACAGCAGTTTTTCTTTTTTGCATTTCTTTCCCATGGGGATGGTTTTCATCCCTGTCTACTGTACAGTGTCACGAACCTCAGTCCATAGTTCATCAAGCACTCTATCTAGCAAATCTAGGCCCTTAAATCTATTTCTCACTTCCACTGTATAATCATAAGGGATTTGATTTAGGTCATACCTGAATGGTCTAGTGGTTTTCCCTTCTTTCTTCAATTTCAGTCTGAATTTGGCAATAAGGGGTTCATGATCTGAGCCACAGTCAGCTCCTGGTCTTGTTTTTGTTGACTGAATAGAGCTTCTCCATCTTTGGCTGCAAAGAACATAATCAATCTGATTTCGGTGTTGACCATCTGGTAATATCCATGTGTAGAGTCTTCTCTTGTGTTGTTGGAAGAGGGTGTTTGCTATGACCAGTGCATTTTCTTGGCAAAACTCTTAAGTGAATCAAATTCAGTTTGGCTTCAATATTCTTTGACTAATAAAGGAAGATCTCAAATTCCTCCAATTGAAAATAACCAAAATCCTCAAAAAGAAAAAAAATCCTTTTTGTATTCTCTTGAGACCAACATTAGTGTGTTATGAGGCCTGGGCAAGGCCTTAGGACTCCAAAATATGTGTGTGTGTACACATATATGGGGTTTCCCTAGTGGCTCAGGAGTTCAAGAATCCACCTGCAATGCTGGAGTCAAAGGAGATATCCCTTTGGATATCTTTGGATATCAACTTTGGAGTCAAAGTTCAATCCCTGGGTCAGGAAGATCCCCTGGAGGACGGCATGGCAACCCACTCTAGTATTCTTGCCTGGAGAATCCCATGAACAGAGGAGCCTGGCGGGCTACTGTCCATAGCATTACACGGAGTGGAACACGACTGAAGGGACTTAGCACGCACATACATGTATACATACACAAGGAGGGCCATTGTTCACATTCATATCCAGGGCAAAGTAGGAAGCCATTTTGGAAAAACAGTCATCACAAACATTGCGGACAAAAAGGCAAGAAACTGACAGAGACTCTCTTCTTAACCAAAGTGCACTCAAGCTCCTCTAAGCCCTTCTTAGCTCAGCCTCATCCTTGCATCTTGTTGTCAAGAGCGAGACTCTAGCTAACTCTCTTAGAACCACCTCCCATCCTCTGAGGATAAGTGTTTTCTGATCAAACTCCTCATCCCCTTCCATCTACCAGGTGATAATGCATCACTCAGGCCTGCCTTCAGCAAAAATCCTATTAAATGGGACTAGCCAGAAATCCCTCTTGGCCCCTGATGTTGACTTTTAGTAACCTCCCACCCACTGACTCCCTTTCAGCCCCTTAATTCTAAACCCTAACCCAATTTAGAATTGAACACAACTACACTGATGTCTCTGTTTACCTGCTGCAATAGTTCCTCAGTAAATATGTTTTTAGCATTTTAACTGCTGTCTGCTCTGGTTTGCTTTGACAGAAGTGCAACAAATTTTAAAAAAGTCTGTGGGAAAAAAAAGGGCGTTTCTTGGATGGATGTCATGTATGTGAGCACCTGCTTGTTTTTTGTGGGTTTTTCTTTTCATCAGTTTAGTTTTAATGTGGAAAAGAGTCATGAATGCAAGCCTGTCTTACGTTCTTGTCTTAACCTGTTAGCTCAAAAATTCTTTCTCTTCTCTTTTCCATAGAAGTATGTGATAGCTACAGGGATTCAGGATCTTATGGCTCCCATGCACTGTGCCTTAAAGATGACTTTTCTTTATTTAGAAAAGGAGCTTATTGTTTAGTCACCAAAACATGTCCAACTTTTTGAGACCCCATGGACTGTATGTAGCCCACCAGGTACCTCTGTTTATGAGATTTCCCAGGCAAGAATACTGGAGTGAGTTGCCATGCCCTCCTTCAAGTGATCTTCCCAACCCAGGGATTGAACCTGCATCTTCTGCATTGGTAGGTAGATTCTTTACCATTGAGCCACCAGGAAAGCCCCAAAAGGGAGCTACATTGCAATAAAATATAAACACCTTATATCAGTTTAGTTCAGTTCAGTCGCTCAGTTGTGTCCGAGTAATTTGCGACTCCATGGATTGCAGCATGCCAGGCCTCCCTGTCCATCACCAAATCCCAAAATTTACCCAAACTCATCTCCATTGAGTCAGTGATGCCATCCAACCATCTCATCCTCTGTCATTCCTTTCTCCTCCCACCTTCAATCTTTCCCAGCATTAGGGTCTTTTCAAATGAGTCAGCTCTTTGCATCAGGTGGCCAAAGTATTGGAGTTTCAGCTTCAGTATCAATCCTCCCAATGAACACTCAGGACTGGTCTCCTTTAGGATGGACTGGTTGGATCTCCTTGCAGTCCAAGGGACTCTCAAGAGTCTTCTCCAACACCATAGTTCAAAAGCATCAATTCTTCGGCTTACATATCTGATGTGAAAAGGAATTCTGAAGGTAGTCAGGTCCCTTTAAGCTTAATCGTTTCAAGTTTCCTCCACCTGGAGTCTTATTCAGTGAGGTTCAGAATGTTGTTCTAGTAACATTGTCTCTTGGTCATCTTGGCAAGTGATAAGAGAGCAGAAGGGTATATTTGGAAGGCTTTTTATGAACAAAATCCAGATGAGGTATTTGTGATTTGAGTGTGGGTTGAGGGAAGAAGAAAATTTTAATGACATAGGAAAGGTAATTAACTCGGAAAATGCCAATACTCATATATTCTGATTTATTAAAGATGTTTAGTTTGTTTTTGAAATTGTCTGTCCTATAGGATGAATAGCAATGAGATAAACCAGAAAGGCAGGGATGGGGACCTGGATTTTAGACTTTATTCTCACCATTAGGGTCAAGTAAAGTAACAGGCACTGGGGAAAAGGATAAGAGGTAGTTCACCTGAAACTATCACAACTGTGTTAAACAGCTATAGCCCGATACAAAAGTATTTTTTTTTTTAAAGATATCTGCTTAGAAAGGGAGGTGGGGGTGGACAGATAGCCCACAGAACCCATTAAATGTCCAGCTCAGGCATGGTGATGGTATCTCTGGGCAAAGTGAGCCATCAAAGGTTATGAAGAAAGTAAGCACCTTGATTGAAGTGGTAGTTTAAACAGTTCTCTGTAAGCCTTGGTCTTTGATGAACCAATGGAGGGGAAAGCACCATAAGCAGAGAAGCCAGTCAGGAGGCCACTGTGATAGACAGTGTGTAATGAGGGCCTGAAGCGGATGAGCCAGCAGGGGTGAGAGATGATGGATATGAGAAAGCCCCAGAAGGAGAGGTCAGGCATAAGATGCTCTGCTTGAAACACGCATTCAGGAATGACATTTGGACACAGCTTCTTGCAACAGTAGAACACGAGGGCTAACACAGGTAACAGGCTATTGGAAATTCAGAACCCAAGTAAGAGCTAAAATTCACCAGGCTCCTGCCAGACTTCCAAGTGCTTTAACTATACATGAGGTATTGAAACAGCAGATTCATCCACACAACTCAACTGTATGCAACCTGCTGCAAAAACAGAGCAAAACCCACAGCTGACTCTTAGGAGCAGCCCTGCTCAGTAAGCCAGGATTGGAAATGGTTCTACGTATTCCCAGCCTCCCTCCCTTAGCAAACGCTTTCCCCTTCTACCTGGGTTGCTCAGCAACAGTGCCAGCCAGTTGCCAGGTTAACCTGATACCCTAGGGCCCCTCTCCCTAGGTGAAGGCACTGCTAGCTCGTGAATGCTGCCCCTGATGCCACAGCAGCTCTCCCCCAGCCCCGAGAGAGCACTGTACTCTGCTGCAGCCTCTCAGCCCATCTCCCAGAACCTCAACCCTGGTGGTTCATCCCCCTGCCTCCACAACAGCCTTCTTAGTTCCCCTCTGTCTTCACGGCTCCCACTTTGGGAGAAACGTCTTCTCTCAGTGAGAACTTCTAGATAACTCCAAATACTTTGTGTCTGACCAGCTTTCACTCAGACTGTTATTTCATCTAGCTTCAGGGAACCATGAGCGTCCTCCTGTGTCTCCCACTCTGTTCCCTGAAACTGCAAGTTGAAGATACTGGGAAACATCCAAAAAGTCCACCAATTTGTGATGGTTATTCAATTATGGACTCCATACAGTTCAGCACCATTCAGGTGGCCCAGTGGTAAAAGAACCTGCCTGCTAATGCGGGAGACACAAGAGATGTGCCACGTAGGGTTCAGGGAGATCCCCAGGAGTAGGAAATGGCAACACGCTCCAGTATTCTTCCCTGGAAAATTCCATGGACAGAGGAATCTGGCAGGCTATAGTCCATGGGGCCACAAAGAATCGGACACAACTGAGCACATATATTCCTAAGGATTCCTCAAAATACTGGGAAACATCCAAAAAGCCCACCCAATTGTGATGGTTCTTCAATTACGGACTCTCCATGCCGTTCAGCACCATTCAACACTTAAAAGAAAGATCAATGAAGCTCATCTATGCCTGCTGGGATGGAACCACCACTACACTCAGTGCCACAATGAAGAAAAACACAGAGTCCTGTGTACTGCACTCTTTCAGCTAGGAAAGGGGCTGTAGGTGGCTGTACTTTTATCAAACAGCTCTGGCTGAATGCTGTTTTTACATTTTAAGTGGTCAGTCTCAGAAATGCAGTGCCCGTAGATTTGCATGCGTCAGGGGAAACATTTACAATGAAATTATTCTAGTCACTGTATGACTTCTTCTATTCTATGGAAATTGGTTAAAAAATAGTTTTCTGCTAATGCCTTGTTTCCAGGATACCATTTTTCCAGTTACTCACAAAGAGCAGAGATTATTAACCCCGTGATTTTATTCCAGTGGGACTGTTCAAAACCGCACTTGCTGCCATCCACAGAGGTTAAGCAGTGAATTATGAATGGCACAATGATAATGAAATTCTCAGAACGAACTTCTGTGGGCTTCAAATAGGTTTTCTTGGTGG
Organism: Bubalus bubalis; assembly: GCF_019923935.1. Taxonomy (NCBI): domain Eukaryota; kingdom Metazoa; phylum Chordata; class Mammalia; order Artiodactyla; family Bovidae; genus Bubalus; species Bubalus bubalis. Next base: position 42,879,508 of record NC_059165.1, on the reverse strand, counting down.
GGTGAAGGGTGGGCAGAGAGGGGAAAGGCAAGCATTAATAGCCTGAAGGTCTGACACTCAATTTGATTGTACAGCATTGGAAGGATGCCCCCAAAGCCTCGATCTGTGAATTTGCCTTAATTCCACGCAACAAACATTGTTAAGTCATAGTATCTGAGAGACTGGAGAATTAAATGCAGTAGGAACCAATGGCGACAGGAGTTGTTGCCAAATTAACTTACCTGGAGCCTCTTCTGAACATCCAACAGGAGATTTGTTACCAAACTCTGACCTGGGCAGCTCTCTCTGCAGAAAGAGAAGCGGACTGACTGAAAATGGCTGCCCCACCTCACCCTCTCCTAATGAGTTCAGGTGAGATCCGTGCCCCCTCGACGCCTCCCCTCAGGTGAGTCCACCAGATGCAGGTCCTTAGGAGGCTGGAGGGACAGAGGGCTGAGTCTGGGCTCAGGCGATGCACAGGCACACACAATGTGAGGAGCACTGAGGGTGAGCAGCACGAATGGGAAATGCTGGCTGCATTGAATTTAAAGAAGCAGGAAAGAGGGGGAGGCCCTCCCCTTTTCAGCCTCACCTTACAAAATGGTCAAAACTTACTATTCTCTCAAATCTTGACTTTGGGAAGATACTCCTGCAGAGAAGCATAGCATCCCCAGCTCACCGTGCATCTAGGGAAGAAAGGTGGGGAAACCTGCAATGAATGCTGAATCTCGAACTTGGCCTGCTGTCAGCAAGTCCTCTGTCCTTTCACACATTCCTCATCAGTAACTTGAAGACTTCAGAACTAGACAGTCTTCTCAGCCTTTGCCTAGGCAGTGATGGTCTATAGTTCTCTCACTGAGAAAAAGAATCTCCACTAAGAGGTCTCTAGATCACAGATAAAAATGCCCTCCCATCTCCCCCCTTTACTAATCCCTGGATTGCACAGGGCCCCTGTGGGAAAAGCCTCTTTAGCCCTTTCTGACTTCCCTGGTTGTGTTAAGCCACCCACCCATCACTCTGCCACAAGACTCTACGTGTACTTGCGGCCTGCTGGTCTGCATTTCTCAGACTCGGTTTCAGCGAGTTTTCTTAGTAACTTTAAAGACACAGATTTTTTAAAATCTGAGCTTTCCTCAATATACCTGGTCCCTTCCCAGAAAGAAGGATAACACACACACACATGTACATATATAGAATCTGTGAAGATGAAATAGTTTAGCTGTTTTTGTATTTGCCACGTAGGGATAAACACAAGCCACAGTGGCTATCAATAGAGATGATTATTGTTAACACAGAATCCTGGGGTAAAATGTCTCCTTAAACTTGATCCTTAAAGATCAAGTACCCTAAATTATATTTTTGTTTTTGTTTAGTTGCTAAGTCATGCTCAACTCTTATGCAACTCCAGGGACTGTAGCCCACCAGGCTTCTCTGTTCATGGGATTTTCCAGGCAAGACATATTGGAGTGCGTTGCCATTTCCTTCTGGGGATCTTCCTGACCCAGGGATTGAACCCAAGTCTTGGGCATTGCAGATGAATTCTTTACCACTGAGCCACCAGAGAAGTCAAAAATATTATATTTAAATATCGCTTTTATAATATTCTGACATATTGTCCTTCAGGCTCTGAATATCACCATTATTAGTAAAACCAATAACAGCCACACCATTCCACTTTCTCTCTAGAAGTTTCCCTAAGGTTATGGACCACAGAGCAACCTTCTGGTCTTCTACCTACCAGGACTGTCTCTTCCTTATAAAGCCCCTCAGCACCCCTTTTCTCTAGCATAGCCTTTCAGCTTCTGTTCCCTAATTAAGCATTCCAAGTTCCTCTTAAGACGTTGGTTAGTATTTCTTTAGTAGGCTCCCACCCTTTCAAAGCATAGCACCTGGGCTTGAAATCAATATTCTGGAAGTGGAATAGGGCAGGACTTAATTAGGGCTGTTTTGCTGGTTCCCTTCTTTGAGAAGGAAGTGAAAGGATCACATCATATGGCAGGATGTTTACTGAGATATAGTTCGTGTTTTGTTCTTTCTGTTTGTCTCACCACGACACCCAGACCAGGTAATGGGACTTTTGTGCTCCCATGCTTCTGGGGAAGTTTGCGTTGCAAAGTTAAGAGAAATTGAACGTTCTTAACTTCTCTTTTCCAGGATCTTATACTTGGCAAACTTGTAGGGTGGCAAGAAGAGCAGAGAGCTTCTCAGGTGGCACTAGTAGTAAAGAACCTGCCTGTCAATGCAGGAGACATAAGAGATGAGGGTTGGATCCTTGGGCCAGGAAGATCCCCTGGAAGAGGCCATGGCAACCTGCTTCAGTATTCTTGCCTGGAGAATCTCATGAAGAGAGGAGCCTGGCAGGCTACAGTCCATGGGGTCACAAAGAGTTGGACACTACTGAAGCGACTTAACATGCACGCATGCAAAAAAAGCAGAGATAGGGCAGTGCCAATCAATAGAAGGGCTAAAGCAAGAGGAAAAAAAAGATGAGATGCCCCAAGTATGGGCAGGAGATGGAGATAATCCACAAAGTTGTGGAGACCTTTGCTGTGTTAGATTCAATAGACATGCTTTGTTTTTGGAGAATGGAGTGCCTGCCTGAGGGGACCAGGGGAGTTGGACTCCAGTCCTGAAGATCTCACCTGGATAAACAAATATTCTTGGAATAAGCTTGGCACAAAGGGAACTGAGACATTTGTCTTCAAGAGATTCCACTTTCCCCACTCAGACTTGGTAATGGGGATTTCAGTGCAGTCTAGGATGGATTGAAAATAAATATTTCCCTCACATTCCAGCAATAACTCATGTCTCCAAAACTTGGATGTGACTGAGGGAAAGGGAATGGAGCCTCCAGAAATGACTGGAATGTACTCTCCCTACAGCCTCCCAGGTTATAGGTTTAGTTTGATTTAGAGAAAATGAAATGCTTTGGTTTTGTTTTATATCTGCACTTATTGTTTAAATTTTGTTTCTATTATAACTGTATGAAGTATTGTGAAGGGACTCAAAATAACGATTTCTCGCCTCAGTGAAAGTCCTATCTAATCTAGAGCTAACACTTCGATTTCGCTTGATAATGAAAGGAATTATAGTCAAATGGAAAGCACTGTGACTACTTGTCATTTTGTCTCTGCGTGTCTTACTTTCCTCCTCTGACAAATGGAGATAATAAGGACATAACTTCACAAAGATTACTGATAGTATGTGAGATTCCCATGCAGATAGCCATATATTTTTAATAACCATGGGATTTGTGGAATTTGTTTAGGCTATTGGTTAAAAGCTTGGGTTCCAGGGTCAGAACATCTGGGTTTACACCCTAGCTCTATGTGAGCCTGTGTGGTTTTGGGTAAGCTAGCTACCTTCCCAGTTCTCAGCCCTTCCATTTCTTTAACTTTAAGATGGGGATAATAACAGTAGCTAGTTTGTAGGAAGGCATGAAAATTAAATAACATAACCCATGTAATGTTCCTAGCAACATGCTTGGTACATGCTAAGTGTTAATTAACTATTAAACATTGAGGAAATTGAGATCAAACATTTAAAAAAATTAAATACATCATAAAAGTGTTGTCATCATTATTAAGTACTTGGTATTCTATTGATCTGAAAAGAAATTTTCCTATTTTTAAGCATCTGGAGCTAAAATGTATATAATTATAACAACAAAAGGAGAGAAAACATTTATATCCACAGATGGGGACTATTACTTGTTGGGGTCTAAAAATAACACAACACCATGATATAACTCAGATCTAGTTTCTATAAACACTCTTTTGATGATTAAATGATGGAGAAGTAAATGACTTCTTTTGTGCATATATGTCTGAATATGGACATCTTTAAAATGAAACAGCTTCCTTAATTTGCCAGGCAGATGATACAAAGGTTTAATCAATAATTCATCTTGGCAAAGAAACTCATTACTCAGCCACGGCTATGATGAAAATCCTGTTAGGAAGCCTTACTTTGGCTAAACAAGACAAGTAAATGAAGAACAAAGTGAATAACCCAACTCTCTATAAATCATTCATTTTAGGATTAAACATTATGGATTTCTCCATTAAATATGCATCCCAGGCCTAGGTACATATTAACTTCTATATTAGTCAGCCCTGAGCGATAGCTAATACAGTCCTCTGGGAGTCTCTATGAAACTACCAGCCTACTAAGTAGAACAAAAGCAAATAATGGAGAGTTTTGGAGAAGCCAAGGACTGAAAGCCAAAAGCCCTCAAAGCCAACCTTTCACACAACCTGGGCGCCCCTTCCAACTTACTCCAAAGGCTGGTCATCCTCTTCTGCGTAAATGCTGTGAGTGGGGGCTTTACTACCCATTTTTGATAAAGTTCTTTCTATTTCAAGTGGCAGAATACTCAACTCTAGCTAGCTTAAGCAAAATGGGGATTTATTGCATCATAGCTCAGAATATGAATAATCTAACTTCATACTTTCAGTCTTGGCATAATCAAGACTCCATCAATGTCACCAGGGTTTACTCTTTATTCCCATATTTGCTCTGAGCTCTCCTCTTCTTCTCAAGGGGACTCCCCTTGTGGTGCCCCAGTGGCAGCTGCAGCCCTCTGTTTTGTCCTTCAGAGCCAGTAGGTAAAGATCCATACCTCGATAATTCAAAGAAACCCAGAATTGGTTTTGGCTCTAATTGGCCTAACTTGGGCTGGTGCCCGTCCCTGATTCATTCATTATTGAGAGAAGTGGGGTAGGTCTATGCAGGGCTCTGATACTCCAGGCTCAGTTTACATGCCACAGTTGGCAGGGGGATGAGTCAGCTGCAATGGAATGATAATGAAAGGGAAGAAGAGAGGTATTGAAGGAATCAGTCCACATAGAAAAGCAGAACAAATGAATGCTTAGTGACCAAAATCCTATTCTACACAATATTCACCACTGACCATTACTCTAACTTGTCCTAGGAAAGCAATCCTTTAATTAGATGTAAATTGAGTTTTGGAATTTCCATTCCCAGTCCTTTGCCTTCTGGAATCACATAGAACAAGACAATTTTCTCTTCCCACTGGCGGTTCTTCAACTCTTTTGTAGATAGACATTGAATCCCCTTTGGTCTGCTGTCCTCCACATTAACTGTATAACATACCAGGAAATAGACTTTTTAGACTGAGAATAAATCAAGGTATGTTATTAAGCAGATTTTATAATCTTATTGTGAAACTAAACATAACATTTTGTGCTGTTTACCTTTGTTTCAAAGAAACTGGTTTTATTACTAACACTGGCAGGACTACTGGGGAAAATAAACATTTTCAAGGACAGTTGATTAAGTAATATCAATTAGGTAACTTATACCAACCATCCAATTGAGGACACAAAACAGCCTGAACAAAACATTTAAAAATATTCTTTAAAATATCAAAGAGCTAACAAAATAATGACAAACCACTAGATCTAAAACTAAAGAACATGTCAAACCAGAGACATAATAGTACAACTTGAAGCTTCTTTTGCCATAGAAGCATCTTCTGATCTGGAAGGGATATCTGCAATTTTGTTTGGGCTGCCTGATTAAGTCAGAGAGAAAGTGTCAAGGTCTAGAATTCACCAAAGTTAGGGATTTTGATAAAGCACTATCCAGCATAAACTAGGACAAAATGGGCTATACCCTCAGGATAAGCATGACCTGTGGTCAAACAGGCTTGCAACTGTCACCAAGTCATCTAAGTAATTCATGAAACTTCAAGCTTTGAAGATGAATTATGGTAACCCTAGACTGGTGACAAAAAGCCTAGAAAAAGCAAATTCAAAAAGTTCTTTCTGGAGAAGATCACATTATACTGGGGCTCATACACTCAAGATAGCCAGGCATACGGGAAATTAAGACAACAAAAGTAAGAACCTACAGAGACAAAGGACAAGAAAAAAAGAGTTGAAAAGACTTCAAGTAGTGGAATATATATCCATGTAACTAAACCACTTTACTGAACACCTGAAACTGACACACTATTGTAAATCAACTCTATTTCAACAACAAAAGACTAAGCCAAAAGACTCAGGGGTATATTTTCATTACCTTGGGTTTGGATATGGATTCTTAAAGATGACACTAAGATAACCACCAACAAAATAAACAAATAGACAAAGTGAACTTCATCAACATTAAAAACTTCTGTGCAAAGGACATTATCAAGAAAGTGAAAAGACAACTTATGGAATGGGAGATAATACTTTCAAATCACGTATCTGATAAGAAATGAATATCCAGAATATATTAAGAATGCCTACAACTCAATAACAAAAAGACAAATCCAATTTTAAAATAGGAAAAGAGCTTAAACATATGCTTCCCCAAAGAAAATACACAGATGACCAATAAACATGTGAAAATAGGCTCAACATCATTAGCCATTAGTGAAATGCAAATCAGAACCAGGGGATACCACTTTATACCTACTAGAATGGCTAAGCTTGTTTGTTTTTAAGGAAATAAAGAGTGTTGGTGAGAAAGTAGGACAACTAGAACCCTTCTACATTGATGGTGGGAATATAAAATGGTGTACCCACTGAGGAAAATGGCATGGTAGTTCCTCAAAAAGCTAAATGTAGAATTACCATATTTCCCAGCAATTCATCTTAGACATACACCCCTAAAAATATTAAGCGGGAACTTTAACAGATACTTGTACACCAGTGTTCATTGCAGCATTATTCACAATATCCAAACAGTAAAAACAAGCCAAGTGTCCATCAGCAATGAATGGATAAACAAAACATGGTGTATACATACAATGGAGTATGAGTTATCCATAAAAAGGAATGATGTTCTGATACATGCTACAACATAGATGAAACTTACAAACATTACACTATATGAAATAAGCCATACATGAAAGGACAAATATCATATGATTTCACTTACATGAAATATCTAGAATAGGCAAATTCAGAGAGACAGAAGGTAGAAGGCGGTTGCCAGGGGCTGAGGGAAGGGGGAAAGGGGAGTTGTTGCCTAACAGTTACCATGTTGCTGCTTGGGATGATTAAAACGTTTTAGAAATATATAATGTACATATTATTGTACAACACACTGTGAATGGAACTATACTGCTGAATTATACATTAAAATGGACAAAATAGCAAATTTTATGTTATATACATGTGTGTGTGTGTGTGTGTGTATATAAAATGACAATTTTTTTTTTTTAAAGAAAGAATCCAGATAGAAACCAGAGCAATTTTCTTATAGTCTTCACCACTTGATAGGGGTGGAAAACTCCCATAATAGACCAAGATATATAAGATGGATTTAAAATTCAAATAGAAAATAACTCAGCATACAGTAACATAAACATTCAATGCACTGTCTACAGTCCACATTCTTGGTCTTTTAAAATAGTTCAAAAAGGTGCTCTTACCATAGTCCGAAATTCTCCATCATACTGGGAATCCAAAGGGGTGGCTGGTAGGTACCAAAGGCATAAATGCGAGGCAGGAAAGGACAGCAAATGACAGTCATCAACAGATATACTGAAGTCACAAGAGTGCCAGCATTACCTTGGGGGAATTTAGGATGGAAAACAGAATTAAGTCAAAAGCCAAATCTCAGAGGTGCTCAAGAAAATTAGCTGTGAACCAGGAGTGATAGCTGAGAGAAAGAACCACAGACAAGAGGACAACGCCCTGGGGTCGACCATGATAGACCACAGAAGAGCAAAATCAGAGGCCAGCACCAGGCACAAAGATAAAGATAAAGCAAGGTCAGAGTTCAGAAGAGGCTGTCCAGGCAGAGAGGTCAGGAGTAGGGAAGGGTAATAGGAGCACTATGTGAATGTGGCCTCTGAGCCTCCCTGGAGGGTCTCGTGCACCCTGATTCAGAGCTCTACTGAGGGAAATTATAAAAACACAAGTAATAGGACACAATTCCAGACTCACTGAATCAGCATCTCCAGACAATAACTGCTGACAAAGGTTCATCTAGTCAAAGCTATGATTTTTCCAGTAGTCATATATGAATGTGAGAGCTGGACCATAAAGAAAGTTTAGTGCTGAATAATTGATGCTTTCAAATTGTGGGGCTGGAGAAGACTCTTGGCAGTCCCTTAGACTGCAAGGAAATCAAACCAGTCAATCCTCAAGGAAATCAACCCTGAATATTCATTGGAAGGACTGATGCTAAAATTCCAACACTTTGGCCATTTGATGTGAAGAGCCGACTCATTGGAAAAGACCCTGATGCTGGGAAGGATTGAGGGCAGGAGGAGAAGGGGGCGACCCAGGATGAGATTGTTGGATAATGTCATCAACTCAATGAACATGAGTTTGAGAAAATTCAGGAAGCCTGGTGTGCTGCAGTCTCTGGGATCAGACACAACCAGTTGGATACCACTTAGCGACTGAACCACAAACAATATGCATTTTAGCATTGTTCCTAGATGCTTCTTATGGGCTTCCCTGATGGCTTAGTTGGTAAAAAAAAATCTGCCCGCCATGCAGGAGACCTCAGTTTGATTCCAGGGTCAGAAAGATCCACAGGAGAAGGGATAGGCTACCCCCTCCAGTATTCTTGGTCTTCCCTTGTGGCTCAGTTGGTAAAGAATCCGCCTGCAATGTGGGAGACCTAGGTCTGACCCCTGGGTTGGGAAGAAATCCTAGAGAAGGGAAAGGCTACCCACTCCAGTATTCTGGCCTGGAGAATTCCATGGACTGTATAGTCCACGGGGTCGCAAAGAGTCGGACACGACTGAGCGACTTCTACTTCACTCTACTTCAGATGTGTAAAGTAAAATTAGGCTCCTAATGTGTGATTAGACTCTCTAAATTGTGATAACTACAGATCATTCACTCAGCTTCTGAGATAGACCAACAGTCCCCAGGTTCAACACTGCTGCTGCTAAGTTGCTTCAGACGTGTCCGACTCTGTGCAACCCCATAGACAGCAGCCCGCCAGGCTCCCCCGTCCCTGGGATTCTCCAGACAAGAACACTGGAGTGGGTTGCCATTTCCTTCTCCAATGCATGAAAGTGAAAAGTGAAAGTGAAGTCACTCAGTCATGTCCGACACTTAGCAACTCCATGGACTGCAGCCTACCAGGCTCCTCTGTCCATGGGATTTTCCAGGCAAGAGTTCTGGAGTGGGGTGCCATTGCCTTCTCTAGGTTCAACACTAGCCCACAGGATTGATACACACTGGGAGTTTGCAGGTTCTCCCAGCAAGTTTTAATAAACACAGACTCTGAGCTTGTGCAGCTGGAGAGGGAGCTATGACAGTAGCACCTACTAGTCATGGAGCACCCACCCCGTGCCATGCTTTCCTGGCATTGCTACATTTAATGCTTACTTATGAGGAGGGTCCCATGATCAGTCCCAGCTTACAGATGATGAAGCTGAGACTAACAGAAGCAAAGCAGCATATCCTGGGCCTCGTGGCCAGGCTGGAGCAGCTTCAGGTTCTGGGCCAGTTTGACTCCAAGACCTATGCTCTTTCCATGTACCACAGTTTACAAACTGTTTCAACAATTGTTTTAAAAATGTAGGGGATAGAAGAGGAGGTTTTAGCATAAGTTGATGCTGAGTCTTTGGTCAATGGGAAAAACCTTTTTCACCATGGCAAGCCCAGGGCATTACGGATAAGCAAGACAGGACTGTCTTCTCTAATCATTTTGATTCCCCAGCCAGAAGGGATTGTCAGGTTATGTAATCTCATTCGGCCATTTTTTTTTTTTTTTTTCATTTCAGTGAAGAAGGGTCTGAGATTAAGTTGGGAAGAGATTGAAAACCAAAGCTCAGAGGAATAGATTAAAATGATGCTGAGGCATCCTGAATCACGAGGGGAAAAAAAGATAGAACTTTGTTGATGGAGCTGCTGAAGGAAGATAAGACACTGAAGGCATCTCAGAGGGAAAGGGGGGCTGGGTTGGGAAAGAGAACCGAGCAGAAGGAAGAGATAACCGGGTGGAGAGCAGAGATAAGAGGCAGGGTGAGGCAAGGCCAGGGAGGAAGACTGGATTCTCTGCAGGCTCTCCAGGACTCTGTCTTTCTTTTTCTTGTTTGTCTCTCAGAATATATCTTAAAAGGGAGAAAGGAGGCCATATTTGTAGTATATTTGTAGTATACCTTAAAGGTTCAATTCTGATCACTCAGTCTCTGGGCCTGAAAACATAGCCACATTAACTGGTAAATCTAAACTAGTCTCTTCAAGACTGTGAGACCCAGGCCCAAGACCCTCTGGCATCATGTCCTTTACATCATGGCATCATGCCCCTCCCCCATTTCTGCTGCTGCTGCTGCTAAGTCGCTCCAGTTGTGTCCGACCCTGTGCGACCCAATAGACGGCAGCCCACCAGGCTCCCCCATCCCTGGGATTCTCCAGGCGAGAACACTGGAGTGGGTTGCCATTTCCTTCTCCAATGCATGAAAGTGAAAAGTGAAAGTGAAGTAGCTCAGTCCTGTCTGACTCTTAGTGACCCCATCGACTGCAACCTACCAGGCTCCTCCATCCATGGGATTTTCCAGGCAAGAGTACTAGAGTGGGGTGCCATTGCCTTCTCCACTTCCCCATTTCTAGGTTGGTCGTATTCAGACAAACATATGCAGGGAGAACACCTGATTTTACTGAGGTTATTAGGGGGAGACCTACAACTCCCAGCTGACTAGTCCTTCCCACCTCGCACACTAGCATAACCCCTGGGAGGTCACAGGGCACTTTGTGTGCCTGGAGGGGCCAGAGTACAGGGTGGAGCTTTTGGCTTTGGAGCTGTTCCACAGCTTGAGTCCCAGCTCGACTGCAGAGGAGTTACTCTGTATCTGAGCTTCCATTTCCTCATCTCTCAAACAGGGATAAGGCTAGCAGCTCCCTCACAGAGTGATTGTTTTGATGAAATAAAACAATGCACGTACAGTGCTTAGGGCAGTGCCTAGCACTGTTTCCTCCTTACTCCATTGACTCCAGACACTGGCATCAAAGTCACAGCTGCAAGGAAGTGTGCAGGCAGAATTCCAAACTTTCATTCTTTTAACCTCTCTTCCTTCTTTTTGCCTCTCAGGTACATTAGAAGTGATTCAAGTCTCTATATTTTGTGCTTAGCCTAATAAAGACAGAAATGGCTTTAGAGACTACAAGTGCCTTGGAATGAGGAACAGGTCTCTTTAGTTCATTCTTAGACCCCAGCACCCAATAGGACCCTTGGCACATAGGAGACATCCAGCACACTTTTGTTAGATGAATGAATGTGCTTGAAATCAAGATTGTTTCAGTTCAGTTCAGTTCTGTCACTCAGTCGTGTCCGACTCTTTGCGACCCCATGAATCCCAGCACACCAGGCCTCTGGGTAGTCACCAACTCCCGGAGTTCACTCAAACTCACATCCATTGAGTCAGTGATGCCATTCAACCATCTCATCCTTTGTCGTCCCCTTCTCCTCCTGCCCTCAATCTTTCCCAGCATCAGGGTCTTTTCCAATGAGTCAACTCTTCACATGAGGTGGCCAAATTATTGGAGTTTCAGCTTCAGCATCAGTCCTTCCAATGAACACCCAGGACTGATCTCCTTTAGGATGGGCTGGTTGGATCTCTTGCAGTCCAAGGGAATCTCAAGAGTCTTCTCCAACACCACAGTTCAAAAGCATCAATACTTTGGAGCTCAGCTTTCTTCACAGTCCAACTCTCACATCCATACATGACCACAGGAAAAACCATAGCCTTGACTAGATGGACCTTTGTTGACAAAGCAATGTCTCAGCTTTTTAACATGCTATCTAGGTTGGTCATAACTTTCCTTCCAAGGAGTAAGCATCTTTTAATTTCATGGCTGCAGTCACCATCTGCAGTGATTCTGGAGCCCAAAAAATAAAGTCTGACACTGTTTCCACTGTTTCCCCATCTATTTCCCATGAAGTGATGGGACCAGATGCCATGATCTTAGTTTTCTGAATGTTGAAATTTAAGCCAACTTTTTCACTCTCCTCTTTCACTTTCATCAAGAGGCTTTTTAGTTCCTCTTCACTTTCTGCCATAAGGGTGGTGTCGTCTGCATATCTGAGGTTATTGATATTTCTCTTGCCAATCTTGATTCCAGCTTGTGCTTCTTCCAGTCCAGCATTTCTCATGATGCACTCTGCATATAAGTTAAATAACCAGGGTGACAATATACAGCCTTGATGTACTCCTTTTCCTATTTGGAACCAGTCTGTTGTTCCATGTCCAGTTCTGACTGTTGCTTCCTGACCTGCATATAGGTTTCTTAAGAGGCAGGTCAGGTGGTCTGGTATTATCATCTCTTTCAGAACTTTCCACAGTTTATTGTGATCCACACAGTCAAAGGCTTTGGCATAGTTAATAAAGCAGAAACAGATGTTTTTTCTGGAACTCTCTTGCTTTTTCCATGATCCAGCAGATGTTGGCAATTTGATCTCTGGTTCCTCTGCCTTTCCTAAAACCAGCTTGAACATCTGGAAGTTCATGGTTCAGGTATTGCTGAAGCCTGGCTTGGAGAATTTTGAGCATTACTTTGAGATGACTGCAATTGTTCAGTAGTTTGAGCATTCTTTGGCATTGCCTTTCTTTGGGATTTGAATGAAAACTGACCTTTTCCAGTCCTGAGGCTACTGCTGAATTTCCCAAATTTGCTGGCATATTGAGTGCAGCACTTTCAGAACATCATCTTTCAGGATTTGAAAGAGCTCAAGTGGAATTCCATCACCTCCACTAGCTTTGTTCGTAGTGATGCTTTCTGAGGCCCACTTGACTTCACATTCCAGGATGTCTGGCTCTAGGTCAGTGATCACACCATCATGATTATCTGGGTTGTGAAGATCTTTTTTGTACAGATCTTCTGTGTATTCTTGCCACCTCTTCTTAATATCTTCTGCTTCTGTTAGGTCCATACCACTTCTCTCCTTTATTGTGCCCATCTTTGCATGAAATGTGCCCTTGGTATCTCTAATTTTCTTGAAGAGATCTCTAGTCTTTCCCATTCTGTTGTTTTCCTCTATTTCTTTGAATTGATCACTGAGGAAGACTTTCTTATCTCTCCTTGCTATTCTTTGGAACTCTACATTCAAATGGGAATATCTTTCCTTTTCACTTCTCTTCTTTTCACAGATCTTTGTAAGGCCTCCTCAGACAGCCATTTTGCTTTTTTGCATTTCTTTTCCATGGGGATGGTCTTGATCCCTGTCTCCTGTACAATGTCACAAACCTCTGACCAGTTCATCAGGCACTCTGTCCATCAGATCTAGTCCCTTAAATCTATTTCTCACTTCCAGTGTATAATCATAAGGGATTTGATTTAGGTCAATACCTGAATGGTCTAGTGGTTTTCTCTACTTTCTTCAATTTATATCTGAATTTGGCAATAAGGAGTTCATGATCTGAGCCACAGCCAGCTCCTGGTCTTATTTTTGGTGACTGTATACAGCTTCTCTATCTTTGGCTGCAAAGAATATAATCAATCTGATTTTGATGCTGACCTTCTGATGATGTCCATGTGTAGAGTCTTCTCTTGTGTTGTTGGAAGAGGGTGTTTGCTATGACCAGTGCGTTCTCTCAGCAAAACTGTATTAGCCTTTGCCCTGCTTCATTTCGTACTCCAAGGCTAAATTTGTCTGTTACACCAGGTGTTTCTTGACCTCCTACTTTTGCATTCCAGTCCCCTATAATGAAAAGGACACCGTTTTGGGGTATTATTTCTAAAAGGTCTTGTAGGTCTTCATAGAACCGTTCCACTTCTTCAGCATTACCCAACAACTATTCCCAGTTTCTCCATGCAGACTGATCCTAAGTTTTGCCTGAATGGCAGTGTGCATAGCCTATAACAGTTGGTGTAAATTGGTCCCAGACAGCTTTCAGTTCCCCTTGCTAAAGGATGGGTCTGTGACCCAGTGAAATGTATGGGCAGTGAAATATATGGGGAAGTTCTCTGGTTGATTCTAGGAAATAGTTCCCTTTTTGAAAAAAGGTAAGTATCATATCAGGGGGAAAGTCCCATTTCCCATTTCCCATCTACCTCTTCCTTCCTGCTTGTGATGCTTTTGTGGAAGGGTATTTTAGAGCTGTGGCAGCCATCTTGGGATCAAGAGGGTAGAGTCAAGGAAAGTCACAAAGACTCTAACATCTCATCGTCAACTAAAGAATGTCACTCCCCATCTGGCTCAACAAGGATTGAGTAACTGGCCCTCTGGCTGCTGATCTTTAACATATCCAAAGGAAGTTCAGGGTAGAGATCAGGAATGAGGTGCTCTGTTCTCTGGGGAAAAGGGCAGAACAGGCCTTCTGATAATTAGATATTTTCAGGGGGAAATTTTTATGAACTTGGATTCTTGCATCTTCACATGCTTAGAAAAGCACTAAAACCATTAACTGTTCCTTGTGATCAACAGTAACCTGGTGTCACTGCTAAGATATCCATTCCCTGTAACTAGCAGTGGCCTTCTACAAAGGTGTGTGCTTGGTGGTTGTACTCCTGTCACCAAATTCACACATACATGGGGACTCCTGTTGCAATTAGGTGCCAAAGGGCACAGGCTTGCCTTTGACCAAGTTGCTTCTTCGACACAAAGGCTTCCAATGAACCCATTCTCCACATGTCCCTTGTCATCTTACTGCCATCTCATTATCCCTCTGATATCTTTTAACAGATTAATAGCATCACCTTGCCCCTCCAGACATTCCTTCTCTGTTTATCTTTGCTATTTTCTCATTATCACTTTCCACAGACCAAATATTTTATCTTGGTTTTTAATTACTTTAATGGGCCTTGTCCACAGTAAATGGGACATTGAGGTCATTATCTTGTCATTGCAGATCTTCTTGAGAAATTTTATTGATCATTTCTTGGAGCAAACTCACATGAGGGTACTAGACCCACATTAACTTGTGACTTAGGCCAAGAGTTATCCTGATTAATTAGCAATATTGCTTTCTGGTGCAAAGCTGCCCTCCCTGTAGACCAGTGCTTTGCAAACATGGCTGTATAGTAGAATTACCTGAGGTGCTTTCAAAACTCCTGAAACCCAGGTCTCCCCCATGGAACTTAAACCAGGAGAGCAGAGGGGAATCCAGCTTCAGGATTTTTTTAAGTTCCCCACAGTGTTCCAGTGTACAGACACGTTTGAAGATCAGTGCTTTGGACAAGTACTTCTTGATCTTTAATGTGCATATGAATCACACAGAGGTCTTGTTTAAATGCAGATTCTGAAGGTCTGGGGTGCCACTGATATTCTGCATTCCTAACAAGCTCGCAGGTGATGAAAACAGCTGTCTGAGGCCCACATTTTGCAGAACAAGGGTCTTAGAATATAGATTTAGTAGTCTATAATGCTGGAAGTGAAAGTGTTAGTCACTCAGTCATGTCCATCTCTTTGAGACCCCATGGACTATAGCCTGTCAGGCTCCTCTGTCCATGGAGTTCTCCAGGCAAGAACACTGGAGCAGGGAGCAATTCCCTCCTTCAGGGGATCTTCCTGACAAAGGATCTCCTGCCTTGCAGGCATATTCTTTACAGTCTGGGCCACCATTCCGAAATTAAACTCCCCTTGGGTCCAATTGCAAAGTCACAGGAAAAAAAAAAAATAATGCCTGAAGTAAAGCCAAGTTCAGGGACACTATATTAAAGAACTCAAAGGAGTGTTGCTTGTACTTGGGCTGACCAACCATCCCAGTTTGTCGGACACCAAGGTGGTAAGGTTCTTGCGTGCCAGAATTTTCAGTCTTAAAACTGGGACAAATTGGTCACTCTAGTTAATGGTGGCAGCTCTAAGAAAGCAACAGTCAAGCTTTGCACTGTAGCATCCGATTCCTCCTTTCTAGGAACAGGAGGGAGTCCAACAGGGTCAAGTGTGTGCTGAGAAAGACAAGCATAAGGGAAAGAAATGTGAGTTGTAGGCCCAATAAGAGCTTAAAGAATGTGACTTCAAAAGAGTGAAGAATCAAGCAGATCCAAGTGGAATTAGAAAATTCTGAGAAGATTATCATATGGCCATAGATACTCTTATCCTATCACCTGGGGCTCCCCAGTGGTAAACAATCTGCCTGCTAATGCAGGAGACTCAGGAGACACAGTTTGATCTCTGGGTCAGGAGGATCCCTTGGAGAAGGAAATGGCAACCCACTCCAGTATTCTTGTCTGGAGAATCCCATGTACAGAGGAGCCCGATGGGCTACAGTTCATAGGGTTGCAAGAGTCAGACATGAGTGAGCACAGCACGCAGTATGTACAGATAAATCTGGGGTTTGTGGTTTAGCTGTCTGTCCTAGCACTGGCTTTCTATATAGCCCCGTTGGTAACCAGTTCCTCCTCTCTGGGCCTCAGGTTCAGCAACTACGAAATGGGAGTTCAGTCGAAGGATGTGAAGGGCTTTTCCTGCTTCCCCATCCCCCGATGACTTATGCAACATGAATAAAGCTACCTCTGCAGAAGTACACATTAACAGCACAGACAGTGAACCCACCTTCTGCTTTGGGAGCAGCCATCTCCAAGGCTTCCCAGGATACTGCTCAGCAGCGTTAGCTTCCTCATATTCAGGAACACTTCCCTTTGCTGGCCTTTGATGCTCAGAGAGCTGAGAACTCACAGTTCTTTATTTCTTTTTTTTTTTTTTTCTTGAGACTGTAACATGTTTACAAATCTAAATGAAACTCTATCTCAGACCCAGCCTTTCGGTTACAAGCGGCTTCCTCACTCTGCTCTTGCCTCCAGGCAGGGAACCCACTTCTCAACTTTTTGTTTTCTTCAGAGAGACAGAGTCTCCCCAGCCACCCATTGCAGGATTCCTGTTAACCTTTCATTAAGCCTGCTGACAGCTGGCTTCATTTCTTCATAACTTAGTTCAACACATTCCCATTTCAATGGGTCCCACCTGGCTTCATTAAGGTTCCTGCCAGCTTCTTCACTAGCAGCTTCCTCCACAAATGCAAATAGACTCTGAGTAAATAATATGGGGACTGGGGAAGACTGAGCTATAAAGGGGTTGGCACTGGAGAACCATCATAACTCTCAGGTTGCCCTGGATCTGAGTCAACTAAAATCTAATTCAGACCAACTCCGGTCAATGCCTCAGTTTTAAATGTGTGAGATTTTACAAGGGCTGTCATGGTGAAGGACGGGGTATCGGTTAGAGCATGGAGTCCTTCAGGCCTGGTTCCAGACCAGCTCTGTCACAGGGGTAGGACTATGAGCAAAGTCTTTCAGCTCTTTTTGTTTTTCTGTTTTCTCGAGAATAATATACCTGTTTCACTGGGTGGCTGTGAGGATCCAGTGATCTTGCCTTGATTTTTTTAATTGGAGGATAATTGCTTTACAATGTTGTATTGGTTTCTGCCATAGAACAAGGTGAATCAGCTATAAGCATACATATGTCCCCTCTTGATTGTCAAGGTTGACACAGACTAAGGGTTTATCTCCCTGTGTTATACAGCAACTTCCTGCTAGTTATCTATTTTACACACGGTAATGTATATGTTTCAATGTGGTAGAGACCCTGGAACACAGCAAATGCTTCTAAGGATGAGATGTGATCTCTTTCACTTAGCCTAGAAAGGCCAAGGTCCAGGTTGTAGAATTAGGCTGCTCTAAATCCTCAAGGTCTGACTGTGGTCCTACCATGTAAAAACAGCTGTCAGAACTCTGTCTCCACTAAAGTCTTTCCTTGTGGAAACACAAACATGATGCATGGTTCCCATGTGGGTTTTGTCACATTAAAATTTTTAAGCTTCTTGAGGGAAGTGATTCTCTCCTCTGGGCCAACCACACAGTAGGTACAAGGGGGCTGTTTGTAGATGCTACCAATTCATCCTGATGGCACAGAGAGGGAAAGAGGAACCAGTACCCCAACCACTTGCTCTGATCAAGGAGTCTCAGGGTAAGAATTCTGGATGTATTCATTCTTTATCCTGTGACTCCCACACTCACCCCCTAGACCTTTGAATCGCACACTGGCTGCTTTGTTCCAGTTCATGGCCATCCAGTTCGAGGATGTTTTTTACTAAGTGTGGTGTGAGTGCCTGTAAGTAGACACACAACATTCCATGTCAGTTTAGGCCACTTCACTCCCACATCTTCATTCCTCCTTATCAGCTGCCTGGCCTCTGAGCTCCCCACTGCAGCCTGGGGCAGAGCCTAAGGGTGTTTCCTCTAAGTCCCCTTGAGTGGAAAATAGGAGACAGGAATCTTATATCTGCATTTGGAAGATTCCTCTGCCACAGCATGGAGGACAAATTGGAGAGGGAAAGGAGCTTAGTTGGTGAGTGTAGTTAGGAGCTACCCTAAGAATCCAGCAGAAAGTAATGCTAACTTGACTGAGGGCCGATGACTCCACTGGGACCTTGGCCATTGGCTGCTGGAAACTAACACCCCACCCCCACCCACCTCTGTGGCCATGCCAATCATCACTGGGCCCTGGTTACAGAAGAGTCTTTTCTTAAAATCTCCACCTTCCTGTTAGAAATTATATGCTGCCATAGTTTTCAAATTCTAGGGCACATCTTAACTTAGAACAAATTAAAACACAGATCTCTGGGCTCCTCGCTGAAGTTTCTGAGTCAGTAGGTGTGAGGTGGGAGGAGAATGCGTGTGATTAACAAGTTCCAGGAGATGCTCCGGCTGCTGGTCTGAAGCGCCCAGTTTCAGAGCCACAGAGTGAGAGCAATGGTTCTCACCAACCACCCGGAGCATTAAAAATAAATAAATAAATAATAAAATCAGATGCCCAGGTCACACACCCCAGATCAATTACCAAAAGACCTCCTAAAGGGTGGAACCCAGGAATCAACATAAAAATTCCCCAGATAATTGCAGTGTTCAGCTAGGGTTGAAAGCTACTATCTAGAGGCTCCTAAAGGACATTATCATTTATAAAATTCTGTGATTACTCATTTAAGTGTTTCTGAATCTGATCAAGGGTCAGAAACATACTTGGGAAAAGACAGTAGATGGCTCCTGGCAAAATACAAATATACTTACTGAGCTGAGATATTAGGTTTAGGGAGCGTGGTATTTGCTGTCATCTCTTCTAGTCAGACCCAAGTCGGTGGTGGTATTGGTGGTGGTTTGGGAAGGTGGGTAGGGAGCATGAGCTAAGTTAGGATGGGGTGTCTCATTAACCCACAAAATTTTAAAACCTGACCGTCTGTACAAGGTCACCTAGTCCCACCCCATTTTCCAGATGGGGACACTGAAGCCCTGTACCTGATTCTAGATCCATAGCCCCCCACCCGCCCATCCCCAGGTTCTAAATCTGAATTTAGCCTGCTGGTCATTTCCAGTATTTTGAATTACCACAGAGCGGAAAGCCAAGCCAAATAAAGAAGCAACCCGTGTGCTGCTAGTTATTTCCTTCCTTCCTTCCTTACAAGTCCAACCCTACCACTCCTCTTGGCACCAGGTGAGCGATGCAGAGGGCTGGCTGCTCTGGGCAGGTGGTTCTCCAAGTGCTTGGGTGAGAGGGGGTGCTTTTATTAACTACTCTATTTGTGTGAACTAACAATGGAGGGATCTAGAGGCTGTAGTGGTCAAGTGATAAGACTGGTACTTTTTCCCTCTTTTAAAGTAATGTCAAGAGAGTCAAAATATAAAGCATGGCTACCTGGAAAGACTGTGCACCTATTTTATGAGTAGCTACTGCCCCAAACATACCAGGAAGTATTTCCGGCAAATTTCTTTCAGCCCCAGCTGACTTTCCACATTTCTTCCCAGCCAGAGGCCTCTCACTGAGGTGCACATTCTTTCCATTCAGTCAATGACTGCTTGTTTTAACCTCTCTCCATGGTTCGTCATGTTACTGGCTCTGAAAGTGTTTAAATAAATCTGTTCTTACTGAGGAGCCAGTTCCCATGGACTATATACTTAGAGAAACTGATCTGGACTGCCTCAGTCACATCATCCAGGGATTGGCCCTTTTGAACATCCACATTATTTACCTTACCTTACTGTGATGAACTCTTGCCTGTTTCCAAAATTAAATTCCCCAAGCAAGAATTAAGATGTGACACTATGGTCATCTTTGAGTGAGCGAAGTCGCTCATTCGTGTCCGACTCTTCATGACCCCGTGGACTGCAGCCCACCAGGCTCCTCTGTCCATGGGATTCTCCAGGCAAGAATACTGGAGTGGGCTGCCATTTCCTTCTCCAAGGGATCTTCCCGACCCAGGAATCGAACCCAGGTCTCTTGCATTGCAGACAGATGCAAGCAGATGCTTTAACCTCTGAGCCCCCATCTTTAAAGATACATAATTGTAAATGGAAAATAAAAGAAAATCTGGGCCTTTTAGAGGTACATCAAAATGATGGTGTGATTCCACAGACTTTGTTTTACATGTTTTTAAGTCTCAGAAGTGCCCTGAGATTGAATGGACTTCCTTAGGTGCAATAGTGAGTTCACCGTCACTGAAGGCGTTCAGGTATATTGTGGACTTGTGACACAGCAAGTCTACAGCGTCACTACTACCGCGGTGACACTACAGAGATTAAAGCATGAGACAGAGACAGTGTGGTCTCTAAAATAACTCTCGCATGTGAAACTAAAGCAAGACGCATCAGAGACACCAGTGCAATAGATGGATTCAGAAAAAATTCTAAGACTTATTTTGATGATTCACGTGTCATACCCACATTGTCAGTCCTAAGAAAAAGGGGCACATTACAGGGTGAAAAGACCATCTTCATCTTCTGTTCCACTGAGGACATCTTTACCTTCTCCAACATTGTCTAGCCTATAAAGAGAGAAGAGAGCCTGCTGATGAGAACACCAAGACCAGCAACCAATGGATGCTGCTAAATTACAAAATGACTAACCAAGGAGTTAAAATGGCCCAGAGTCCATCCAGTCCAAGCCTCTTATTTCACAGATGGGAAAACTGAGGCCACAGGAGATAAAAGGCTTTTTGCCTATCTATTATAATAAGGAGATTTAAAGTTCTTGTGTTAGCAAAACATAAAAACATTATCTAAATGTGTTTGTTTACCAGGAGGATCTCCAAGTATGACTTAGAAAAATTACCTTGCTAACCCTCAATTTTCCCACTTATTAATATTTACTTATTTATAGATATTGTAGTAATGATACAATTATTAAGTGAAAACAAGTTCTTAATCACAGTTTACACAAAATCCTTTCATTTCTTTTCCAAAAAACCTATGTAACAGGACAGATACGCAAAATCACTTTCCAGAGACTCTTCAAACTGTTTTTTTAAAAAGACAAAACAATATTGTAAAGTTTAAAAGTAAAATAAAATTTAAAAAAAAAAAACAGGAAAAAAATAAATAAATAAAAAGACAAAACAAAAAACTGGTCCTGTGGCCTAATTTGGTAGAGGAATTAAATCCCAGGAATGAAACTGTTTATGTTTTTGTCATTTTCCATGCTGCCAACACTCCCTCAATGAACTCCAGTTTAACAATGACCTTTTGAAGTGAGTCACCCAGAGTTGAGCAAGTAATGGGTAAAATGGCATATCACTTTCCTTCTTTTGTGCGACATACTTCTGCTAATGCAAGCTGCTAGTATATTTGCATCTTGGACAAATACCACAGTGTTATCCAAGACAGAGGTTAATGCAAGCTGAATCCCCACAACTTTTTTACCTCTAAGGCCACGTCTCTCCAGCTCTATATTTAATCAGAATGCAAGCCCAAGGCATTAAACCACTGAATAGTATCTAATCATTTGCAACAGCTTGTACAATCATTACAGCAATCAGTCATGCAAGATGAATTACCTGGTGTGTTTCTGGAAACAATTGGCTTTCACGAATTTCCCTGAAAAGACAAGGCCATGTTAGAAGCAGAGTAGCTGTACTTATGTGAACGAAATGCTGGGGAAGCACAGAGCAACCTTATGAAGAGCAGAGGTGGTCCAAAGGTGGAAACTTAGGAATTGGACTTGGCAGAGAAAGCCACTCCTTTCCCAGATCAGATGATTGCTTCTTTTGGCCTCTCATTTCTTCCCACCAATTACAAGATTGTTCCAACATTATAGACAACGGTTTTAAGTTCCTTATTTTTGTCCATGCAGCATGGCTTATGGGATCTTAGTTCCCTGACCAGGGTTTGAACCTGTGCACTCTGCATTGGAAGTGCAGAGTCTTAACCACTGGATCATCAGGGAATTCCCTAAGCTGATTTATTCTTAAGTTACTTAAATTCAATTACTCACTTGGGTGTTAAAACACTTCCTTAGGACATACACCCAGAATTTCGCAAACTGTAACATGACTTTGTATGACGGTTAATGGCAAATGTCCACTAAGCTCCAAATTTCCTTCTGCAGTGTTCACTAGGGATAGGTGTAGAGACACATAAGTTTCACTATTGTTGCTCAAACAGGCTGAGATGATTATTGCTAGTCAGAGATCCTCATTACCAGCTTCTATTAATGACTATAGAGAACTTTTTTCCCCCATTTTTACAGGACCATTTTATGTGCCTGTACTTTGCATGAAATGATAAACCCTGGTTCATGACTTCCTTATGCATTTGCTTTAAAACTTTTTTTGAAGATGGGGGAGGGCAGATACAAGGTTGTGGACCAGCTGGAGAATCTAATGACAATCATGGACCCTACCCCCTGAAAAATAAAAATGTGAACATTTCAAGGATTTTACTGGTTCCCTGGAGTTCTCTCTCTGGATCTTAGGTGAGGAAGTTTTACTTTAAGCAAACAAATAAGACTAGGATGACTCATGGCTCTCTACCTGGAGGCATTCCCAATCAGAAGAGTCCTCCACCCCAAGACAGAGATAAGACAGTACTTGCCACTTAAGGGAGTCAGGAGGATGAAATGAATTAGGAGATGTCAAAAATACAGCATCAGAAAACACACAGAGTAAGTGTCTAGTAAACAAAGGTGCTCTTATTTTATGTTGTTTTTCTTTCTCAAAACATAAACATTATCAGGAGATGATGTTCAAAGCCTTTGGCATCTCAGGGAGAATAAGTTTACCTGTTATCCTCCTTGATAGGTGAGGGCAATGATAGAAGTGGGGCTCTAAGGAATGGGGTGGGGGAGAGCAGACAGGGGCAGGAAGCAAAATCTATCCACTCTCAGATTCTCCTGGAGTTTCCAAAACCCTGAAAGGCTTTACCCCACCTGGTCCTGCCCTCCTTACCTCGAAGAAAAAACGCCAGAAGCAATGCCAACAGCACGAATCCCAGGGAAGGAGCAATGATCATGAGCAGATCGTAGATGCTGGTCATTCTTATCTGGTGAGACACAGGGAAGCCCCTTGGCCACTCATTTCCCAACATCATCCTCCCTATTTGCCATCACCAGCAAGCCTGCTAGTCACCCTCTCACTGCAGCCCACCACATTTTGCCCAATGCATTTCAAGAACAAAGCCAGCCTTACAAGTTAAATTTAAAAAAAAAATCTTGGAGAATCTGAAACGTTTTACCCAGAGCCCCCAAATTTTCCTAACTCTTAAGCATCAGGCAGATTGCTGTGAGCTGGGCTCTCCACTGTCGAATCACTTGGCTGGCCATCGCCTAAATCCTTTCAGTTCAACCTACCCTGTTCAGTTCTTCTCCTGGCTGACTTAGACTTCTAGAGGTAACCAGGTAAAAGAGAAAGTGGAACTCGATTTCAAATTTTCTGCAGCAGTGATTCTCAAAGTATAGCCAGGGGATCCCTCCATGAGATCAAAATGATTTTCAGGACACATTATTTGCTATTTTTACTGTCATTCTTTCATGAGACCTGCATTGCAGTTTCCCAGAGGTCTCGATTGTATGATCTGTGATGTGAAGGTGTCGAGGCTCTGATGATGTAATATGAAAGCAGACGTGAGATCCTCTATCCCTTACTGAGCCAGACATTAATAAGACTTGTAAATTTGTAAAACAATGCCACTTTCTTCACTAATATATTTTTTTAATTCAGGAAAAACTAGGTTATTTGTTTTTGTTTTCTTGGCCACACCACACAGCATGTGGGATCTTAGTTCCCCAACCAAGGATCAAACTTATGCCCTCTGTATTGGAAGCACGGTGTCGTAATGCCTCTACCATCAGGGAAGTCCTGGGAAAATGTCCTTATTTTTCATAAAATATTATTTGCATTAACATATTTGTTATCCCTTTTAATGAATTCATATTGTTTTTAATTTCTCAGTTCTAATTTTTAGGAATATAAAGGGGTCCTGACACCAAATAGTCTGAGAAGCACCACTCTATGGGCAGCATCCAGTTCCCTGGGGGCTACACCATGTCCCATTGGCCAGGCCAGGCTGCATCCCTTCAACTTCCAGTCCCTTCTCTTACAAGGCAGTAAACACAGCACAATCACCTCTCTTTGAGGAGAGAGAAAGGGAAGAAGGAAGAAGGGATGAGACCTTCACTTTTCCTTTATAGGCTGTTTATACTGCCTGGAGGATTCCCATGAAGCAGTGGTGAATCACTTTTGTAATAATAAAAATGAATGACAGATAAGCTCAGAAAATAAGAGGAATGCTGGTGACAGGTGTTGATGCTGTAGGATGTCCCTAATCCTGGGCCGCCAGAGGGACCACATAATAGTTTCAATGTTTATATATATGTATGTATATATATATATATATATATATATTTCTTTTTTTCTTTTCAAAGCATCTATACATATAGAAGTATGATATCAATGTCATTTCTGCCATGAGTGTCTACAAATCCTCCACTATTTCATAACAGTTGTAATGCATTTTGCCCTTGGATAGATATGCTCCGCCTAATCCATTTCTGCAAATGTTTATTGTGGATTTTAAAACTCTAAGTCATATGCTTCAAAATACTTCACACAAAGTTTTACCTGTTCTGGTTCGAGTTCATTTTGCACAAGAAATGATGTCTCAGGTGCTGAGGAGAAAGAGAAAATAATGCTTATATTTCCTATGGGAGAATAAAATGCTACATCCTGAAACATTTTAGTTGATTGCTTAATCTTTTAATCCTGGTTTTCTTTTTTTGCATAATTTATTTATCCATTTTTATTTTTATTATTTTTTTATTTTCAAATTATCTTTAATGACATTAACAAATACTTATGGTATAGTTTTTTTTTCCTTTTTTTTAATTTTATTTTATCCGCCACAGCCATTTTTATTTTGATATGTTTCTATCTAAAGCTCATCTGCTGTCTAATATTATCCCCCAGGAGCATCTCCATTTTATAGATGGGTAGAGTGAGTCATTAGGCAATTAGTCACCAGGCAATTGAATCTAATTTTTCTTTAACCACCAGTAGTAAATTCAGGACTTTTATCCTGAAAGAAAATTTTTCAGTCTGTCAGTTAACAAATTTTTATTAAGCGTTTATAATAGGCCATGCACTATTCTAGCCGCACAATCGACCTTCTCAACAGAATTTACAACTTAGTTGTTGTTTAGTTGCTAAGTCTTGTCTGACTCTTTTGTGATTCTATGGACTGCAGCCAGCCAGGATCCTCTGTTCATGGGAATTCCAGTCAAGAATACTGGAGTGGGTTGCCATTTCCTTCCCCAAAGGATCTTCCTGACCCAGGGATCAAACCCTTGTGTCCTGCATTGGCAGGTGGATTCTTTACCTTTGAGCCACCAGTAAAGGCTCTTTAGTAAGTCCCTTATAACTTAGGACAGACAACCAAATTTAAACAAATACTGTGAATAGCTGGAAAAGTAATTGTGCAAAACTCTGG
The DNA here is from genome assembly GCF_019923935.1 of Bubalus bubalis. Lineage (NCBI taxonomy): Eukaryota > Metazoa > Chordata > Mammalia > Artiodactyla > Bovidae > Bubalus > Bubalus bubalis. Next base: position 42,853,922 of record NC_059165.1, on the reverse strand, counting down.
GCAGAAATAGTATAAGATGTCAGAGGGATATATCATAAGATGGCTGATATGTCATAAGAATGTGACCTCTCGAGGGTCACATTCTTGAGAATGTGAAATTTAAGCTGAGACATGGAATCATTTATTTATAACATAGTTAAGTTCAACCAAGAAAACAGAATCTACCAAATGCTAAGCATGGTTCTGGGTATTATAAGAATGCAGAGATGAATATGGCATGACCCCACCCTCATGAAATTTACAGCACATTAGCAAAGTGTTGTTGTTGTTCAGTAGCTAAGTCGTCTCCAACTCTTTGTGACCCCATGGACTGCAGCACCCCAGGCTTCCCTTGTCCTTCACTATCTCCTGGAAGAGATAAGTCTCAGATAACTCAAAGCTGAGTTAGTCTCAGAACTGAAATGAGTCTCAGATAACTTGAAAGCTTATTCGTCCTCGTGACACTGGGCCATTGCCTGACCCAGTGTCAGCAGATTGGGAAGAGCAGATGTGCAAGGCAGGGGGAGAAAGGTGAGGAGCTCAAATTTAGAGTCACTGATGGAAGGTACCCCAGGAACAATGCAAACACTATTTGCATAATAAGCAGCTGACGGATTTGAATCTGAATCAAACTGGGGAAGAGGTTGGAGCTGGAGGATCCAGGGAGCAGATAAAACCCAGGGAGCAGCGAGTACAAGAAACCCAAGGGCTGCGTGTTCAGAAAGAGGAAGTCAGAGGAGGTGGAGGAGAAGGAATAGGAAGCAGGCAGAGAGCAGGGAGTGAGAGCAGGGTCCCAGGGCAGAGGAGACTGTCCGGCAGGGATGCAAAGTCATCTGTGCAAGAAAAACTTCCGATAGAAGCAGAACACAGAGCCACACATAGAGGAGGCCCAAATGTAACAAATATCCAGGCTAATCATTCTTGAAATTGATCACTGTTTCCCCCAAGCTTCCTCACACTCAAGACAAAAGGAGAAATGTGACAGATTTTGTAAGGTTTATAATTTGATACAAGAGAGCACGTTTCAAGGGAAAGTGACTTGCAGAATGCCTAAGAGCAGAAAACTTAGAGGGGGGAAATTCAACATGTTTTCATATCCTACAACTTAATGTTTTTTTTTCTCCTAGCTATTATTCCCTAGACCTGGAAATTTCAGGTAAATATTCAAAATTCCTACCCTGGTCTGACAAAATCCTGTTGTATTACAATCATTTGTGATACGTAAGCCCGAAACTGAAACCATCAAAGAGAAAAGCCAGCCTGGGTCAGTTTTGTCAGAGTTAATCTGTATTTTAAATTGGAGTCTTCTAAAGGGAGACACACACTGCTGAGTGATACCAAACAGTACTTTCTCTTTTTCTCTTTCTCCTTTTCTTCTCCCTCTTTCTTCTGAAAATGCCAGAAACCCGAATGGAAGCCCTCACAGGACTGCAGCGTTACACACCGAAAAGCAACAAGAAACACACATCGATGGTTGGCTTTTCTTCCTCTTGAGCAGCAGCAATGCTAACGGCAGGGGTGGGAGTCAGGTGCAGACTACTGTTTCTTGTCTTCTGTGTTATGCTGGCTTTACACTCTCAAGGCCCTGAATCCTGCCACGAGCACATTCAGGTGAAGGCAGGGGCCTCCCAGAACTTGCCAGAAAAGCAATCCTGTCAGGGGGCAACTGTAGTAGGTGGAATATTGTCCCCACACCTCCCAAAATCTTGTTGAGTCCTGCCCCAGGCCACAGGTGCAAGGCGTTGCACCAAGGCCACAGAAGCAGAGCCCAGAACCAAGGTGATCTCTGAAACTGACTGGGCCCCTTTGTAACCATTGCTGAAAGCACCCCTGATCATCACTAACAAGCTTCCTGACTTCCAGTTAGGCAAAGATGCACACTCCAGTAAACATCCTTTAGTGCCCCAACCAATCACCTAACTCCAGCCTTCCAGCAGGAATTTTCTTTGTCCTGAGACTATAAAAATCGGCTATTAACCCATTAAAACGGTCAGGTTGGCCCACTGTGCTGGCAGTGCCCACATTTTCAGATCTGGGGCATTTCAGAAGGGAGTGAGTTTGTTAAGAACCAAGAGCAGAGATAACAGGGCACTGCAAACACAGTGGGCAGACCTGACTGCCTCAACAATCATGGGCAAGCTGAACCTCATCTTGCAACCTTATCTAGAAAGACGGTCTTTACAGGTGTAATTAGTTAAGGATTTTCAGATGAAGTCATCCTAGATTGAGGAGCGGCCCTCAAAGATACCAATGGCTGGTATCTTCCTAGGAAGAGAAGAGGAAACAGGGAGACACAGGCAGAGAAGGTCATGTGACTATGGAAGGAGAGATGGGAGTGATGCTGCGGTCAATCAAGGAGTCCATACAGCACCAGAAGCTGGAAGAGGCAAGGAAATATTCTCCTCTAGAGCCTGAATTCAGAGAGGACAGGTCTCTGCTGACATCTGGATTTTAGACTGCTGGCTACCAGGACTGTGAGTGAATAAATTTCTGTTGTTTTAAGCCACGTGGTTTGTGATACTATTACCATAGCCCTGGGAACCTGATGCAGGAATGCAAGGGAACCGACATACAAAGGATGAGAGAACCTATGAAGGAATCAGGAAATGGGTGCTGAGCACATGTGAAAAGACTAAATGGAATTGAAAGGCCTGGCATTTAAGCTCAAAAGAGCATTAATCTAATATCATATTATTACTAGCATTCCACTGAAAATTTAATCATCAGGAACAACCCTGCAGGGAAGACGTTGTCACATATTGCCAGTGAAAAAACTGAGGTTCCAAGGGTTGAGCAATGTGACCAAGGTCAGACAGGTCGAAGGTGGTGGGGCTGGAATTTGAACCTGTCAGATGGACACCAACATCTATGCTCTTAACAACCTTATTACAGTGGAGTTCAAGCACAACTGGACCATGTAAACTACATGTTGCACTGAGGCAAGAAGGAATGCTCAGCATCATGACTTGCATTCAATCTAGAAAAGGGACGGGCCAGAACAGTGGTCTCCAGAGAGGGCTCGGTGCTCACCTGGGCTGCGCAAGGCCATCCACTGGGAGTGGGGAAATTGAGAGCTCCTGTTTGTATTTAATTAGATTGAATCCTTGCAACATTTATCCGGGAGGGATATATTTCAGCATGTACATGCTAGGTGGAGGTATGTTGAACAAATTGTCAATAAATGTTTTACCGCTTGTAATACATTGTTATTCTGGTCAAGAGGGAAAGAATGAGTTGCTTGGAGACTATGGTAGGCAGAGTAACGACACCCAAAGTTATCATGTTCTAATCTTTGAAATTTGTGATATGCACATGGCAAAAGAGACTTTGCAATACAAGTAAGTGAAGGATCTTGAGATGGGAAGATTATCCTGGGTTAGCCAGTGGCTCCAGTGCAATCACAAGTATTCTTATAAGAGGAAGGTCAAAATGCCAAAGCTGGGTTACGTGATGACGGAAAAAGGTCAGAAAGAAAGATTTGTAGGTGTTATGTTGTTGACTTACAGATGGAGGAATGGGTCCAAAGCCAAAGAAAGCAAGTGTCATCTAAAAGCTGGAAAAGACAAGGAATTCGATTCTCCCCTAGAGAATTCAGAAGCCAAGTAGCCCAATCGAGATTTTTGCCACCCCATGGACTGCGGCCTACCAGGCTCCTCTGTCCGTGGGACTACCATTCTGGTAAATTCTTATAACAGCAACAGAAAACTGAGACAGAGACACTGGCCTCTAAGATCTTCCTAGACAACAGTGGGTCTACACAAGGGATGAAAGGAAAGTTACTTTTTATTTACAAGTTCTTTGTGCTTTGGCCACATATGTGTAATATCTATCTTAAATTAGTAAAATTGTAATAACAACAACAAATGAATCTTAAAAATTAACCATGCTTTTCCCAGGTAAATGTACTCACCAATGCTTCTGATTAATACCTGATTTTCCTACAAGGTGAGAATATATTTACACAAAAAAATACCAAAATTGGGACCCCTTGGCAGCTAGATTCTCACTGTAAGTTAGTATGGTTTGCTGGTTTAATTTGGAGAAGGCAATGGCACCCCACTCCAGTACTTTTGCCTGGAAAATCCCACGGACAGAGGAGCCTGGTAGGCTGCAGTCCATGGGGTTGATAAGAGTCGGACACCACTGAGCGACTTCACTTTCACTTTTCACTTTCATGCACTGGAGAAGGAAATGGCAACCCACTCCAGTGTTCTTGCCTGGAGAATCCCAGGGACGAGGGAGCCTGGTGGGCTGCAGTCTATGGGGTTGCACAGAGTCAGACACGACTGAAGCGACTTAGCAGCAGCAGCTGTAGCAGCTGGTTTAATTTTAGGCTCTTAAGTTCTGGGTATGCATGGGTACTCTGATAAAATGGAATTTCTGTTAAAAAATCAACCCTAGACCTCAGAGCACAGTGAGACTGCCAATCAGCCTACCTTATGCTTTACCACCACTAAATATTTCCCCCAGGCTTCCTGGCTCTGTGACCTTGGGCAAGATATTTTCTCTCTCTAAGCCACAGTTTATTCATCTGAAAATGCTGCTATTTCGCCAACTGATTTTGTTATGTCCCATTTAACTTTTATATCTCTGGATAACTTTTTACAAAGTATTTGAATGACCTGAGAAAATTATCATTACATACTAATTTTTTCAAGGATATAAAGCTATACTTAGTATAGGGAATGAATACATAAATACTTCAAAATATATATACAAACACATACATACCTCTTGTTCCCCAAAGAAACCTAAAAAGAAATCCAAAAGGCTAACTACAGCTGTGAGTGGAGATATTGCAGGCAATTCAATTTTTAAAATTAATACTTTAAATGATTTCTAAACTTTCTCAAATGTGAAAACTTTATAAAATGTTCTGTGTTGTTCAGTCGCTAAGTCATGTCTGACTCTTTGCGACCCCATGGACTGTAGCCCGCCAGACTCCTCTGTCCATGGGATTTCCCAGGCAAGAGCACTGGAATGGGTTGCCATTTCCTTCTCCAGGGGATCTTCCCAACCCAGGGATCGAACTCTTGTGTCCTGCATTGGCAGATGGATTCTTTACTACTGAGCTACCAGGGAAGCTCAAAATAGTCTGTGTTCTTGTGTTAATTACTAGAAACCTTGCAAAATGCCTGAGTTAAGGGAAAACTGTTGGGGTGTGTGTCATTTATTTCAAGCCAGACCACGGTGACATTCTAAGAGAAACTTTGAAGATAGCTGGTAGAAATTCATTCACCCACAGCCAAAGAAAGGGTTTGTGGTGCTATTAGAAAAAAAGGTACCTCTCAAGATCTGAGTACTGAGGAATAGAAAGATGAAATAGGATGTACATATTAGTTGCTTTTACAGGTCAAATATGTTTTTTATAATAGTGGGTGCATATAAAAACTGGTGAAATCCAAGTAGAATTTGTAGTCAAGTTAATCATATTGCAACAATGTAAATTTCTTCTTTTTGATAATTCACTGTAATGTAAGATCTTACCACTAGGGGAAGCTGGAGGAACGTATAGATCTCTCTGTACTGTTTTCTGCAAGTCTGTGGGAGTCCAAAATTATTTCAAAATAAAAAGTTTTTTTTTTTTTTTTATGGCTTAAATACCAGCCATTTTATATAGGTCTATGTAATCTATGCATGATAGGTAGTAGCCTGGCAGTAAAGACTTACTGAAAAAAAATGTTGAATGAACTTTAAAGCACGATTTAAAAGAATATAGAGAGAATGATTCTGAAAACAATTTGATTTTTTTTTTAATTGCTGTTATACTATGTTGTTAAGGAAAAAAAAATGATCTGAGAGGACATAGCACAAACTGTTACAGTAATTATCCCTTGATCTCAATCACTAGGGCGAGGATTGGGGGAAATATTTGAAAAACAAGAAACTTCCATTTTATAGTTTTAACTTTTTCTTTTACAAGAGCATGTATTTATTTTTGTAACACGAAAAATAAAGTTTAAACTTTAAGAGTATGGCATGGAAACAGCCTTTCCCTTCAGAGGACTTCTCATCTAGTAGGGTAGCGGGTGATGTTCAGTGCACGCTCTAGAAAATGAACCTATGGAAATAAACTCACAGCTGTCCTTTCTAAGAAACGCATCTACTATCTGGACAGTCTAGATCGAGCCCTGCAAAGGTGGCCTAAGGGCCAGATCCCCCTGCCACCTGGTTTTGCACAGCCTCAGAGTCAAGAATCCTTTTTATATTTTTTAATGGTTGAGGGGAAAAAATCAAAAGAAGAACTCATGACACATGAAAACTGCAGGCAATTTATATTTCATTGTGCATCGATTCGGTGCTGTGGAAGCCTGGAGGCATCATTTGCATACGTGCTGTCTCCAACTGCTCCTGCAGCGCTAAGGCAGGGGTAAGTAGCTGAGGCAGAGAACAGCGCGGGGGCTTGTGAGGCCTGAAGATGTCCTCGCTGGCCATTCACAGAGAAGTTTGCTGACTACTGCTAAGTGAATCTACCAGTCCTGAAACAATGTCTCTGGAAGAAGGGAATGCCATGAGTTTTGAGTACAATTTTGAAAGCCTTCAGACCCTAAGATGACGAGAGAGTTCCTTTCAAGGTGGTTTTATGTCTGAGGGGGTAGACTAGACCCCACTCTCTCACTCAAATAAAATCATGTGCTTTGTGCAATTCTGGAATGGCACTGAATTTTTAGGCTAGAAAAATTTTTGAGAATCCATTCTGAAAATTGCCCCTATTTCTAGTCTTTTAGCAGAAATGTGATTCAAAATTCCTAGAACCTTTTTCTCAGAATCAATTACTGAGCACCTTAGCAGGCCTAGCATAGGGATGAGCACTTCATGTAACTGATTTCATTTTGGTGCTTATAAAACCCATTTCACAGATGTATAAACTGAGGCTGAATGTTTAAACCACTCCACCTCAGGTAACACAGACAATAAAAGGAAATTTGAACCCAACTCTGAATGACTCAAAAAATCCTGATGGTAATGACTCTGATAGAATAAGGGCATATTAAAATTGTATTTGAAACCATGAACGCTCTAACCATTGAATTTCACACCAGAAATTACCTGGCACTATCTTCTCAGTGCATATATTACGTATGCAGGCTCATTACTGAATTCATAGACACTGGGACTCATCTGTCTCTACTTGTAAAACAAATTTAACTCTGAAATAAGTCAGTTCTATGATACAATCTTAACACACCCCTAGAATTTTAAAAGAGAAGGCAATGGCAACCCACTCCAGTACTCTTGCCTGAAAAATCCCATGGATGGAGGAGCCTGGTAGGCTGCAGTCCATGGGGTTGATAAGAGTCGGACACCACTGAGCGACTTCACTTTCACTTTTCACTTTCATGCATTGGAGAAGGAAATGGCAACCCACTCCAGTGTTCTTGCCTGGAGAATCCCAGGGACGGGGGAGCCTGGTGAGCTGCCGTCTATGGGGTCGCACAGAGTCGGAAGCGACTGAAGGACTTAGCAGCAGCAGCAGCAGAATTTTAAAAGTGACAACTTCAAGGCTTCAGAGAAGTTTCTTACCTTTCATAGGCAGCAATGGCTTATGCTGTCCCCTTGTGGATTAGTTGTGGTATGGCCTTAAAAATCCAAAGGACAGGAAAAGGATCCCAAGTCTGAATATTTCAGATTTGAAAGAAATTCAAAATTATCTCCTCTGGTTCCCTTGTTTTAATCAAGAGAAAAATTTAAATCTAGAGAGACAGTTTCACTCCTTCAGGGTTTCACAGTGATGAGTAACAATTAAAGTGAGTGACCAGAACCCATATTTTCTGACCTCACTTGGCAGCACTAAGACAGATGTGGAATTTCAAAACGTGTTTTGAAAATAGAAAGAATCATTTACTGAATTCACATGCTGTCTTTAAATTTTAGAGACCTCCGAATGATCAACAAGAGTACTGTGAACTTCAATCAATCAACAGAGCATCACCTACGTGAATCTGGCGTTCCTTACCTCCAAGGGCAAAATTAGGTAGGATCTACTTAATTTTGAAAGGAAACAGAGAGTAAATTTAGTATCAGTCCCCCAAGTGGCTCATAAAGGGGAGAAACGATGACTTCGCATTTCACACAGGTGAGGTAACAGAAGGACACCAGAGATTCTAGAACATCATTATTTAAGAGTCACCCAGTTCCAAACTGTGCCTCAAACTTCCACTGCCTCCAAGGATGCCCCAGCAACACAAACACCCTCATCCTTGGGAAAGCCCAGAGTCACCACCTCAGGCTACTGCTTTCATGTGCTGGTATGTGCACGTCTTGGTGAAACACCAACAAGACGTCATCCCTGGACTCCTCTCTGTAGGGCAATGCCTATCCCTGCTCTGCCCCCACCAGCTGATCAATAAATCTTCACTGCAGGCAAGGTGCACATTTCACAGAGAGCCCTCTGGATTATTAGCAACAAGAGTAATAAGTGGGTGCCAGGCACCAAGTGCTCACTTCACGCCCAGCTCAGTGTGTTTTCCACAGTTGATCTCAGAGTGTTCTGTGCTAGGCACCAGGACTGTCCTCATCTCACAGCAGGAGTCCTGTGGCCTCGAGATGTCAGGCGACTGGCTCAACTGACAGAGCTAGGAAGGCAGAAAGCAAACTTCAGAGCCAGGATTTTCCACCTGCAGAGCCTAAGCTCTTGTGCTCTGGGTTCTGTGGCCTTCGGAACATATAGCAAGAGCTCACACACACTTGTTCTAAAGAGATCAGTGCCGGAGGGTGACTGACCACGCTGTTTCATGGCATAGTGGGAAGTGGTCCAGTTGGAATGGAACCCTAGCCCTCTGCTGTCTAGATGGGTGCAGTTTCTGGAAAGAGATTCTAAAAATTATTATTGATATTGCTGCTGCTGCTAGTGCAATAAGGGAAGTAGTTGAAAATGCACAAAGCACTTTCACATTTATTTTTCATATTTGGACTTCAAAATGTATCTATGGGGTAAGTAAACTTGGGCAGAATTATTGAAAGAGAAGGAAACTGAAGCCCAGAGAGGTCTCGTATTTTGCCCAAAGGTGCAAAGCTAGTGCCCAAATGCTACTAAAGGTAGAACAATGGTGTCTGATTACAAATTCCACTTCATTCTCCTCTTCTGCTTCTGGGTATCACAGGAGTTAAGATTCCACAAGTGTGGGGAGGTTCTCCCCAAGGGCCATTGGTACCTTTGTTCATTGACTTGTTCACAGTGGGAGAACGGATTCCTCACCTCTTCACAGAGCTCGCTGTGGTTTATCCACTGATCCCACCCTCCTGTGAAACCAGGGATGTCTCCAGTGCCTGACTTGGTGTCCGAGGGACACTGTGGTCTGCAGTGATCACCCAGCTCACCTGGCTAACCATGGGTGAGGACCCTCTTAGAGCCAGCTTCAAGTTCTAGTTCCAGTGGCTGGTATGTAATTTCATTTTCACTCTGATTGCCTTACCACAGACATGCCTCTCCAAATAAGACATGTCTTATTTGGTTGGCCTTTCTGAAGGTGAACTGTTACGTGCTAGAATTGCACGATTCAATTCCAAGTTTATTAATGAAAGAAAAAAAACATTTGTATGGTTGGTAGAATGTAACACTATTGAGAAAAGCATCCTGAGAATCCACTTTTTGTCCTTTTTCCTTTATCCCCAGACTGCCGGCCTCCCAACTGATTCCAGCGAACGAACAGCACTGGGCCTGAGAGATAAAACAAATCAGCTAATGCTTGGCAAAAGATGTTGCCTTTGAAATCAGCTGCATCCAATTTCTTCCCTCTTGACACTGGCATTTGTGAGTGAAAATGAGCTTTGCTTCATCCCCTGTCTTCGTTTCTTCCTTCTGCTGAACTTGCTGCCAATTCCTCCCCCAAGTCCTTTATGCCCTTGCTAAACTGAGGGCCCAGACAGTGTCAAGTTCTGACAGGGCTCAATTTTTGCTTCAAGGAAATAGTGCAGCGAAGGCAGGACAGCTCTGATTCAGGAGCCAGAAGACAGTCCTATGTGTGACCTACTTCGTCTTCTATTTGATCTTTTTTGTGCCTCTGTGCCTGTTTCCTTCCATGCAGGATAAAGAGTCTACCACACTGGCAGTTCCTATATGCCCTCTGGGGCCAGGGCTGGGCTTCAGGTCCTTGGACCTACCCCTAGACCTTTAGAGGTCCTCATCCTGCACATCTTTTGTTGTTCTGGCTTGCTTTGTCTTTAATGGGAGCATAGTTGCTTTACAGTGTTGTGTTGGTTTCTGCCTTACAGCAATGTGAGCCAGTCACATTATATATATATGTATCTCCTCCCTTCTGAGCCTCTCTCCCCCTTTCCATCCCCCACCTCTAGGCCATCACAGAGCGCCGGGCTGGGCTCCCTGTCATATAGCAGCTTCCCACTAGTTATGTATTTTACACATGGTAGTGTATATATATATGTCAATGCTACTTCCTCAATTCATCCCACCCTCTCGGATCCCATTGTGTCTGCAAGTCCAATCTCTATGTCTGTGTCTCTATTCCTGCCCTGCAAATAGGTTCATCAGTACTATTTTTCTAGATTCCACGTGTATGTGTTAGTATACAATATTTGTTTTTCTCTTTCTGACTTACTTTGCTCTGCAAGTCTTAGACAGAGTAGGGCTGTCTATATTTTGAATAGGTTCCCTGTGGTTCCAGCCCATGGCCTGGCCTGGTATAGATGGGCTGGATGAGCCCAAAGTTCAAGATTTCCCAGTCTTTTCCTACCTCCCTGGGAGGTCAACGTGAGATCTGATTGTGCTTCCCCTTTCATTTATACCAACCTTACTCCCTTGTCTCCTATCTCCACATCAAGACACAAACCTTGCCTCTTCCATTTTTGATTGCCTCTCTTTCTCCTATACCAGGACAAGCCTTCTCCCTCACCCTGCCTCCTCTCTAAATATTCACCCTCCAACTCCTCGAAAGAACATCTAATATTTCTTCTCTGACAATTGCCCAGCATTGGACTTTAGGGTGTCCACCCACAAGCTTACCCTGTTTCCTTCATGGTCACTGTCTAAACACCTCATCCTACTAACCAGCACTTAGAATCCCCTCATATTTACCTACACACTCCATAACCTTTGTCTCCTGGACTCCTTTCTACCTTTGCTGGCTCTCTCTGCATCCTCAGCTTGCTTTTCTGTGTTCACTACATCCTCTCTCATGGTACTTGTTCCTATAAGGAGGTGGGGTGTCTGCCTTCATCCTTCCATTCCTGTAGGGCATTTAGACAATGCCAAAGGATCTTCAGTTATCCCCTCTGCTAATGAGACAATAGATGAAGGGTTTAAGAGCTTAGTTTCAACAGCCAGGAGACCTGGAGTTCAAACTCTGGCAAATGTCTTAAGCTTTCCACACCTCAATTTCTCCTTTATAACGAATGTAACAGTACAATCTTCCTCACATATCTGGACAATGCCTGACTATGAGATAATGCACTGATGGCATCAAGCCCAGCCTTTTTCCTAAAAGCACTCAGTAACTGTCATTTGTTATCAATGACTTCCAAAATTATATCAATAATCCTGAACTCTCCCCTATGAGATGATATGTATGAAAATTTTGGTATAGTGGCAAGTTCCTATTCAGCACTTATACTGTATCATCACAGTAATGATATTTGACCGGAGGGATGTGCCAGTCATCAGACACCAATCCCCACCAAGGCATCTGTAGGTTGCCCAGCCCACATTTCCAACTTCCTGAAGTGTCCCAGGGACACTTCAAACTCAAGATCACCGAAATAATTTTCACTCTTCCTCCTGGGGTTCCTTTACCAGTGAGCCCATCACATCAGCTAATCTCCCAAGTACAGAGACTCAATCATCCTTCCTTCTTACTCTACCCACCAAGTCCTCTCAGTTCCAAGTCCTAAATGGCTCTGACTGTCCCTTCTCTACTGTTACCACTGCCATCATTCTAGTCGAGACACTCCTTCCTGTCTGAATAACAGCAAGAGCCTCTTGGGGAGCCTCTCTGCCTCCAGGTTTACTCCCATCCTGTACATCTAAAACTTTTTACAGACCAAGTTTTCCCAAAACAGAGCTGAAAATGCCATTCTCTACTCCAAACACATGAATTGGTTCCTTGGAACCGTGGAATAAAATCTGAATTCTTCAGCCCATTAATCAGTCCTTTAAGAACCTAGGCTACTCCTAGCTTCCAGTCTCCACTAGATTAAACTAGACTCTTAAATAATCAGAGATTCCATGCTCCTATAAGTACCCCTATCTCTGCTCAGGCTGTTCTCCCTGCCGGTTCACTCTGCTCAATGAAATGTTTTCATCCATGAAGAACCAATTCAAGGATCATTGAGAGAAATCATCCTGGCCCTCCTTTCCCAGTTAGAATCCTTCTCTCCCTTCTTTGGGTCCCCAGGGCACCTCCTCATACTTCTACCCCAAAACAAAGCCCACTGGATGGTGGTTCGCTCCACGTAAGCTTGTCTCTCCCACTCCTTTAAGGACAGAGGTCAAGCCTTCATCATTTTGATATGTTCTAGGCAGAGAAGTAACCTGGTAAGCCGTGTTTAATGAATGACAGATTTGAAAGGCCTTTACCAAGTATCATGCTGCTGCTGCTGCTGCTAAGTCGCTTCAGTCATGTCCAAATCTGTGAGACCCCATAGATGGCAGCCCACCAGGCTCCCCCGTCCCTGGGATTCTCCAGGCAAGAACACTGGAGTGGGCTGCCATTTCCTTCTCCAATGCATGAAAGTGAAAAGTGAAAGTGAAGTCGCTCAGTCGTGTCTGACTCTTAGCAACCCCATGGACTGCAGCCTACCAGGCTCCTCTGTCCATGGATTTTCTAGGCAAGAGTACTGGAGTGGGGTGCCATTGCCTTCTCCAAAGTATCATGCTACATATTTCTATATATCCAAATGAAGTGCCAAGATAAAGATACAAAATCTCATCTCCAACCACTTTTCCCTCTGAGAATCCTTTGATTTGCTGGAAAAGCCAGCTTGTTCTGGACTATGAAGCTTGAGCTGGTTTATTAAACAGAGAGGTACAGTAAGAGAACAAATGCTCGTATAAGTCCCTCATCCTCACACCCCCACCATCCAACCCTGGGAACAAGAAATAGCTACTGTAAAAATCTCAAAGAAAGGAAAATGTGACAATTACTAGAGGAGGGTGTACTTTTTTCCCCAGTTTTCCTGGGTTCATAGAGAAGTCCTCGTGCATATTTGGGTGCTTGAAATTTGAAATGATTTTACTGCTTAGACTTCATGCTGTTCATGAGCATAATGATTCACCTTAGGGCTAAGAATAAGGGAATCAGTGGTAAAGAATCCTCCTGTTACCTACTAAGATAACAGCCACCTTTTGCATGCTTACTAGCTAGCCAGACACTCATCTAAATTTTATATGCATGAGGTTATACAACGAAGGCCAGAGACCCCCAGGAAAAAGTAGTGCAGCTGATAATCAAGCCCAAGCAGTCCCTTTTATTTTTTATTTTTATTTTTTTGAATTTTATTTTATTTTATTTTTGTTGACTCTTGCTAGTTTCATTTCAAGCAGTCCCTTTTAGCACCTCCAAGGCTGTGAATTAATTTCAGGGTATTCTCTGCCCTTGCTGCTGTTGCTGTGGCTATTAGTTTCTAAACCGTGTCTGACTCTTCACGACCTCATGGACTGTAGCCCACCAGGCTTCTCTGTCTGTGGGATTTCCAGACAAGAATATTGAAGTGGGTTGCCATTTCCTTCTCCAGGGGAATCTTCTTGACCCAGGAATCAAACCCATATCTCCTGCTTGGCAGGTGGATTCTTTACCACTGAGACACCCGAGGAGCCCTTTTTCTGTCCCTGGGCCCTAATATTAATAAATACCTAAAGAAGTCAGGCAGGAGGAAGAAAGGACAAATGAATACAAGAACACTCCTTCCACTATACAGAGCCACGAGGTCAAGTGAGTAAACCCTCTGCGGCTTCAAGGAAGAAGATCAGTGTGTTTGGAAATAGGATGAGATAGCAGAGCTCCACTCAGCCTAGAGTGGACAGGCAAGTATTCTAGAGATGATCTACCATGGAGTACTGAACCAATGAATCAAGGTCAATGGTATCCCTTACTCTCTAAAATCCACAGGAAGGAACAAGCCACAGATGCAGTCTTGACACCAGTGTGTCCCGGGAGGGCTTCATGGCTCAAGGACCCAAAAGGCGCCTCTAGTCATCGGACTCCGTGACACTGTTCAGTGTCTCCCCTCAACCTAAGGGGCAAGGGAAGAAGAAGAGAGAACCACACACACGTACTCTTGGATGTGAGTAAGGCAGTGCTGCGGCGAGAAGTCTCCTCAACGCTTCTCTGAGAGGTCCTGGGGAGCAGGGCAGGCTCTAATTCTGGAAGAGAAAAGAAAGTTTGATAAAAGGCAGATAAACGTTGGTGCTTGTGCCAAGCAATTTTTACAGTTGTCTTTGTAGTTTTCTATGTTTATTTTAGGCAAGTACAAAGACAACTATAAAAATGGCCCCTGATCCCTATGTATATTTTGAGGCTTTCCTGCTGGCTGAGATGGCAAAGAATCTGCCTACAATGCAAGAGACCTGGGTCAGAAATATCCCCTAGAGAAGGGACATATTGGCTACCCACTCCAGTATTCTTACCTGGACAATTCCACAGACAGAGAAGCCTGGTGGACTACAGTCTATGGGGTTGCAAAGAGTCAAACATGACGGAGCGACTAACACATATATATTTCGAGTTTTTTTTTTCAAGGATTGTAAGTAATTTTTAGAATCTAAGGGAACCATAAATGTTGTGTTTGAAGATGATTATTTTAAGGACTAAAGGAATAAAACATACAAATTTGCTTAGGGTTCATGAACCTTAGGTTGGTACTCACAGTGTAATGGAATTAGCCAATTCATTACTGTAAAGTTGTTTAAATTAATCCAGGCCTTATTGAGGCAGTTGAAATGCCTAAGCCTTCGAGATATCTCATGATTGTTTTCTAACATCTTTACCTCAGAATTAGAGTTTGAAACATGGTGAGAGCTTTGACAAGGGCCCATAATTAATGGAGCTAGTAACTCAGTGAGAGTTTCAAGGTGTCGGGATCAATAAGGATTCAGGAGGGAGGGTGGGAGGGAGGAAGAGAAAGGGAGAAAGAGAGGAGGAGAGGACAGAAGAGAGAAAGAAAGGAAGGAAGGAAGTTCACCATCAAGGAATATTTTAAGGCACCTGGAGGTCTTTCCTCTAATGCCTAAGTAGACAGTTGAGCCCTGGCAGGATGGAACTGGTATCTGACCCAGGGTGACATTTCCTAGTTCTTTACCAAGTATCTGTACTCCTAGGAGGTCAAGTTGAGAACTAAAAATGATGACTTTTCAAAAACACAAAGGAAAAAAATAGGAACAAAAAAGGAAACCATAAAACAATGAAAAGGAACAATTTAATGAAACTACACCCACCCCCCCACCCCCCCACACACACATGCACACACAGAGTTATGGGATGAATTCCGACCTCCACCTCACTCCCACCCCTGCTTGTAAATTCATATTTAAAGCCCTAATTTCCAGTAACTCAGAACATGACTGTATTTGGAGATAGAGCCTTTAAACAAGTAAAAGTGATACTATGTGGACAGCCCTACTCAAATATGACTGATGTTCTCACATAAAAAGGAGATCAGGACACAGATACACAAAGGAGAAAGAGGATGTGAGTACAAAGTGAGAAGACAGCCATCAGGGAGAAAGGCCTCGGAAGAAACCAACCCTGCTGACCCCTTAGTCTCAGACTTCTAGCCTCCAGAATTGTGAGAAGTAAACTTTTATTGTTTAAACTGCCCAGTCTGTGGTGCCCAGCCCTGACAAACTCACACACACACACACATGCGCACACACGCACACACACACACACACACGCTCACACACACAGGCACACACACACACACACACACACTCACAGACTCTAGAGCAAGTTGCTGAGCTGCCCCATTCAGTAGGAGAACCCTTTGCCAAGGGACCCAAGGTACACCTGAGCAGCAGAAGGGAAAGAATGGCCAGGTGAGCCAGGTACCTGCCGTGAGGATGGGCCCCTCGGTGGAAGGCTCAAGGGTCAGCAGTTTCGTGTCTTCCTCAGGAAGGGAGCTCAGTGTTGTCAGAGGGCACGTGGAGGCCGTGGTTGTGAGCGCAGCTGTAGTTCTCATCTGAAGTGGTGGTGTGGACGTGAGGTCAGAGGTGGTCACGACTGTTGCTGGAAGCACGGCTGTGGCTGTTGTCATGGCGGCGGTGGTGGTGGTGGTTGTGGTTGGGCGGCGGGTGGTTGTCGAGCGCGTAGTTGTGGGGGCTGTAACCAATACAGGATACGTCTGGTACCAAGTGGAGACAGAGGAAGAGGGAAGCGCCACAGGTGTTGCTGGCATCCATCCCTTTGTCTGTGTCTCTATAGCCTCACCTGGTCCATGAGCCTGGACCATCAAAATGCCTATGAAAACTGGGATTCTAAACTCTATGCTTGGCCTTTCCAACCTATTTTTTACACCCTAGCTAGAGTAATCTTTGACAATGACAAACCAAATTATGTCAGTCTCCAACTTAAAACTTTGTTTTAACTGGGTTCTCCTTGGCCTTCTGGTGAAGATCCAATCCCTAACCCCACCCACAGGGCCCCACTTGATCTGGATCTTTCTTTTCAACCCCATGCCTCCACTCTATTCTCACATTCCCTTGCCCATGGGCCTTTCTTCAGTTCTTAAACTATATTACTGACCTTCCCCCTGGAGGAACTTTGTACTGACTGCTTCCTAGTCCCTCTCTTCCTTAGACTGACTCTTCTTTAAACCTCATGTCTCAGCTAAAAGGTCACTTCTGCAAAAAGGTCATCCGCAGTCTACAATAACAATGTTTTTTGCACACTCATACTTGACCACATCTGGTCCCATCACTTCATGGGAAATAGATAGGGAAACAGTGGAAACAGTGTCAGACTTTATTTTTTTGGGCTCCAAAATCACTGCAGATGGTGCCTGCAGCCATGAAATTAAAAGACGCTTACTCCTTGGAAGGAAAGTTATGACCAACCTAGATAGCATATTCAAAAGCAGAGACATTACTTTGCCAACAAAGGTTCATCTAGTCAAGGCTATGGTTTTTCCTGTACTCATGTATGGATGTGAGACTTGGACTGTGAAGAAGGCTGAGTGCCGAAGAATTGATGCTTTTGAACTGTGGTGTTGGAGAAGACTCTTGAGAGTCCCTTGGACTGCAAGGAGATCCAAGCAGTCCATTCTGAAGGAGATCAGCCCTAGGATTTCTTTGGAGGGAATGATTCTAAAGCTGAAACTCCAGTACTTTGGCCACCTCATGTGAAGAGTTGACTCATTTGGAAAAGACTCTGATGCTTGGAGGGATTGGGGGCAGGAGGAGAAGGGGATGACAGAGAATGAGGTGGCTGGATGGCATCACTGACTCAATGGACGTGAGTCTGAGTGAACTCCAGGAGTTGGTGATGGACAGGGAGGCCTGGCGTGCTGCAATTCATGGGGTCGCAAAGAGTCGGACACGATTGAGCAACTGAACTGAACTGACTGACTTGACCACAGATTTTGTAGCATTTCCTAAAGACACATTTATTTGTTGATTGTTATATAATGTCTGCTTCTCCTAGTACATTGTAATCTCCACAAGCGAAAAGCTGGAATTTATGTTGTTCTCTTCTACAAATCTAATACCTATCATGGTATTAGTAGATGTTCCTAGTAGATCTACAGTAGATCTACCTAGTAGATGTTGCAAAAATGTGGCATAAATGATTGCATCAAAAGGAAACCCAAGCATAACATTTCAGTCAAGCAAGGTGAATAAGCTCTAGAAATTTGCTGCACACATTGTACCCACATTAACAATGGTTTATTGTACACTTGAAAATCGGTGAAGGGAACAGACCTTATTCTAGGTGTTCTTTCCACAATAAAAATCAAGATGTAAAACAAATAATTTCAGAGTGTAAAGATTGATTCATGCCAAAACTACTCACCCCCTAAACATCTGAATTTGGGTTCATTAGCAACAGATATTCTACACATACCACCCTTTCTTAAATATGCCAAATTTCCATTAACTCTAATGGACCAGAAAGACATCATTTGTTTCAAGTGAGCTGAGAAATGATGTCATAGAGTATTGAGGTCAGCCAGTATTTTACAAAATAATAGCTAGTTATATCAGGTTTGAAAAGCAAAGACTTGGATTGGCATCATTTATCTTCAACAAATCCAAATAATACCTTCTATCTCACAAAGTTGCCTTGGGAGAAAAATACACTAATGCTTATCAAAGTTCTCTAACTAGAAGCATCCACATCAGTTCTTCTCAAATTTTAGAGCCCATGAGAGTCACCTGAGAAGCTTCTTATGCATATGGCTAGTGAGACCTTGCCTTCTGAGATGGCAATCCAATTAAGAACGGAGCCCAAGAATCCTTGGTCCTTGGTGCAGGCTGAGCACAGAGCTGACTTTGAGAGGCTCCATTCCAGACTAGCAGGAACGGTGATTATTGTTTACGTAATTCAACCATAGACCCTGCATGCATGCATGCAGCTCAAATCTTTAGGAGTTCTGCCATATTTCAAATTTCATCAAAAGCAGCTGATAGTAGCAGAAGGAAAGACCAGCTGAAAACTGCTATTTATGATTGTCTCCAAATCTCCTGCCCTTTCCCCTCACTGAAAGTAGCCCACTGTTGGTTTATGGATGAAGCTAATGCGTGAACAAAACATTGTATTTTGTTCACCCAGTGTTTGTAAAAATTTTGTGATCTTTGCCAACATGCAAAAATCAATACAGTTCACATAAAAACTGGCAGATCTGAAAGCCCTGGGCCCCAATTTCTTCAGTTCCCTAGGCAAGAAGCAGCTGCCCTCTTCATATTGACCTTGAATTTCACTGGTTCTTTTCCCCACCCCCTACTCCTCACCCTCTACCCTTTCATTCATTTCTGTGGGTTCCTCAGCTCCCACAGGCAATTGCTCCAGACTGTGGCTCCTCTAAACACAAACATGTCTCAGGTTTAATCTGTCCACTCCCTGCTTAAGCAGCTTCAGTCTCTTTGCCACCACCCTCTGACTCCATGACCCAACACGAACTTCTCCACCCACAGACACAGCCTCTGTGTGCTCACCTCTCCTCAGATCCAGGCGGATGTTCTTCTTCACATCATTGAACCAGCCAGGCACCTCTATGCGGCAGCAGTACACATTCTGGTCACGTTCGTTGGTGTCCATGATGGTCAAGGAGACATCCCCTCTCTGGATAATCCCCCGAAGTTGGTATTTTGGCGACTTGCTTGAGACCACCTTTGTCCCATCGGTGTAGAGAAGCTCATCATTGCATTTGGACTTGGGACACTGGCCTCTGCCCCAGCACATGCTATTACTATGCGGAGACCAGGATGAGTATGTACACGGCAAAGTCACTGGCTGACCCAAAAATGCTGTCACGACAGTCTGTGATGCCACCGGAGCTGTGAGGAAAGATGAGAAAATTAAGTTGTGAGGTATTGAAATCTCTCAAATATGCTCCACAGGGATCATGCAAGCAGATGCTTCCAGGAAGATGAAGAGGGTTGTACTGTATGTTTCTTTAGCCCAAATTCTGGCCTGTCCTTTGCTGCCACTAAGCTCCTAACTTCACACTCTGCTATCCCTCAAGTGGGAGCAGCTGACTACCTGAGTCTGAACCCATCTCTGCTGCAGATTTGCTGATTAATTTGCTAATTTGCAGATTTGCTGACCTTGAGTACCATTCAATAAAACAAATTCTCCAGTGGAAAATTCTGACCCTTTAATCTAACTGCTGCTGCTGCTGCTGCTAAGTCGCTTCAGTTGTGTCCAACTCTGTGTGACCCCATAGATGGCAGCCCACCAGGCTCCCCCGTCCCTGGGATTCTCCAGGCAACACTGGAGTGGGTTGCCATTTCCTTGTCCAATGCATGAAAGTGAAAAGTGAAAGTAAAGTCAATCTAACTGTACTCTCATATAAACAGGTGTAAGTAGCATTCTACCCAGTGTATGTCAATGGGCAGTGATCATGTACTACTGACATGAATGCCTCAAATGGGTCTCCCTGTGTCTTCAACCCCAGAGTGTACTATGGCAAGGAGACAGGCTGTTGTTGTTCGGTCACTAAGTTGTGTTTAACTCTTTGTGACCCCATGGACTGCAGCATGCCAGGCTTCCTTGTCTTTCACTATCTCCTGGAGTTTGCTCAGAAATTAATTGCTCTAGACCATATGTTTGTTGTTAGAGAATATGAAATAAGGTGGAAGTTTGTGGATTTTTTTTTTTAAGTTAGAACTGGAGAGGAATCATAGGAATTCTTTAGAATGGCAGCTGTGACTTAAAGATGCTGGAAGATTAGGTTGATCATGTTAGCTATATGCAATGGAATATATTACCATTTTAAAAATGCAATATCTGTGTTTCCCAATTTCAACTGATCATCAGCATGGCCTGTGGAGCTTGTTAAAAATACTTGTTATCTTGCCCAGCCCGAGTCAGAATCTCAAGACTGAGGCCCATGGTAATGTACAACCAAGGTCAAGGTCAAGTGACAACCAAGGTCACTGAACACTGACTCTGTGCCTTTTCTAAGATAACTTCCATCTGTGAGAATCTACGAAACTTTTCCACTGCTGCAAATATTAAGCCCTTTGGTTTAATTGATCATCAGTGATTGTTCTCAATCAAACCAAGCTATTGAAGGGACAGCCAGGCAGGCCATAGCTCCAGATTGTCAGGATGACATCCTGCTCCTTCTTGGGTACCTTGATCTCTGCTCATTGTTTTCTTCAAGGTGCCCTCCTGTAAGACTCTCCATTCACTAACTCTGTTAACCCCGACGGCTGAATTGTGTAAGACATGGCCAGCAGCACTGTGTTCCTCCCTGGCACAGCAGTCAGCAACTTCCAGCTATTCTTATCTGAGAGAAGATGAGCATGAGTCCTAACAGTGGCCCAGGTAGAAAGACAAAGGATGTGCATGATGGGTTTTCCAAAGTTTGCTCTCAGGATGAAAGGTCGTGGTAAATTCAGACCTGCCTGGGACCTTCTCTGAACCTGTTGTCTCTTTACCTCGCCACAGTAGATATTCCACACATTGTAAATGCTGTAGAAGCCCATTTTGCCCCACCCCATGAAGCCAGGGGGTGGGGGGCGGGGGGCGGGGCGGGGAATAATTGTCATCATCCTCAACTGTCATAGCAGTGCAGGACATGTGCACCAAAGACCAATAATTTCTAAAATATGAGCTTGTTCTCAGAACTAGTTGGTAAATTAATTTTAAAAATATGTGACAGAATTATTTCCACTGGAGATTCAACAGCTTATTTTCCCAACTATCACAGTACAGAAGGAGGCACCCCATATTCACTAAGGAAAGCCTTTTCCAGATAGAAACCAACTGGCAAAGGACAAAACAGGCAATTCATAGACAGATGAGGAAATATGAGTGGCCAGTAAATTTCCCCTATCAGACTGGCAAAAATTTAGAACACTGATGATATCAAGTGTTGCCCAGTCAGGGATCAAGCAAATGACTGCAGTAACCTGGAGTGAAATGGGATGTGAATTGGTACAGCCACACTCTGGGGCAATTTTGCAGTTTTAGTTAACACTCAAATGGAACTAAGCCTGGAAATTTTCATGGTGTGTTTTCTGCTGCAGAAAAGCACACATGCACAAGGAAGGCAATTTGAAAATGTTTACTGCCAGGTCATATGTGTGCGATGGAACGAACATGTGTACGTGGGTAGCGGCTAACCTATGGGGCCGTCCTTCTGTTGAGCCACACGTACAAGATTAATAGAATGAGACAGATTGATAACTAATGGTGTGAAAACTCCAAGGCTTATTAATGCACAAAAAGTGGACATTTCAAAATGACATTTAAAATACAAAACTACTGAAAAAAAACGTTTGCAGGATTTGCGGGCACAGACATATGAAAGTAAATGCATAGAAAAGTGGCTGACGGGACACACATCCAACTCACGGAGTCAGCATTGCCTTGATTGGAGACTGGGGTTGAGGGTAGTAGTGTCAAAGGGGATATTAGCTTTATAGCAATTTAGTTGTTTCACCAAGGGTATTTCTGTATTACTTATTTGTCAAAAATTAATGTTAAAAAAAGGAAGCAGGCGTGGCAGAAAAACACCCATTATGCTTACAATGAAAACCTCATTCTGCCAGTTACTGCTTTTGTGTTCTCTGGAGGAAAGCCACAATAATCCTGATCTCATTATCTTTATGCGGCAAAGGGGAGAGATCGTGCTCGCCTCAGAAATAGTTCTCAGGTCCACATGAGGTGGAGCATTAAAGACCACATGAAACAAATAAGCTATTAGTACAAATCACCAAGCATATCAGAGTGTAGAAATAGGAAAGAGACTGTTCCTTCCAGCTGCAAAATTACCCTGAAACAAAGAAATTAAATCAATTTCTCTTTTCAGCAATTACCCAGAATGGTGGGTACAATCTAGGTTCTGGCACCAGCTGGGTTCCTTCTCTAGCTGGTGGCCTTATCCAAGGTGTTTCCTCAATCTGGGGCTCAATTGCATCATTGACAGAGTGAAGGGTTTGATTTGGCATCTCTAAAGAGAGATTCAGCTCTGATCCTTAATGAGTCCGAGTAGTCAGTGTCTTCTAAAGGGTCATTTTAGAAAAGGCACAAATTGAAAAAACAAAAGAAATCATCCACCAGGCACTGTCTTCTTCAAATAGGGTTGGAGAAGCTCACTCACTCAGTGTTCAGCCAGTAGCTGGAAAGGTGACCATAGCAACCATCACCAAACCCTCCACACTGCCAGCCCACAGGACAAGATAAGGCCAGGCCAAAACAGTGATAAAGAAAGTGACAGGAACTGCTTTCATTCCATTAACTCCCACATGTATCTGGAGACAGAGGTGGTTAAATGAACAACTACTATAGGGTCAGGGTAATAAGTTCTTTAATGGGGAGATTTCAGGGAGGACAGGAACTCATAGCAGACTCACTGAAACCAGTTTGAAGGCTACCAGTGGTCAGAAAAAAGCCTGATTTAGGTGGAGACCTGAGAATGCATGGAGTTATAGAGGTAAATAATAAGCAAAGAGCAATAAGACAAAAGCTTGTTTTCTTGAAATACAGGTGTTTTCTCATGCAGCACATCTGAAAGATTCATGTGCAGAAATTAGGAACTGTTTAAACTGCAAGGAACATTCAGATCAGATCAGATCAGATCAGTCGCTCAGTCGTGTCTGACTCTTTGCGACCCCATGAATTGCAGCACGCCAGGCCTCCCTGTCCCTGGATGTTGTCTAGTCCTAGAGTCATAGATTGTGGAAACTGGTCTTATCCAGGTCCCTCCTTTCTTACATTAAAGGGCCATAGTCTTCAGTGTCAAAGGATAATAACCAAGATGTGACTTCAACTCAGCCCACAGTATCCCATCCTATAACTCAGGATATGAGTGTCTGCACCAATCCACACCGAGTGTGTACATTTGCATCGTCCAAAAGCTGGAGACAATGTGTGGAAAATGTAAATCTTATCTGGACACTTGACACCCACAAAATAAACCAAGAAACAAATAAAAAATCCTAAAAATAAAGATAAAATACGATTTATAATAATAGCTCTTAGCAGAACAAATTCCCTAGCATTTACTGTGCTAGTAACACCTGTAAAGGACATTTCTTTTCCCCATGTTATCCCATCCCTTATCTATATTTCTTCTTAAATTGTCATTTCTGGTATTAACATAAATACCCCCACCCTAAAACATCCAAAGCAATCTCAGGATAAACCCTGTGTCACAGATAGGGAGAGAGACCTTCCAAGAAGAGAAGCTGAGTGGATGCAGGAATGCAATGGATTTCTGTTTTACAGATCAGCCATGGGAATCCATCACAGGGGCTCCTGGATGGAAGGACTGAGAACACTTACTCAGACAAAGCCGCCCAAGTTCAATCACCAGCCAGAGAATCAGAGGCCCTTTGGACATTTTGCCTGTTTGCAGATGTCAGGAGTGAGTCTGTCTGTCCGAATTCCATTTCTTATACTCCAGTTAATGCTGACAGGGTGGGACCTTTAGGTTTCATTTCTCTTTTTGCCTCATAATCTTCCCTTTCTTTCTCCTGAATGGCCTCTCTCAATCTGGGATGTATGATGAAATGTGCTGAGTACATTTCTCCTGGCCATTAGTGTGTGTGCAGACACATGGAGTGATGGTGTGGACATGCATGGACTCCGTTGTCCACTTATATAGGGGGTTTCCTACATGTACATGAGCACCTATTTTATGTACATGCACACTCAAAAACTGTGGAAACTTGGGAATTTGGCTCTGCTGCCATTCTGGTTTCTCCCTCTCCCAGAACCTTAGCCCCCTTGCCCTAATAATGGAGAAGTAAAAGCAGGGTTGAACTCCCCTAGTGGCCCAGTAGTTGAGCTTCTGCCTGCCAGTACTGGGGACACAGGCTTCATCCCTGGTCCAGGAAGATTCCATATGCCACAGAGCCCCTAAGCCCACGTGCCACAATTACCGAAGCCCACTCACCCTAGAGCCTGATCTCTGCAATGCAAGAAATCACCACAATGAGAGACACCTTCACACTACAATAAAGAGTAGCCCCTACCCACCTCAACTAAAGAAAGCCCATGTGCAGCAGTGAAGACCCAGTGCAGCCAAAAATAAATTAAAAAGTTTAAATAAAACATATTAAATTAAAAAAATAAAGAAATAAAAGCAGGGCTGCCATCAACCATCACATAAGCCAAAATACCATTAGAGTTTATTGGGCAAGGAAAGAAGAGATTCAATAGAGGAAGCATATGGTGATAGATACCAGACAGGCTCAGATAACAAAAAAGTCCACGTCTGGGCCCAATTCCACCACTTGTAGTGAAACCACTTGATGGGGAAGAGCACACAAGACAATTCACGAACCAGATTTCAGGGCTTGAATCTCGTGATACTTATGGCGCTTCTGGACTCTATGGATTCAGCAATATATCCAGGACTACAGAATCAGTTAGATGAGGAATAAAATCAATGCTCACCTATCAGATGTGTTTTCTAAAATAGATTTATTTCATCATCATTAGTTACTGGATGCTTAATTAAATGATAGGCACTCTGCTAATGCTAATGATGTAGATGTATTATACTTAATCCTCACAACCCTGAGAAATAGATATTTTTCCTATTTAACAGATGAGGAAACTGAGGCTAAAGGGAGCTAAAGAAATGACATTCACAGCAAAAATATAGTAGAAACAGAACTCAAGCCAAGACTTTCTGACTCCAAAGCCCCTGATCTTAATCACTGCACACTCCTTTGATCTGTGACTCTTAAGGCAATACACCATAAGACCAAGCATATCAGTGTCCAGCTCCTATCTAGCCCCCGAGAGGGAATTTAAGGATGCACAAATGATCTGAAATTTTTAAAAAATATCTCATTTAACTGTAACCAACCAAATGAGCCTTAACCTTCACATTTCTCACACTGAAGGAGAAGGTAGAACAGGGAGGAAGGGATGAACATAGAGGGATTCAGAGAAATTCGTTTCAACAAATGCTCACTAAACTGTGGAATTCTTTCTCACCTCATTCCCAGGTACCTGGGGGATATAAAATCTGAATAAACTGAATGGTCCAAATAAAACACTCAAAGATACTGAGAGTTTCATTGTCCCAACAATATCACCCAACCTCCCTTCAATAAAGCCATCCATCAGAGCATGAGTTTAAGTCCTGTATGCACCTCTCCTAATTAGTGTTTAGGCCATCACTTTTAGGTATGAATAGACAATTGAGGATCTCCAGCTGCTGCTAAGTCGCTTCAGTCATGGCTGACTCTGTGCGACCCCATAGACGGCAGCCCACCAGGCTCCTCTGTCCCTGGGATTCTCCAGGCAAGAATACTGGAGTGGGTTGCCATTTCCTTCTCCAATGCATGAAAGTGAAAAGTGAAAGTGAAGTCGCTCAGTTGTGTCCGACTCTTAGTGACCCCATGGACTGTAGCCTACCAGGCTCCTCTGTCCGTGGGATTTTCCAGGCATGAGTACTGGAGTGGGTAGCCATTTCCATCTCCAGACATTTCAGGAAAGTCTTCCATATGAAAAGGATACATATACATCAAAGAAAGCAGAAGAAAACAAGCAAGCAAACAAACAAAAAAATCACAAGTATCTTTCAAGGAAAAAAGAGAAGGGACAGAGAAACTATAAAAAAGAAAACATCAGAGAAGAGAAAGATATCTTAGAAATTAAAAAGACTATACTCACACCAAAATTTTGTGGAAGGTTTGAAAAATAAACTTAAGTCTTCTAGAAAACATAACCTTACTTATAAAGTCTAATGGTTAGGGATGTTTCAGAATATTAAAACAGAAAACAGAGAGGAGGAAATTATTAAAGAAATAGCTTTCTTAATTTTTGTAACAAACAAACATGAGTCTCCATTGGGAGAGCCAACCAAATCTTAAATTTCATGAAAAAAGATCCCCACAAAAATAGTATGTTAACATGAAATATGAAAATATTAGATATAAGGAGAAGATATCAAAAGACTCCAGAGTGAAAACAAAGAAATACATAGTATTGAAAGTGTTTAGTATCAGAAAGGCATTGGTCTTCTAAATAGATAATCTAGAAAATAATGCAAGAATGCTTTCAAAAGTCAGAGGGGGAAATGATGGTCACAATAACAGAAAATCTTGCTACTGATTTGACAGAAAATTGTCATATGGCATCATGGGAAGATGGGCAGACAGAAAGTAGGGTGGTGGTGGAAGAGAGGCAAACACTATTTGCCCTTATATGAGGTCAGTAGTTAATGTCTAAATTTACCAAACACTATCAGCATAAGCACAGTAATAGTAATACAGATGTAAAAACAATATTTCAAGAAGAAAAGAAAGATCTCAAGAAGTTAAAATTTTATGCAAAGGAAATTATGGAATTGACTATATTTTTAGTAATAAGTCTTTTAAAATAACTAGATTCTTCTAAATAATTTAGCATACTCTATGGCATTTAGAATATATTTTCTTAAATGTACATATTGAGCACAATTAGCACCCAGAACTTAGTTTTCAACATTGCTCTCCAACAAAAGGAACTACAGCATCTTGGGAAAATGGCTGATTCTGGGAGTGAGGCAGGAAATATTTAAGATCAGTTTGGAGCTTCTTGCAGTGCTAGGAAGTAGAGAATGCTCAGGAGAAAAAAATTCATTAATTTAAAATAGGATTATTAAAAAAGGACAGAGGAGACAACTGAGAGAGTTCACAATGACCAGAGCTGGAACAATCTGAACAGAAGTAGTACTGTTTTATAACCCAAAGTAGTAAACGATAAAAGCCTGTGAGTCCATACTGATATAGTAAATAATCAATATGTTTGTGGGGGAGAAGAGACAAATCTTCACAGAAGAATTCCAAATAATTGATGTAGATACTCACCCCTCCAGGAGGTGAAGCAAAACTCCCCTCCTCGAGTGTGGACAGGACATGGTGATTTTCCTCCCTGAAAATACAGAATGGAGAGGGAGAGAAAAAGACCAACTTTCCAGTGCAGAAACCTGGCAAACACTGCCAGAGGCAGGAGGTCAAGATAAATGTCAAGAGAGATCAATTATGTTGACAGTTTGAGAGATGTGAGGTAAATGGGACACAATTTACTTTGGTGGTCTCCTCCCAAGAACTCACAACCTAAGTCTGCTTCTGCTGCTAAGTCACTTCAGTCGTGTCCGACTCTGTGCGACCCCATGGACTGCCGCCTACCAGGCTCCTCCGTCCATGGGATTTTCCAGGCAAGAGTACTGGAGTGGGGTGCCATTGCCTTCACAGCAACCTAAGTCTAGACCCAAGGAAACCATCAGACACAATTAAATAAGGGGCTGACAAGTGTTTCTGAAAACTGTGAAGGTCACCAAAAATAAGGAGAGTCTAAAAAAACTTACAGCTAAGAGGAGCCAATGGGACACGGCAACTGAAAGCAATGTGGTATCCTGAATGGAATCCTGGAAGAGAGAAAGGCCGTTACATAAAAACTAAGGAAATCTTTGGACTTTGGGTAATAATAATTATCAATGTTCACTCAGTAGCTGTCATGAATATACCACACTTACGGAAGATGTTAACAATAGGGGAAACTAGATATTGGCTATATGGGAACTCCCTGCACACTCTTCAGAATTTTTCTATAACTCTAAAGCTGTTCTAAAATATTTTAAGTGTATTTTTAAAGAAGTACATGTACCTTTATTTTATAAGTGAAAATGTTAATAGTAATTAGGTATTTAGAAGTGCCCACATTAGAAAATGTGAATAAGCTTGAATGTTTTCTCTTCCTAAGATAGCTTCAGTGGACAGACTTCAGGGATTCATAAACATCTTAATTCTGGATAGTTAACTTGTATCATTGGACAAGGCGATGACACCGCACTCCTGTACTTTTGCCTGGAAAGTCCCATGGACAGAGAAGCCTGGTAAGCTGCAGTCTGTGGGGGTCACTAAGAGTCAGACGTGACTGAACGACTTGACTTTCACTTTTCACGTTCATGCATTGGAGAAGGAAATGTCAACCTACTCCAGTGTTCTTGCCTGGAGAATCCCAGGGTTGGGGGAGCCTGGTGGGCTGCAGTCTCTGGGGTTGCACAGAGTCGGACACGACTGAAGCGACTTAGCAGCAGCAGCAGAAGAAGAGTTAGACCGGAGAAGGCAATGACAACCCACTCAGTATTCTTGCCTGGAAAATCCCATGGACGGAGGAGCCTGTTAGGCGGCAGTCCATGGGGTCGCGAAGAGTCGGACATGACTGAGAGACTTCACTTTCACTTTTCATGTTCATGCATTGGAGAAGGAAATGGCAACCCACTCCAATGTTCTTGCCTGGAGAATCCCAGGGACGGCAGAGCCTGGTGGGCTGCTGTCTATGGGGTTGCATAGAGTCGGACATGACTGAAGCGACTTAGCAGCAGCAGCAGCAGAAGCAGCTTGTATCATCGTAGGAAAGCATACTATTCTGGGGAGGGGTGCCATAGCAGTTCTAGACGCTTCATGTGTTTGCCACCTTCTCTGCGTATGCAGTGTATTCACTTCATGTGCATGCAGTTTGCCTCTGGAGAATAAGCTCTCCCTCTTTCTCGGTCAACAAAGTTCAGCTGGCATTGATTTCATTTGTGGTGATTGGCTCAAGGATGGAGAGGCAACCCAAACAAAGCCAAGGATACACAGTCTTGTCACATTTAGTGGAACTTTTGAGAATAGGAACTTCCCTGTTTTCCACCTGGCTTTGAACTGTGTGGACAAGAGAATGAAGCCAATATTAGTCATCATACCACCAAGGGCTGAAGCCTGTCTGATAAGAGAACCAATCAAGCAGAAGGCAAGTGGAGCCCTAGAGTGGATTTCTGACAAGGTTTGACCCTCTGAAACAAAACACATCAATGTGCCAGTAAATTCCCTTTGGGCTTCAGCCAGTTTGTGTTGAGTCTTCCATCATTTGGAACTAAAAGACCCCAAGTCTAAACCTAGAAGGACCTCTGCATAGCAGTTATTTGTCTGGAGGACTAAAGTTTTCCCAGTTTTAGGAGTTTATACTATTATCTAGTCCAACTATCTGCTTTACCAATCATCTGCTTTGCCCCAACTAGTGATGGTCACGTATTTTACTCTAGGCATGTGGGAATTCTGCTAGACTCTGGGCCCTGGGAGTAAGGACAAATAAGACATAGATTACTCTTAAGGACCTGATAGTTTCAAATCTTAAAGGAGAGGTGGTATCTTCAGGTGCCATTTAAAGACAAGGCCTTGGAAGCCACAGAGGATACAAGTCTTTCAAGTAACAGAAAGAAAATAGAGTCTAAGTTTTCTGATAAAGGGCTCCTTGTGGTAGCTAATAATTCCTCTCTGGTTAAATGTAATTCCACTCATTCATTTTAATGTGTTCATTTCTTCATCAGTTATAGTGGGAGTCAGCAAACTATGGCCCACAGACCACATCCAGCCCATGCAAAAAAAAAGTCTTATTGCAACACAACCATGTTCATGCATTTACTTATTATCTGGCTGCTTTCACGCTGCAGTGGCAGAACTGAGTAAATGGGACAGATACAGTATAGTCCACACACCCAGAAATGTTTACTATCTGGTCTTCACAGTAAAGAACTGTCAACTTCTAAATTATATACTGAGTTCTCACTATGTGTCAGGTTGCAATGTTAGCCCAGCCAATCTTGTCCTTAACAAGCTCAGAGGCTGGTGCTTCCTAATGGGAGACAAGCAAGCTAATAGACAACAGAGAACACTGTGATAAGATGTGACAGGGAAAGGAGTGTTAAGAAAAGATTCCTAGCCCAAGTTTTAGGTGGAAGAAGACAATCAAAGACACTTTCTAAGCCTAGATCTAAAGGACATCGGAGAGGTCTGGGGTAGGGTAGAAGGACTTCAGGCAGAGGAAGGAGCTTACCAGTAGTGACAGCTGCAAGGCACTTCAGCCTAACTAAAGAATTTCAGGTTTTCAAGTGTTTATTATATTATTTAAGCTATCTAAAGATGTATATTTGGAGAAGGGAATGGCAATCCACTCCAGTATTCTTGCCTAGAGAATCCCATGTACAGAGGGGCCTGGCGGGCTAAAGTCCATGGAGTCTCAGATAGTTGACATGACTGATCTGCTGCTGCTGCTGCTGCTGCTAAGTCGCTTCAGTCATGTCCAACCCTGTGAGACCCCATAGACAGCAGCCCACCAGGCTCTGCCATCCCTGGAATTCTCCAGGCAAGAACACTGGAGTGGGTTGCCATTTCCTTCTCCAATGCATGAAAGTGAGAAGTGAAAGTGAAGTCGTGCAGTCGTGTCCGACTCTTAGCGACCCCATGGAGTGCAGCCCACCAGGCTCCTCCGTCCATGGGATTTTCCAGGCAAGAGTACTGGAGTGGGGTGCCATTGCCTTCTCCAATGACTGAGCTACTAACACTTAAACATGCATGTTATAATATTTTAAAGAAAAGGTAGAACTTAAACATTCTCTCCAAAAAAACAGATGAAAAACAAACAAACAAACAAACAAAAAAAACAACCACACAGGGCTTTGTAGACTAACAATGAGATCATGGAGTGATCCAAGTATTATTGATTTGTGTTGGGAGGGGGACGAGGCGGGGGATGGTGTATTTCACTATGTCTGGACTTGAATCAGAGGAAAGAAGTGGAAGCACCAGTTAGCATGCTGAAACACAGGCTGGGGTCATATCACCAAGGACATGAAAAGCCACATGAAGGAGTCATGAGAGCGAAGAGGAACTCACTGTCTTTCTTTATTTAACTGAAATATAGTTGATTTCTATCTTTTGTGTATGATCATGGAACCTGAAAGTAAAATTTATAAAAAAAAAACTCATAACTGGGAAATATTTTCAAGAGCTAACTAGTTGTAAGGTCTCTAAATTTCCTCTAACTTACACAGTCTATGACTCTTGAAATCAGGAAATGATTTTAGCCTGAAAAGGGAGCTATTTTTATGAACTCTCTTAGTGGGAGGAGAAGGGTAGCTTCTGCTTATTGTCAACAATGAGGATCCCCCTCAGCAAGCTTCCTCTCATTTATCACCCTTGCATTAGCCTCCATACTTTCTGTGATTTCCTGTGGGACGGGAATTCAGACTGCCTGGATTCCTTCTCAACCACAACCAACTGTGTGGCTATGAGCAATTTACTTAACATCTCTTTGCACAACTGTGAATGATGAATGTGGATGCACTAGTTGCTCAGTCGTGTCTGATTCTTTGCCACCCCGTGGACTGTAGCCCGCCAGGCTGCTCTGTCCCTGGGATTCTCCAGGCAAGAATACTGGAGTGGGCTGCCATTTCCTTCTCCAGAGGATCTTCCCGACCCAGGGATTGAACCCTGATCTCCTTCCTTACAGGCAGATTCTTAACCATTTGAGCTACAGGGAAGTCCTTAGCACGACTACATCTCTGTAAAATGGAGATAATGGTACCTACATCTTGGACTGCTGTGAATATTAAACAACATGATCCATGGAAACCATTTAGCAGAGTACCAGGTGAACAGTGAACACCTAACAAATGTTAATTATTATTCAAGTAGCTGCTATTCAGGTAGTGTTGAGGAGAACAGAAGACACAGAGACCTGTTGCACTCTGTGTCTTGTCCCTGACTACTCAACAGCCTTTCCTTTGTGGAACCATCCCTTCCTGTGTGGATCCAGTCCAGCATCTGAGTTGATGGGTACAACCAGTCATTTAAACCATTATTTTGTAGAGACTGGTACAAGGTAAAGAAAATTGGTTAACTGGGAGAGGCTAGTTCAGGGACACGGGAAATTATGAATCTTGGAAATGAAAGTCAAGAGAAAGATCACTAATTTACCATCCATCATGGTCAAGCCTCTGTTACATCTTTCTTCCAAGTAGTCTTTTCTAGCTCCATAGAGCCCTGCTTGTTAGAGAAATGGGAAGGAAGTAATACTCAGCTGCCACTATGTGCCAAGTACTGTGTTGTTCACATATAATCCCAACTACAAACCTGTACAGAAGTTTTACCTTTTACATTGTGTATGCAAAGAAAGGGGGGTTGGGTATGGTAAAAATATAACTCACAATATAACTTTTTCTCTCTAGTGTACTAGTTAGAGCTTACTTGAGGACAAGGACAGTAGGTCACTCATACTGTCCCAGGAAAAAGGTGACTCCTGACGAGGGCCCTTATGGTCAGGAATCACTGCCCCATCAGGAACCTCCAAGGCATCACTTGCTCTGCTCTTCTCTTCATGCACCTCTCTGAACCACTCCTCATCATCATCTTCCTCATAACCTCAGCTTGCTACTGGTCCACATTCACACATTCCAGCCCCTCTCTGTGAACCTCACCTCAGCTCTCCAAGCTCAGTGACCCATTCTCTCAATTATAAATTCCATAGCCCTGAAAGAGGACTCCAGTCCTCCCCAGTTCTTATTTCCCATGTCAGACCTTAGTTCACTAGCAGGTCTGTGGTTAGAACCTTAGGAT
Source organism: Bubalus bubalis (assembly GCF_019923935.1). NCBI lineage: Eukaryota > Metazoa > Chordata > Mammalia > Artiodactyla > Bovidae > Bubalus > Bubalus bubalis. Next base: position 42,820,945 of record NC_059165.1, on the reverse strand, counting down.
CAGTCATGACCATGAGAAGAAAGACCCCACTATGCAGAATATACACAATACTTTCTTTAGTAGAGCACTCCTCTAAGACAAGAGACCCTGAATATGCTCCCTCTGCAGCTGGCCAAATGCTTCCAATAGATAATAATTTCTTGCTGAGTGAATAAATGAAAGAATGTTTTGGCTCATGAAAAAGAGAAACTAATCTCTTGAGATCTTATCTCACCTCTCTAAACCTCATTTTTTTATCTGTTAAAAAAAATGAATAATCCATCCACTATAAATTTGACTTGGGGATTAAATGAAACTACTAATGGGTAAATTATTTGAAACCATAAAGAATTAGTTTCAATTTACAAGCAAAGGATATAAAAATGGGAGGAAATAGACATGTCAATAGGCCTTGGCAATTGTCCTTGGTTAGGGTGGGTTGGGGGGTGGGGGCAATCCACAAATAGAAAAGGAGAAATGGAGCTTGTGTGGATACATGTTCTGGTTATTTTAAAGAATTATTGTTACTCTAAACTTAGTCTCTGTAGCTTTAAGATGGTTTCCATCTGAGTAATACAGGAAGTGCTGAAATCTTGGAAACACAATTCTGGCAAGTTCATAACTTGGATTAAAAACTTGAAAGTGTAAGTATTAGATGTAAGAAAGAAAAAGTACAGCATTCAGTTCCCCTGGGGATATCCTAGTTGGCCCAAATGTAGTGAGATCACTACTTCCAGGATATATTAAATTGTGGAATGGCAGATGAATGTAACTGGTTGCCTGTGGCAATTGAGTGCAACTTGATATCAGAGAACTTGGTGATAGTTGCCTTTACAAATGTTTCAGCTAACTTTAGGCTCATGGTGAAAGAGCATTCCCCACCTCCATGATGTCAGATATGGCCACCAGGCTTGATCTGGCCTGTGCATGTGGGCAGAAGCGTCATGAGTCACATGCAGGTAGAAGTGTGAGAACTGGCGTACAATTCACTGTTCTCCCTCCCCTGACAGAGGAACTGGCTCCAAACGGTGGAAGCTCCAAAAGCCTGGGTCCCAGGGTGAGAGTGACATCAAGCATGAACCACTCTACTATGACCCTCCATGGAAGCAAACAGAAACACAAACAGCATTGTATCGTTCTAAACCACTAAACTGCTTCACTGCAACATGATGTCACGTGTCCTAAAAACACTGCAGTCGTGTGGAAGCAGCAACAGGAGGGGTTGAAAACATTCTTTGAAATAAGAAAGTCCAGGATTGGAGGCCCTGACACTTACTATCCCCATAGCTTACCACTCTGCACCCTTTAACCTCACTCATGTTTGTCTATCAGCCTAGATCTATGCTTCTCAGATCTGGCTGCACCTTCGAATCTCAAGGGGAACTTCCAATACATGCCCAGGTTCTATCCCAGACATTGTGATTTCTTTTAAGCCAGATGTGCAACTAAGTTTGAAAGCTACTTGTCTAGTATTTTTTAATGTTATTTAAGGGGTTCACCTTCAACACTCAGACTGAGAGAAGCTCCAAAATGTCCTCCTGAATCCAAAGTTACCAGGTAAGTTCCAGTAGCACCTGGTCACATTTGATTTCTCTAATTAGAACATCACATATAAGTATCCATTTCCACATCTACTTTTTAACCAGAGTGTGATCTCCCAGAACACACTAAAATCTTCTGGTAGCCCTAGTACCTAGATCCTGGCATCATGCTACGTATCAGGGTATATATAAACTATGTTTATTTATTTAAACAGAGAAAATACTACTTTATTAAAATTTTAAAAAATTGGCAACTTCTGAAAAAACAGCTTTCATGGAAGTTTGGAAGAAGTGGCAACTGTTCTAACTTGAGAAGTGAATGTGAAAGTAAGTTATTTGAAAATGTTGTCTCAATACCAGAAGCAGAAAGGCAGATGATCGTGGTCAAGAGAATGGGTCAATTTCAGGATGGAAATAAATCTAGTTTTGTAGCATTGGGAATGATATCACTCAATGGGAAAAAATGTGTTTCAGCAGAATAGTATAATTTTTGTTAGTCAAGAATTCAGAAATAGGAGAAGGAGGTGGAGAAAAAAGCACAGGTATACAAAATGTTAAACATGGTTAATTTTATGTGGTGAGATTTGGTGATATTTTTTGTCTTCAAATAGGTGCTCAGTAAGTGTTGTTGAATGAATAAGTGTTCTCTGTGTGAGTAAATGTGTGTATGTTTCTCACAGACAAAGAGTTGATTTCATAGTACAGTTTAAGGCATAATATCAACTCAGGTCTGCTGTTGTTATTGTTCAGTTGCTAAGTCGTGTATGACTCTTTGTGATCCCATGGATTGTAGCACACCAGGCTTCTCCCAGAGTTTGCTCAAATTCATCTCCATTGAGGCAGTGATGTCATCCAATCATTCATCCTTTGCCGCCCACTCCTCCTCCTGCCTTCAATCTAAGACCAGCATCAGGGTCTTAGCCAATGAGTCAGCGCCTCCCTTTTATCTCCACATGGATCCCAGTTTTTCTTTAATGCATTGTGTAAATGTCATTGGATATATAAGTATCCTTGAAAGATATATAGTATTTCTTTGTATATTATGTTTTAAACCCACAAAATATTTTGCCATAGATCTCATTCAGCTTCTTTGTTTACTCAGTCTGATGTTCTTGAGCTATAACTATGTTATCATATGTACATTTTCCTCATTGTTTCTAACTGCTGTATATCATCATAGTATATTCCATATTAGAGCCATCAGTTTTCTTAATGACGGAAAACATAGTTTACCTCCAACTCCCTGCAACACACAAAAAAATTCAATAAACAAGCTCATATATGGCCTGACATGGACTTGAGAAATAGCTTCTTAGAGGTAGGTATCCAGACAAAGAACTGTTAAAGTATAGACTAGTGGGCTGCCTTCTATGGGGTCACACAGAGTCGGACACAGCTGAAGCAACTTAGCAGCAGCAGCAGCAGCAGCAGCAGTACCACACTTAATTTCAACATGTACTGATGAAGCTCTCTCCATAATGACTCATAGTTTCACTTATACCAGCTGTGTATGAAAGTTGTTTCTCTATTACCTTGTTAGCAATATGATCCCTCTATAATTTTTGCCAAGCTGACAAATGTATTTGTTCCATTTGGATTTCTCTGCCTACTTTTGACTTTAATAGTCTCCTCGCCTACCAGCATCTGATTGTGTTTCCCTTTCAGTGAACTGACTTCTCTTATCTTTGCCCACTTTTCACATTGTTTCCTTTCTGTCTCTCAATCTGAGTGTGTGTGTTTGTAATGTCATATCTGAAATTTACAAGTAATTTCTTCTACATCATTCCTCTGCCAGCATTATCCATTGACTATTTCAATGAACTGAAATACTTAATAATGATGTTTTAAAATCCACCAAACTTTATCTTCAAGACTTCTGCTTTGAAGGTCTTATTTGAGAGTTCCTTTTCCAAAGTTACTACTATATTTGCCTGTTTTTTTTTCTATTAAGTTTATAGTTTTACTTTTGAAATTTGTCTTTAATTCCTCTGGATTTCATCATATATATGGTATGAGGTAGGGATTAAAGTTTATTTTTTATATATAGTAAGCTAGATTTAGTCAATCCTAAAAGAAATCAACCCTGTATATTCATTGGAAGGACTGATGCTGAAGCTGAAGCTCCAATACTTTGGCCACCTGATTAAAAGAACTGACTTATTGGAGAAGATCCTGATGTTGGGAAAGATTGAAGGCAGGAGAAGAAGGGTATAACAGAGGATGAGACAATTGGATGGCATCACTGACTCAATGGACATGAATTTGAGCAAGTTTCAGGAGTTGGTGATGGGCAGGGAAGCCTGGTATGCTGCAGTCCATGGGGTTGCAAAGAGTTGGACATGACTGAGCAACTGAACATAAGTGAACTAAAGCTAGTTTTCTTACTACTTTTTGCTAAAAGTCTGTTCTTTCTTCACTCATTGGTGATGCCATCTCTAACATATGCTATGTAAAATATTAGACAGATAACGTTTGTGAATGTATGTGTGTTCTATGCTGTTTACTCTGGTGCACTGGGGACTCTTGTTGTTCTTGTACGTTATTTATTATAACAGCTTTGCATCAGGACTTAATATTAAGAAGGGTGACTCTAAACTCTTCCACTTCCTTTGGTTCTCTTTTAAAAAAATTTAAAGCTATTTTAGATTTTATAATTTTATGAAAATTCTAGATTCAATTCTTGAGTGCTTTAAAAGATCCTGTTAGGACAGATGGTAGGCAAAATCTGTAAAGGTGGTCAGAAGGTCAAAACTCTCAGTTATAAGATAAATCAGTTCTGAGGATATAATGTACAACGTGGTGACAAAAGTTAATAATACCATATTGTATATGTGACAGTTTCTATAAGAGAGTAAATCTTTAAAAGTTCTCATCACAAGGATAAATTGTAACAGTGTAAGATGATGAATGTTAGCTGAACTTATTGTGGTGATCATTTTACAATGTATATAAATATCTAGATATATGTTAATTATCTCTCAATAATATTGGAGGAAAAAAGATCCTGTTATGTTTCTATTAAATTAGCTTTCGTGACCTGATTCATTAAGGAAGCTGATATATTTACAAATGCTAAGTCTGATGGATTAAGAAAGAAATGATATCTTTACAAATGTTGTCATTCAGTCTATGAACTTAGTACATCAGGTTTTCCTCTGTTCTATAACATACTTTAAATTTTTTCTTCATAAAGCTTTTGTGTCTTCTTGCTTAGGTTACTTACTACATATTTTATGTTTCCTATAGCTAACATGATTTCCATCTCATATTTTCTCGACAATTATTGCTGAGAGAGCGATTGCTGTTGGCATTTTAACTACCTTATATTTTACATTCAATTAAAATGGATTACATTTCTTTAAAAATTTTATGAAAATTTATGATGGGTTTGAACATCGTCTCTTGAGAATGAAACTGCTTTTCTATTAGAAAAACCCAAGTCAGTCATTGTGAGTCAGAGTTACTTGGGCAACAACTCCTTTCAAGAAGAGATATATAATATAAGAACTGAAAAACTAAAACTTAAGAGCAAAAAAGAAAATAAAGATCATAATGGAACCTAAATAATACATTCTCCACCTACTTCCTCATCTATGAAATGAGGAGACTGTACTAAATGTTACCTAAACTTCCTTCTACCTCAAGTCTCTGAAGATATTCCTTTTAGAAAATGAAAAAGTGGGAGTGAAAAAAAAAAATTCTAAGTGTAAATTAATCTCTTCCATTGACTTTCCAGTTCTATTGAGTTTTTAGCAAAGAGGCTTTGAGAGGAGTTATTCTTTGTGGGAACTCAAGAAGAATAAGTTTAGTGCATATGACCTCACAGAGACAATTGAGAATGGATGCTTTGGGAGAGGAACTGGATTCTTTTTATCACTGTCATTGTGACTACTGAACTGGCCCCTTCCCTGTCATCAGCTCTACCCTCAGTCTAATACTGAAGGTCTTTTCTACAGGGTCCTTATATTTTAAGAGTTTTCTAGTTTGGGAAGAGAAGAGGAAGAGGAAGAAGTGAAACTTCTGGAGTTGCATTGCTAAAGAAAGCTTGTTCTTTCAGAACTTGGCTGCCAAGTTTTTACTCAAAGTTCCTCTTTTGTGAGGCAAAACTTTTTGTTCATATCCAAACAAAAAAAAATATTTGTGACAAGTACAAAACCCATCACTGGAGTGTCTTGAATAACAGATAAATATATTTTCAATCAAATAAGCTCCATCTTTCCATTCCTCCATCTAAAATAGCAAATCTAAACCCCTTACCAACATCTCCAGGGTAACTTGGAAAGAAACCAAAGTTACACTTTTGAAGAACACCAACTCTTCAATCAAATGACCATTTCAAAACACAAAAGTATAGTTTAGAAAAAGGTGGTGATACAAATAAATTATTAAAAACAAATACAAGACTATGGTTAATAATATCACAAAACTGAAAATAAGGTGAGTGTCATGTGCCATAGATATGAAGAGTTAGACTGAATCATCTATATAGAGATTCAGCAACCATTTAAAAGGATGTTAAAGGTGTACCCTTTTGAGGTAAAAAGATTTCCTTGAAAGAAGTGAGAAAAATGATTTGTGATTGAGTATGACATTAAAGATGCAAATGATTGTGCACAATCATTTTGTAAGAAGAAAAACAGACACCCAGACAAAAGCCTGAAGTCATATAAAGTGTTAGTTACTCAGTGATGTCCAACTCTTTGCAACCCCATAGACTGTATTCTGCCAGGCTCCTCTGTCCATGAGATTTCTCAGCCAATGTCGTATAAAAGATGTTAACAATGCCCTTCTGTGAACAGAGGAAACAGGTGATTTGTGGTTCCTTATTCCTTTATAAATCTATATTCTAAAATTTTCTATAACATTTAGCTTATATTCTTACATTAGCAAAAGTTTTTAAAGAAAACAGAAAATAAACTGAAGACAAATGAATACTAGAAATACATGGCCCAGTCTTCTGTTCAGTTCAGTTGCTCAGTCATGTACAACTCTTTGTGACCTCATGGACTGCAGCAGGCTAGGCTTCCCTGTCCATCACCAACTCCTGACGCTTACTCAAACTCATGTCTATTAAGTTGGTGATGCCATCTAACCATCTCATCCTCTGTCGCCCCCTTCTGCTCCCACCTTCAATCTTTCCCAGCATCAGGGTCTCTTCCAATGAGTCAGTTCTTCGCATCAGATAGTCAAAGTATTGGAACTACAACTTCAGCATGGGTCCTTCCAATGAATATTCAGAACTGATTTCCTTTAGGATGGACTGCTTGGATCTCTTTGCAGTCCAAGGGACTCTCAAGAGTCTTCTCCAACACCACAGTTCAAAAGCATCAATTCCTTGGCGCTCAGCTTTCTTTATAGTCCAACTCTCACATCCATACATGACTACTGGAAAAACCATAGCTTTGACTCGATGGACTTTTGTTGGCAAAGTAATGTCTCTGCTTTTTAATATGCTGTCTAGGTTGATCATAGCTTTTCTTCCAAGGAGCAAGCGTCTTTTAATTTCATGGCTGCAGTCACCATCTACAGTGATTCTGGAGCCCAAGAAAATAGTTTGTCACTGTTTCTCCAACTATTTGCAATAAAGTGATGCAACCAGATGCTATGATCTTAGTTTCCTAAGTATTGAGTTTTAAGACAACTTTTTCACTCTCCTCTTTCACTTTCATCAAGAGACTCCTTAGTTCTTCTTTACTTTCTGCCATAAGAGTGGTGTCATCTGCATATCTGAAGTTGCTGATATTTCCTCCCGGCAATGTTGATTCCACCTTGTGCTTCGTCCAGCCTGGAATTTCTCATGATGTACTCTGCATATAAGTTAAATAAGCAGGGTGACAATATACAGTCTTGATGTACTCCTTTCCTGATTTGGAACCAGTCTGTTGTTCCATGTTCAGTTCTAACTGTTGCTTCTTGACCTACATACAGATTTCTCAGAAAAGGCAGGTAAGGTGGTCTGGTATTCCCATCTTTTGAAGAATTTCCCACAGTTTGTTGTGATCCACACAGTCAAAGGCTTTGGTGTAGTCAATAAAGCAGAAGTAAATGTTTTTCTGGAACTCTCTTGCTTTTTCAATGATCCAGTGGATGTTGGCAATTTGATCTCTGGTTCCTCTGGTTTTTCTAAATCCAACTTGAACATCTGGAAGTTCATGGTTCACATACTCTTGAAGCCTGGTTTGGAGAATGTTGAGCATTACTTTGCTAGCATGTGAGATGAGTGCAATTGTACGGTAGTTTAAACATTCTTTGGCATTGCCTTTCTTTGGGATTGGAATGAAAACTGACCTTTTCCAGTCCTGTGGCCACTGCTGAGTTTTCCAAATTTGCTGGCATATTGAGTGCGGCACTTTAACAGCATTGTTTTTTAGGATTTGACATAGGTCAACTGGAATTCCATCACCTCCACTAACTTTGTTCATAGTGATGCTTCCTAATGCCCACTTGACTTCACATTCCAAGATGTCTGTCTCTAGGTGAGTAATCACACCATCGTTGTTATCTGGGTCATGAAGATCTTTTTCATATAGTTCTTCTGTGTATTCTTGCCACCTCTTCTTAATATCTTCTGCTTCTGTTAGGTCCCTACCATTTCTGTCCTTTATTGTGCCCATCTTTGCATGAAATGTTCCCTTGGTATCTCTAATTTTCTTGAAGAGATCTCTGGTCTTATCCATTCTATTTCTTTCCTCTATTTCTTTAGATTGATTGCTGAGGAAGGCTTTCTTATCTCTTCTTGCTATTCTTTGGAACTCTGCATTCAAATGGGTATGTCTTTCAAATGGCCCAGTATTAGGATGTTACAGTTCTGAGTGGAAAAGTCTGAGTAAATCACCAATTTTTTTTTCATGTCTCAGTTTCCTTTTCTGTAAAATTGGAAGAGCTGCTTTCCTCTGGCACAGAGTTTTCATAATATCAAAACATTCTCCCATGAACAGTTAGTAATAACTTAAACATACACTTGCTGTGAGGTTCAGCAATTTCACTCTTAGATATTTACCCAACAGAAATGAAAACATGTCCACAGACATGTCCATGAATACATCAATGTCTGTACCATTATTCTCAGTAGCCAAAAACTGGACTGTTCACATATTCTAAAATTCTAATCAGCAAAAAAATAAAAGAGAACATATTACCAGTATGTGCAACTTGAATCTCAAAAATATTATGCTGGGTGAAAAACCAGATTGCAAAATTGTGTGACAGCAGAGACAGAAGATTATTAGATCAGTAGTGGCTTGGTTGAAGATGGAAGTAAGGGGAGGGGGTGGGGATTGTCTGCATAGAGGGACAAGGGAACTTGCTGGAGCGCTGGGCATGTTTGCATTTTGTGGTATTTACATAATTGTATGCATTTGGCCAATACGACCAATGCTTAAAATTGGTGAATCTTATTGTATGTAAATTTTACCACAATAAAGCAAACAGCAAACTTAAAAAAAATCACTGTCTAATAAAGTATGTGAAAATATATTTTAAAATGTAAAGCTCTATAGGAATGTAAGAAATATTTCTTAAAGGCATTTCTTTTAAAATGAAACAAAGTACAAAGAAACAGCTTTGGAATGCATTCAGCTAATGACAATTTATTTATTTATTCAGCAACTTATCCCTTGGATAAATTGGGGATTGGGTGTAAGCAAAGACAAAAAGAATTGCTATTTATTCTTTGATTTCTTTTAGCTGTGTTAAACTTTACCTAGCAGTTTAAGGAAAACACATACCTTCTAAATTACTCTAATACAGTTCTCTGTTAAATTCTTGGAGAGTAGAGAGGAGAAAGGAGAGGAGAAAAAAATTCATCAGTTTCAGCCCCAAATCCTACCATTGGAAACTAGCATATTAAATATTTAGAAAGCTTTTAAGTCCACATTTTCCATTTCTAATGATACTTTGGAGAAACTGAGTCTGAGAATTAATTACTTGCCTTAAGACACATGCCAACAAGTGATGGAGCTAGACTTTACTGTCTGGTTATAGCCTGGACACTTGGTCACTACCGCATTCCACCTCAAACCAATGCTCCAAATAAATATACTGTTAGAACCAATGAGGGGATCTTGAGGAGGAAGTCCTTCGGAAGTAAGAAATGGGAAAGGTGGGATAGCCACACAGGGAGAAGGACTCAAATGGCAAAAGGCAAGGTGCCAGAAGTCAGTCAGGTCCTCCTTTCACAGCTGTGTCATGACTAGCCTTGTGTGCCCTTTACTATGAGCATGGGGGAGGGTAGCCACATGACACAGTCTTTTTAAATGAACAATGCAAAGAACTAGAGGGAAACAACAATATTTTTAGAAAGACTTGTGATCTCTCCAAGTACACTGGAGATATCAAGGGAATATTTCAAGCTAAGTGAAGTAAAGTGAAAGTCACTCAGTCATGTCCAACTCTTTGCAACCCCATGGACTATACAGTCCATGGAATTCTCCAGGCCAGAATACTGGAGTGGGTAGCCTTCCCCTTCTCCAGGGGATCTTCCCAACCCAGGGATCGAACCCAGGTCTCCTGCATTGCAGGCGGATTCTTTACCAGCTGAGCCACAGATGGGCACAATAAAGGAAAGAAGTGGTACGGACCTAATAGAAGCAGAAGATATTAAAAAGAAATGGCAAGGATATAAAGAAAAACTATACAAGAAAGGTCTTAATGACCCAGATAACCACAATGATGTGATCACTTACCTAGAGCCAGACATCCCAGAGAGTGAAATCAAGTGAGCCTTAGGAAGCATCACTATGAGCAAAGCTAGTGGAGATGAAACTCCATCTGAGCTATTTGAGGATTTAGCTAAATCCTAAAAGATGATGCTGTTAAAGTGCTGCACTCAATATGCCCGTGAATTTGGAAAGCTCAGTAATGGCCATGGGACTAGAAAACATCAGTTTTCATTCCAATCTCAAAGAAAGACAATGCCAAAGAATGTTCAAACTACCATACAGTTGCCGTCATTTCACATGCTATTAAGGTCATGTTCAAAATCCTTCAAGCTAGGCTTTAGCAGTACATGAACTGAGAACTTCCAGATGTACAAGCTGGGTTTCAAAGAGGCAGAAGAGGCAAAGGAACCAGAAATCAAACTGCCAACTTTCCTTGGATCATGGAGAAATCAAGGGAATTCCGGAGAAACATCTACTTCTGCTTCATTGACTCCACTAAAGCCTCTGACTGTGTGGTTCACAACAAATTGTGGAAAATCCTTAAAGAGATGAGAGTACCATACCACCTCACCTGTCTCTTGAAAAACAGCAGATCAAGAAGCAACAGAACCAAACATGGAACAAATGACTAGTTCAAAATTGGGAAAGGAGTACCTCAAGGTTGTATATTGTCACCCTGCTTATTTAACTTCGATGCAGAGTACATTATGTGAAATGTTGGGCTGGATGAAACAGCTGGAATCAAGATTGCCAGGAGAAATATCAACAACCTCAGATATGCAAATGATACCACTCTAATGTAAGCAGAAAGTGAAGAGTAATTAAAGAGAGCCTTGTTGAGGGCGAAAGTGGAGAGTGAAAAAGCTGGTTTAAAAACCAACATTCAAAAAACTAAGATCATGTCATCTGGTCCCACTACTTTATGGCAACTAGATAGGGATAAAGTGGAAACAGTGGTAGATTTTATTTTCCTGGGCTCCAAAATCACTGTGAACAGTGACTGCAGCCATGAAATTAAAAGACACTTGCTGCTTGGAAGGAAAACTATGACAAACCTAGAGACTGAATTAAAAAGCAGAGATATCACTCTGTGATCAAAGCCATGGTTTTTGCTGTAGTCATGTATAGATATGAAAGTTGGACCATAAAGAAGGCTGAGCATCAAAGAATTGATACTTTTCAAATTGTGGTGTTGGAGAAGACTCTTGGGAATCTCTTGGACTGCAAGGAAATCAAATTAGTCAATCCCAAAGGAAATCAACCTTTGTAATGAAAACCTCCAGTATTCATTGGAAGAACTCATGCTGAAACTGAAGCTCTAATAGTTTGACCACCTGATGCAAAGAGCTGACTTGTTGGAAAAGACCCTGATGTGGGGAAAGATTGAGAGTAGGAGGAGAAGAGGGTGACAGAAGATGAGAGAGTTGGATGTCATCACCAACTCAATGGACATGAATGTGAGCAAACTCTGGGAAATAGTGGAGGACAGAGGAGGCTGGCAGGCAGCAGTTCATAGGGTCGCAAAGAGTCAGACACAACTTAGTGACTGAACAACAACAATGACAAAGAACCAAAGAGGGGATGGTGAGGAGAAAGTTCTTTGGAAATAAGAAGTTGGAAAGGTGGGATTGCCACACAAGGAAAAGAAGCCCAGAGGGCAAATGGCAAGGCTCCAGCAGTCAGGTCCTCCTTTCACAGCTGTGTCTTGGCTGGCCGTGCATGCCCCTTACCACAGGCATGAGGGGGGTGCCCATGTGACACAGTCTGAACTGTGCCTAGGGTGTGGTGACTGCCCAGCGTGTCTCAATCATGGTGGGGAGAGGCGGGCATTTGTGTGCTGAAGGCTCCCTAAATCTCTGGGTTAAAAGGAGCAGTTACGTGTTGTTTTACATGTCATTTCTCATTCATCTTTTGTCTCCTTTCCCAGGTTTCTGGGCTCCTAATATTAGAACAGCCTAAAGCCAGCCAGACATTCTGCATTTGAAGTTGTTCTGCAGGAGCTGAGCAACCTGCAGGAAGCCAAGGTTTATACTCTCTTTATACCATTCTGTTTCTGGGGATGCTGTTTAAACATAATTTGCATTGGTTTAATATTAGGATTATTATAAAGTAATGTATGATCATTATGTCTCTCTGTTTTATTTCCTACAAAGTAATACAGGACAAATAGCTAATGATCCCACCACTAACTGATAGTGCTGTGATGCAGCTCCTGCCAGTCATAACCATTACCTATGCTCTAGTGACCAGCTTTTTAAATTACATGTTTCATAGTCTCAAATTTTAATTTTAAATCATCTTTTACTTCATATTTTTAATATCTTCAGGATTAGTTACACACTGTAAGGATATGTTATAACTTATTTAAATAACAAATAAGCCTTATTTACTGGATAGTTAGTCAATGCCTTCAAATTTTTAGTTATTAGATATAACATTTTAATAACACCACTTTTGAAATACTTTTACCAAAAATATTGAAATTGGATCTAATCAAGCATTTAGCTCTAACTTACAATTTAAAGGAAATGAAACAATCTGAAGAGCCCACAAGGTAGGACATTTTACAGAACTCATCTAATTTTTCAACAGATCAGAGGCATAAAAAAAGGGAGAGTCACTGCTCTCGATGACAAGAAACTTAAAAGATTAAACAACATGCAATCTGAGGGTCTTATTTGAATACTGATTTGAATCACTCAATCATAAACAGATACTTGGGAGAAATAATTAAAGAAATACGGGCTGATATTCAAGTGTTACCACTAATATTTTAGGTGCAGTAGTGGTAACTACACACAAATTTTATTTAATATTTTAGAGATGTGTACTGAAATACTTAATAATAAGTAAATGCCATCATTTAAAGAAGTATCCTTGTCCCTAAAAATGTCTAGAATTAAGAACAAATAAATGGAAATTACATAATTGAACCAAATGACAACCATGGGATTGAAAAATATGACAAATAAAATAGCTGAAATAAAAGCCATATCAGATCAGATCAGATCAGTCGCTCAGTCGTGTCCGACTCTTTGCGACCCCATGAATCTTAGCATGCCAGGCCTCCCTGTCCATCACCAACTCCCGGAGTCCACTCAGACTCACGTCCATTGAGTCAGTGATGCCATCCAGCCATCTCATCCTCTGTCGTCCCCTTCTCCTCTTGCCCCCAATCCCTCCCAGCATCAGATTCTTTTCCAATGAGTCAACTCTTCGCATGAGGTGGCCAAAGTGGATGAACTCAATATTAGAGTGGAGATAATAGAGGAGAGAAGCAGAGAACTTGAGAACAGATTAATTTACCCAGTCCAAGTAACACAGAGAAAATAGATTGAAAAATAAGAGTCCAGTGACTTGATTGATCACAACAATCACTTCTGTGGAATTTCAAAAAGGATAGGACAGAAAGAGTGGAACTCAAATAATGGACTGAAGTAAGGACCCAGTGACTTCCCTGGTGGTCCAGCCGTTAAGAATCTGTCTTCCAGTGCAAGGGTTCTATCCCTGGTCCAGGAACTAGGATCCTATATACCTAGGGAGCTAGGCCCACTTGCTGCAACTAGAGAAGCCTGTGCGCTGCAGTTACTAAGCCTGTGCACTCGGGAGACTTAGGGCCACAGCTAGACAAGCCTGTGTGCTGCAACAAACACCCATAGCAGCCAAAAAAAAAAAAAAAAAAAAGTAATGGTCCAACTGGGCGAAAACATAACCTTGCAGATTCCAGTAACTGAGAAAGCCTCAAAGGAGGGAAATAAATAATTCAACACCAAGAAAAATCAACTCAAATTTCTAAAATTATGAAGAAAAGATCTTGAAAGCAGCTAAAGAGATATGATGTTTGTTTATGGGGAAAGACAAATTTTAGTGACAGTGAATTTCTCATCTGATATCATGGAGACCAAAAAAAGTGAGACATTTTGAAGTGATAAAAAAGCAACTGCCAAACATGAATTCTGTATCTGGCAAAAATACCTAAAGGAACAAAGGGGAAAAGAAATATACTCTAAAATGAAAGAAAATCTGTTGCTAGCAGATCTACTTTAACAGAATGACTTAGGAAGTTATCTAAGCAAAAAGGAAATAATAAATGAAGGAAAACCAGAGAGAAGAAAGATGTTAACCAAAAATATTGATGAATATTCTGTTGTTCTACAATTTATTGAATCAAATTTATAACACTATCTGCTGAGGCTCTTAGTTAATGTAAAGGAAATATTTCAGACAACCATATTAGAAATAGAAGATTAAGGAAGTTCAGGTTTCTATACTTCACTCAAATTGATAAAATAATGACAACAGTAGACTGCCATAAGTTATGCATGCATAATGCATTACATAGAGAAACCAGTAAAACTTTATGCAAAGAGATGCACTCAAAAATGCTATAGATAAATCAATTCTAGACCACGTTCAAGTAATCCACAAGAAGGCAAAAAAAGAAAATAGAAAGAAAAAAACAGAAGAGAAGAAAAACAAATACAAAATGGGAGATTTAGGCTTTAACATATCGATAATAACACTCAGTAAAAATGGCCTAAATACATATTTTAAAAAAGAAAGATGAGAAGAGAGTAGATTTAAAAAGCAAGACCAGTTTGGAGACTTCCCTCGTGGTCTAGGGGTTAAGAATCTGCCTTGCAATGCAAGGGACATGGGTTAGATCCCTGGTCAGGGAGCTAGGGTACCACATGCTGAGGAACAACTAAGCCTGAGCACCACAACTACTGAGCCCATGTGCTACGATTAGAGTCCATGTACCAAAATGAAAAGATCACACATGATACAACCCAACATAGCCCTGCCCCCCGCCAAAAAGAAAGATTTTCTTTTTATATGCTGTCTATACTTCAAATATACAAATATAAGCAGGTTGAGAATAAAAGGATAAGAAAAATACACTGTTATTTGCTGCATTGTATTACCACCCAAGTTAATGTTGATGTTTTAATCCCCAGAATCTCAGAATGTAACAGTATTTGGAGATAAGGCCATTAAAGAAGAAAACTAAGTTAAGAGGATCTTTAGGATTGACCCTCAGAGAAGGCAATGGCATCCCACTCCAGTACTCTTGCCTGGAAAATCCCATAGATGGAGGAGCCTGGTAGGCTGCAGTCCATGGGGTCGTTAGGAGTCCGACATGATTGAAGTGACTTAGCAGCAGCAGCAGCAGCAGCAGGATTGACCCTCACCCAATATGGCTGATATCCCAAAAGGAGGAATTAGGACACAAAAATTCACAGAGGGGAGATGGAGTGAAGATGCAGTGAGATTTGGCAGCCATCTATAATCAGTAGAGACCTCAGAAAAAACAAAGCTGGTGATGTCTTGTCCTAGACTTCTAGACTCCAGAATTGTGAAAAAATAAATAAATTTATATTTTTTAAGCCTCCCAGCCTATGGCATTTTGTTATGACAGCTTTAGCAAATAAATAAAGATATGTATCAAGCAAACACCAATCTAAATGTTAATCAAGAGAGAAAGCACGAATGCTTATATTACTATTATATAAGCAGATTTTCAATCAAAGAATATTACCAGACACACAAAAAGGGCCCTATATAAAGATGAGAAGACCAGCCCAGCAAGACATAAAAATCATAAATGCATATGCATCAAATAACAGCTGCAAAATATGTGAAGCAAAAACTGGCTGAAAAAAAAGAAAAAGAAAATCTCACAATTCTAGTTGAAAACTTCAACACCTCCTCTCAATAACTGAAAGGATATCTAGACATAAAGTCATTAAGGATATAGCAGAATTCAACAACACTATCATCCAAGAGGATGTAATCAACATTTATAAAACACATACAGAATACACATTCTCATCAAGTTACCACAAAGCACATATCAAGACAGACAATGCCCTAAGCCAAAAATAACAGGAAAATCTTCAAACACAGAAATTGAACAACACATTTCTAAATAATTCATGGATCAAAGATATTAAAAAATATATTGAGCTGAATAAAAATTATATCAGAATTTGTGGAACACAGCTAAAGCTACATGGAGATGGAAATTTATAGGAATTTTATGCATACATTAGAAAAGAGGAAAAATACTCATATTAGTAATCTAAACTTTAACCTCAATAACCTTTGAAAAAGTTGAGAAAAGAAACCCAAAGGAAGCAGACAGAAACCACGCCAAAAGAAGGAAGAAAATAATAAAGATAGGAGTTGAAATCAATGAAATTTAAAGCAGAAAAACAATATAGGAAATCAAGGGAACAAAGAGTTGTTTTTTTGAAAGATCAACAAAATTGATAAACTTCTAGTAAGACTAACCAAAATAAATAAATAACAGAAAAGACAAATTACCAACAACACAAACGAAACCAGGGATGTCACTATAGACCCTACAACCACCAAAATGATAATGTGAAAATACTAAGAATAACTCACTCATCTAGAGCCAGACATCCTGGAATGTGAAGTCAAGCGGGCCTTAGAAAGCATCACTATGAACAAAGCTAGTGGAGGTGATGGAATTCCAGTAGAGCTCATTCAAATCCTGAAAGATGATGCTGTGAAAGTGCTGCACTCAATATGCCAGCAAATTTGGAAAACTCAGCAGTGGCCACAGGATTGGAAAAGGTCAGTTTTCATTCCAATCCCAAAGAAAGGCAATGCCAAAGAATGCTCAAACTACTGCACAATTGCACTCATCTCACATGCTAGGAAAGTAATGCTCAACTAGAATAGTTGAAACAATTTTGGAAAAGTAGAACAAAGTGGGTGGAATCAGTCTATCCAATCTCAGGATTAATTACAAAGCTAAAGTGATCAAGATTGTGCAATGTTGACAGAGGGATAGAAACACAGACCACTGGGACAAACAGAGGCCTCAGATATCTGATAAGGGGTTAATGTTCAAAATAGATAAAGGACACATAAAACTCAATAGCAAAAAAACAAATTTTAAAACAGCAGAGGATCTTGACATTTTTTTCAAAAACACCCAAATGGCCAAAAGTAGAGCAAAGAGGATTAACATTACTGATTATCAGAGTAATGCAAGTCAAAACCACAGTGAGACATCTCATCACACCTTATTATGGAAAAGATAAGAAATAACAAGTCTTGGAGAGAATGTGGAGAAAAGGAAAATCTTGACTACCATTGCTGGGAATGTAAATTGGTGTAGCCACTATGGAAAACACTGTGGAGGTTCCTCAAAAAAATTAAAAATAATAAAACTACCATATGATCCAGCAATTCCACTCTGAGAAATTATTTGAAGAAAATGAAAGCACCAATTTGAAAAGATATATGCAGCCCAGTATTCACTGCAGCATCATCTTCAATAGCTAAAGTATGGAACAACCTAAGAGTCTATCTGTGGAAGAATGTATAAAAAGATATGATCCAGTGGCTAAGAATCCATGCTCCCAAGGCAGGGGGAGATCCCTGGTCCAAGAACTAGATCCCACATGCAGCAACTTTGAGTTCTCATTCCACAACTAAAAGAAACTTCATGCTGCAATGAAGATCAAAGATTCCATATGCCACAACTAAGACCAGGTGCAACCAAATAAATAAATATTAGATAAATAAAGTCACCTAAAAAATAAGTGATCTATCTATCTATCTATGTGATTTATACTACACACACACACACATACACACAGAAACACACTGGAATAGTATTCAACCATAAAAAATAAATAAATCTTGCCATTTAGAACAATATGGATAGAACTTAGAGGTATTATGATAAGTGAAATAAGTCAGACAGAGAAAGACAAAGTATGATCTCACTTATACGTCAAATGAAACAACAGGAAAGCTCATAGATACAGAGAAGATTGGTGGTTACCAGACATGGGGGTTAGGGGACAGAAGAAATGGGTAAAAGTGAAAAAGATACAATATAAATTTCCAGTTACAAAATAATTAAGCTATGGGGATATAAAGTAAAGCATGGTGGCTACAGCATATTTGAAAACTGTTAAGAGAGTAGATCCTAAAAGTCCTCATCACAAGAAAAAAATCTTTTCTAACTGTGTATGCCATTTTGCAATATATAGAAATATTAAGTCATTATCCTGTACACCTGGAGTTAATATAATGATATGTTAACATTATCTCAATTAAAAAATAGAAGACCTAGAAATAGACACACACGGATAAGCCAAATAGAGCTGGAAAAGACCAGTCAGCAGTTCACAAGCGGGCCTAAAGCTCAGGAGAGAGATATGACTGTAATAGAGATTCAGAGATCTCCAGTAAAGAGGGAGATGATAACAAGAAAGAAGCAAGCAATGGATTGAGTTCTGGGCATACTAACATTTTGCGAATTAGAGAAAGAGGATCCAGCCACAGGTAGTAACACCAAATGCATAAGGGTAGGAAGAAAATCAGGATAAATGGCACCACTTCCTGAAAGCAAAAGGGAAGAGAAACTCGTGAGAAGCATGGCTTGGTCAGTGGAGTCAAATGCTACAAAGAGGTCAGAAATGGGAAGAATTGAGAAATAACCACTGTACTTACACTGAACTTGTGCTTGATGGCTTCAGTGGAGGAGTAGAGCCAGAAGCCAGGTGCATTAGCTTAAAAGTAAATGGGAGGCAGGAAAGTGGACATTTGGAACAGAAAAGTTGGCTCAGATATAAAGGAAAGAGTAAGGGGGGTAGCTAGATATGGTTAAAGCATCAAATGGTCAAGGGAAAACTGTTAAGAGCCTCTGTCATGCTCACAGGCAGAGGGGATGATTCCAATAAATAGCAGAAGGCTAGAGATACACATGAGACTGGATTGTGCACATATGAAGATATCTTATAAAGTTCTCATAGTCAAGGCTTTTGTTCAAAACCTGAACAAGGTGCTTTTCCATTAAGTTAAGAAACAAGGTAAGGTTATCCGCTCTTCTTTTCAACATCATACTGGATATTCACACTAATGCAGAAAGACAAAAAGATAAAATAAAGGGTATACAGATTCAAAAGAAAAGCAAATCTCTCTCTGTTCACATATATATAATATGATAGCCCATATAGAAAATTCCAAAGAAGTGATCAAGTAATTCCTGAAACTAATAAGCAATTAAATCAAGGTTATAGGATACAACATTAATGTCCGAAGTCTGTTGCTTTCCTATATAACTGCAATGAAAAATTAAGAATTGAAATAAAAAATACAACACCACTTATATTAACAAACACAGAAACACTTAGGCATAAACCTAACAAAATATGTATAAGATCAACATGAGGAAGGCTATGATACTCTGAAAAAAAATCAAAGAATTATATAAACAGAGATCTGTTCCATGTTCATGGATCAGGAAGCCCAATACTGTTAAGATGTCAGTTCCTCTCAACTTGCTTTAGACTCAATGCAATTTCAATAAAAATCCCAGAAAGTTATTTTATTGATAATAACAAACTGAATCCAAAGTGTATGTGGAAATGTAAAAGACTCAGAATCAGTTCAGTTCAGTTGCTCAGTCGTCTCTGACTGTGATCCCATGGACTGCAGCACACCTGGCTTCCCTGTCCATCACCAACTCCTGGAGCTCACTCAAACTCATGTCCATTGAGTCAGTGATGCCATCCAACTATCTCATTCTCTGTCGTCCTCTTCTCCTCCTGCCCCTAGTCCCTCCCAGCATCAGGGTCTTTTCCAATGAGTCAGCTCTTCACATCAGGTGGCCAAAGTATTGGAGTTTCAGCTTCAGCATCAGTCCTTACAATGAACACCCAGGACTGATTTCCTTTAGGATGGACTGATTGGATCTCCTTGCAGTCCAAGGGACTCTCAAGAGTCTTCTCCAACATCACAGTTCAAAAGCATCAATTCTTCAGTGCTCAGCTTTCTTTATAGTCCAACTCTCACATCCATACATGACCACTGGAAAAACCATAGCCTTGACTAGACAGACCTTTGTTGGCAAAGTAATGTCTCTGCTTTTTAGTATGCTGTCTAGTTTGGTCATAACTTTTCTTCCAAAGAGTAAGTGTCTTTTAACTTCATGGTTGTGGTCACCATCTGCAGTGATTTTGGAGCCCCCAAAAATCAAGTCTGCCACAGTTTCCACTGTAGCCCCATCTACTTGCCATGAAGTGATGGGACTGGATGCCATGATCTTAGTTTTTTTGAATGTTGAGTTTTAAGCCAACTTTTTCACTCTCCTCTTTCACTTTCAAGAGGCTCTTTAGTTCTTTGCTTTCTGCCCTAAGAGTGGTGTCATCTGCATATCTGAGGTTTCTGATATTTCTCCCAGCAATCTTGATTGCACCTTGTGCTTCATCCAGTCCAGCATTTCTCATGATGTATTCTGCATATAAGTTAAATAAGAGGGTGACAATATACAGCCTTGATGTACTCCTTTCCCGATTTGGAACCAGTCTGTTGTTCCATGCCCGGTTCTAACTGTTGCTTCTTGACCTGCATACAGATTTCTCAGGATGCAGGTAAGGTGGTCTGGTATGCCCATCTCTTGAAGAATTTTCCACACTTTGTTGTGATCTACACAGTCAAAGCCTTTGACAGAGTCAATAAAACAGAAATAGATGCTTTTCTGAAACTCTCTTACTTTTTCAGTGATCCAGTAGATGTTGGCAATTTGATCTCTGGTTCCTCTGGCTTTTTTAAATCCAGCTTGAACATCTGGAAGTCATGGTTCATCTACTGTTGAAGCCTAGCCTGGAGAATTTTGAGCATTTCTTTGTTAGCATGTGAGATGAGTGCAATTGTGTGGTAGTTTGCGCAATCTTTGGCATTGCCTTTCTTTGGGATTGAAATGAAAACTGACCTTTTCCAGTCCTGTGGCCACTGTTGAGTTTTCCAAATTTGCTGGCATATTGAATGCAGCACTTTCACAGTATCATCTTTTAGGATATGAAATAGCTCAACTGGAATTCCATCACCTCCACTAGCTTTGTTCATAGTGATGCTTTCTAAGGCCCACTTGACTTCACATTCCAGGATGTCTGTCTCTAGGTGAGTGATCACACCATCGTGGTTATCTGGGTCATGAAGATCTTTTTCATATAGTTCTGTGTACTGTTGCCATCTCTTCTTAATATCTCTGCCTCTGTTAGGTCTATACCATTTGTGTCCTTTATTATGATAACACAATATTGAAAAACAAAGTCATAAGATTGGACTTACCCAACTTTAAGATTTATTATAAAGCTACAGGAATCAAGACAGTATGCTGCTGGCCAGAGAATAGAAAAATACATCATTGGGATAGAATAGAGAGCCAAGAAAGAGAAAAACACAAATAAAGTCAAATTATCTTTGACAAAGGAGCAAAGGGAATTCAATGGACAAATGACTGTTTTCTCAATAATGGTGCTGGAATAACTGGATCTCTACATTGAAAAAAAAAGAATCTAGATGCAGACCCTACACCTGACATGGATCATACTCCCAAATGTAAAACCTAGATTATAACACAGGAGAAAATCTAGATGATCTTGTATATGACAATGGCTTTTTTTTTTTTAATTTTTTTTAATTTTATTTTATTTTTAAACTTTACATAACTGTATTAGTTTTGCCAAGGCTTTTTAGGTACAACACCAAAGACATGACCAATGAAAGAAAAAATAGTAAGCTGGACTTCATTAAAATTAAAGACTTCTACTCTGTTAAAGACACTGTCAAGAGAATGAGAAGACAAGCCGGAGATTAGGATAGAACACTTGCAAAAAACATATCTGATAAAGGACTATAATGTAAAATATTGGGCTTCCCAGGCAGTGCCAGTGGTAAAGAATCCACCTGCCAATTTCCAAGATAAAAGAGACTTTGGTTTTGATCTCTGGGTCAAGAAGATCCCTTGGAGTATGCCATGGCACCCCACTCAATTATTATTGCCTGCAAAATTCCATAGACAGAGAAGCCTAGCAAGCTATATAGTCCATGGGGCTGTAAAGAATCAGACATGACTGAGCAAACACATCTCTATCTCTCTAATGTAAAATATACAAGAATGCTTAAAACTTAACAATAAGAAAATGAACAACCTCATTAAAAAATGGTCAAAAGATCAAAATAGACATGTCACCAAAGAAGATAAAAAGAAGGCAAATAAACATAGAAAAACATGTTTAATATCATGTGTTACTGGGAATGCTAATTAAAACGAGAGGACATCCCTGGGGGTGCAGTGGTTAGAACCCACCTGCCAGTGTAGAGACACGGGTTTGATCCCTGGTCCAGAAAGATTCCACAAGCCATGGGGCAACTAAACTCATGTCCACAACTACTGAAGTCTGTGTGCTGTAGAGACATGCTCTGCAACAAGAAGTCACCACGATAAGTTCATGAACTGCAGCTAGAGCATAGCCCCCACTCGCTGCAACTAGGTAAAGCCTGCACACAGCAACGAAGACCCAGCACAGCTAATAAAGAAACACAAACAAAACAACAAAAATGAGACACCACTACATACCTATTGCTATTATTCAGTCACCAAGTCATGTCCGACTTTTTGTGACCACATGGACTGCAGCATGCCACATTTCCCTGTCCTTCACTATCTCACAGAGTTTGCTCAAACTCATGTCCAGTGAGTCCGTGAGGCTATCCAACCATCTCATCCTCTGTTGCTCCCTTCTCTTCCTGCCTTCAGTCTATCCCAGCATCAGGGTCTTTTCCTATGAGTAGGCTCTTCATATCAGGTGGCCAAACCTATTAGAATCATTATAATCCACCACCAATTGCTGTCAAGGATGTGAAGTAACAGGAGCTCTCATTCATTGTTCACAGGAAGAAAAAATGCTATTTTGCTATTTAGCGATTTTGGAAGACACTTTTGTAATTTCTCACAAAACTAAACACTTACCATACAGTCCATCAAACATGCTCATTAACCTGAACATGAATGTTTATAGCAGCTTTATTCATAGTGACCAAAATTGGAAGCCACCAAAATATCCTTCAATAGGTCAAAGTACAAACTGCAGTATATTTAAACTATAAAATATTATTCACAATAAAAGAAATGTGCTATGAAGCCACAAAAAGAAACAAAGGAAACTGAAATGCATATTGCTAAGTGAAATAAGTCAATCTGAAAAGGCTTTATACTCTATAATTCCAACTACACAGAATCTTGGAAAGGTAAAACAACAGAGACAATTAAAAGGTCAGTAATTATCACAGGTTTGTGGTGAGAAATAAATGAATGGGTGGAGCCTAGAGGATTTTTAGGGCAGTAAAACTATTCTGCATGATATTGTAACGGTGGATACATGTAATGATACACTTGTCTAAACCCGTAGAATGCATCTCACAAAGTGAACCCTAATGCAAACTGTGGACTTCAGTTGATAGTGATGTGTCAATATTGGTTCATCAATTGTACCAAATGTACAAGGCTTGGGAGAGATGCAGATGGTGGGGAGACTATGTATTTTGGGGAGAGGGAGACAGACATATGGGAACTCCCCAGACTTCCCGCTCAGTTTTGCTGTGACCTTGAAACTGCTGTAAAAAATAAAGTCTATTGAGAAATATGTGAATCATTCATCACCCAAGGGTTTTTAGGCTCCAGCAGGTGCAGAAACTGCCAGACAGAGCACTCCCCATCTCAGCAGTCGACAGCACAAAACACAGAAGGTTACCTTAGAGCACTTCCTCACAGGCCAAAGGGGACTTTCTTCTTTGCTTGTTTTTACAACTAGTGGGAGAAAACATTTAATTCTTCAGAGGCCCAGGGATGGTCAAAGGAGACAGCTGTGGGCCAGCTTCCTGAGAAGCCTTACAAAAGCATGGCAGCATCCAGACTTTTGATTCCACGGCTGCACCAGCATCAAGCCATTGCCAAGGAAGCTGCATGGAGGACACATCTGCTGTGGCAAAGTGTCCTGCCCTTTCCCTGCTTGATGGCTCGCCTGTCCCGGACTGGACCAGTGTTGATGCACTCCTGTTTAGTTTGTATCTTTCAGGCTTTTCTAGGGTGCTTGACACACACAATAAGAAAATATGCTGTCATCTCCCTTTTCAAGTCAACCTCAACTACACATTGAAATCATCTGGGGAGACTGAAAAGACTAATACTACCTGGGCCCCACCTGCTGAGATCCTAATTTGTTTGGTCAGGGCATGGCTTCCCAGGTGATTCTGATGTGCAATCAAGGTTGAAAATTACTAGTCTGAGTCCAGTGGAATTCACACAAACTCCTACACGCCAGTCAGTCATAAAGAGGGGTAGTTTCTAATTTTGAGACACACTTCCACTCTCATCCCAGCCCCAGCACACACAAGAAGGTTCTAGGGAACATCATTTCAGTCTATTCTATTCTATTCTATTCACTAATTGTCATGAATAAGTATTGTGTAAACTGGATGCTGGGAAACTACATACATTTCTCTCAAAAAGCTCAATATAAAAAGCATCATCAATCTGAACACCTCTCATGCACAGGACTAGGTTACAGGGTCACTACTTATGGTTACAGTTTGTAGAGACTCTATTTGGCAGGTCTCTCTGCCTTGGCTCCAGCTCTCTATCAGGCAGGAGGAGGAGGCCTCTCCATAATTCACCCCTATGTGCCACACAAGCTAGGTGGGGTGCTGGTCTCCTGCAGAAAGACCTGAGCTAGGCACTGGCACCATGCCTGGCACATGGGAGGTGCTCCATACTATTCACAGAGAGACTACAATGGGCTGCACAGAAGGGTTCAGGGGAGGGGATCATTCTGTCTACAGGGATGAGGTGAGAAAATGTGAAGAGGCTAAGGCTGATTTGAACCTTGAGGGATGGCATGTCTGTTGGAGAGACAGGTGACAAGCATCTCCCCAAGACATGCTGACCTACAGAGTGGAGAGTGGGTATGTGAGGCATTTCTATCTGCCAGAGCACTGCATGGAGGGGCTGCATGAAGTGGACAAGGGAGAACCTGTGAGGGGCTTATGATGGAGTAGGGACTTGTACCCACTGGGGAGCAGTGGGAGGATTTTCAATTCCCGTAGCACAATCAGATCCTTGTTCCTTCGATTACACTGGTGCCTGGGTGGAAAAAAATTTAGGGACTATTGGGATCACCCAAAACACCAACAGAGTTGCAAAGCTTCTTAGGTTCTTTGAGAATTGCCAAGGGAAGTTTACAGTTATATCCTTGGGAATTCTAGTGTTAGATTATTCCTCTTGCAGCCCCATATCCACCCTGCTCACATTCTACACCAATGCCACTAAAAGCACTCTCTGAATTTTTCTCAGCTGTCACTACCTTTGCAGTAGGTGCAGCAATGACTTTGTCTTACTTCTTCAGATCATCTGATGTAATCAAGAATCAAAGAAGAAACAAAGTCTAGAGAAGCTTTGTATCCTAAGACTTCGTCCCTCAAAGCTGTCTACAACCAACTGCCAAAAGACTTTGATCAAACAGAGAACAAAGGATAAACTGTTATTCCTTCTAGAGAGTACTAGGAACCTAGAAGAAATAATTCTTCAAAGCTAGGCTATGAAAATCAGAGAGAAAATACACTTCCCCTACATTGTTAGGGTGTTCCTAAATTTTAGGGACTTGGAGCAATTTCTTTTACCTTCTAAAATCCATCAGAATACCCACTCAGTCTAAATATAAAGGGTTCATATCCATTTCCTGAAATTTATGGTTCAAATAAAGTAGAAATAAAGGATTATTGCATGCTCTACTTCTGTATATTCTTTCATGAAATCTGAATGTTTTTGTAAAAATGTAAAATAATTCATAGACACTTATATTCTGTGATTTAAACAAACAAAAAACAAATTCCTAGGTCTTATCTCTCTTATTGAATCAGAATCTCTAGGAGCAGAGACCAGGAATCTGTATATTAATGAGCTCCCAGTTGACCTAACTCACTGCCTCTCTGACTTCAGACATCTACCTAACTTTTGCCATACTCACATTGTCCATTTGCCTTTGTTCACTCAAGTTGTTTTAGGTTAACTTTAAAATTGTAGTCATCCTCAGTGATGTCCACCAAATCATAGTTTTGAAGCATTGTTTTCCAAAAATGCTTGTTAAAACACATAACTATTTAAAAAATCCATTGTGGACTAACTGAAGGTGGTACATGGTCCACTCCACTCATTCAAAGCTGTAAGTTTGGGAAGAGTGGGTTTAGCTGCTTCTGGGTTCCTGTGATCCAAACTTTGGCCTTCTTATTTCAGGACCTACCTTCCTAGGCCTGGGCGCCCTCATACGGCTCTACGGAAAGCGCCTCACTGCCAGGACCCTACCCTCTCTTTCCACATGTACTCTCTCCCGTCACCCCAACCAAACTGGATTTTTATATCTGAACTTAGGACAGTATCACTAAAGCACATTAATAAATGTTGAAATATAATCGGTAGGTTTAACCCTTGATAGCAAAAATGCTTTGATTTTCAAGAATGGGATTCTCCTCATAAACATTCACACAGCTCTTTGCATCAGTCCCTGAAACAGCACACATTTCTGCAGCTTCATTTCTTTTCAATCCTCCTCACTCACTCTGCCTCAGCCACACTGGAGCATACCTTACTTTCTCCCTCTTAATATACAAGCTCTTCCTACCTCAGGGCCTTTGCACTTGCTGGATTTCTTCCACATGTCTGCCACCTACACATTACTTGGGTTTCAACTCAAAATCCCTACTTTCTGAGAGGCAGCTCCTGACCAACCCAGTTACAGTTACACCAATTCCCCACATCCCCATGCCCTCCAGGGATCCTCTGTCACAGCAGTTTTTAACCAAGGGTGTTATTTCCTCTAAGGGAGACACTGGTAATGTCTACAGACATTTGCAGTTGTCACTGTGTGTGTGTGTGTGTGGGGGGGGGGTTGGTGGGGGCACACAAATACCCTCTAGCAAATAGAGGCAGGTATGTTGATAAGCACTCCTATAATGCTTGCACAGTGCCCTCCCACAGTGCATTATCTGGACCCAAATGCCGTGTTTGAGAAATTCAGCTCTGTCAGTGTGTTATGCTTTTTCCTTCTCATCATCAGCACCAGAGCAGATGGTGTGGGGGTTTCCTTCCTATTGAGCGGAGCTCCTTGGGAACTGGAGTTCAGGGTTGTTCCTTGCTCCACCTCAGCACCTAGAGGAGTGTCAGGCACCTTGACTCTCAAATCTGGCCTCATTTGCCCTTGTCCTGAGAGCCCACAGCA
Source organism: Bubalus bubalis (assembly GCF_019923935.1). Classification (NCBI taxonomy): domain Eukaryota; kingdom Metazoa; phylum Chordata; class Mammalia; order Artiodactyla; family Bovidae; genus Bubalus; species Bubalus bubalis. Next base: position 42,793,660 of record NC_059165.1, on the reverse strand, counting down.
AGTTGAAGATGCCTGGACTCAGTAAATGGTGAGGATAAGAAAAAGTGTCACTTTAGAAAATGAAAACAAAAATGTGTTCAATTAATGAGTGTGCATACAAATGAAATTTGTGATGAGGAGTCCCTCATGATTTCAAGGACTGACAAAATTATCTTCGCAGCCATTGGTGAAAGACTGGTTCTTCTGCTTTTAAAGAAGAGCAAAATTTCCCAAGTTCAAATATATGGTTTTAATTATACCAGAATCTTAATGTCCCTAGACCAACAGAAGACAATGGAATCGCAATGGTCTCAAAAACAAACAAACAAACAAACAAACAATACATTCTATTTGATCGGCACTTTTAAAGGAAAGAATTTAATGTTAACTTAATGTTAAATACCTCCCCTTCCTTCCCTCTAATCCATTCTACCCCCTCAATTATTGACAAATTTTTCTATAGCATAAAATGATAGCCAAATCACCCATATAAATTTTTCTAGAACAGAACTGTTATTCAGAAAAATAATAAAAGGGACCATATAATGAGAAATTTGTGAATGCAATATCACTGAAATTCTTTATTGAGCACTGATGCTAGATTTCCTATCACGAGAAACTCTATAAACAGAAACCCGTTGTATTTCTGAAGTGATTTTCAGTTTCATTTTTTCACAAATATCATGTCATTGAAATTACCACTATACACCAATGTAAGTGTGGGAATAACTCTCATAGGTGCAAAAAGAAAAAATCAACACAACATTATAAATCAACTACACTTCATTTAAAAATAAGGCATAAAGAATGATTTACTCTAATGGCATCCAATGTTCCCGGTACAATTTGGGATTAGAGCTCAGGGCCTATCTCTGATTCTGAGTACTGCCTGCTTTCTCCCACACCCCAGGTCTTGTTTCACAGAATGCTACTGGGTATGCCAGTAGTCACTGTGCTCAGGGGATTCCAACAAATTTTGGAAATGCTGGATTAAACAAAGTTAAGCAGATTTCCAGAACTTGTAATGTGCCATCACAAACTTTAGGAAGGACTTGGAGAAGATAGCACAAATCATAAATTCAAAGCCCCACAAGTAACAAAGTAGGTAACAAACATGAGGCTGCAGGCAAGGCAAGGGCTGAGGGATGTGGTGCCATCTAACTGGGCCCTGGCTGCGTAGGGATGTTGCCCAATGTTGTTAGGGCTTTCCTGACAAGTTACAAATCTGGGCTTTAATTCAATATCTCCATCTTTGTGCGTACTGTCTTGAATTAAAAAAAAACAAACATCGTAGTTGGAACATAATTTTTTAAAACAGATCAGTGTGGTTCCATTTACGAAAACTAGTATGCAATGTTTCAGAGAAGGCAATGACACCCCACTCCAGCTCTCTTGCCTGGAAAATCCCGTGGACGGAGGAGTCTGGTAGGCTGCAGTCCATGGGCTCTCGAGGAGTCGGACACGACTGAGTGACTTCACTTTCACTTTTCACTTTCATGCATTGGAGAAGGCAACCCACTCCAGTATTCTTGCCTGGAGAATCCCAGGGACAGGGGAGCCTGGTGGGCTGCCGTCTATGGGGTCGCACGGAGTCAGACATGACTGAAGCGACTTAGCAGCAGCAGCAGCAGTAGCAGTATGCAATCTTTAGCCATCTTCATTGCCCATGCATACATGTTGTTAAGTTACTTCAGTCATGTCTAACTCTTCGCAACCCTATGGACTCTAGCCCACCAGGCTCCTCTGTCCATGGGATTCTCCAGGCAAGAATACTGGAGTTGATTGCCATGCCTTCTTCCAGAGTATGTTCCCAATCCAGGGATTGAACCCACATCTCTTATGTCTTCTGCATTGGCAGATAAGTTCTTTACCACTAGCACCACCTCTTCATTGCCCACATAACCTTTATTCAGAGGTCCTATTAATTTTCTACAACTCTGCAGAAGTTTAAAAAATGTTGCCTTCAAAATCAACCATCCAGCCCTCATGGACCACTTTGGTGTGAGCAGCTCTGAACACCACTACCCTTTCCCCCACCAAAAACAAAAACAAAAAACTCAAGAATGAGTTATTTCAGGGTTTACGCAAAGTGAAATTAATTTCCAGCCTTCTTAGCTGTTCATGCAAAAATACTTCAAAGTGACTAAAACCAGCTTTACTTTTTGTCTTTGACTAACTCTTCTGGAAAAAACAAAAATTGAATTGAGTTGTGAAAAAGATATAACACAGGAATTGATTATATATGGAAAAGACCCTTTATCTTTCCAATATTGAGGATGATTTAGCCTTTTGGTGGAAACTGGTAACATGATCAAAGAAGACTATTCTATTTGCAAACTGGCTTTTCCAAAACAGAAAGCCTCTTTTGTTACTCCCTCCCTCTTTTCTTTTCTTTTCTTTCCTTGTATTTATTTCTGTCTTACCTCATTCTAAAAATTCCATCAGAGCCTACCAATTGTCTACATAAACACCTAGAACTATAGCACCAATGCAGCAGAAACAGTATAAATCACATGGCAATTGATTTTCTTACCCTGGTGTCTCCATGGATTACTCATTACCCTACCTTCTTCTAACTGCTAAAATACCATTCTGGTCCCAGGGAAAGCACTTAACGCCTTCTATTTCCAGAGCCCTGAGAAACCAGATCAACCTATAATGGCAAAATCACATTCACGTCTATTTTCCCAGTGGGTAAATAGAAACCTGTACACTCCCATGATTTGAAACCTTTGATGTCCCAAGAAATATTACATTTGGAGTCAATTTAAAAAAAAAATCATGAAATGCTTTCATGTTAAGTCCTTTAAGCACCAAATTAAATTTGCTGATTTTAAGTTGTGGTCAGCTCCTCTCCACAGCTTTATTAACCAAGGTCAAAGTGTGTTTTCTGTCTCCCCAATGAGAATTCTTGATGGATAACAGGATTCATAGGGTCTAAAGAGAATGTACAATTCTAAAGTGTACCTTTCATGTTTTGGAGAGATTTCTGCAATGAGCAGAATGATTGACTCAGTTTTAATATAAAAAATTAGGACTGGTGTGACAGAGATTGATTGTGCACAGATGATCTAGACTCACTCTATCCAATGTTCTTGACTCCGTGGAATGTCATCAGAAACTGACCAAAAATTTGTCCTGCTGCTTGAAGGATTCTGACATAGTGATATCTTGGCACTGTCTTCTACATAATGCCTTAGAATCTGGGCCCACGACTTCATGAGAGTCATCAATAATGTAGGCATTTTCTTCTGCTTGTATAGGCTTCAGAGATGCATGTTTCAAAGCTCCAATATGAGACTCCTTCAAGGGAATCACACTGTAGAAAGAATAACAAGATTAAGAGAAAAACACTTCTCGAGGATGAGCAGCACAGTTCTTTATGTTCAGGCAATACTGGGTTTTTGCATTTCCTTGGACATCATTCAGACAGCCTATGAAGTCAATAGAAGCTTCCAGATTTTATGAATATGAAGTTTTAGGAAAGTCTGTTTAATAAAGTGATAGAAATCCTCAGCAGTCATTTCAAAATCTCAGACTTGTCTCCTTTAAGAGGCTTATGTAACAGAAAACAAAAATTGAAAATGTAAGAAGACAAATATCAGACATCAAAATGAAGTACTAAAGCAGGATGCACATTCACAAAGATGGCCAGGGAATGGTTTGGTTGGTGTTTTTCTGAATGGAGACTGTGACCCTTTAAAGAAGGCTAAATTAAATCTATTTAGTGGTCTATGCTGCTGCTGCTGCTACTGCTGCTGCTAAGTCGCTTCAGTCATGTCCGACTCTGTGCGACCCCAGAGACAGCAGCCCACCAGGGTCCCCCATCCCTGGGATTCTCCAGGCAAGAACACTGGAGTGGGTTGCCATTTCCTTCTCCAATGCTTGAAAGTGAAAAGTGAAAGGGAAGTCGCTCAGTCGTGTCTGACTCTTTGCGACCCCATGGACTGCAGCCTACCAGGCTCCTCTGTCCATGGAATTTTCCAGGCAAGAGTACTGGAGTGGGGTGCCATTGCCTTCTCCATTAGTGGTCTATATCCTATATTTAAGATAAATATATATCAGCATACAAAGTATCAGATCATACTGGATACAATAAAATAGCATTGCTTCATCTAAGTGTGTACTAGATCATGCAGCCAAAAATCTTACTGTGTCTTAATGGTCAAAATTGGAAAGCTATGAGTTAGATGACTTTTATAGCTTGTACGCTCACACAACAAGGGTATAAAAAGGTAATTTGTGAGGCTTTGATACAGCTACTTTCTTAGAACTTGTATGCCGTCACTATTTTCATTACCTAAGCCTGCCCAGAAATGATATGAAATGCACTGAATCTTCACTCAGCTCTGATCTTTAAACAGATTAGTCACATATGTGTGGAAACAGTTTAGGTGTCTGTGGTTCAAAATAAGTCAATATGATAAATTAATAGCTGCCCCCAAAATAACACGATGAGGAAACCCTCAGCTTTGTTTTGTTTTGTTTTTTTGTAAGGTATTTTCTACAATAAATATTTTCTTTTCTAATTAGGGGATAAAAAGTGAAAAATTTAAAAATCTAAACAGTGAAAGGACTAAGAGGATGCTATTTTCCATTCTTTTCTGCCTATAGGGAGTATTTATTTTTCTTCCATTTTTGGAAGCAGATAGTCAAAAACTTCTATAAGTCTGGGTTTTGGACTCTAGGAGACCTACACTGGAACCTTTTAACTGCTGTGTGATGTGACTTTTAATATTACTCAACATCTCTACACCTGTTTTCCAAACTGTAAACTAAGACTAATACTAGTGCCTGTCTCACAGGTTTATTGATGTGAAGGGCATGCCTACAATAATAAAAGTCAACATTTATGGAACAGTTGCAATGTGTTGGTCATTGTTTAAGGCATGTTGTGTCGACTGGCTTATGTGATTAACTTAGGTATAGGAAAGACTATGTACAAACATAAAAGAGAACTAGGAATACTGAAAGAGAAACTAGGAATAATGGCTGGTGGCTTAAGAGGGATGGATTTTCTCAAAGAAAGACTTTGCCTAAAGCCCAAGCTGGACCAGATGAAGCAGGCTGTTTGGATTTGGAAGTAGGCGGAGAAGGCAGTGGCACCCCACTCCAGTACTCTTACCTGGAAAATCCCATGGACAGAGGAGCCTGGTGGGCTGCAGTCCATGGGGTCACTAAGAGTCAGACACGACTGAGCGACTTCACTTTCACTTTTCACTTTCATGCATTGGAGAAGGAAATGGCAACCCACTCCAGTGTTCTTGCCTGGAGAATCCCAGGGACAGGGGAGCCTGGTGGGCTGCCGTTTATGGGGTCGCACAGAGTCGGACATGACTGAAGCGACTTAGCAGCAGCAGCAGCAGCAGTGGTTTCCCACCTTTACAGATGTTTGGGCAAATGACTACAGGGATGCATACAAAGAGGATTAACTTTCTATTGGGCTGTGGGGTAGATTTACACAACTGTAAAGTCAAATGGTTTTGAGGCCACACAACTAATGTAGTTGAGCACAGCAGGCTGGGTATGGAACAATAGGGGATGGTGAGACCTTGGAGAGCTGGAGGCACGTCCCAGCTTTGTGGGTCTTCAGCCTGGAGGTGTCCTCCTCCAGATCTTTGCAGAGCTGCCTTCTGCTCCCTTGGGGCTCACTCACATAGCCTGCTCTGTATTCCCCATGGTATTTCTCTGAAAGTCCTGTAAGTGCCCTTCTTATTCATTTACATGTTTTCAGTCTGTTCTGCTCATCTCTTTGGAATATAATAGGGACTCAATAGACATGCAATAAATAAAGCAATGAATTAAATTAAATAACAAACCAAACAACCCACTCAAATGGCCCATGAAACAAAATCTGCAGTTTAGTTCTTTTGCTCTAAAAGGTCTGGTTTCAGGTGCTGTTTCTGTACTGTTCTAGCACATTTGCAGAAAACACAGAGATGTATTCTCATCACATCACTGAAATCATTACTGGAAGGTTAGACAGCAATGGAGAGTCTCTATATACTAGATTTTTCAGAATCCAGAGTATAAAATGGAGAACTCAGAAGGAAAAGAGGAGAGGGACAGAGACATTTTCCTTATTTTTAATAAGAATATCAAAAGGCATTGACACAAAGTCTTTCGAACTTACCATAGTAGCTCCATCTTGTTACCCAGGCAAAGATATTCTAAACTGGATAAGAAATGAAGAGAAAATTAAACATATAAGCTAAAGAGTTCATGAGATTTTTTTCCCCAATAAGTATATTATTACTGTTATTACCTTGATATGAGAAAAATAGGTACAGATATCAGACACTGAAAAAATTAATTAAGAGGAAAGAATATTTTTAAAATGAAGGGGAAACAAATCAATCTGGGGTCTTCCCTAATAACTCCAGATAACTTTTCTTGAATCTCTAGGAGCCAAATAAACCCCTTAGTGGAAAGTATCTTATGATTATTAGGGTTAATGCATTCACCCACATGCCCTAGCTTACTTTAATATAATCACATTTCACTGTAAAAAAATGGGAGGTTGTGTTTCTCCTATAGATGACAGGTTTTACACACACACACACACACACACACTGGTGGAAGGACACCAGGAGGCCCTGGGTGGCTGCCTTGTGAAACCCTTTGTTCTCTTCTTAGCCCTGAAATCACGTATCCTCCCAATGGCTCATTTGGTTCCTCTGTTAAGTGGGTATTGTAAAACTCTCAGCAATTTCACCCCCTATAGGAACAAAAATTGGTTATTGAAGGAAGGGGAAAAGGAGGAGTGAACAAATCTTGTATATTACACTGGTTTGTTGATATCCAAATGCCAACTCTACCTAACCAATGCTTAATTCTCCATATTTAATTTCTCCCATGGAGAAATTAAGTATCATGTTTCTCTTCATTGGGAAGATAATTTTAAGATAAATAAAAATAAAAAAGAACAAGGTAAGAACCAAGGAAGTTATGTGAAACCAAAATCATATGGAATATAGGGCTACAGGTCGTTTGGCTCAAGAATACTCCTGTGGGCACAGTCCTGAGGTGACTTACTTTTGTTAATCCAGAATACCACAAATATGAGCAATACTACCAAGACAGCAACAGGGATTCCAATGGAGACTCCCTTGTTGGTGCTCATCCATGGACCTTGTACCAGCCCCTAAAGAAGCATCAGCAGATCAAAAATAAAATAAAAAACAACAAAATAAAACCATATTATTAGAATTATGCGTAGAACACACTTCCTAAAATAAATTACCCAGATATATTTATTAACATTTGGCTAGTTTGTTATCATGAGGGGTGAGACCAAATGATCTGAAGTTATAATCATATGGTGAAATTCTAAGACAATTTAAAATTCAAATACATTTGGGGTGGTGGAAATGTGTATCTTGCTTGTGATGGTATTTATAAAGGTGTATACATTTGTCAAAACTCAAACTGTACATTTCAAATGAGCCTGTTTTATAATATTTAAATTACAAATACTTTTAAAAATGAATAAGGTATTTCTGTATATACTATTCTTATGATATTAAAACAAAAAAATGTTTTTTCTCATGTAAGTTTGACACATTTTTTAGTTCTGATATATTTTTTAGTTCTGATATTTATATATATATATATATATACACACACACACACACACACACACATTTGTTTGGCTGTACTGCACAATCTAGGGATCTTAGTTCCTCAGCCAGGGATGGATCCTGTGAACCCCTGCATTGGAAGTGTGGAGTCTTACCCACTGGGCTTCCAGGGAAGTCCTTACATTATTTTAAAAGTTAGTTTTTCACTTATCAATTGACATTTTCTTTTCATGTCAGCAAGTACACTGCAGTGCCAACATTGTTAATGGCAATAAATGGGCATGTTTAATTGACTAATCAATCCCTATTATTGAGTATTAAGGTTATTTGAAACATTTTTATGATTATACATAGCAGCAAAGAACATCTTTTCTTATACAACTTCATATATTTGTTCAATTCTCTCTTTAAAGTGGAGTTCAGGAGATTGATTTACTACTAGGACAAAATATATGCTCCTTGGTTTTCAGGATACCTGGGAGACACTGTGACATCTTCAGAGTCAAGACACAAAAAGCCCACGATTTTGCTACTGCCTATTGTGGACTTGCTTCTGTAATGATTCTACTTTTTGCTAAACATACCTGTCCTAAAGGTAAAAAAAAAAAAATCCCACCATTCAGAATATTTGTTTATTTTTTTAATCCAGCATAAATCTAACTGTATAACAATATTACAGTCATTTACACAGTGGCTGTTCTGCTATTTAATAGATATAAACAAATTCTATCCATATTCATCAGATCAATCAGTGCCCATAGCTGATGGGTGAGAGTGGCTAAAATCTTTCATATCATTCCTGTATGGTAGTGTTATCATTGTCACTAAGGTATGCAACATAAAGCCATTGATCTCACACTAAATAACTCCACTTTTTCTGAGCTTGACTTTCTCTTACAATGGCCATGTTGCACTCTCTCACCACTTGCAATCAGGATTACTCTCATGCCTAAACTCTTTTTGTTTGTTGCTTCTAAGAGTTACTTGCACATAGTAAAAAGAAGTTTTTTAACCAAGTGAGCCAAAAGAAAAGATTCTATTGATAAATTCTTCTAACTTACAAAGATCAGACTTTAATGAACATCATGAGACTACAGCTCCTTATATTTTTTCTCAAACTACGTATGAGAACATCCTACAGAATCACAAAGTTGTTCAAGACCTTAGGACCTTAAAAAGTCATCATATGGGGAGGATCAGGGCTTCATAAGTGGCTCATTAGTAAAGAAGCCACCTGCCAAGCAGAATACATGGGTTTGATCTCTGAGTGTGGAAGATTCCCCAGAGAAGGAAATGGCAACCCACCCCAATATTCTTGCTTGGAAAATTTCATGGACAGAGGAGCCTGCAGGTTACCATGGGGTTGCAAAGAATCGGAGAAAACTTAGTCACTAAACACCAGCAACAAATGCGGAGGATTACATATAGAAAGACTCAGCAGTGGGCTCAAAATTTCTCAATAGGAGGACAATTGGGTTGGAAAAAGATATTACAGGGCCTAAGTTTAAGCAAGCACACTTTGATTTGCATAATAGTTTTGGTTGGGATGGCCCCCATTCCACCACGTCAGTTCAAGGCATGCTATTTCTCTAATGATGATCGAAGTTTTCCTTGATATGTAATGTTAATTCACTATCCTTGAATTAATTCACTCTTTTTTCAAATTTTATGGCCAGGAGACATTTTGTAGAATGTTTGTGTGGAGTATAATATCACTTTTTGGATATTTCTAACAAAATAGTGCATCTATATAAATTTTTTTAAATTAATTAAAACATCCTTATTTAAGAGTCAAATTCTTTTCTTCCTTTATTTTATGAATTAGAAAAAATCAACTGTGAACAAGACTTATAATAATAATCTCTAATGAAACTTGCTTCCAAGGAAACATACAAGTGAATCAGGCTAATGAAGTAGGAAGGAGTATGCTTACAACTTGATAGCTACGCCAAAGGGGATCTGGAGACTCTGTCACAGTGTCATTCCATCTGTTCAACAAGAAGGAAAATTTATTAGAATTATAAAAATACTGAATTTTCATTGCAAACATCAAATACATTCACATTGCTTTCTAGTAATTAATAAAAACTTGAATAATCATATGGCCAAATGCTGTAGGCACTGCAGGAGTTAAATCAAATAACTAACATTATTTAATTTAACCTGTAACCCACGCTTCTCAACCATTTTCATCACCCACCCTTCCAAAATGGACACCTTTTTTTTTTTCTATCTTGGAAACAAGTATATGTTCACAGAATGTTTACCTACAATTTTCGAGAAGTTATAGTGGCCCATTCTCAGAACTAGGTTAAAGATTACACTTAAGGTAGGTAACCAGTTTTTTTATGACAGCTATGAAATTGCCAGTGAGTGCTCAGAGGCCACTGCACACCAAACAGCAGAACCACCCTTTTCAAAACAGATGTTACATTGGCTTTACATTTAAAATGTGAGTGAAATGCATTAAGATATCCCAAAGCAGTGGCATCCAACTCCTACATTATGTGCCAATATGCCCAGATATTGATCCAAAAGAGCTTTAGAAAATATGTTACATCAGCCCCAAAGCTAATGTAATATGAGGATATATGTAGAATTTCTAAGGATACCATATGGGCTTCCCTGATGGCTCAGATAATAAAGAATCTGCCTGCAATGCAGGAGACCCAGATTCAACTCCCAGGTCAGGATAATCCCTGGGAGAAGGGAATGGCAACCCACTCCAGTATTCTTGCCTGGAGAATTCCACATACACAGGAGCCTGGTGGGACAGTCCATGGGGTCACAAACAGCTGGACACAACTGAGCAACTAACACATACAGACACACACATACACACACACACAAGGGTGCTATGTACCTGAAATCTTGATATAAAAGAATATTATGCTTTAAAGTTTTGAATGTTCAAATTTTAATAGTGTTTTGAAATATGCCTTTTGTTACACAGAACATATACTGTTGACCTTCCTAAGCAATCTATCTGACATATAGGTCAGACACAGGATTCTTTCTTTACTGAGTATCTATTATATACCAAGACCTTTATATTCTTATACCAATTTTCTTAATCCTATTTTACAGCTGAGGAAGTAGTTCTGAAATGGTTCTAAATTTCCAACTATAGAACAGGACAAGAGCTTCAGTTCATAACCACTACACAAGTTACATTCTCATCCAATGAAAATACTGAAGGTCTTAGAAAGTCCTTAACTACTGACAAAACTTTTGTCATGTCATTTTGCAATGGCAGTGAAAATGAATCCATCATATCCCCTCTAAAGTTTTACACTTTACATATTGTGTTTACATTTTAATTATTCTGACTACTTCTTGGAGAGCCAAAGACAATAGCTATAGTCTAGGCTTTGTGCATGACTTGTATTATAACCTTAGGTAAGTGTTTCAGGTATAGAATGGGTAATTTTGTAAAAGCAGCATGGACTTGAGCAAGATAAAACTTGACTTCAATGTTGATAATGTCCCTCAACAATGTGACCTTGATCAAGGTCCTTTGCATACACATAAATGTATATATTTATGTTTCTAGCTAAGGTAAGCGTTAGAACTATAAGCTGCTGATAGCACCCATCTCAGAAAGCAGTCATATTAGATGATGCTTATAAGGTGCTTAACACCATGTTAAACAAATATCAGCTATTACTATTATGTTATTATATAAAAATAGGAACAATGTGGGGAGAGACACAATGCAATGGACTTTTCAAACATCTTATTTTTCATTCCTCACAAACTTGCAGTGAGGAATGCAACATCTTGCCCATGGGTGCACAGCTAGTAACTAGCAGTTGAACTGAAGACTGTCTGTCTCCAAAACAGTACTAAACAGGCTCCTTAGTCTGGCAAAGGCAAGAAATAAATGTGCCCTGAAAGAATTAAATGAGATAATGTATGACAGTTTTATTTGCACTGTTCGTTTAAGAAGGCCTTCTTATCTCTCCTTGCTATTCTCTGGAACTCTATAATCAGTTCGATATATCTTTCCCTTTCAGTTGGGTATGTCTTCCCTTTCTCCATTTCATTCAAGAATGCGCATGACAAAGGACAGAAATGGTAAGGACCTGACAGAAGCAGAAGAGATTAAAAAGAGTTGGCAAGAATGATGAATGATACAAAAAGGTCTTAATGACTTGGATAACCCTTCCATATGCTAACAAGGTTATGTTCAAAATCCTTAAGCTAGGCTTCAGAAGTACATGAACTGAGGACTTCCAGATGTTCAAGCTAGGTTTAGAAAAGGCAGAGGAACCAGAGATCAAATTGCCAACATTAGGTAGATCATGGATAAAACAAAGTAATTCCAGAAAAACATCTATTTCTGCTTCATTGACTATGCTAAGCCTTTGATTATGTTGTTATTGTTCAGTCACTAAGTCATATCTGACTCTTTGTGACCCCATGGACTGCAGCATGTCAGGCTTCCCTGTCCTTCACTATCTCCCAGAGTTTGCTCAAACGCATGTCCATCGAGTCAGTGATGTTATCCAACCATCTCGCCCTCTGCTGTCTCCTTCTCATCTTGCCCTCAATCTTTCACAGCATCAGGGTCTTTTCCACTGAGTCAGCATTTCACATCAGGTGGCCAAAGTATTGGAGCTTCAGCATCAGTCCTTCCAATGAATATTCAGGTTTGATTTCCTTTAAGATTGATTGGTTTGATCTTCTTGACTTCTTTGATTGTATAGATCACAACAAATTGTGGAAAATTCTTAAAGAGACAGGAGTACTAGACTACCTTACCTGTCTCCTGAGAAATGTGTATGCTGGTCAAGAAGCAACAGTTAGAACTGGACAAGGAGTATGACAAGGCTACATATTGTCATCCTGCTTATTTAACTTGTGTGCAGAGTAAATCATGTAAACTGCCAGACTGAATGAATCACAAGTTGGAATCAAGATTGCCAGGGGAAATGCAACAACCTCAGATATGTAGATGATACCACTCTAATGGCAGAAAGTGAAAAGAAACTAAAGAACCTCTTGATAATGGTGAAGGAGGAGATTGAAAAGGTGGCTTGATATTCAACACTTGAAAAACTAAGCTCATGGCATACAGTTCCATTACCTCATGGCAAATAGAAGGGGAAAAAAGGGAAGTAATGACAGATTTTATTTTCTTGGGCTGCAAAATCACTGTGGATGGTCACTGCGGCCATTAAATTAAAAGATATTTGCTCCTTGGAAGAAAAGCTATGACCAACCTAGACAGCATATTAAAAAGCAGAACATCTCTTTGCTGACAAAGGTAAGTAGAGTCAAAGCTCTGGTTTTTTTTCCAGTAGTCATGTATGCATGTGACAATTGGACCATAAAACTAGCAGTGAAGAATTGATGCTTTTGAACTGTGGTGCTGGAGAAGACTCTTGAGAGTCCCTTGGATTACAAGGAGGTCAAACCAGACAATCCTAAAGGAAATCAATCTTGACTATTCATTGGAAGGACTAAAGCTCAAATACTTTGGCCACCTGATGTGAAGAGCCAGCTTACTGGAAAAGCCCTTGATGCTGGTAAAGACTGAAGGCAAAAGGAAAAGGGGGTGATAAAGGATGAGATGGTTGGATGGCATCACTAACTCAATGAACATGAATTTGAACAAACTCCAGGAGACAGTGAAGGACAGGGAAGCCTGGCATGTTGCAGACTATGGGGCCACAAAGAATCAGACATGACGTAGCTAATGAACAACCACAACAAGTGACAGTTTGCTGGTACATCTGTCTGTCAAAAGGTGGGTGGCAGGCCATATGATGACCAAAATTCCTTCCATACTAAAATTCTTTGTTTTGTGAGGCTTTAACTCACTGAAGTCTGACTTGGGCATTGTGAGGATTTGGCTGGAGAAGCTCAGAGACACTGCCAAGGTGGCAGCAGTCACAGAAGTTGTGGGGACACAGCTGTTCCAATGTCTGATCCATTCCGAAAATCTCTACCTTGACCAGGTTTTAATGACATATTTTAGAGATTGATTCCCAGTGGAATTGGTTCCTCTGTGCATCCTACTGCAGGTCCATTTTCTATTAACCAGCTTCCAGGGATGATTGGCAAAAGGTAGGCCATACTGAGGGTCTGCTACAGATTGGCAGCTCCTGAGCATGATGAGTCATATGCATGAGGAGTCTTCAAAAGCCTGACCTTGTTTGACCGCATCACAGGCACAAGGACACATAAGCCAGCTCTGCATTGCAAAGGAGTTCAGTATGTGCCACATCCCCAAATTTACCACCACAGGTAGCAAGTTAGCTGGGAAAGATGACAGGATTTAGCATCACTTTTCACCATCACAGCAAAGACAAGACAAATCTTACATCTGAAAAGAATATGGATTTTCCAGAATTGGGGAGAGCAGGGAGACTTTTCTGGTGGAATAGCCCAATCCTAGTAGGGCATGACTCTTTGGTTCTCCTGTCCATGTTCTCAACCCATCTCAAAGTGTCCATGTGAAATGAAAGCTTAACAAGGCAGCGGGAGGGCCTGTGGTTCTTTCTATGTAGTTTCTGGAGCTTAGGAGAAACATAAACAAGTGACTAGTCTGGTCTGGGCCAGGTTAATTTGGATTTAAGCCCTTTAAGGCTCTGTCCAGGGAATTAAACCTACTAATAAGTTTAAAGAAAAGGCTGGTTCATTTAATTTAGAGAAATGCAGATGCACATGTGGATGTTCCCGATTCTTACAAGCTAGCTATGTTGCTCAGGTGTGCATATTTCTGGACATGCTAAGTGACAGTCATAGTTGCCACTCTATGTATCACTACCATTTAACTATGTTCCAGTCTTTATCTAATTTAATCCTTGAAAGAATTCTACATCAGTAAAATTCCATCCATTTTACAAAAGATAAACACAGATTCAAAGAGGGTAAGACATTTGTTTAAGTCATATAGCTAATTGGAGTAGCCTTTATAGGTACTCAAGTCAGACCTGTGTTATTACAGAATATGTGCCCTTAACAGTGTGCTAACATTTATCAAAATTTGAAAGCTCCCAGGCTTTCAGGAAAGAAAACAAATTTACCTGTTGAGCAAGAGTATGATGGTGAACAAGTTTTATTTGTTTCATATGGGGTGGTAGGCTTGGTTTCTGCAGCCTGCGTTGGAGAAGATGAAGGTACTGAAATGATAAGAATGGAAGAATGTTGTTCAATTCATGGAGGAAAATTTCCAACTCCAGCAAAAAATAGCAAACAAAACTAAAATTAGGAATTACCCTTTGACTCTTTCTTAGAGAAGTATTCAAGGATGGCCTTGAGACATTACCCTGCCATATATGTGTTTCATTATCATGAATAAATATTACCTAGATAATGATCTGAAGAGCTTATCAATAGAATCAATATTACCTAGATAATGATCTGAAGAGCTTATCAATAGACAGAATCATTTCTCCTTTTATACTCTTAGTATCCTCTTAAAACCTATCAACAGAGCATCGTATATAGGACACTCAATTAAGTGTTTATTCATACCAAACTTCTATTCATACCAATGACATTTCAATTCTGTGGAGCATGGCTTTGGGGCTGGCACTAACCCACCTTGTTCACAAGAACCCCGATCTTGATTTCCTGACCTTATTCAAGTTCCTAATTACCCATCTACATCTTTCCAGGGAGATGTACACATTGACCAGCACAGAAAACATACTGAGATTATTCAATTTCTTGAAGTCACTTTATGGAGTCAGTACTGTCCACTGTCTGAGTCTTGGTAATAAGCCTCAAAGCAATGTTCCTGGTACCCTGGCTCCTTCTGCAGTTGTGTTCTGATCACTCCTTTCATAAGACTGATTTCATATGTTATCTGACTCATCTTCTATTTCTCACCAGAAAACTTTACTGGGAATTCTCGGGGCTATGTTTCCTTTTTCCTTTCTTGAAATCTCTCCTTTATTTTCTATCAAACATCTCATCTGACCTGCAGAGTTGACCAGTTGCCTCTTAATAAGATTTTTTATATCCCCTCCTCTGAGAGCATCACAGAATTTTAGAGCAAGGCAGTGGTGCTGGCTGAACAAGAGTTCCCAAACCTAGGCTTTCCCTATTGCCTCTCATTGGTCTTCTTTCCACTTTCTCACCATGGACTTCACATTTCAACATTACCTGTTCTCTTGTTCTGATCTATCTTTTGTTTTCTGTGAAAATTTTTGTTTTTATGGGAGTTTTTTGGTCATTGTTGTTGGTGGTGTATTTATTTTCTTTTTTTTTTTTTGGTTTTGCTTTTGTCTAATGCTCAAATTTGTAACAGGATATGGCTCTCTTTAGGAATTAAGAACAGGACAATAAAAGAAAATCAAAAGATCACAGTCTTCATTCAACTTAAATCTGTGCAGAAGACCTGTTGATCTTAACTTCTATCTGTAGTTTTGGTCTTTGTGGGCATTTTTCTGTTCTCCTGTTCTCCTAGGACTTTAATTCCAACCAGTTCAGGAGTATTCCAGGTGACTAGCATGGACAGGGGCACAGAGCACAGAGAGGGAATGAGTGTAAATACAAATGCCCCTGCTATAGATCTGTTCCAGTGCTAACGTCCTTTCTATATTGTAAAGTTCAACTCTAAACTCAAACTCACTAGGAAACTATCAGGACATGTATAAGACTCAACTAATACTACCCCTAGGAGGTCACATGAACATATGCACCAACACTTCCCTTCTGAACTTCTGCTTTAAACAAAGGCCATAACTTACACATGTCCCTCAAAACAGGAGCTCTAATCCATCCACCTCAGCAGGCACAAACAATTAAGCTAAATCAATATTGAAAAAGTCAACAGATGCTCTAGTGCATTTTTCTTGCAAACTTTTATGGCTGTAAAAATCCCACTTTCAACCTAAAGACCTCCTTCCAAATTCAACTTGAAGAAAATCCTTCAGATCCCTCCTCACGGAATACACACATGGATCAACAGGGGTGAAGGGAAATCAATGTGTTCCCTCAGACATTTTGGCTAAGAGTTTGTGATATTTCTGTTTCTCTTCAGTTCCAGAGCCACTTCAAAGTGCCAAAGGGTTGTGGAGGCTTTGAGAATCTCCACATAAAAGTTACCTTTTTAATCCTAAAGAGAGAAAGTTTGAACCCAAACATGTCCACAAAATGAGAAGTTATTTCCCCACCTGTAATTCAAAAATATTCTCCATTTATATTAATCCTAAACTATTATCTAACAGAAATTTGAAGTATGAACACTGTAGCCTGAATTGGAAAAAAACAAATGTATGCATTCTAAATTGCATAATACTTAAATCTGATGTTTACTTTGTCATCAGTATAAATGGCGTTCCTCTGATACATGAACAAAGGAGGTTAGAAGCAAAATGTGTAAGTCACTGACACCCTGAAAAAGCAGGGTAATTGTATGAAAGCTTTTCCAGTGAGGATGTCAGATCAGAACAAACTCATCCAAACAGAAACTCTATGTTCAGTATAGAATGCAGCAAAGGCCAACATTCAAATTAACGGGCACAATCTAGACCCAACCATTTTCTATTCATATGAATGAACAGAAACAATGAACTCAGACTCTGTGCCTCAGTCCTCAGGGATATAAAGTAGGATTGACTCACACTGACAGTGGGTAGGGTTGTCATAAAAATTAAGTGGCTTAATAGTTGTAAAGCAGTTAGCATGTTTCCTAACACAGGAAACAGAGTAAGCATTAACTTCACTGAAATCTTATCCTCATGTGTTGGGTTAGGCTTTAGAATGAATAAATGATCTCTATTCAGAGATCCTTGAAAGGGCAGAATCTCATTCACCAGGCTCTGTTCTGGCATCCTTATTTTTCCCTCACAATTCTGTGTTCAAATGAGCCATTCTCCTTAGATGTCCGAGATCAGTGATCTGAGTTTTGTTTCGTTTTGTTTTGTTTTGTATTAATGAATTTCTTGAGAGTCTGATAAAAAGCCTTAGGTCTTCACTCTGTAAATGCTTGTAGATATAAAAGATGAATATAACAGGGGACAGGGGATTCACAGACTCTGTAGAGCTAGGTTTGGAGGCCTGTTAAGAATCTTTACTGTAGATTGTACATCTGACTTAACACAGCGCTCTGCATAGTCAATACCCTCTCCTTTAAAGCCTAAAGGATCAGAAGCACATCTGTTTACCTGGCTGGAAGTCCTCTGTGGGAGTTGCCATCAGAAGAGCAGAGGTAGAAGCCTTTGTTGTCGTTGGAACAGTGGTGGACCTCGTGATTGTTGAAGTAGTGGTGGCAGTTGTTACTGGAGTAGTAGTGGTGGTCATTTTTGGAATAGTGGTGGCTGTCACTGGAGTACTGGTGATGGTGGTTGTTGAATCAGTAGTTTCTGTCTGATTAGTTTCTGTCATTGTTGGAGTACTGGCCTCGTTATTTCTCTTGGAGGTGTAGTAGTCATGGTCGCTTTTCTTTGAGTAGTAGTGGTGGGTCCTGTTCTTTGAGTAGTGGTAGTGCTGGGAGTTGTTGGAGTAGTGGTTGTTGTTGTTGGAGTTGGAGCTAGAAATTAACATGAAAGCAAGGATTCAGTAAGCTGCAGGTAACAAGAGCCATGTGCTGGGTCTGTTCAACAACATGACCAAGGAGACTGTCCCCAGGTAGAATTCAGTGTTTATTTCCCATGAACTCCAAATTCTCATCATTGGTCAGCTAGAATCTGTGACAAGCAGGGAGTGAAGACATGGTCACATGCAGGAAACAGCTGCACTGAAAGGATGAAATTTCAGGAGGTGTTGAAAGGAAAACTGACATATGGGATTTGTATTGAAGCACTTTGTAAAGACTAGTCGTGCATACCAAATCTATGTATCTTCAAAAACATCTGTGAGAAAGAGAAAATGTCTCGAACCCGAAACCATCTTTACCCTCTCAGTGGTGTACACCTAGGACCTAAATAGTAGTTCCCAAGAACCAAAATATTTACCAGATAAATAGCATTCAGTTTGATCAGTCCTGGGGGTACTTTTCCCAACAGAAAATGAAAGTGAAGTCGCTCAGTCGTGTCCGACTCTTTGTGACCCCATGGACACCAGGCTCCTCCATCCATGCTGGAGTGGGTTGCCATTTCCTTCTCCAGGGAACTTCCCGACCCAGGGATCGAACCTGGGTCTCCCACATTGTAGACAGATGCTTTACTATCTGAACCACCAGGGAAGTCACAGAACTACATCTTAAACACAGATTAATTTAAACCATTAACATATACTCAATAACACAAATGCATTTTGAATCTGGTTAGAAGACAGACTGGATGCTTTAAAGTTCCTTTCTACCTAAGAGATAATAACAACAGGTAATAACTTTGACTCTTTCCAGAGTCTGAAATGGTATAGGATTCCAAACCACTTACTGAAGTCCTCAGAGTTACCCAGAGAAAGAATTGGAACTAAAATTAAAACAAAACACAGTGCCTGACACAAAAGCAGAAATTGTAGGGTTGAATAAAAAATAAGTACTTTTTTTTCTCACCAAGCATTTTTTTGCACAGAAGTATTCTTAAATTTCAACTCTACTAACTATGAATTGGAACCTCAAGTCACTTAAATAGGGGGAAATTGATGCGAAAACTATTTTGAGGGATTCAAGTCAACTTAATTTGGATACTAGTTAATTTTTGCTTAAAAAAGAAAAACTGTTTTTCAACAGGTATTTGTGAGTTCTATTATGTATAAGGCATTATAAAATTTTAGGCTTTGGGGGGTCCTGAGATCTTGGTGGTAATTGCTCTAATCTGTCAGTGTGAAAACAACCATAGACACAATGTAAACAAATGGATATGGCTATGTTCCAATAAAACTTTATTTATAAAGCTGTTGGTGAGCCTGTTTTATAATCTGACCTGGCCCTGGAGCTACAGTTTGCTGACTCTGGTCTAACAGTGTAGTCAGAGGTTTTGACAAAGAGAGCAATCTCAATCCCCTCTGTTCAGTCTGAAATCAAATCTAGACAAAAAAAAAGGAAGTAAGCAAAAAATCCGATAAAGGACTGTAACAAGGAGGAACCTGAATTGGCTTGTTTAACTGTGTGTCTTCCTTGTTTGTAAATATTTCCTGAGGAAGAAGCTAGGAAGCTAAGGGTAGAAGAAGATGCTGAGGAAGAGCCCTAACAGAAGGTTGGAAAGTAAGCTCATTCTGTGAAAAGTACAAGAAAATTTAAGCAAAGAATTGAATTGGAGGTGGAGTCACTTTGGCTCAGTTATGGACCAGTTTCCCGCTGTACAGGGCAGTGAATTTAAATATTCATCTATTAAACACTATAAAAGTCCCCTACTAAATTTTTTCTGTATCATTGAAAAAATATTCAGCCAGACCAATCATACAATTTTACAACTCTAAAAAAAATCTCTTCTCCACATGCAACCTCCTTACCTATGTCTCTCAGTTCAGTTCAGTTCAGTCGCTCAGTTGTGTCCGACTCTTTGCAACCCCATGAATTGCAGCACGCCAGAACTCCCTGTCCATCACCAACTCCCGGAGTTCACTCAGACTCACGTCCATCGAGTCAGTGATGCCATCCAGCCATCTCATCCTCTGTTGTCCCCTTCTCCTCCTGCCCTCAATCCCTCCCAGCATCAGTCTTTTCCAATGAGTCAACTTTTCGCATGAAGTGGCCAAAGTACTGGAGTTTCAGCTTTAGCATCATTCCTTCCAAAGAACACCCAGGCCTAATCTCCTTCAGAATGGACTGGTTGGATCTCCTTGCAGTCCAAGGGACTCTCAAGAGTCTTCTCCAGCACCACAGTTCAAAACCTATGTCTCTAGCACCAGCCTATTTTCCTTAAATTACTTCCTAGATGTACTTTCCTCAGAGTCAGCTATTTGCTGTATCAAACTTGACCTTATTTTACTTTCCTTCAAGGACACAAGCCAAGTACAAAAGAGAGGAGATTGTAATGTAATATCAAGCTCATTTAAATTAAACAAGAGACATAGCTCAAGAAGGCCAGGGGCATTGGGTTCTGTTGTCAATGGAAGACCTTAGTGGGAGAACATTTATTAGGAAGGAGCACCAGAAACTAGGAAATCCTGAAGAACTTGATCCTTTCATCAAACAGTAAGGAAAATTAGAATATCTACCTCAAGATGGAAAAATGTAAACTTCCCAGTTTTTTGAATTTCACGAAATTTTTAAAAGCCACAGGTCAACAGCTATTGAGATGCAAATGTTCTCATAGAGTGATAAGGCTATTTTAAATTTAAAACTAGCAATTTAATGATCAGGGGTGAAACATGTTTCAAAAAATCCAAGACAGAGCAGAGGGAAGGGGTGAAACTATATAGGCTCATATATTGTGGCTCAGCTGGTAAAGAATCCGCCTGCAATATGGGAGACCTGGGTTTGATCCCTGGGTTGGGAAGATCCCCTGGAGAAGGGAAAGTCTACCCACTCAAGTAGAGCGGAGGCTGTGTGGTGCTGGAGCAACTTTGAGGAGATACCCCACTTCCAAGAACAGAGAAGTCCCATCAAGATGGTAGGTGCTGGAGCAGTGGCTGCGTGGCACTGGAGTGACTTTGAGGAGATACCCCATGTTCAAGGGCAAAGGAAAAGCCCGAGCAAGATGGTAGGAGGGGTGAAATCTCATTTAGAATCAAACCCCATACCCACCAGGAACACTCAGAGGACTCAAACAAACCTTGTGTGCACCAGGACCCAGAGACCCCACAGAGACAGAGAAAAAACTGTGTTTGAGTATCTCCTGTAGAGGTATGGGTCAGCAGTGGGCTGCTGCAGGGGCAGGGGCTCTGGGGGCAGCAGACCTGGGTATGGCATAAGCCATCTTGGAGGAGGTTGCCATTAACCCCACCATAGAGCTGCCAGACTTACACAGGACTGGGAAATAGACTCTTGTTTTGAGGGCTCAAACAGAACCTTGTGCACACCAGGACCCAGGAGAAAGGAGCAGTGACCCCACAAGAAACTGACCCAGACTTGCCAGTGAGTATCCAGGAGTCTCCAGGGGAGGCGTGGGTTGGTGGTGGCCTGCTGCAGGGCTGGGGACACTGAGAATAGCAGTGTATGCAAGGAACCTTTTGAAAGAGGTCACCATTATCCTCATTACCTCCACCATAGTTTGCCCCAGGTAATTAACAGAGATGGAACACAGCCAACAACATCAACAGAAAATTGGATTAAAGATTTACTGAACATGGCCCTGCCCATCAGAACAAGACCCAGTTTTGCCTCAGTCAGTCTCTCCCATCAGGAAGCTTCCATAAGCCTCTTATCCTTCTCCATCAGAGGGCAGACAGACTGGAAACCACAATCACAGAAAACTAACCAATCTGATCACATGGACCACAACCTTGTCTAATTCAATGAAACTATGAGCCATGCCATGTAGGGCCACCCAAGACGGACGAGTCATGGTGGAGAGTGCTGACAAAACGTGGTCCAGTGGAGAAGAGGATGGCAAACCACTTCAGTATTCTTTCCATGAGAACCCCCTCAACAAAATGAAAAGGCAAAAAGATAGGACACTGAAAGAAGAACTCCAGAGGTCAGTAGGTGCCCAATATGCTACTGGAGAAAGTGGAGAAATAACTCCAGAAAGAATGAAGAGATGGAGCTAAAGCAAAAACAACGTCCAGATGTGGATGTGACTGGTGATGGAAGTAAAGTATGATTCTGTAAAGAGCAATATTGCATAGGAACCTGGAATGATAGGTCCATGAATCAGGGCAAATTGGAAGTGGTCAAACAGGAGATGGCACAAGTAAACGTCAACACTTTAGGAATCAGTGAACTAAAATGGACTGGAATGGGTGAATTTAACTCAGATAACCATTATATCTTCTACTGTGGGCAGGAATCCCTTAGAAGAAATGGAGTACCCATCATAGTCAACAAGAGTCCAAAATGCAGTACTTGGATGCAATCTCAAAAACAACAGAATGATTTCTGTTAATTTCCAAGGCAAACCATTCAATACCACAGTAATCCAAGTCTATGCCCTGACCAGTAATGCTGAAGAAGCTGAAGCTGAACGGTTCTATGATTACTGACAAGACCTTCTAGAACTAACACCCCAAAAAGATGTCCTTTTCATTATACGGGACTGGAATGCAAAAGTAGAAAGTCAAGAAATACCTGGAGTAACAGGAAAATTTGGCCTTGGAGTACAGAATAAAGCAGGGCAAAGGCTAATTGAGTTTTGCCAAGAGAACGCACTGGTCATAGCAAACACCCTCTTCCAACAACACTCTACACATGGACATCACCAGATGGTCAATACTGAAATCAGATTGATTATATTCTTTGCAGCCAAAGATGGAGAAGCTCTATACAGTCAGCAAAAACAAGACTGGGAGCTGACTGTGGCTCAGATCATGAACTCCTTAATGCCAAATTCAGACTTAAATTGAAGAAAGTAAGGAAAACCACTAGACCATTCAGGTATGACCTAAATCAAATCCCTTATGATTATTCGGTGGCAGTGAGAAATATATTCAAGGGATTAGATCTGATAGACAGAGTGCCTGAAGAACTATGGATGGAAGTTTGTGACATTATACAGGAGGCAGGGATCAAGACATCCCTAAGGGGAAAAAAATTCAAAAAGGCAAAATGGTTGTCTGAGGAGACCTTACAAATAGCTGAGAAAAGAAGAGAAGCAAAAAGCAAAGGAGTAATGGAAAGATATACCCACTTGAATGCAGAATTCCAAAGAATAGCAAGGAGAGATAAGAAAGCCTTCCTCAGCGATGAATGCAAAGAAATAGAGGCAAACAATAGAATGCGAAAGACTAGAGATCCCTTCAAGAAAAGTAGAGATACCAAGGGAACGTTTCATGCAAAGATGGGCATAATAAAGAACAGAAATGTTATGGACCTAACAGAAGCAGAAGATATTAAGAAGAGGTGGCAAGAAAACACAGAACTATATGAAAAAGATATTCATGACTCAGATAATCAGGATGGTATGATCACTCACCTAGAGCTAAACATCCTGGAATGTGAAGTCAAGTGAGCCTTAGGAAGCATCACTGCAAACAAAGCTAGTGGAGGTGATGGAATTCCAGTTGAGCTATTTTGAATCCTAAAAGATGTTGCTGTGAAAGTGCTGCACTCAATATGCCGAAAACTCAGCAGTGGCCACAGGACTGGAAAAGGTCAGTTTTCATTTCAATCCCAAAGAAAGGCAATGCCAAAGAATGCTTAAACTCAATGCACAATTGCACTCATTTCACACGCTAGTAAAGTAATGCTCAAAATTCTCCAAGCCAGGCTTCAACAGTACATGAACTGTGAATTTCCAGATGATCAAGCTGGATTTAGAAAAGGCAGAGGAACCAGAAATCAAATTGCCAACATCCTTTACATCATCAAAAAAAGCAAAAGAGTTCCAGAAAAACATCTACTTCTGCTTTAATAGAACATCTACTATTCCAAAGCCTTTGACTGTGTGGATCACAACAAACTGTGGAAAATTCTTCAAGAGTTGGGAATACCAGACCACCTGACCTGCCTCCTGAGAAATCTGTATGCAGATCAGGAAGCAACAGTTAGAACTGGACATGGAACAACAGACTGGTTCCAAATAGGATAAGGAGTACATCAAGGCTATATATTGTTACCCTGCTTATTTAACTTATATGCAGAATACATCATCAGAAATGCTGGACTGGAGGAAGCACAAGCTGGAATCAAGATTGTGGGGAGAAATATCAATAACCTCAGATATGCAGATGACACCACCCTTACGACAGAAAGCCAAGAAGAACTAAAGAGCCTCTTGATGAAAGTGAAAGAGGAGAGTGAAAAAGTTGTCTTAAAACTCAACATTCAGAAAACTAAGATCAAGGCATCTGGTCCTATAACTTTATGGCAAATAGATGGGGAAATAGTGGAAACAGTGACAGACTTTATTTTTGGGGGCTCCAAAATCACTGCAGATGGTGACTGCAGTCATGCATAAAATTATAAGACACTTGCTCTTTGGAAGAAAATGTATGACCAATTGAGACAGCATATTAAAAAGCAGAGACATTACTTTGCCAGCAAAGGTCCATCTAGTCAAAGCTATGGTTTTTCCAGTAGTCATGTATGGATGTGATTTGGACTGTAAAGAAAGCTGAGCACTGAAGAACTGATGCTTTTAAACTGTGGTGTTGGCAAAGACTCTTGAGAATCTCTTGGACTTCAAGGGGATCCAACCAGTCCATCTTAAAGGAAATCAATCCTGAATATTCATTGGAAGGACTGATGCTGAAGCTGAAACTCCAATACTTTGGCCACCTGATGCGAAAAGTTAACTCATTTGAAAAGACCCTGATGCTGGGAAGTATTGAAGGTGGGAGGAAAAGGGGACAACAGAGGATGAGATGGTTGGATGGCATCACCGACTCAATGAACATGAGTTTGCATAAACTCCTGGAGTTGGTGATAGACAGGGAGGCCTGGTGTGTTGCAGTCCATGGGGTGGCAAAGAGTTGGACATGACTGAGCTACTGAATTGAACTGAACAATGTATACGCAACAAGACTGTGTTGACTGTTGTCAAAGTATCTATTTTATATATGTGAAATTCTTTATAAGTCTTAAAAGGTTAAGAAAGAACATTTAAAAATTCTTTTAAGATATGATCTAGAGAAAAGAGCAGTTCTTCAAGTGGAATAAATTTAGCTCCATAGAAATGTTCACTATACCTCAGAGTGCATTTTCATTAAGCAACTAGAACTCCTGAAGCACTGTTTTAGGAGATGCTGACTGGAAAGATCCTCTAGCCTATGATCCTGAATCAAGATTAGTTTTAATATTCCACTCCACACAAATACAAGTTATTCTACTGAAGTTATTAGAAAACAAAACTATAAGAACCTCCTGTTTCCCTATTAAAGGAAGAGGAAGTTAATACCAAACAGAAACTCCTATCTCTGGGAACCTACAGTAAGTGATCAAAAAAAGTAGGAAGACAAACTCACCTGGCCTTATACTCAACTCTTGAATGATTTTTATATCATTGAAACACCCTCTTTTCTCAATACGGCAGCAATACAAGCCACTGTCAGATGGGACAGTATTCTCTATGGTCAAAGACAAATCCCTTCCACCAATATTTCCTTTTAGCTGATAACGTCTGTACATCTGAACAATGACTTTGTATCCATCAGTCCAGATAATGTTACTTCCGCAGCTCAGCAAAGAACATGCCCCTTGGCCCCAGCATGCAGTTGTGATTTCTCCAGTATATGAGCAGGGTAGCCTGGCAATGGCACCCCACTCCAGTACTCTTGCTTGGAAAATCCCATGGACGGAGGAGCCTGTTAGGCTGCAATCCATGAGGTCACTAAGAGTCGGACACGACTGAGCGACTTCCCTTTCACTTTTCACCTTCATGCATTGGAGAAGGAAATGGCAACCCACTCCAGTGTTCTTGCCTGGAGAATTCCAGGGACGGGGGAGCCTAGTGGGCTGCCGTCTATGGGGTCGCACAGAGTCGGACACGGCTGAAGTGACTTAGCATAGCATAGCATAGCCTGACAGGCTGACCCGCTACTCCAGTCACTCGATGGTAAGAGGTTACACCATCTGTAAATAAAGAGAAACCAGAGCATGAGAATATGAGGTCTACATATTCTAATTTTAATAATTTTAATTTTTTTCATATATTTGGTTTGAAATTATGTGACTGTATCTTGAGTTTTTAGAATTTAGTATAAGCAAATTTCCATGTTAACATGTTCTTCAGCAGCATCACTATTTACTAGATATGATTGAAGATGAAAGATCATATAAACATTTTTATCAATTGATGAAAATGTCCTATGCTTCCCAATAGGACAGATTTTCTAGAGAAAATATCAGGACAAAGGTCAGATATATATGTTCAGCCGTTTTGGTGAATATGATCAAACTTTTCTCCAAAAGATTTGATTGAAACAAATGACATCTAGTAATGCATGAGCATGTGGATAGTCATCCTGTATTTGACAGGTATCCGTTTATTAAATATGTAAAACACACTGGTGGCTTCCTTTCTCCTAGATTCAATCACTGTCTTAACTGAAATCTGCTTTAAAAACTCTATTGCATTCAAAGTTTTGATTTTCAATTTTTATTTGAATTTTCCAATGGCCATTGAACATAGTCACTTCATAATACCCTCTCTTATTTAAATTTTAAAAAACAGGTCTAATATCTTATTAAACATCATTGACTAAAAGGCAGAAGTCTTGTAAACTCTTTAGAAGTCAGTTTTTAGTAAAATGGGTTTATAATACTTTTAGGAGAAATCGAGTCTTATGGGCTTTAGGGTCATTCCAAAAAATTCAAGCAAGGATCCTTTCTTGAGCTATGTGCAATGAATCAGTCCACTTACCCAGGCAAAACCAAAAAATTGGAGAATATTCAGTAAAATACTAAATTGTACCTCTTAGAAACAAACATGCAGGAAAACTCTCACCTGTGGCAGTGGCTTAAAAACCGTGAATTGGCAAAAAGTTCCTAAAAGAAATATGAGATTTAACAGCTAATCATAGTCAGGACTTCCCTGGTGGCTCAGACAGTAAAAAGCGTCTTCCTACAATGCAGGAGACCTGGGTGCAATCCCTGGGTCAGGAAGATCCCCTGGAGAAGGAAATGGCAACCCCCTCCAGTACTCTTGCCTGGAAAATCCCATGGACGGATGGAGGAGCCTGGTAGGCTACCGTCCATGGGGTCGTAAAGAGTCCGACACAACTTCACTTTCACTCTTCATAGTTAGGACTGGGCTCTGAGTCTAGGAAGTACTTTGGGAATAAGACACTCATTGTTATATAGTATAAGAGTATTTTCTTCACTGGAATTCTGATAATATTTAATTTTGCTTAATATCATTTTGGGATCACAAAGCTAATACATATTAATTTTTAAAATTTGTTATAGAAGTATAATTTTAAATTGTACTTTTACTCATATTCCACCTGTAAAGATTGTTTTTAAATTTTAGGATATATCTATCACTAATTTTCTCCCCTATCTCATAGAATGTTTTGAATTAAAATATTTTATCTATTAAGAAAAAAATTTCCCATACAGCACAGATGAGGAATCTTAGTTCCCCAAAGAGGGATGGAACCCACACCCACTACATTGGAAGCATGGAGTCTTAAGCCACTGGAAAAGAGGGAAGGTCATTCTCCTTCCCATCCATCCCCATTTCTTCTTCCCGTTCCCTTCCATGCCGTGATAACAATGGTTGCTGTTTACTACATACACATGAGAAGTTCATGCATAAACATGAACAACACAAATGGCAGCAGATGCATATGTGCTGTATCATGCCTTGTTCATCTAGCTATTGATTTTATAATTCTCAGTGTTTAAGCAATTTCTTTGGCTTAAGGTTTCAGCCTTGTTCTTTGCTCACCAGTTGACCCCATTATTTTTAAACGATGCCCTAGAAATCTACCCTGCTCGACCATACTTACATATCCGCTATATTCCCCCATCCTCAGGGCTTCCAAAGCACAGCCCACCTGTGCACCTACCTGTCAGAAGGAGTAGGAGGCCCAGGATGGCTACCCAAGGCTGCATGATGCTACTGGCCTGAAGGAAAGTGAAGGTTGACTGGTTTGTACGCTCCCAGGCAGATGGTATCAGGTTGGACACCACTAGATGGCTTTCCAGGGGTTCTAAATAGCTCAGGTTCCTTAGGCCTCAGCACAGAAAAAATTGAGCCAGAGCCTGAGGAGTGATAGATGAGAAGTGATCCATTAAAATAGGATGCTTGTAAGACTTACAAGGAGACAGGTGAGCATTGTGCTGCCTCAAGTACTTAGTGGGTTACATTTGTATAATCAAAGGAAGAAAGAGAGGGGAGAAGACCACCTTCTTTTTCACTGTTAGTCTTCTTGGATGGGAGAATGTTGATCCTGTGTGGTGCATCCAGCACTGTCATGGCACTACGGAAAAATTAGTCCAGGTCTCAGGACAATGAGGGTTGTTCAGTTTGAAATGTCACATATCCATCTCTAGCAAATGTTTTAATCTCTACAAATATCAGTTTCTTCTCTTTTATAATGAATGTAATAATAGAATCACCCCAAACATTTGGACATGGGTTCACAATAAGATAATGCTCTGAAAGCATCAAACCAAGCCCTTTCCTATAATAAACACTCAGTAACTATTGTTTATTATCAACGACTCCAAGAATAATATTGATAGCTCAGAATGCTCCTCTATGAGATGATACATATGAAAGCTTTGGTATAGAGGCAAGTCCTTATTCAGCACTTACACTGTATCATCACAGTAATGATTATTTGATCAGAGGGAGGTGCCAGTGATCAGACACCAATCCCCACCGAGGCATCTGTAGGTCCACCCAGCCCCACATTTCCAAATTCCTGTTAGACATCACCCAGGGGCACTTACTTCAAACTCAAGATCACCCAAATAATTTTCATTCTTCCTTCTGGGGTTCCTTTACCAGTGAGCCCATCACAACACCTACAATCCCAAGTACAGAGAATCAGTCATCCTTCCCTCTTACTCCAGTCACCAGCTCCTCTCAGTTCCAAGTCCTAAATGGCTCTGATTCTGTCCCTTCTTTGCTGTTACTGCTGCCATCATTCTAGCTGACACACTCCTCTCCTGTCTGAATAACAACAGCAGGAGCCTCCTGGGGAGCCTCTCTGCCTCCAGGTTTACTCCCCTCCAATACAGCTTCCACAGTCTTGCCAGTACAATATTTCCAAAGACAGAGCTGAAAGTGCCATTCTCTTCTCCAAACACGTGAACAGTTTCTTAGGAACCTAGGGTCAAATCTAAATTCCTCAGTCCATCAATCAAAGCCTTTAAGAACCTAGGCTACTTCTAGCTTCCTGTCTCCATTAGATTAAACTAGACTCCTAAACAATCACAGAGATTCCATGCTCCTATAAGTCACCCTATCCCTGCTCAGACTGTTACTCTGCCTGTTCACTCTGCTCAATGAAATGCTCTCATCCATGAAGAGCCAATTCAAGGATCTTTGGGAGAAATCATCCTGGCCCTCCTTTCCCAGTTAGACTCCTTCTCTCCTTCCTTTGTGTCCCCAGGGCACCTCTTCACACTTCTACCCCAAAACAAAGCCCACTGAGTGGTTATTTGCTCCACCCAAGCCTGTGTATCCCACACCTTTATGGACAGAGGTCAAGATTTCCTCATTTTGATATGTTGTGGTCCTTGCATAGAGAAGCAACCAGGTAAGCCATGCTTAATGAATCATAGATTCAAAAGGCCTTTACCAAGTATCATGCTACATATTTCTATCTATCCAAATGAAGTCCCAAGAAAAAGATATACAATCTCATCTCCAACCACTTTTCCTTCTAAGAATCCCTTGATTTGAGGGAAAGGCCAGCTTGCTCAGACCATGGAGCTTCATCTGGTTTTGTAAAACAGAGAGATACGGTAAGAGAACAAATGCTCCTAAGAGTTCCTCATGCCCACTTTTCCACCTTCCAACCCTGAGACCAAGAAAATCCTATTGTAACAGACAGAGTGCCTGATGAACTATGGACGGGGGTTCGTGATGTTGTAAAGGAGACAGGAATCAAGACCATCCCCAAGAAAAAGAAATGCAAAAAAGCAAAATGGCTGTCTGAGGAGGCTTTACAAATAGCTGTGAAAAGAAGGGAAGCGAAAAGCAAAGGAGAAAAGGAAAGAATTACCCATTTGAATGCAAAGTTCCAAAGAATAGCAAGGAGAGATAAGAAAGCCTTCCTCAGCGATCAATGCAAAGAAACAGAGGCAAACAATAGAATGGGAAAGACTAGAGATCACTTCAAGATAATCAGAGATACCAAAGGAACATTTCATGCAAAGATGGGCTCAATAAAGGACGAAATGGTATAGACCTAACAGAAGCAGAAGATATTAAGAAGAGGTGGCAAGAATACACAGGAGAACTGTACAAAAAGATCTTCATGACCCAGATAATCACGATGGTGTGATCACCTAGAGCCAGACATCCTGGAATGTGAAGTCAAGTCGGCCTTAAGAAGCATCACTACAAACAAAGCTAGTGGAGGTGATGGAATTCCAGTTGAGCTATTTCAAATTCTGGAAGATGATGCTGTGAAAGTGCTGCACTCAATATGCCAGCAAATTTGGAAAATTCAACAGTGGCTACAGGATTGGAAAAGGTCAGTTTTCATTCCAATCCCAAAGAAAGACAATGCCAAAGAATGCTCAAATTACTGCACAATTGCACTCACCTCACAAACTAGAAAGTAATGCTGAAAATTCTCCAAGCCAGGCTTCAGCAATGCGTGAATTGTGAACTTCCAGATGTTCAAGCTGGTTTTAGAAAAGGCAGAGCAACAAGAGATCAAATTGCCAACATCTGCTGGATCATCGAAAAAGCAAGAGAGTTCTAGAAAAACATCTATTTCTGCTTTATTGACTATGCCAAAGCCTTTGACTATGTGGATCACAACAAACTGTGGAAAATTCTGAAAGAGATGGGAATACCAGACCACCTGACCTGCCTCTTGAGATACCTGTATGCAGGTCAGGAAGCAACAATTAGAGCTGGACATGGAACAACAGACTGGTTTCAAATTGGAAAAGGAGTACATCAAGGCTGTATATTGTCACCCTGCTTATTTAACTTCTATGCAGAGTACATCATGAGAAATGCTGGGCTGGAGGAACCATAAGTTGGAATCAAGATTGCCGGGAGAAATATCAATAACTTCAGATATGCAGATGATACCACCCTTATGGCAGAAAGTGAAGAAGAACTAAAGAGTGTCTTGATGAAAGTGAAAGAGGAGAGTGAAAAGTTTGGCTTAAAGCTCAACATTCAGAAAACTAAGATCATGGCATCCAGTCCCATCACTTTATGGCAAATAGATGGGGAAACAGTGGCTGACTATATTTTTATGGGCTCCAAAATCACTGCAGATGGTGACTGCAGCCATGAAATTAAAAGATGCTTACTCCTTGGAAGGAAAGTTATGACCTACCTAGATAGCATATTAAAAAGCAGAGACATTACTTTGTCAACAAAGGTCCATCTAGTCAAGGCTATGGTTATTCCAGTGGTCATGTATGGATGTGAGAGTTGGACTATAAAGAACGCTGAGTGCTGAAGAATTGATGCTTTTGGACTGTGGTGTTGGACAAGACTCTTGAGAGTCCTTTGGAATTCAAGGAGATCCAACCAGTCCATTCTAAAGCAGATCAGTCCTGGGTG
Organism: Bubalus bubalis; assembly: GCF_019923935.1. NCBI lineage: Eukaryota > Metazoa > Chordata > Mammalia > Artiodactyla > Bovidae > Bubalus > Bubalus bubalis. The sequence continues at coordinate 42,761,946 of NC_059165.1, read as the reverse complement.
TTCATTGGTAGGACTGATGTTGAAGCTGAAACACCATTACTTTGGCCACCTGATGCGAAGAGCTGACTCATTTGAAAGGACTCTGATGCTGGGAAAGATTGAGGCAGGAGGAGAAGGGGACAACAGAGGATGAGATTGTTGGATGTCATCAATGATTCAATGGACATGAGTTTGGGTGGACTCGGGGAGTTGGTGATGGACAGGGAGGCCTGGCGTGCTGCGGTTCATGAGGTGGCAAAGAGTCGGACACGACTGAGTGACTTAATTAAACTGAACTGAAGAACCTCAAGGAAAGAAAAATGTGATTATTATCAGAACAATGTTCACTTCATTTCCGTGTTCACTTTATTTCCAGTGTTCCTGGGTTGACAGCCAAGTCCTCATGCACATTTGGGGTACATTAAAAACTGCTTGGACTTCATACTGTTGATGAGCATTATGATCCAATTCAGGGCTGAGAAAAAGTAAATCCTGATACTTGAGGAGCAAATAGGAAAACCTGCCCTCCGGGAGCTCTCCTGAGAGGTAGTTGCTGCCAGTCATGGGACAAACAGTAACTGCACATGGGATCAGAAGCACTGGCCTCTGGGCTCAGCAAGCTCCCTGACTCACTGCAAGCCCTCTCACACCCCACTAGCCTTTTCTGGGCCTCAATTTAATATCAGTTTTTTACTGAAAACATCACCCTCAGGGGTCTATGGGCCCAAATTTAAAGCATCTAAAACCGAGGAACGAGTCTCAGCTCTCCCTCTGCTTTGCTGTGTGATCTTGGGAAAGTCACACCATGTCTCTGAGCTCCATTTCTAGGCAGCCACAGAGTGGAGGTAAGGATTTGCCTACCTAGGTAGAGTTTCTTCAGATGGTGTCTGCAGACCAAACACATTCAGAGTAGAAGAGGGCCCTGCAGCAGGAGATCCATACTTGGAGATGTCTTATAAAATAAACAATACAAGTCAGGAAGCCCTTGCATGGCATACTTGACCACGGCTCTTTAAAACACACACACACACACACACACACACACACAACTTTTGAGCCAAATCATAGAATGGAGCCTCTCTACTGAGAGATGTGAGCAGGAAAAAACAACTGAGAGGCATCAGAATATTAAAGATGTCTATCTGGAGGAACAAAACCTAGAAAGAAACAAAACTGAGAGTTCTGTAGAGCCATGTAAAAAGGAGTCAGTGGAGCTTTCAGAATCTCAGATTTATTCTAATAGTGAGTCAAATAGGACTACCATGAGATTTTTTTGTTTTTAATTTTTGTCACTTCTCCAAGTTTGTAATTTTGCCACTCATCAGCTGTTCCCCTGGTGTGATAAACAGTGAAAAAAAAATCATAAAATCAAAAATTGTCTCTGTACTTGGAAGGAACCAAGTCAGCTGGAAGCTGGTAGATGTGGTCTCTTGCTCCCCAGCCAGCCTGGCCTGAGAATGAAGGTGTGTGCGTAGGAAGAGCAGCAGAGATGCAGTGAGGAGAGGGGATGGGAGTCCCGCCTGAGGGCTCTGATTCACCACCAGGAATTATGGACCAGGACTGTCCTCATGCATTTCCAAAGTCAACAGCCCTGTGAAACATGTACTGTCATCTCCATGGTACATTTTGAGGAAAGAGATTTAGAAAAGCATAGAACAAGAACTTGAGATTTTTTTTTTTTTTAATCTTTCAGTTTCTTTTTTTCTTTTTAATTTTATTTTATTTTTAAACTTTACAATATTGTATTAGTTTTGCCAAATATCGAAATGAATCTGCAACAGGTATATCTGTGTTCCCCATCCTGAACCTCTTCCCTCCTCCCTCCCCATACCTTCCCTCTGGGTCGTCCCAGTGCACCAGCCCCAAGCATCCAGGATCGTGCACTGAACCTGGACTGGCGACTCATTTCATATATGATATTATACATGTTTCAATGCCATTCTTGAGATTTTAAAAGAAAAAATAAGGCATACAATGGTGGAGCTGAGACTTACACTTCCTAACAAAGGTATTTTAACCTCTACCTAGTGCTACCAGACGGAGAAGGCAATGGCACCCCACTCCAGTACTCTTGCCTGGAAAATCCCATGGATGGAAGAGCCTGGTGGGCTGCAGTCCATGGGGTCGCTAGGAGTCGGACATGACTGAGCGACTTCACTTTCACTTTTCACTTTCATGCATTGGGGAAGGAAATGGCAACCCACTCCAGTGTTCTTGCCTGGAGAATCCCAGGGACGGGGGAGCCTGGTGGGCTGCCGTCTATGGGGTGACACAGAGTCGGACACGACTGAAGCGACTTAGCAGCAGCAGCAGCAGTGCTACTAGAAGACTGGGAGGGAAAAGGACTAGAAAAAAAGGATTTGGGATGTTATTGAGGTAGTAAACGTGAGCCTGAGGCATAAACACAGGGAATTTAATCTCAGGCCACTGGATTTTGTTTAGGAAATGACTTAGTCATGTGGGTCTCCTCATGCTGGCTTCAGGCTCCTGACTCAGTAGAGATGTTGGGTCTGTAGGAAACAATTTGGGACCATTTCACACATTCCTGTGGCCAAATGAGAAATGAAATTAATCCTCAGGCTCAATGGAATGATCTGAGTTCCCATCTAACTGAGGTGTAACAGTTCATATTCCCCTAACAGACTGCATTTACCTGGGTCTAGGAAACCTATGAGAATGTTAATTGTGTTGTTGTTATTGCTGTTTGTTTGTGTTTGAATTAGGTTCCTAATCATTTGTGGCTTTGCAGAATTCTTGGAGAATCTAATAAGAGTTCTAGACTTTTATACTTACACAATTATATGTGTGTGTGTGTGTGTTTATGTTTAAAGTGGCCTTCAACCATCCACTTGCCACCCAAAAACTAAAGGAAGAAACTAGGAAGGAATTGGGAATATTTAGCCAAGGTAAGAAAAATCCCACAGAGGCATGCAGGTTCTCTGAATAGGTTGAAAGCATTTTTATGCAAATGAAGAAGTTTTATTCAATAAGTGGTTCCAGCAGGTAGATGGGGCAGGGGCCCTGTGGCATGATGTCAGAATGGCACCAGAATCGAGCAGACATGAGTTAAATCAAGGTCTGTTATCTACCAGACAAGTTGTATAACCCTCATGGATTCTAAAATGTAAGTGATAATGATATATATCTCATAATATTTTGTGAAAAACCAAATGAGCTAATACATGTAAAATGTATTATGTTGAAACAAAGACGGACTTCAGTATGTGTTAGCTTCTCTAATAAACTCTTTGACCCTCCATATCTTTACTTGTAAACTGGGAATAATATTTGCACCTGGCTAGAAGGTCTTGAGAGTCCCTTGGACTACAAGGAGATCCAACCAGTCCATTCTAAAGGAGATCAGCCCTGGGTGTTCTTTGGGAGGAATGATGCAAAAGCTGAAACTCCAGTACTTTGGCCACTTCATGCGAAGAGTTGACTCACTGGAAAAGACTCTGATGCTGGGAGGCATTGGGGGCAGGAGGAGAAGGGGACGACAGAGAATGAGATGGCTGGATGGCATGACCGACTCGATGGACGTGAATTTGAGTGAACTCCAGGAGCTGGTGATGGACAGGGAGACCTGGTGTGCTGTGATTCATGGGGTTGCAAAGAGTCGGACACGACTGAGTGACTGAACTGAACTGAACTGAAATGAGAAGGTCTTTGTGAGATGTAAATAAGAGAATACATGTTAAAACCCTTATACAACAGCTACTGCTACTGATGCTAAGTCACTTCAGTCGTGTCCAACTCTGTGTGACCCCATAGTCATCAGCCCACCAGGCTCCCCCATCCCTGGGATTCTTCAGGCAAGAATACTGGAGTGGGTTCCCATTTCCTTCTCCAATGCATGAAAGTGAAAAGTGAAAGTGAAGTTGCTCAGTCGTGTCCGACCCTCAGTGACCCCATGGACTGCAGCCTTCCAGGCTCCTCCATCCATGGGATTTTCCGGGCAAGATTACTCGAGTGGGGTGCCATTCTAACACCTACCTAAATCCTCAGTATGGATTATAAATGTTTCATTACAAATACCATAGGGGAAAAGGAAGGTCAATGACAAAAACATGATGTTTTATTTCAGACTGGAAGATAAGGCAAAATAAAATAATATCTAAAAGTATGGAATCAGAGCAAGACTTCCTGAGTCTGGCAACCAAGAGCTATGCAACCTTGAGAAAGATGTCAAAGAGAGATAGAAGCATTGCTAAGAGGGATTGAATGGCATGGCCCCTGAGAACAGTTGACCCCACACCAGCACATGATCTGTGCTCAGTAAACCCTGGTTGAGTAGATGTCACAAAGGGACCGAGACCTCCTCTTCAACAGTGCCACCTATGGGTATGGTCACAAGTGTTCCCTCTCCCAGGGTTTATCAAGTGAAATGAAATTATCAGGAGAAAAATTTTATAAAAAATACTAAATTTAAAAGCACACATTTCTTTGAACCTAGCATTTCTCCTTCTTGGTCATTGCCCTAGCTAGAGAGACACTTGCTTAATCGCTTAAAGAGATAACTACAAGGATGCTCAGTGCAGATTGTTTAAGAATGAAGCTTTGGAACAACTAAGCGCCCCTCAATGGGCAATGGATACTATAAGTATTCATAGTAAAAAAAAAAAAAATATGGCCTGGGTGAGACAGCATGCCTGCCCAGTTGCTCAGTCCTGTCTGACTCTTTGTGACCCTTTGGACTGTAGCCCACCAGGCTCCTCTATACATGGGATTTTTCCCAGCAAGAATACTGGAAATGGCAACCCATTTTCTCCTCCAGGGGATCTTCCTGACCCAGAGATCGAAACTGTGTCTCCTGTGTTTCCTGCATTGCAGGTGGATTCCTTATTGCTGAGCTACCAGGGAAGTACAAAAGACTACACAGCAATTTAACATAGTGATGAAGATCTACATGGACCAATAAAGAAAGTGGTCCAATGTATAATGTTAGGTGAATAAACATGCAGAAGGCTGAAAGTATATTTCAAAACTTTATACATAATGCTGTATATTTCTATAACTCCATACATAAGGGACTAAGAAAAGATCTGAACAGTGATCACCTTCAACTAATATCAATCATTAATCTGGGGGGGAACTGAGATTAAAGAAGGGAATCAAAGAGCACGCTATTTCTACATTAAAAAAACTTTAACAAAAAACATTTTTAAACTGTCTGTATAATTTAAAATAAATTACTAACATTTTGAAATACGAATGTGGGTTTTTCCTACTAGCAGTCCTAGCTTTAGATCCCAAGACTGGTTTCAGAAATGAGGCAGAGATGGGAAGGAGCCAGCGCTGATGCTTTTAGCCTGTTTCACTCTCATCCCAGCTTGCAGGGGGATGTAGGCCGTGACCACAGTGCTCCCCAAAGAGCAGAATCCTAGACAAGCAGGCAGATGACAGACTGTTCCCATGGCCAAAGGCAAATCCCTCACAGCAGCACAGTCCCCCTATCTCCTGACTCAGAAATCACCAAGTCCTACACTTCCTGCATCAAAGTCTGGGATTTCAACTGAAGAACCCAAACTTTAGACACTGGGGGAAAAAAAGAAAAGGAGAAAACAAACTTAGGTAAATGCCTGTATTCCTATCTGGGGGGCCCCACAATTGCCCTAAACTGATTTCTGTCATTAAAAAAAAAAAAGAAGAGCAAAGGTTTACTGAGTAAACCTTTTATTTAGTACATGGCGGACACTGTTCTATGTGATCTACATGCACTGTCTCATTTAATCCCCAGAAAGAGATAAGGATTGGGGTTTCATTATTCCCGTTTGACCAGTGAGGAAGCCAAGGCCCAGAGAGATTAAGGAACTTTGCCAAAATCACACAGCAGAGACGAGGCATCATGAAGTGGACACTGGAACACACACATGAACCATTCTATTTTACTGTCCCCTACATTCTACTCTCACAAGCATTGATTTATTTACCTCATAGAAGTCTGTTTTCCTCTTCTTAATTATAAACTTCACTAAGGTAACAATTACCTTTTGTGTGTCTACTAGCTAGCCAGGCACTCATCTAAATTTTACGTGCGTGAGGTTACACAACACAGGCCAGAGACCCCGAGGGAAAAGCAGTAGCAGCTGAAAATCAAACCCAGGCAGCCCCTCTAGCACCTCCAAGGATGTAAATTATTTGGATATTCTCTGCCCCTGGGCCCTAGTATACACCTAAAGAAGTCTGGTAGAGGGAGGAGAGGACAAATGAATGAAAGAACGCTCCCTCCACTGTATGGAGTCAAGGGGCCTAGTGAGGTCACCCTCTGGGGCTTCAAGGAAGAAGACCAGCGTATTTGGAAATGGGATGAGATAGCCAAGCTCCATCCAGCCTAGAGTGGACAGGCAAGTATTCTAAAGATGATCTACCATGGAGAACTGCACAAAGAAATCAAGGTCAATGGTCTCTCTTACCCTCTAAAATCCACAGGGAGGAATAAACCGCAAACACAGTCTTGACATCGGTGTGTCCCAGGTGGGCTTCACCCCACAGGACCCAACAGTCATCTCTAGTCATCTGATTCGGTGACACTCTGTTCAGTGTTTCCCCCTCAATCTAAGGGGAGAGGAAAGAAAGAGAACCACATCCCCATACCTTGGATGTGAGCAAGGCAGTGTCTCCTGAAATCGCCTCTGTGCTTCTCTGAGAGGTCCTGGGGAGGACACTTTCTGATTCTGGATGAGAGAAAAGTTTGATAAAGGCAGTTAAAAAGTAGTATTTGTGCTGAGTGGTAGGATTTGGAACTATTTTTATTGTTGTCTTTTTACTCTTCTATGTTTACTTTATTTTTTTTCCCCAATGATTTTAAATAATTTTTAGAATCTAGGTGAAAAACTACAAATGTTGTATTCTAAGATGATGATTTTAAAGACCAAAGGAATAAAATTTACATATAAAAATTGGCTTAGGGTTCATGGACCTTAGGTCACTACTCATAGTATAAAGTTGTTTAAATTAATCCAGGCCTTATTGAGGCAGCCAAAATGCCTAAGACTTCAAGCTGTCTCATGATTCTTTTCTGAAAATCTTACCTCAGAATCAGAGGTTGAAAGATGGTGGGAACTCTGATAAGTCCCTATAATTAATGGAGCTAGTGACTCAGTGGGAATTCCAAGATACAGTATTAAGAAGGTTTCAGGAGGAAGGGAGGGACAGAGGAAGAATAGAGAGAGACAGAGGGAGAGAAGGGGAGGGAGAGAAAGAAAAGAAGGAAGAAAAAAGACAAGTAGAATCAGTTCATCAAGGGATATTTTAGGGCATCTAGAGGTCTTTCCTCTAATGCCTAAGTAAACAGTTGAGCCCTGGCAGGATGGAACTCTTCTGACCCAGGGTAACATTTCCTGGTTCTTTACTAAGTGTCTCCAAGTCTCCTGGAGGGAGGTCAACTGGAGAACCCAAAATGCTGACTTTTCAAAAGTACAAAGGTTAAAAATAAATAGCAACAAACAAAAGGAAACCATAGAGTAATGTAAAAGAACAATTTAATGACAACAATTTAATTTAAATTACACACATACAGACACACAGAGTTGCGGGATAAATTATGTGGCCCCCACCCACAAATTCATTTGTTCAAGCCCTGACACCTAGGACCTTGAATATGACTATATTTGGAGACTGCACATTAAAAGGGATAATTAAAGTAAAAATGATGTTATATGGATGGGCTCTACTTGAATATGACTGATGTTCTCACAAAAAGAGGAAATTAGAACAAAGACACACAAAGGAGAAAGATTACGTGAAGACACAGGGAGAAGGCAGACATCAAGGAGAAAGGCCTCTGAAGAAACCAACCCTGCTGACCCCTTGGTTTCAGACTTCTTGCTTCCAGAATTGTGGGAAGTAAACTTTTGTTGTTTAAGCTGCCCAGCCTGTGGTGTTTGTTATAACAGCCCTGGCAAACTTGTACACATATACGTACACGCATAGACCCTGGAGCAAGTTGCTGAGCTGCCCCATTCAGTAGGAGAAACTTCTTCCAAGGGACTCAAGGTACATCTGAACAGCAGAAGGAAACAAATGGCCAGGTGAGCCAGGTACCTACGGGGAGAATGGGCCCTTCGGTGGAAGGCTCAAGGGTCAGCACTGTCATGTCTTCCTCAGGAAGGGAGCTTGTCAGAAAGCATGTGGAGGCCATGGCTGCGAGGGCAGCTCCCATCTGAAGTGGTTTTGTGGTTGTGAGGTCAGGTGTAGTCATGTCTGTTGTTGGAAACACAGCTGTGGGCATCATCTCGGCACTGGTGGTAGTGGCGGTTGGGCAGTGGGTGGTTGTTGTGTGAGTGATTGTAGGGGCTGTAACCAATAGAAGATATGTCCGGTACCAAGTGGAAATGGAGGAAGAGGGAAACACCACAGATATAGCTGGCAACCATCCATTTCTCTGTGTTTTAGCTGCCTCATCTGGTCCACAACTTGGACCTTTAAATGTTCATGAAAATTGGGTTTCTTAATTCTAGTCTTGGCCTATCCAACTTATTCTTCACAGAGTGGCTAGAGTAATCTTTGAAAGTGACAAGTTATTATGTAATGTCTGTTTCTCCTAGTACACTGTAAGCTCCATGAGCAAAAAGCTGGAATTTATGTTGTTCTCTGCTACTAATTTAATACTACCACAGTGTCCTGTACATAGTAAGTATTCCCAAAACACAACATTAATGAGTAAATGAGCAAGCCCATTAAAAGTGAGTCTGCTGCTGCTGCTAAGTCGCTTCAGTCGTGTCCGACTCTGTACGACCCCGTAGACAGCAGCCCACCATGTTCCGCCGGCCCTGGGATTCTCCAGGCAAGAACACTGGAGTGGGTTGCCATTTCCTTCTCCAATGCATGAAAGTGAAAAGTGAAAGTGAAGTCGCTTAGTCCTGTCTGACTCTTAACAGCCCCATGGACTGCAGCCTACCAGGCTCCTCCATCCATGGGATTCTCCAGGTAAGAGTACTGGAGTGGGGTGCCATTGCCTTTTCCAAAGTGAGTCTAAACATAATATTTAAGTTAAGCAAGATGAATAAGCTCTAGTAATTTGCTGCACATATTGTACCCATAGTTATCAATAGTTTATTTTATAGTTGATAACATGTGAAGACAGTTGAACTTATTCTTGGTGTTCTTTCAACAATAAAAATCAAAATCTAAAAAAAGGAAGCTCAAAGACTATAATATACGGTGAAAATGTAGTCTCTTTCAGATATTAAAGATTGATTCATGTCAAAACCACTCACCCCCTAAACATCTGAATTAGCATCACTACATACACCACCCTTTCTTAAATATGCCAAATCTCCATTAACTCTAATGGACCAGAAACTTATCATTAGTTTCAACTGAGCTTAGAACTCATAGAGTATTGAAGATGTCATAGAGTATTGAAGTCAACCAATATTTTATAAAATAATATTACTAGCTGGTTATATCAGGCATGAAAAGCAAAGACTTGGATTGGCATCATTTATCTTCATTGAATCCAAATAATACCTTCTATCTCACAAAGTTGCTTTGAGGGAAAAGTACACTAATGCTTATGAAAGTTCTCTTACTGAAAGCATTCACATCAGTTCTTCTTAAATTTTAGAGTGTATGAGACTCACCTGAGACGCTTATTACACATATGGCTAGCAAGACCTTGCCTCCTGAGATGCCAGTCCCATTAGGGAGAGAGACCAAGGATCCTCAGTCCCTGGTGCCGGCTAATTTGACATCATTAAAGAGCACTCTCACTTCTGATGCTTGATGAGTCTGAGTAGTCACTGTCAAAACCCATCTTTTAGATAAGGCACCAAATAAAACAGTCATCAACTAGGTGCTGCCTTCTTCACGTAGGGTTGGAGACGCCCATTTAATCAGTATCCCTCCAATAGCGGGAAAGGCGGCCATAGCAACTATCTGCATCACCAAACCCTTCACGCCTCCAGCTCAAGAACAGTATATAGACCAGGAAAAACAATGGTAAAGAAAGTGACAAGAACTGCTTTCATTCTATTAACTCCCATATGGTGTCTTGGAAGAGAAGTAGTTAAAGGAGTAATTACTATGGGCAACAAGTTCTCTAAAGTGGGGTACTCCAGGGAGGACAGAAACTTACAGCAGAAACATTTAAACCAGTCTGGAGACTATGGGTGGTCAGGAAAAGCCTGACTTAGGTGGAAACCTCAGGATGCATAGAGTTATAGAGGAAAGAAAGGCAGAGAGAACAGTAGGACAAAGGCTAACTTTTCTTGGAATACAGGTGTTTTCTCACACAGCACATCTGAAAGATTCATATGCGAAACTATGAACTGCTTAAACTGCAAGAGACATTAGATACTGTCTAGTCCTAGGGTCATGGATTGTTAAAACTGATCCTATCCAGGTCCCTCCTTTCTTACCTGGAAGGGCCATAGTCGTCAAAGGATAATAATCAAGATGTGACTTCAGTTCAGCTCAGAGTATCCTGCCCTATAGCATCAGGATGTGAGGGTCTGTAGCGGTCCACACTGAGTGTGTACATTTGTGTTGTCCAAAAGAAAACATAAAGCTCACCTTGAATCCTGACCTCTGGGAATATAAACCAAGAAGCAAACAAAAATTCCTATAAATAAAGAGAAAATAAAGATTATAGTAAGAGCTCTTAGCAGAACAAATTCCTCTACTAGAACACTCTACTAGTAACACCTGCAGAAGACATGTCTTTTCTCCATGTTATCTGACCCCTTATCCCTGTGTCTTAAATTACCATTTCTGATATGAATATAAATATCACCACCCTAAAATTCCCAGATAAATTTATCTGAGCATAACCCAGATAATTGTGATGGTGTGATCACTCACCTAGAGCCAGACATCCTGGAATGTGAAGTCAAGTGGGCCTTAGGAAGCATCAATACAAACAAAGCTAGTGGAGGTGATGGAATTCCAGTAGAGCTCATTCAAATCCTAAAAGATGAAGCTGTGAAAGTGCTGCACTCAATATGCCAGCAAATTTGGAAAACTCAACAGTGGCCACAGGACTGTAAAAGATCAGTTTTCATTCCAATCCCAAGAAAGGCAATGCCAAAGAATGCTCAAACTGCCACACAGTTGCACTGATCTCACATGCTAGCAAAGTAATTCTCAAAATTCTCCAAGCCAGGTTTCAACAGTACACGAAGCGTGAACTTCCAGATGTTCAAGCTGGATTTAGAAAAGACAGAGGAACCAGAGATCAAATTGCCAACATCTGCTGGATCATCAAAAAAGCAAGTTTCAGAAAAACATCTACTTCTGCTTTATTGCCTATACTAAAGCCTTTGACTCCGTGGATCACAACAAACTGTAGAAAATTCTTAATGAGATGGGAATTCCAGACCACCTGACCTGCCTCCTGAGAAATCTGTATGCAGGTCAGGAAGCAACAATTAGAACTGGACATGTAACAACAGACTGGTTCCAAATAGGAAAAGGAGTACGTCAAGGCTGTATATTGTCACCCTGCTTATTTAACTTATATGCAGAGTACATCATGAGAAACGCTGGGCTGGATGAAGCACAAGCTGGAATCAAGATTGCCGGGGGAAATATTAATAACCTCAGATATGCAGATAACACCAACTTTATGGCACAAAGTGAAGAAGAACTAAAAAACATCTTGATGAAAGTGAAAGAGGAGAGTGAAAAAGTTGGCTTAAAACTCAACAGTCAGAAAACTAAGACCATGGCATCTTGATACCATCACTTCATGGTAAATAGATGGAGAAAAAGTGGAAGAAGTGACAGACTTTATTTTGGGGAGCTCCAAAATCACTGAAGATGGTGACTGCAACCATGAAATTAAAAGATGCTTGCTCCTTGGAAGAAAATTTATGACCAAAAAAGACAGCATATTAAAAAGCAGAGCCATCACTTTGCCAACAAAGGTCCGTCTAGTCAAAGCTATGGTTTTTCCAGTAGTCATGTATGGATGTGAGAGTTGGACTATAAAGAAAGCTGAGCACCGAAGAATTGATGCTTTTGAACTGTGGTGTTGGAGAAGACTCTTGAGAGTCCCTTGGACTGCAAGGAGATCCAGCCAGTCCATGCTAAAAGAAGTCAGTCCTGAATATTCATTGGAAGGACTGATGCTGAAGCTGAAACTCCAATACTTTGGCCACCTGATGTGAAGAGCTGACTCTTGGAAAAGACCTTGATGCTGGGGAAGATTGAAGGTGTGAGGAGAAGGGGACAACAAAGGATGAGATGGTGGATGGCATCACTGACTTAATGGACATGAGTCTGATTAAACTCCTGTAGTTGGTGGTGGACAGGGAGGCCTGGAATGCTGTAGTCCATGGGGTTGGCAAAGAGTCAGACATGACTGAGTGACTTAATTGAACTGAACTGAACTGAAAATTTCCAACAAGTCTCAGGAAAAACCCTGTGTCACAAAGAGAGGGAGTGGCTCCAAAGTACAGAAAGTGAGTGGATGCAGGAGTGCACTGAGCTTCTGCTTTACAGATCATCCATGGACATTCATCACAGGGAGCCAAACCTCCAGGGATTCCTGATGGGAGGACTGAGAACTCTTACTCAGACAAAGCTGCCTGAGTTCAATTACCAGCCAGAGAATCTGAGGCCTTTTGAACATTTTGGCTGTTGGCAGGCCCCAGGAGTCTGTTTGTCTGTCCAAATTCCATTTCTTACACCCCTGTTAATGCTGACAGGGCAGGTTCTTGAAGTTTCATTTCTCTTTTTGCCTCATTATCTTCCCTTTCCCCATCCTGAATGGCCTTCCTCAATCTGGGATATATGATGAAATGTGCTAAGCAATTTTCTTCTGATTATTATTATGTGTAACAGACACGTGGAGTGGTGGTGTGGACATGCACTTGTCCACTCATGTAGTGGGTTTCCACATGTACATGAGAATCTGAGCTGTGTATGCGCACACTCGTAAACTGCATCAGCCATGGTCTTCCTGGCTACTATGCAATTCACACTCGAATGCAGTTAACTCTCCCCACTGGCAGGAGTTCACACACAGACTCCTCATGACAACCAAAAGGAAGCTAGATGGGAATTTGGGTCTGCTATCATCCTGAGTTCTCCCTCACCCAGGCCCTTGGGCCCTTTGACCTGCTAATAGAGAAATAAAAGCACAGCTGCCATCAACCATCCCATAAGCCAAGAACACCATTAGAGTTTTTCGAGCAAAGAAAGAAGAGGTTCGATAGAGGAAGCATGTGGTGATAGCTACCAGGCAGCCTCAGGTAACAAATAAGCCCAAGGTCTGGGCCCATTTCCACCATTTCTTAGTGAAACAGCTTGATGGGGAAGAGCACACAATACAATTCATGAACCAGATTTCAGGGCTTAAATCTCATGATATTTCTAACCCTCTGGATTCTATGGATTCAACAATATATCCAGGACCACAGCATCAGTTAGATGAAGAGTCAAATCAATGCTCACCAACCAGATGTGTTTTCTAAAGCATATTTATCTCATCATCATTAGTTATTGAATGCTTAATTACATTCCTGGCACTCTAGTACATGATATAGAAGTACTATTTAATTCTCACAACCCTAAGAAAGAGATAATACTGTTTTCTCATTTAATAGATGCAGAAGCTAATGCTTAAGAGATCCAAGTAATTGGCATTCATAGCAAAAATTTCAGAAACAGAACTCAAGCCAAGACTTTCTGGTCCCAAAGCTCCTGATTTTAATTACTATACATTCCTTTGATCTGTGACCCTTAGGGCAATGCACCATGAGACCAAGTATATCAGTGGCAGCTCCTATCTAGCTATAGAGAAGGAAATTGTTCAGCTGCTAAGTCATGTCAGACTCTTTGTGATCCCATGGACTGCAGCATGCCAGGCTTTTCTGTCCTTCACTATCACCCAGAGTTTGCTCAAACTCATGTCCATTGAATTAGTAATACCATTCAACTAGCTCATCCTCTGTCGTCCCCTTCTCCTCCTGCCCTGAGTCTCTCCTGGATTCAGGGTCTTTTCCAATGAGTCAGCTCTTACATCAGGAGTAGCCAAAGTATTGGAGATTCAGCTTCAGCATTAGTCCTTCTAATAAATTTTCAAGGTTGATTTCCTCTAGGATTGACAGGTTTGATATCTTTTCTGTCTAGCAACAGCAAACCAGTCTTCTCCAGCACCAGAATTTGAAAGCATCCATTCTTCGGTGCTCAGGCTTCTTTATGGTCCAACTCTTACATCTGTATATAACTATTAGAAAAACCATAGCTTTGACTATATGAATCTTTGTTGGCAAGGTTATGTCTCTGCTTTTTAATACACTGGCTAATTTTGTCATAGCTTCTTCCAAGGAGCTAGTGTCTTTATATTCATGGCTGCAGCCACCATCTGCAGTGGTTTTGGAGCCCCTCAAAAGAAAATCTACCACTTTTCCCCCATTTATTTGCCATGAAGTGATGGGATGGGATGCCATGATCTTCATGTTTTGAATGTTGAGTTTTAAGCCAACTTTTTCATTCTCCTCTTTCATGCTCATCAAGAGGCTCTTTCCTTGGAAGGAAAGTGTTGACCAAGCTAGACAGCATATTAAAAAACAGAGACATTACTTTGCCAACAAAGGTCCATCTAGTTAAGTCTATGGTTTTTCCAGTAGTCATGTATGGATGTGAGAGTTGGGCTATAAAGAAAGCTGAGTGCTGAAGAATTGATGCTTTGGAACTATGGTGTTGGAGAAGACTCTTGAGAGTCCCTTGGACTGGAAGATCCAATCAGTCTATTCTAAAGGAGATCAGTCCTGGGTGTTCATTGGAAGGACTGATGTTGAAGCTGAAACTCCAATACTTTGGCCACCTGATGCAAAGAGCTGACTCATTTGAAAAGACCCTGATGCGGGGAGGGATTGAGGGCAGGAGGAGAAGGGGACGACAGAGGATGAGATGGCTGGATGGCATCACCGACTTGATGTACATGAGTTTGGGTGAACTCCAGGAGTTGGTGATGGACAGGGAGGCCTGGTGTGCTGCCTTTCATGGGGTTGCAAAGAATCAGACACGACTGAGGGACTGAACTGAACTGAACTGAACTGAGGCTCTTTTGTTCCTCTTCACTTTCTGCCATTAGAGTGGCAACATCTGCATATATGTGGTTGTTGATATTTCTCCTGGCAATCTTGATTGCAGCTTGTGCTTAATCCAGCCCAACATTTCACATGATGTACTCTGCATGTAAGTTAAATAAGCAGGGTGACAATATACAGCCTTGATGTATTCCTTTCCCAATTTTGATCCAGTCTGTTGTTCCATGTATGGTTCTAACTGTTGCTTCCTGACCTGCATATAGATTTCTCAGAAAGCAGGTAAGGTGGTCTGGTATTCCCATCTCTTTAAGAATTTTCCCCAGTTTGTTGTGATCCAGACAGTCATAGGCTTTAGTGTAGTCAATGAAGCAGAAGTATATGGTTTTCTCAATTTCCCTTGTTTTTTCTATGATCCAATGGATGTTGTCAATTTCATTTCTAGCTCCTCTGCTTTTTTGAAATCCAGCTTGGACATCTGGAAGTTCTTGGTCATGTACTGTTGAAGCATAACTCAAAGGATTTTCAGTATTATTTTGCTAGCACATGAAATGACTGCAATTGTTTGGTAGTTTGAGCATTCTTTTACATTGCTTTTCTTTGCTATTGGATAAAAATGCACAAAAGTTCCAGGGTTTTTTTTTTTTTTTAAAAATCTCTTTTGTTTGTAACCAACCAAATAAACCTTAACCCTTGAAATTTCTCACACTGAAAGATTAGTGAAAATAGAAATCTTGGGTGAAGTTTGGACTCAGAGAAGCTGGAACAGGGGGAAAAGGATGATAATAGAGTGATTTCGAGAAAACCTTTCCACTGAATGCTCACTAAACTGTGGGATCCTTTCCCACCCCATTTCCAGGAACCTGGGGAATGTATTCTCTGAATAAACTGAATTGTCTGAATAAAACACTCAAAGATACTGAGATTTCTGTGCCCCCCAACAATATCATCCAATCTCACTGCAATAAAGTCATCAGAGCACGAATCTCAGTCATGCATGCATCCATCCTAATTAGTGTTTAGGCCGTCACTGTAAGATATGAACAGACAACCAAGGGTCTCCAAACTTTTCAGGAAAATACTCAGTATGGAAAAGATAAAATAACAACAGAGGGAGTAAAAGAAACCAAGTAGACAAATAAACAACCCAAAACTAGTCTAATCCAAGAGAAAAAGAGAAGGAACAGAGAAACTGTAACCTAGAGCCAGTTATACAGAGTGAAATTAAGTTAGAAAAAGAAAAACAAATAGCATATATTAATGCAAATGTGCAGAACCTAGAAAAATGGTACTGATGAACCTATCTGAGGGGCAGGAATAGAGATCCAGACATAAAGAACAGTCTTGTGAACACTTCAAGAGAAAGAGAGAGTGGGATAAATTGAGAGAGTAGCATTGAAACATGTTCAACACCATATGTAAAATAGATAGCTAGTGGGAAACCGATGTATAACACAGGGAAGTCAAACCTGTGCTCGGTGACAACCTAGAAGGGTGGGATGGCAAGTGGGGAAGGGGCTCAAGAGGGAGGAGCATGTGTGTATATGACTGATTAACACTGGTATATGGCAGAGGCCAACACAACCTTATAAAGCAGTTGTCATCCATTTAAAGGAAATTTTAAAAAGAAAAAAGAAAAAGTTAACTTAGAAAAAGAAAGAACTCTTAGAAATTAAAAAGTTTATATCTATCCCCAAATTTTATGGAACGTTTGAAAAATAAAGGAAATTTTCTAGAAAATATAACCCATCTATAAAGTCAAATGACTAGGGGTGTTCCAAATATTAAAATAGAAAATACAGAAGAGGAAATTGTTAAAGAAATATTTTTCTTAATTCTAATACCCAAAAGACATGAGCCTACAGACTGGGATGGCCAACCAAATGCTAAATTTCATGAATAAAAGGTGAAAGTGAAAGCCACTCAGTCATTTCTGAGTCTTTGCGACCCGATGGAATGTATAGTCCATGGAATTCTCCAGGCCAGAATACTGGAGTGGATAGCCTATCCCTTCTCCAGTGGGTCTTCCCAACCCAGAAATTAAACCAGGATCTCTTGCATTGCAGGTGGATTTTTTACCAACTGAGCTATGAGGGAAGCCCACACGAATAAAAAGAACTGCACAAGAATAGTATGTTATCATGAAATGTAAGAATTTCAGGCATAAGGAAAAAAAATATTAAAAGTCTCCAGAGCATCTTGCAGCACTAGGAAGTAGGAAATGTTTAAAAAAAATCCATAATTTAACAATAGGATTATTAAAGGGACAAAGGAGACAACAGTAAGAGTTCCCAGTGACCAGAACTGGACTAATATGAACAACAAAATAAAGTAGTACTGCATTATAACCCAAAGTAGACAACGTGTACTATGAGTCCATATTGATAAATAATTGAATCAATGCATATGTGGGGGAGAAGAGACAAATCTTCTACACAGAAGAGCACCAAATAATTGATGTAAATACTCCCTCCTCAAAGACGTGAAGCAAAACTCCCCTCCTCCTCAAATGTGGGCTGGGTACAGTGATTTTCTTCCCAAAAAGTGCTTCAAGAAGAGGGATAAAAACATACTAACTTTTAAGTGCAGAAACCTGGCAAACACTGCCAGAAGCAGATGGTCAAGATCAATGTCAACAGAGGTAAGTCATGTTGACATTTGAGAGATGTGAGGTAAATGGAGCTTTATTTCTGCAGTCTTTCCCTAGAACACACCATGAGACACCACCAAATTGAGGGGTGTTCTACAAAGCATCTGACAAGTGTTTCTGAAAACTTTCAAAGTCATCAAAGATGAAGAAGATCCAGGGTTTCCCTTGGTGACTGAGTGGTAAACAATCCACTTGCCAATGCAGGAGACATAGGTTTGATCCCTAGGCCGGGAAGACCCCACATGTCGTGATGCATCTAAGCCTGTGCACACAGTTGAGTAAATTCAACAGATAAAACACAGCCGAAAATATTTACTATCTTGTCTCAACAGTAAAGAATTCTCAACCTCTGAACCATATATTGAGTTCCTGCTTTGTGTGAGGCTGCAGTGTTACCCTAGCCATTCCTGTCTTCAATAAGCTCACAGGCTAGTGCTTCCTAGTGGGAGACAAGCAAGTTAACAACAGAGCACGTTGTGATAAGATGTGACGGGGAAAGGACAGAACACTGGGGGTGGTAGGAAAGAATCCTAGCCTAGTCTTAAAGGTGGAAGGAGAGTCAAGAACACTTCCTAAGTCTAGACCAAAAGGACATTGGAGAGGACTTGGGTGGGGTAGAAAAAAATTCAGGTAGAAGGAAGAGGTTATCAGTGGTGATAGCTGCAAGGCACCTCAGACTTTCAGATTTTCAGGTGTTTGTAATATTATTTAAACCATTCAATACATGTACTATACTATTTAAAAACAAAAGTAGAACTTAAATGTTTTCTACAAAAAAAAAAAAAAAGAGCTGAAAATATAAAACAGAGATACAGGTCGACCAATAATGAGATCATGTAGTGGTCCAAGTATTACAACTGATGGGTGTGTGTTTGTCACTATGGTTGGACTTGAAATCAGAAGAAGTGGAAGTGCCAAGTGAGGAGACTGGAGCACAGGCTAGGGTCAGGACACCAAGGGCCTGAAAAGCCCTATGAAGTGGTATGGACAGTGTCAGGAGAGCATAGAGGAACTCATCATTTTTTCCTTTAATTGAAGTATTATTGATTTCTATATTTTGAATATTATAATTGAACCTGAGAGTATATCTTGTTTTTTTAAAAAAAGAATCTCACATTTAGGAGAATTTTCAATAACTGACTAGTTGTAAGATCTCTAAATATCTTCCAACTTATACAGCCTATGACTCTTGAGATCAGGAAATGACTTTAACCTGAGAATGGGCCTGTTTTTATGGGCTCTTTTAATAAGAGGAGAAGAGTATCCTCTCCTGCTTATCATCAACCATGAGGACCCCCTTGGCAAGCTTCCTCTCATCTGTGACCCTTGCATCGCTTCTGTACTTTCTGCGATTTCCTATGGGGTGAAAAATCCGTCTGCCTGGATTCCATCTTGACCACACATGAGCTGTGTGGATATGAGCAAATTACTTAACCTCTCTGTGCACAATAACTCCTCTACAAAATGCAGATAATAGTAGCTACATCTTGGATTGCTATGCGTGCTAAATGACAAGGTCCTTGAAAAGCATTTGACAGATTACCAGGCAAATAGTGAACACCTCACAAGTGGTAACTATTATTCAAGTAGCCGCTATTCCAATAGTGTTGGAAGAGCACAGAAGACAGAGTGACCTGTTGCAGTGTGTATCTTGTCACTGCCTGCTCAACAGCCTTTCCTTTGTGGAACTATCCAATCCAGCATCTGAGTTGATGAGTACAATCAATAATTTAATCCATTCTTTTGTAGAGACTAGTATACAGTAAAGAAAATACACTGGTTGACTGGGAGAGGCTAGTTCAGAGGCATGGAGAATCATGAATCTTGGAAATGAAAGTCAAGGGAAAGATCACTAATTTACCATCCATCCAAAACCTGATACACGTGGTCAAGCCTCTGCTTGTGTCTTTCTTGCAAGTGGTCCTTTCTAGCTCCATACAGCCATAATTATTAGGGAAATGGAAAGGAAGTAATATTCGCCCAGCTGCCACTATGTGCCAAGTACTGTGTTGTTCACATATAATCTCAACTACAAACCTGTAAGAAGTATTATTACCTTTTATACTATGTATGCAAATAAAGAGGGATTGGATAAGTTAAAAGTTTAACTCACAAATAGCTTTTGCTCTCTAGTGTATTAGTTAGAGCTTACTTGAGGACAAGGACAGTGGTTCACTCATAGTGTCCCAGGAAAAAGGTGACTCCTGATGAGGGCCCTCATTGTCAGGAATCACTATCCCATCAGGAATCTTCAAGGCATCATTTGCTCTGCTCTTCTCTTCCTGCTCCTCTCTGAACCACTCCTCATCACCAGTTTTCTCATAGTCTCAGCTTGCTCCTGGTCCACATCACACATCCCAGCCCCCAAATCCTCTCTGAGACCCTCACCTCAGCAATCTGAGCTCAGTGACCCATTCTCTCAATTACAAATGCCATAGCCCTGAACGAGGACCCCAGTCTCTCCAGTACCTATTTCCCATGGCAGACCTCAGATTGTAGTTCACTGGCAGGTCTGTGGTTAGAACCTCAGGGTCATTCATGACCATGAGAAGAAATACTCCACTGGGTAGAATACAATCATTCCATTTGTAGTTTGAGCAACGAGGGCTATGAATGGGGTATAGTTTTTCAGAAGTGGTTGAGGTGAACCAGCAAGGACTAAGAACTCTACCACAAATATGAATTTTTTATGTCTGTCACCAAAATAGTCAGTCAAGTCACTTAAGGATCCATTCAAATGTGAGCAACAGAGAATCCAATTCACAGAAGCCTAAACACACAGAGGGTTTTCCTCTCACAACAAGAGATCTGGATACAGGCAACCTATAGATTAAAAAATACCAAGGACCCAGGCTCTTTTCCTTATGTTCCACTCTATTGATTTGCTACCACATTGTTACAACAGGGCTGAGGTACTTCTGGACATCAAGTTCATCGTTTGGAAGGGGAAAGGAGAGTCAGAGCAGTTTCACATCATTGTTTTGTGACTTCCATTGGGGAAAGGAAGACCTTCTAAGCAGATTTCCTCTGCCACTTCTTACCTAAAACAAGTTTACCAGTCTATTCTCTAATCCAACCTATGAGATGTCTATGACAGGTTTAGACCAAGCAGAGACATCCCCTGAAACAGGGGTAGGAACTTAGGATCTCTGATCAAGGGATGGAATACACTAGCTTTCTGAACAAGTATTAGAGTTCTAATAGGAGAAAAAAAGGATGTTAGTTGAGCAACAAATAACACCTTGTTTAGGAGAGCACTCTTCAGAGACAAGAGACCATGCGTGTGCACCCCTTGCAGCTACCCCAGGATTCACAATAGATAATAGAAGTCTATAAAAACTGGCATACAACTCACTATTCTCCCTCCCCTGACAGAGAAACTGGTTAGAAACTGTGAAAGCTTCACAAGCTTGGGTCCCAGGACAAGAATGAGGTCAAACAGGAACCCCTCCACGATGACCCTCCATGGAAGCAAACAGAAATACAAACACAACTGTATTATTCTAAACCACTAAACTGTTTCACCGCAGCATAATGTCACATGTCCTAACATCACTGCAGTCCTGTGGAAGCAGCAATAGGAGGGGTTAAAACATTCTCTGAAGTAAGACAGTCCAAGATTAGAGGCTCTGACACTTACTGTCCACATGTCTTGCCACTCTGTGCCCTTTAGCCTTGCTCATGTTCCTCTATCAGCCTAGATCTGTAGTTCTCACATCTGGCTGCACCTTCAAATCACAAGAGGAACCTCAAATACATGCCCAGCTTCTACCCCAGACATTGTGATTTCATTGGTCTGGGGTGGAGCCTAGGCATTAGCACTTTTAAAGCCAGATGTGCAGCTATGTTTGAGAGCTACTTGCCTAGAATTCCTTAACGTTATTTAGCTGCTTCACCCTTCAACACTCAGACTGAATCTTCTCCAAAATGTTCTCCTGCACCCAAAGTTCCCACGTGCGCTCCAGTAGCAATCTGGTCATATCTGATCTCTGTAATTAGAACATCACATAAGATTGTCCATTTCCACGTATACTTTCCAACCAGAGTGTGATCTCCCAGAACATGAGGACTGTACTAAAATCTTCTTGTATTCTCAGCACCTAGATCTTGGCATCATGCTACATATTAAGGTATACACACAATAAATGCTGATTTTTTAAACAGAAAATAACCATTGATTAAAATTAAGTAACCGATGGTGACCTCTGAGAAAATAAATGGAAGCTTGGAAGAAATTGTGACCATTCTAAGTTTAGAGGTGAATGTGAAAGTAAATTATTTGAAGATGATGACTTGACACAAGAAATACAAGGCAAATGATGATGAAGAGAATGGGTCATTTTTAGGATGGGAAAAAGCCAGTTTTATAGCACTAGGAATGGTATTATTCAAAAGGGAAAATGTGTTTTGGCAGAAAAGTAAAATTTTGTTAGTCAAAGATTCAGAAATATAAGAAGGAGGTAGAGAAAACAGCATAGGTATACAAAATGTCAAAAATGGTTCTTTCTATGTGGTGAGGTTTTGGTGATTTTTTTTTTTTTTTTTGTCTTCATGCAAGTGCTCAATGAGTATTTGTTGAATGGATAAATGTTCTTTCTGTGTGTGAATGTGTGTATTTTTTCACAGGTACAGAGTCGAGTTCATTTTGCAGTTTAAGGCACAATATTACCTTAAGCCTTCTCAGATTTTCCTTTATATCTCCATACTTACCCCCGTGTTTCTTTAATGTATCATGTTAACGACCCAGATAATCATGATGGTGTGATCACTCACCTAGAGCCAGACATCCTGGAATGTGAAGTCAAGTGGGCCTTAAAAAGTATCACTACGAACAAAGCTAGTGGAGGTGATGGAATTCCAGTAGAGCTCGTTCAAATCCTGAAAGACGATTCTGTGAAAGTGCTGCACTCGATACGCCAGCAAATTTGGAAAACTCAGCAGTGGCCACAGGACTAGAAAAGGTCAATTTTCATTCTGATCCCAAAGAAAGGCAATGCCAAAGAAAGCTCAAACTACTGCACAATTGCACTCATCTCACACGCTAGTAAAGTAATGCTCAAAATTCTCCAAACCAGGCTTCAGCAGTATGTGAACTATGAACTTCCAGATGTTCAAGATGCTTTTAGAAAAAGCAGAGGAACCAGAGATTAAATTGCCAACATCCACTGGATCATGGAAAAAGCAAGAGAGTTTCAGAAAAACATCTATTTCTGCTTTATTGACTATGCCAAAGTCTTTGACTGTGTGGATCACAGCAAACTGTGGAAAATTCTGAAAGAGATGGGAATACCAGACCACCTGACCTGCCTCTTGAGAAACCTATATGCAGGTCAGAAAGCAACAGTTAGAACTGGACATGGAACAACAGACTGATTTCCAAATAGGAAAAGGACTGAGCGACTAAACTGAACTGAACTGAAATGTCATTGAATATGTAACTTTCCTTGAAAAATGCATAGTATTGCTTTGTATACAATTTTTCAAATTCATAAAATATTTTGATATATATAGATCTCACTCTGCTTCCTTGTTACTCAACCAGATGTTCTTGAGCTATAGCTGCTGCTGCTGCTGCTGCTAAGTTACTTCAATCATGTCCAACTCTTCACGACCCCGTGGACTGCAGCCTACCACGTTCATCCATCCTTGGGATTTTCCAGGCAAGAGTACTGGAGTGGGGTGCCACTGCCTTCTCCAGAGCTATAGCTAGATTATACAGTTATCTTAGAGGTTCTAACTGCTGCATGATATGCAATTGTAGGCATACCCCCTACATAGTCATCTGTTCTCTTAAGGATGAACATTTAGTTTGCCTCCAACTCTCTGCTAACACAAAAAAATGTTTGAATGGAAAACCTCATACATGTCCTGACATGGACTTGAGAAATAGTTTCATAGGGATTGATATCCAGAAAAGGGATTGTTAAATTATAGCCTAGTCAAGCACTTAATTTCAACACATATTGACACATTTCTCTGCAAAACAACAGCACAGTTTTACTCCTACCAGTTGAGCATGAGAGTTCTGTTTCCCCACAGCCTTGCTAACAACATGGTCCCTCTAGAATTTTTGCCATGCAAATAGATGAAATGTGCTACAGTGTTCCCTTTGGAATTCTTTGACTACTGGTGACTTGAATAATCTCCTCACTTACTGGTAACTGCTTGCATTTCCCCTTCAGTGAATTGACTTCTCTCCTCTATGCCCATTTTTCTAATATATGTATGTATAATGTCAAATCTGGGCTTCTCTGGTGGCTCAGAGGTAAAGAATCTGCCTGCAATGCAGGAGACCCAGGTTCAATCCCCTGGGAAGATTCCCTGGAGGAGGAGGGCATGGCGACCCAGTCTAGTACACTTGCCCAGAGAATCACATGGACAGAGGAACCCGGCAAGCTGCAGTCAATAGGGTCACACAGAGTTGGACATGACTGAAGCGACTAAGCAACACTAGCAATGTCAACTCTGAACACTGCCAGTTTTTCCCAGTGAACTGAAATCCTTAATAATGATGTGTTAAAATCCACCTTTATCCTCATGCCTTCTGCCTTGAAGGTCTTATTTAAGAGTATTTTTTCCTACTCCAAACTTTGTAGTATTTCCCTATACTTTTTCTATTAAGTTTATAGTTTTGCTTTTGAAATTGTTCTTTAATTCCAGTCCAGTTTACCATATATATGGTATGATGTAGAGATTCAACATTCTTTTTTCTATATAGTAAGCAATTTTCACAATAAACTGTGGAAAATTCTGAAAGAGATGGGAATACCAGACCACCTGATCTGCCTCTTGAGAAATTTGTATGCAGGTCAGGAAGCAACAGTTAGAACTGGCCATGGAACAACAGACTGGTTCCAAATAGGAAAAGGAGTACGTCAAGGCTGTATATCGTCACCCTGCTTATTTAACTTATATGCAGAGTACATCATGAGAAACACTGGACTCGAAGAAACACAAGCTGGAATCAAGATTGCCGGGAGAAATATCAGTAACCTCAGATATGCAGATGACACCACCCTTATGGCAGAAAGTGAAGAGGAATTCAAAAGCCTCTTGATGAAAGTGAAAGTGGAGACTGAAAAAGTTGGCTTAAAGCTCAACATTCAGAAAATGAAGATCATGGCATCTGGTCCCATCACTTCATGGGAAATAGATGGGAAACAGTGGAAACAGTGTCAGACTTTATTTTGGGGGGCTCCAAAATCACTGCAGATGGTGACTGCAGCCATGAAATTAAAAGACGCTTACTCCTTGGAAGGAAAGTTATGACCAACCTAGATAGCATATTCAAAAGCAGAGACATTACTTTGCCAACAAAGGCCCATCTAGTCAAGGCTATGGTTTTTCCTGTGGTCCTGTATGGATGTGAGAGCTGGACTGTGAAGAAGGCTGAGCACCAAAGAATTGATGCTTTTGAACTGTTGTGTGGAGAAGACTCTTGAGAGTCCCTTGGACTGCAAGGAGATCCAACCAGTCCATTCTGAAGGAGATCAGCCCTGGGATTTCTTTGGAAGGAATGATGCTAAAGCTGAAACTCCAGTACTTTGTCCACCTCATGCAAAGAGTTGACTCATTAGAAAAGACTGTGATGCTGGGAGGGATTGGGGGCAGGAGGAGAAGGGGACGACAGAGAATGAGATGGCTGGATGGCATCACTGACTCGATAGATGTGAGTCTGGGTGAACTCCGGGAATTGGTGATGGACAGGGAGGCCTGGCGTGCTACAATTCATGGGGTTGCAAAGAGTCGGACATGACTGAGTGACTGAACTGAACCGAACTGAAGCAATTTTTATCACTAATTTCGGATATAAGTCTATTCTTTCTTCAATGATTGGTGATGAAAATTTATCATATAATATATAGATTACTAGACAGGTAAGTAAACGTGTGTGAATGTGTGTGTGTTCTATGCTCTTTACTCTGAATAACTGGGGCTTCGTCTTTGTTTTTCTTATATATTCTTTATTATAACAGCTTTGTGTCAGGACTTAATAAAAAGAAGGGTAACTCTAAACTCTCCAACTTACTTTGGCCTTCTTTAAACAAGTTTAAAACTATTTTATACTTTAAGCTTTCATGAAAATTCTAGATTCACTTGTTGAGTACTTAAAAAGATCCTGTTAAGATGGGGGTGCAAAATGGGTAAAGGCGGTCAGATGATACAAACTTCAGGTGTGAGATAAATCAGTTCTGAGGATATAATGTACAACATGGTGACAAAGGTTCACAATATTATATAATATATCTGAAAGTTGCTAAGAGAGTAATTTTAACCTTAATTAGCTTAATTACTACCTTATACTTCCTCTGTGCTCAGATGCTTATTTGTGTCTGACTCTTGCAGCCCCACAGACTATAGCCTACCAGGCTCCTCTCTCCATGGAATTCTCCAGGCAGTGATACTGGAGTGTGTTGCCATTTTCCGACTCAGGGATTGAACCCATGTTTCTGGAGTCTCCTGCATTGGCAGGTGGATTCTTTACCTCTAGCACCACCTTCCTATAGCTAATGTAATTTATATCATATATTTTCTAGACAATTATTGCTAGCAATTGCTGTTCACATCTTAGCCAATGTTTTTTTTTTTTTTTTTTGGCCTTGCTGGTTGTCTTGCAGGGTCATCTTTTCCCAACATGGATTGAATCCCGGCCAGCATGCCGAAGGCACTGAATTCTAACCACTTGATTGACAGGGAATCCTTCATACTTTCTATTTTGTACTCAATTAACATAGATTAATGTTTTAAAATTTATGAAGCAAAATAGGGAAAGGAACACAAGTGAAAAATTTGACTCTGTAGAAATGGGGCTATTTCTTCCTCTATAATAGGAAGAGTGACACAAAAAAGATGAAAATTACAGGAAAATGCAGTGGATGAAGTGAGGAGAGTTGAACAGTTCATTTCTCAAATAGAAATAATCCTGATGGGTTTGAACCTCATCTCTTTAAGAAAGAAGATATGTTTCTGTTAGAAAAACCCCAGGAGAGTCATTGTGAGTCAGAGTTACTAAGGCAACAACCCTTTTAAGAACAGTTATACAATACAAGAAGGAACAATCTAAACTCTAGAGCAAAAAAGAAAACGAAGGTTAGAATGAAACCTACACAGTATATTCTCCACCTACTTTCTCATCCATAAAATGACAAGACTGTACTAAATGATAACTAAATTTCCTTCTACCTAAGGGCTCTGAAAATATTCCTTTTAGAAAATGAAAGAGTGGAAATGAAAAAATAATTTTAAGTGTAAATTAATCTCCTCCACTGACTTTCCATCTATTGGCTTTTCTAGCAAAGAGGCTTTGAGAAGAGTTACTCTTTGTGGGAACTCAAGAGGAATAAGTTTAGTACATACAACTGTACAAAGACAGTTTGTGCATGAACAATCCTTCCCACCCCATCCCTGGAATATTTGTCTTCCAGGAAACAGGACCCTGGTGCCAAAAAGGTTGGGGATTGAGAAGACTCAATTTGAAAAGACTCTTTGGGAGAGGAATGTGATTATTTTTATCGCTGTCATTGTGGTTGGTTACTGAACTGGCTCCTTCCCTGTCATCAGCTCTACACCCACTCTACTACTGAAGTTCTTTTCAACAGGGCCCATGCATGTTAAGAATTTTCTAGTTTGGGAAAAGAAGAGGAAAAGGGGGAAATGAGTCTGCTGGAGATGCATTTATAAAGAAAGCTTTTCTTTCAGACCCTTTGCTGTCAATTTTTACTTCTAAAGTCACCTTCTGTAACTTAAACAAACATGAAATAAATTCCTTTCTTACTGAATCAGAATCTCTAGGAGCAGAGCCTGGGAATCTGCATTCTAATGAGTTCCCAGTTGATCTAACTTAGCAATCCCCAACCTTTTTGGCACCAGGGTCCTGTTTCCTGGAAGACAAAATTTCCAGGGATGGGGTGGGAAGGATTGTTCATGCTGTAATGCAATCTATGGGGAGTAATGGGGAGTAGCAGATGAAGTTTTTCTCTCTCATCTCCTGCTCTGTGGCCCTGTTCCTAAGAGGCCTTGGACCAAACTGGTTCACAGCCCAGGAGGTAGGGACACCTCATCTAACTCATTGCCTCTCTGGCTTCAGACATTTGCATAACCTTTGCCATACTCACATTGTCCTTTCGCCATTGTTCACTCAAGTAGTTTTAGGTTAACTTTAAAATTTTAGTCATCCTAAAAAATGTCCACTAAATTATAGTCTTGATGCATTATTTTCTAAAAATGTACATTAGAACACATAACTATTTAAAAAATCCATCGCGGACTAACTGAAGGCAGCAACGGCTCCATTCCATGGATTCCAAGCTGTAAGTCTAGAAAAAATGAGTTCAGCTGCTTTCAGGCCCATGTGATTCAAACTTTGGCCCTCTTCTTTCAGGAGCGTCCTTCCTAGGCCTGGGCGCCCTCACACAGTGCTTTGAAAAGCCCCTCGATGCCAGGTCCACCCCCTTCCTTACCCTAGGTACCCTCTCCTGTCACCCCAACCAAACTGGATTTTTATATCTGAACTTAGAACAGTATCACCAAGCAGGTTAATAAATGTTAAAATGTAATCTGCAGGTTTAACTCTTGATAGCAAAAGGCTTTGTTTTCCAAAATGGGGTTCTCCTCAAACAGATACATTCATACAGCCCTTTGCATCAGCGCCTGAAACGGCGCACGATTCTCCAGCTTCATTTCTTTTCAATCTTCCTCATTGACTCTGCCTCAGCCACACTAGAACACACCTCACTTTCTCCCTCTGAATAAACACGCTCTTCCTACCTCAGCACCTTTGCACTTGCTGGATTTCTTCCCTCAGCGGCCAGCTACACATTTCTTGGGTTTCAGTCAAAGACCCTACTTTCTGAGAGGCAGCTCCTGACCAACACAGCTAAAGCTACACCAGTTCCCCACACCCCCACACCCTCCAGGCATCCTCTATCCAGCGTTTTTAAACCAAGGCTGACACGGCCTCACAGGAGACATTGGTGAGGTCTGCAGACATTTGCAGTTGTCACTACCTGGGGTGACACAAGTGCCCCCTAGTGGGCAGAGGCCAGGAATGCTAATAAAAGTCCAATGTGCACAGCACAGCCCTCCTACCACGGGTGGGGTGTGTGTGTGTGCTTAGTCGCTCAGTTGTGTCTGACTCTCTGTGTCCCCATGGACTGTAGCTTGCCAGGCTCCTCTGTCCGTAGAATTTTCCAGGCAAGAATACTTGAATGGGTTGCCATTACCTATCCAGGGGATATTCCCAACCCAGGGATTGAATCCATATCTCTCGAATCTCCTGCATTGGCGGGCAGATTTTTCACCACTAGCACCACTTGGCTGCTGCTGCTGCTAAGTCGCTTCAGTCGTGTCCAACTCTGTGCGACCCCATAGACGGCAGCCCACCAGGCTCCGCCGTCCCTGGGATTCTCCAGGCAATTGGCAATCCCCCACAAATGGTTAGCTGGCCCCAAATGCCATGTTTGAAGAGTTCCGCTCGGTCAGTGTACCTGTTCTTCCCTTAGCATCGTCAGCACCAGAACTGATAGTGCCACAGTTTGCCTCCTACTGAATGGAGCTTCTCGGGAACTGGAGGTCAGGGTTGTTCCCTGCTCCTTCCCCAGCACCTGGAGGAGTTCCAGGCACCTTGACTCTCATCTCTGGTCCCACTTGCCCTTGTCCTGTGAAGCCCAGAGCTTCACAGAGAGTTGAAGATGCCTGGCCTCAAGTAAATGATGAAAATAAGAATACAAGTCAGTTTCCAAAATGAAAACAAAAGTGTGTTTAATTAATGAGTGTACATATGAATGAAAGTCGTGACGAGGAGTCTCTCACACTTTCATGTACTCATAAATTATCTTCATAGCCATTAGTGAAAGCTTGGTTCATCTACTTTTTAAAGATACACAAAATTTTCTAAGTTCAAATATATGATTTTAATTATTAATATACCAGTTTCCTAGTGCCCCAAGATCAACTGTATAAAATGTAAGCTCATCATCTCAAAAGATCAAAAGCAAGTCTATATGATTGGTATATATACAGAAAATAATTTAGTATTAACTAAATACTTCACTTCCCTCCTTATAAATCATTCTTCCCCTTAGTTACAAACAAATTTTTCCACAGTATAAGATAATAGCCAAATTACCCAGTATAGACTTTTCCAAAACAGAAATGTAATTCAAAAAATAATAAAAAGGGACCATATACCAAGAGATTTGCAACACTATTGAAATTATTTACTGAACACTGATGGTAGATCTCCTTCCTATCACTACAGACTTCACACAAACACACACAAAACCTTGCATTTCTATAGTGTTTTTCACTTTTATCTTTCTCCCCAAAAGAAATGTCACTGGAATTACCACTGAATACCAATGTGTGTGTGTAAATAATTGTAATATGTGTAAAAAAAAAAATCAGCACAACACTGTAAATTCACTATACTTTGTTTAAAAATATATTAAAAATTTAGGCATAAGGAAGGATTTACCATAATGTTACCCAAATATTACTGGTGTGAGTTAGGATTAGAACTCAAGTTCTGTCTCTAATTCTGAGTACCACCTGCTTTCTCCCACGCCCCAGGTCTTGTTCCACTGAATGCTACTGGGTATGCCAGGAGTCTCTATGCTCAGGGGTTTCAAACAAATTTTGGAAATGCTGGATGAAACAACACTAAGAAGATTTCCAAACCTGTAAAGTGCCATCATAAAAGTCCAGGAAGGAAAGGGAGAATAGAGCATGAATCATAAGTTCAAAGGTCCACAAGACACAAAGCAGGTACCAACATGAGGCTGTAGGTGAGGCAAGGGCTGAAGGATGCTGAGCATCTGATGGGCCCTGGCTGCATAGGGATGCCACCCAGTGTTGCTAGGGCTTTCCTGACAAGTTACAATTTGGGGCATTAATTTCAGATCTCTATGGTTATGCATATTCTCTTGAATTAAAGAAACAAACATCGTAGTTGGAACATAATTTTTTAAACTCTATCAGTCCTGCCCCATTTGTGAAAGCTAGTATACAATGTTTATCAATCTTCTTTGCCCAAACAATGTTTATTCATAGTCATATTAATTTCTGAGAATTCCACAGAAGTGTGAAAGCCATTGCCTTCAAAAACAACCATCCAGCCCTCATGGACCACTTTGGTGTCAGTAACTCTGAACACCCCCTAAATAACTCAAGCATGAGTTATGTCAGGGTTTATTCAAAGCGAAGTTCTTTTCCAGCCTTCTTAACTGTTCATGTAGAAATGCTTCATAGTGACTAAAACATCCTTACTTTTAGTCTTTGGCTAACTTTTCTGGAAAAAACAAAAATTTAATTGAGATGTGAAAAAGATACAACATGGGAATTAATTCAATACAGAAAAGACCCCTTATCCTTCCAAAAGAATTTTAAGAATAAAAGTGGTCTGAGGACAATTTAGCCTTTTGGTGGAAACTGGTTAGCACTCTCAAACAACACTACTATATTTGCAAACTCGCTTTTCTAAGGCAGAAAGCCTTTTTTGCTACTCTGCCCCTCTCCTTTTCCCTTATATTTATTTCTGCTCTGCCACATTCTTAAGATTCCATCAGAGCCTACCAGTTGTCTACATAAACACCTAGAACTGTAGTACCAATGTAGCAGAAATAGCGTGAATCACATGGCAATGGATTTTCTTCCCCTGCTGTCTCCATGGACCACTCACTTCCTTATCTTCTTCTAACTGCTAAAATACCATTCTGGTCCCAGGGAAAGCACTTAATGCCTTCTATTTCCAGAGCCCTGAGAAACAAGATCTATCTATAATGGCAAAATCACACTCACTTCTATTTTCCCAATGGGTAAATAAAAATCAGTACAATCCCATGATTTGAAACCCTTGAGGTCCTCAGGAATCTAACATTTGGAGTCACTTAAATAGAAAAAAGAATCATGAGATGCTTTCATGTTAAGTCCTTTAGTCCCAAGCTGGGTTTGCTGATTTTAAGCTGTATTCATTTCTTGACAGTTTGTTAACCAAGGTAGAAGTGTGTTATCTGTCTTCTCAATGAGAATTCTTGATGGGATAACAGGATTCATAGGGTCTAAAGAGAATGTACAATTCTAAAGAGTACATTTCATGTTTTGGAGAGGGATCTCCAATGACCAGAAAGATTGAGCCACTTTTAGTATAAAAAATTAGGACTGTGTGACAGAGGTTGACTGTGCACAGATGAGCTAGACCCACTCTACCCAATATCCCTGACTCCTTGGAATGCCATGGGAAACTGACCAAAAAACTGTCCTGCTGCTTGAAAGGACTCTGACATGGTGATATCTGGTCACTATCTTCTACAGTGAAGGACATAAGACCTTAGAAGGCCACCAGATCTCAACCCGTGACTTAGAGAACTTCATCCATAACGTAGATGTTGTCTTCTGCTCGGACCGGCTTCATGGCTGCATTTTTCAAAGCTCCAATGTGAGAATCTTTCAATGGAATCATACTGCAGAAAGAATAACACGAGTAAGAGAAAAGCACCACTTCTCAAGCATGAGCTGCACAGTTGTTTATGTTCAGGCAAGACTAGGTATTTGCATTTCCCAGATGCCAATTCCATAGCCTATGGAATGAAAGCTTTCAGAGTTGTGAATAGGAAGTTACAGGAAAGTCTTAATAATGTGGTGGGAAACCTCAGCAGTCATTAAAATAAATAAAAAAAAACAACCCTGAAATTGGTATCTGTCAAGAGACTCATATCACAGAATAAAAAAATGAAAAATCTAAGAAGACTAGTATCAGGCCTCAAATTAAAGTATTAAACTAGGATGCACATTCTCAAAAGATGGTCAGGAACTGGTTTGGCTGGTGTTTTTCCAACTGCGGACTGAGAATATTTAGTGAGGGTTAAATTAAATCTATTCAGTCATCTATATCTTATACTTAAGGTGAATATATATATATATATCTAAGTATAAAAAATATTAGAGCTACTGGATATAATAAAACAGTATTGTTCCACATAAATCTGCACTGGATCATGGAGTCAAAAATCTTACCATGTCTTATGTGGAAAATTAGAAAGTCATGGGTTACTTGATTTTGTAACATGTACACTCACATACCAAGTACATGAAAAGGTCATTTGTGGAGTTTTGATATCGCTGCATTTTTAGGATGTATATATAGTCACAATTTTTATTACCTAAGCCTTCCCAGAAATAATATGTAAGGCGCTGAATTTTCATTAAACTCTGATCTTTAAATGAATTACTTATACATTTGTGGAAACAGTTTAAGTGTTGGTAGCTCAAAATAAGTCAATGTGATATAGCTCCTCCAAAAATAAAATTATGAGGAAATTTTCCTTTTTGTTTTGTGTTGCTTGTCTATATTATACATTATTTTCTGCAATAAATATTTTCTTTTCTAATTATGAGATAAAAAGTGAACCTTAAAAAAAACCTTAACAGTGAAAGGACAAAAATGAACTAAGAGGACGCTATTTTTCATACTTTTCGGTCCATAGGGAGTATTTCTTTTCTCCATTCTTGGAAGCAGATAGTCAAAAACTCCTCAAAGTCTGGGTTTTGGACTCTAAGAGACCTAAGATGGAATCTTTTACCTGCTGTGTGATGTGACCTTGGGTGCCACTTAACATCTCTAAACTTATTTTCCAATTTGTAACCTGAGATTAATACAAGTGCCTGTCTCACAGGTTTATTGCTGTGAAGGGCATGCCTGCAATAAAAAGCCAGCATTTATGGAACACTTGCAATATGCTGGGGACTGTTCAAGGCATGTTCTGTGGACTGGATCATGTGATTAACTCATACATAAGGAAGGCTGTGTACAAACATCCAAAGAAGGAAAACTAGGAGTAATGGATGGCAGCCTAAGAGGGATGGATTTTATCAAAGACCTTGCTTAAAGCCTAAACTGGACCAGACGAAGCAGGAAGTAGGAAGTGGGTTGGAAGTTGGAAGTAGGTAGTGGGTTCCCACCTTTACAGGTGTTTGGGAAAATGACTACAGGGATGTATACAAAGAGGATTTAACTTTTCATTGGCCAGAGGGATAGATTTGCACAACTGTAAATTCTAAGGCCTATGAGGCCACACAGCTAATGTAATTGAGCAGAGCAGGCTGGGTATGGAACAAAGGGCAAGGCTGCGAACTATGTTTTGGAGGCTGCTGCCTTTGTGTATCTTCAGCCTGGAGCTGTCTTCCTCCAGATCTTTGCAGAGCTGCCTTCTGCTCCCTTGGGGCCACTCACATAGTCTCTTGTCTGTCTCTGTATTCCCCATGGTATTTCTCTGGAAGTTCTGTAAGTTTCCTGCTTATTCATTTATATGTTTCTGTCTGTTCTTCTCATCTCTTCAGAGAATATAATAAGAATTCAATAAACAAAGCACTGAATGAAGTCAAATAACAAACCAAACAACTCATTCAAATGGTCCATCAAACAAAATGCAATGTAGTCTCTTGTTTTAACAGGTACGGTGAGAAGTGCTTTTCTGTAGCAATTCTGGCACAATTTCAGGGAAATAGAGAGGCTAAAATCATTACTGGAAGGTCGGACAGCTGTGGAGGTACTCAATAAACTAGATTTTTCAGAATCCTAGAGTATAAAATGGAGAGCTCAAAAGAAAAAGAGGAAAGGAACAAAGAAATTTTCCACATTTTTATCAGAGTAAGAACATCAAAAAGCATTGACAAAAAATCTTTCAATCTTACCATAGTAGCCTCATCTTGTTACCCAGGCAAAGAGATCCTAAATTGTGGGAAAATGAAGAGAAAATTAAACTTGTAAGCCAAAGAGTTCACAAGATTTCTTTTTTAATCAAACAAGCATATTATTTCTGTTATTACTTTAATATGAACAAAATCTGTATGGACATCAGAGCCTAAAAAAGTTAACAGAAAGAATGTTTTAAAAAAGGGAAAACAAATCAATCTGGACCATTCTCTGATAACTCCAGGTTAACTTTTCTTGAATCTCTAGGAGTCAAATAAGCCCCTTGGTGTAAAGTATCTTGTGTTTATTATAATTAGTATATTCATCCATATGCCCTAGCTTACTTTAATATGATCATATTTCAGTGTAATTAAAATGGGGCATTGTTTTCTCCCATAGATGACAGGTTTTATACACACACACACAACTGGTGGAAGGAGACCAGGAGGCACCGGAGGACTCTTGTGAAACCCTTTGCTCTCCTCCTAGCTCTGAAATCAGGTGCCCTCCCAAAGTCTCATGAGCTTCTTCTGTTAAGTGGGTGCTGTAAAACCCTCAACAATTTTACCTCCTATAAGGACAGAAGTTGGTTCTAGAGAGAATGAGAAAAAGAGGAGTGAAAAGATCTTATATATTATACTGGTTTATTGACTTCCAAATCCCAACTCTACCCAACCAGTGCTAACTCCCCATATTTAATTTCTCCTATGGAGAATTCAAATATAATGTTTCTCTTTATGGGAAAATAGTTTTAAGATTAAAAAGGAACAAGGAAATAATCAAGGAAGTTGTGTGAAATTGAAATCGTGTGAGATGTAGGACTACAGGCAGCTTATCTCAAGAATACCCCCGTAGGCACAGTCCTGAGGTGACTTACTTTTGCTAATCATGAATACCAAAACCATGAGCAATAATACCACGACAATAACAGAGATTCCAATGTAGATTCCCTTATTGGCGATCATCCATGGATCATGTGCCAGCACCACAGGTTAATGAAACATCAGCAGATAAAAAAAAAAAAAAATCTTGTTAGAATTATGGACAGAAAACCTTTCTGAAAATAATGTACCCAGACACATTTATCTTTTTAATATTTGGTTAGTTCTGGATCATGAGGGGTGAGACCAAAATGATCTGAATTTATAACCATACGGGGAAATTCTAAGACAATTTAAAATTCAAAATGTATTTGGAAATGGTAGAAGTGTTGTATATCTTTCTTGGTGTAGTATTTACAGATGTGTATACATTTGACAAAATTCAAACTATAAGCTTCAAATGAGTCTGCTTTACTATATGTAAATTACACATATTTTTTTAAATTAATAAGGTATTTTCATATATAATCGTCTTATGATATTAGAAAAGAAAACAATTTTTGTTTGTATATAAGTTAATATGGTGGTATTACATTTATGTGCTCAGTTACTGAATTTGGCCTTTTGTTAGAGAACTCTTTTTTTTTTTAACCTAGAATTCAAGATTCTGTACATTTTTTTATAAGTAGACTTGAAGTAGCTGCTCATATACATGGTTCTGCTTAACAATTAAAATTCTGCACAACTGGAAAAAAATACAGTTTTATTTAAGCCTCCTGGTGTGGCTTATAAGGAATCACCTCTTGTGGTAAACCCCAAAATACACCAGGCATCATGTTCGACCCTTTATATAACTTAATCCTAATCCTAAAGATGTCCTGCAGGGAAGGTATCTTAACAGAAAAAGAGTGGAAGACCAGAGAAAAAGATTAAGTCCAAAGTCTCTTCCTGTGTTAGAGTTTAAACTCTGGAGCCAGAATTTCAGCTTAACTTTTACTTAGTTGCTAAAGCTATTTAACCCCTTTGAACCTCTGTTTCTCTGTCATTAGCAGGTTAAATAAGGTTCTTGGGAAAGGTACATTATGTAGTTCCTGATGAACAAAATGAGGAATACAGATGAGGGTGATTTAGCCTCTGAGCTATCCTTGCTTAAAGGGGGAATGACCAGTGTCTTGGAAGGAAAAAGCTGTGTTATCACCTTACTTGTTGGGGGTAAAGTGGTTGGATGGAATATGGGATGACAGGAAGCAGGCTTTGCTTCATTTTAAAAAAATATTATGTTATATAAACTTTTCAGGTTCATTTTAGAATATGCGGCTCAGAGAGAAAAACAAAAATCAATCATAATTCCAACATCCAGAAAAGCCACTATCATCATTTTTCATTAAATATACTCCTCTAGAATTTTATTTCTCCAATATTTCTACTAACAGAAATAGTGACCATATTCAATATATACTACAGCATATACAGAATTTCATTTATTTTTGTGTATATATATATATATAGCCATATCACACAGCATGTGGGAATTAAGTACCCCAACCAGGGATCAAACCTGTGACGTCTGTATAAAAAGTGTGAAGTCTTAACCACTGGACCGTCAAAGAAGTCCCTACACTATTTTAAAAGTTAGTTCTTTCACTTAACAATTGATACTATTTTCTCATGTCAGTAAATACACTGCAGTGACAACATTGTTAATGGGCATAAGAGGGCATGCTTAATTGACTAAGGAATTAATCTCATTATTGAACATTTAGGTTGTTTATAACATTTCATGATTATAAATAGCAGCAATGAACATCTTTTCTTATGCATCTTCGCATACTGGCTCAGTTCCCTGCTTAAGGTAGAGTGCAGGAAGCTGATTTAGTACTGGGACAGAATATATGCTGTGTGGTTTTCAGGACACCTGGGAGACACTGTGACACCTTCAAGTCAAGACATGAAAAAGCCCATGATTTTGCTACTGCCTATTGATGTTCAAGCTGGTTTTAGAAAAGGCAGAGAACCAGCGATCAAATTGCCAACATCCGCTGGATCATTGGGAAAAGCAAGAGAGTTCCAGAAAAACATCTATTTCTGCTTTATTGACTATGCCAAAGCCTTTGACTGTGTGGATCACAATAAACTGTGGAAAATTCTTCAAGAGATGGGGATACCAGACCACCTGATCTGCCTCTTGAGAAATTTGTATGCAGGTCAGGAAGCAACAGTTAGAACTGGCCATGGAACAACAGACTGGTTCCAAATAGGAAAAGGAGTTTGTCAAAGCTGTATATCATCACCCTGTTTATTTAACTTATATGCAGAGTACATCATGAGAAACGCTGGACTGGAAGAAACACAAGCTGGAATCAAGATTGCCGGGAGAAATATCAATAACCTCAGATATGCAGATGACACCACCCTTATGGCAGAAAGTGAAGAGGAACTCAAAAGCCTCTTGATGAAAGTGAAAGTGGAGAGTGAAAAAGTTGGCTCAAAGCTCAACATTCAGAAAACAAAGATCATGGCATCCGGTCCCACCACTTCATGGGAAATAGATGGGGAAACAGTGGAAACAGTGTCAGACTTTATTTTTCTGGGCTCCAAAATCACTACAGATGGTGACTGCAGCCATGAAATTAAAAGACGCTTGCTCCTTGGAAGGAAAGTTATAACCAACCTAGATAGCATATTCAAAAGCAGAGACATTACTTTGCCAACAAAGGTCTGTGTAATCAAGGCTATGGTTTTTCCTGTTGTCCTGTATGGATGTGAGAGTTGGACTGTGAAGAAGGCTGAGCACCAAAGAATTGATGCTTTTGAACTGTGGTGTTGGAGAAAACTCTTGAGAGTCCCTTGGACTGCAAGGAGATCCAACCAGTCCATTCTGAAGGAGATCAGCCCTGGGATTTCTTTGGAAGGAATGATGCTAAAGCTGAAACTGCAGTACTTTGGCCACCTCATGCGAAGAGTTGACTCACTGGAAAAGACTCTGATGCTGGGAGGGATTGGGGGCAGGAGGAGAATGGGACGACAGAGGATGAGATGGCTAGATGGCATCACTGACTCGATGGACATGAGTCTGAGTGAACTCCGGGAGTTGGTGATGGACAGGGAGGCCTGGCGTGCTGTGATTCATGGGGTCGCAAAGAGTCAGACATGACTGAGCGACTGATCTGATCTGATCTGATTCTAACTTGCTTCTATATTGCTTGTGGGTTGTTGTGGTTTAGTTACTAAGTTGAGTCCAAGTCTTTTGCAACCTCATGGAGTATACCCGCCAGGCTCTTCTGTCCAAGGGATTTCCCAGGCAAGAATAATGGAGTGGGTTGCCTTTTCCTTCTCTAGCAGATCTTCCCATGTCAAACCCATGTCTCCCACATTGGCAGGTGGATTCTTTACCACTGAGCCACCAGGGAAGCCCAGATATAGCTTTTACTTTCTGCTACACATACCTGTCTGGCAGGCAAAAACAATCTCATCATTTAGTATACTTGTTTCTTTTTTAAATCCAGCATAATCTGACTATGTAACAACAGTCACTTACATGGTGGCAGTTCTGCTATTTAACAGGCATAAACAAATTCTGTCCATATCCATCAGATCAATCAGTGCCCATACCATGAAAGTGATTAAAATCTTGTCATGGTGTTCGCATTGTCACTAAGGTATGCAGCATAGGCCATTTGATCTCATACTAAATAACCCCATTTTCTTGAGCTGGACTTTTACAATGGCCATGCTGCAATTACTCACCACTTATGATCAGGGTTACTTCATACCTAAACTCTTTTTGTTTATTGCTTCTAAGAGTTATTTGCACACAATAAAAGGATAGTTGTTTCACCCAAAGGAGCCAAAAGAAAACAACCTATTAATAAATTCTTCAAAGAATTCTTCAAAGATGAGGCTTTGATGAACTTCATGAGACTAGAACTCCTTAGATTTTTCTCTCAAGCTAACTGTGAAAATGTATGAGAACATCCTACAGAATCACAAAGTTGTTCAAGACCTTAGGACCTTAATAAGTCATCATACGGGGAGGATTATACATAGAAAGACTTAGCCGTGGCCTCAAAATTTCTCTCTAGAAGGACAAATAACTTGGAAAAAGATATTAGGGGCATATATTTAAGCAAGCACATTTTCATTGGCATAAAATTTTGGGTTGGTATTGGTCCCATTCCACCACATCACTTCAAGGCATGTTATTTCTCTAACAAGGATCACAGTCTTCCTTGGTAGTAATGTTACTCACTATCCTTGAATTAATTCTTTCTTTTTTCCCTGATTTTCTGGCCAGGAGAAAGTCTGTAGTGGGTGTGTATACGTGTTTGTGTCATGTGTGTGTGTGTATGTAGAGTATACCATTTTTCAGGTGTTTCTAACAAACTAGTGCATCTATATAAAACTTTTTAAATTAATTAAAGCATCTCTGGGCTTCCCAGGTGGCTCAGTGCTAAAGAACCTGCCTGCCAATGCAGGAGACTCAAAATTTGTGGGTTTAATCTCTGGGTCAGAAAAATCCCCTCGGGGAGGAAATGGCAACCCACTCCAGTATTCTTGCCTGAATAATCCTATTGACAGAGGAGCCTGGAAAGTTACAGTCCATAGGGTTGCAAACAGTCAGACATGACCCAGTAACTGAGCACAAAGTATCCCTATTTAAGAGTCAGATTCATTTCTTACTTTGTTTTATGGATTACAAAGAATCAATCTGTGGACTAGTCTAGCTTTACAAATAATAATCTCTAAATGTAACTTGCTTCCAGGGAGACATACAAGTGAACCCAGATAAAAAAATAGAAAGGAATATGCTTACAGTTTGAATGCTACAACAAACAGCACTTGGAAGCTTTATCACAGTGTGATTCCCACCTGCTAAACAAGAAGGAAAATTAATTAGAATTATAAAGAAATATTAAATTTTCACTGCAAACACCAATGTATTCACATTGTCATCTGGTAATGAATGAGAAAAGTTGAATAATCATATGGCCAGATACTGTAGGCACTGCAAGAGTTATACCAAGTCAATGACTTTTATTAATTTAACCTGCAACTTGTGCGTCTTAACCATTTTATCATGCTGCTGCTGCTGATGCTAAGTCGCTTCAGTTGTGTCCAACTCTGTGTGACCCCATAGACGGCAGCCCATCAGGCTCCCCCGTTCCTGGGATTCTCCAGGCAAGAACACTGGAGTGGGTTGCCATTTTCTTCTCCAATGCAGGAAAGTAAAAGTGAAAGTGAAGTCGCTCAGTCCTGTCCGACTCTTAGCGACCTCATGGACTGCAGCCTACCAGGCTCCTCCGTCCATGGGATTTTCCAGGCAAGAGTACTGGAGTGGGGTGCCATTGCCTTCTCCGCATTTTATCATGGTCCCTTCCAAAATGAAACCCTTTTTTGTCTCTATGGAAAAAGGTGCAGGTTCACAGAAAGTTTACCTACAATTTCAAGGAGACATAGTGGCCCATTCTCAGAGCTAGGTTAAAAATTACCATTTAAGGTAGGTAGTCAGATTTTTCACAACTGCCAATGAAGTGCTCAGAAGCCATTGCATACCAAAGAGCAGAACTACCCTGTGCAAAATGGATGTTACATTGGTTTTACATTTAAAATATGAGTGAAATGCACTAAGATATCCCGAACAGGTGGTATCCAACTCCTACATTATGTGCCAGTATGCCCAGATATTGATCCAAAAGTGCTATAAAAAACATGTTATGTCAGCCCCCAAGACAAATATAGTGTATATAGTGTGTATATATTTATATATATACTATATATATATGTATATAGTTATCCTATGTTGGACTTGGGGCTGAGATAACATATATCATAAATATAACAATATCCTGTAATATAATGTGTTTGTATATTAAAGTTTTAAGTAGTATCCATATACATATTATGTCTTAAAGTTTTGAATATTCAGATTTTAATAGTGTTTTGAAATATCTCTTTTGTCACACAGAACATATACTGTTGACCCTCCTAAGCAACTACAGGTCAAATACAGAATTCTCTCTTTACTGAGTATCTATTCTATACTAAGCACTCTACAGAATGGGTGATGTTTTAAACACCAAGGATTTGAGTCAGATAAAATTTGACTTCAGTGTTGACAATGTCCCTTACCAATGTGACCTTGATTAAGGTCCTTTACATGTACATTACATATGTATGCATGCAAATGTATAATTTTCTAACTTGGGTAACCTTGAACTGCAAGCTGTTGATAGTACCTGTTTCAGAAAGTAGTCACATTAGATGATGAATGTAAGGTGCTTAATAGCATATTAGAAAAATATCAACTATACTATCTATACTATTATGTTGTTATATAATGATAGGAGCAATGGAGGGGGTGGGGTGGACACCATGCAATGGACTTTCAAATATCCTGTCCTTCATTCCTTACAAAATTGCAGTGAGGAATGAAACAACTTGCCCATGGGCGTGCAGCTTGAAACTGCCATGGACGGGCAGTTGAATTGGAAGCTGCTTGGCTCCAAAGCAGAACTAAAGGTCCTTCCCAGTCTGGCAATGGCAAGAAGTAAACCTGCCCTGAAAGAATTAAGTGA
This sequence comes from Bubalus bubalis, assembly GCF_019923935.1. Classification (NCBI taxonomy): domain Eukaryota; kingdom Metazoa; phylum Chordata; class Mammalia; order Artiodactyla; family Bovidae; genus Bubalus; species Bubalus bubalis. Next base: position 42,720,235 of record NC_059165.1, on the reverse strand, counting down.
AATAACGTACAACAGTTTATTGGCACATTTGTCTGAAAAGGTAGGTGGCAGGCCATATGGTGACCAAAATTCCTTCCAGACTAACACTGCTTGCTTTGTGAGGCTTTAATTCACTGAAGTGTGACTCGGGCACTGTGAGGATTTGCCTGAAGGGCTTCAGAGATGCTGTCAAGACAGCAGCAGTCACAGAAGTCGTGGGGACACAGCTGCTGCAATGTCTGTTCCATGCTGCCAAGTCTACTTGACCAGGTGGTAGTGCCATATTTTAGAGAATGATTTCCCATTTCCTACTTTGTTCTTCCTCTTAGCCTAAAAGTGTGGGGTGCAATTGCTCCAACTGCTCTTATCTGTATTTTAATCTGCTTTCTTTTTGATTTTGAGTTCACACCAAGGATTCCACTTTCAAAACCAAATGTAACTATTAGCTAATCCCAATTTAAATTGGTCCCATTCTGAGTCCCTGGAGAAGGCAATGGCAACCCACTCCAGTACTCTTGCCTGGAAAATCCCATGGACGGGGGAGCCTAGAAGGCTGCACTCCATGGGGTCGCTAGGAATCAGACATGACTGAGCAACTTCACTTTCTCTTTTCACTTTCATGCACTGGAGAAGGAAATGGCAACCCACTCCCGTGTTCTTGTCTGGAGAATCCCAGGGACAGTGGAGCCTGGTGGGCTGCCGTCTATGGGGTCACACAGAGTTGGACACGACTGAAGCGACTTGGCGGTGGCAGCAGCATTCTGGATTCCACTGCATGTTCATTTTCAATTAAGAGTTTCCTTGAATGATTGGCAAAAGGTAGGCCATACTTGGTGTCTGCTACAGATTAGCAACTCCTGATGAGTCATATGCATGAGGAGTCTTGCAAAGCCTAACCTTGCTTGGATGCTTCACAGGTGCAAGGACACACAAGCCAATTCTGCATTACAAAGGGGTTCACATGTGACACTCCCCAAATTTACCACTATGGGTAACAGAGTTAGCTGGGAAAGATGACAGGACTCAGCATTATCTTTCTCCATCACAGGAAAGACAGACAAATCGTACATCCCAAAGAATATAGAGCTGCCCAAATTAGGGAGAATAGGGAATACTTAAGGGGTGGAATAGCAGAATCTCAGTGGGGCATGCCTCTGTGATGCTGGTGTCCATGTCCTCAACCCATCTCAAAGGGCCCACATGGAATGAAAGCTCGACAAGGCAGCAGAGGAGCCTCAGGGCTCTGTGTAGTTTCTGGAGGAAACATAAACAGGTGACTAATTTGGTCTGGACCAGCTTACTTTGTATTTAATACTTTTAAGGCTCTGTCCAGGGAAGTGAGCCAAGTAATAAGTTGAAAACAAAGCTGGTCCATTTAATTTAGAAAAATATGGATATGCATGTGAACATTTTCAGGTCAGATAAGTTTCCTATGTATTCAGTTAAACATACTTCTAGACATTCTAAGTAATAATCATAATTGCCACTCTATCACTTACATTTTAACTGTGCCCTAAGATTTTTATCTCAGTTAATCCTTGTAAGAGTAAGTAACATTCAATCCATTTTCCAAAAGGGTAAACACAGATTCAAAGATGGTAAGATATTTGTTCTAGTTGCATAGCTAATTGGAGTAATCAGTACTGGCACTCAATTCAGACTTGTCTTAATTCAGAATATGTGCTCTTAACAATGGCTAATATCTATCAAAATTTAAAAGCTCCCAGCTGTTCTGAAAAGACACTGAAGTTACCTGTTGTGGAAGAGTGCCATGGTGAGTGCGTTACATTTGTTTTATGTGGGCGGGTAGACTGGGTTCCTGTAGTCTGCGTGGGAGAAGATGAAGAAGCTACAAGAATGACAAGAATGGGAAAATGGGATTCAATTTTATGGAGGAAAATTTCCACCACCAAGAAAAATAACAGAACTAAAATCAGGAATTACCCTTTTACACTTTCTTAGAGAAAAATTCAAGGATGGGCATGAGGGATTGCCCTGCCGTATAGATATTTCATTATCACGGAGAAATCTGTTCTAGATAATGAACTAGGGAACTTAACAAAAGACAGAATTATTTCATTTCATATACACTTAAAATTCCGCTAAAGCCTACAATCGTGCATGTTCAGAAGGACACCCAGTTATCTTGGGTTCATCCAGTGCTATTTCATGTTTGTGGAGCAGGGCCTTGGAGCTGGCACTAATACACTCCCTTCACAAGAACCCCAATCTGGATTTCCTGACCTTATTCAAGTTCCTAATTATCCATCTACACATCCTTCCAGGGAGATGCACATATTAACCAGCACAGAAAATAAACTAAGAATATCCAAGTTCTTGAGGTTACATTAAGGCAAAGTACTGCCCAAAGTCTGAGTCTTGGTAAAGAGCCACAAAGCAATGTTCCTGGTACGCTGGTTCCTTCTGCAGTTGTGCTCCAGTCACTCCTTTCATAGGACTGATATCCTGTGTTATTAACTCATCTTTCATTTCTCACCAAAAAACTTCACTGGGATTTCTCAGGGCTATGTTTCCTTTTTCCTTCCTTGAAATCTCTCCTTTATTTTCTATCAGACATCTCAGCTGATCTGCAGAGTTGACCATTTGTCTCTTAATAAGATTCTTATATCTCTTCCTCTGAGAGCACTGCAGAATTTACAGGCAAATTAGTAGTGCTGCCTGAACAAGAGTTCCCAAACCTGAACTTTCCTTATTGCTTCTCATTGGTCTTCTTTTCACTTGCTCACCGTGGACTTCACATTTCAACACCTTTACTCTTGTTCTTAGTAGTCTTTGTTTTTTGTGGAATTTTTCATTTCTTTGTTTAGTCATTGCTTCTGGTAGTAGCATTTTGGTTTTCTCTTTTGTTTGCTTTGCTTCCCCCAATGCTCAAATCTACAACAGGATGTGGCTCACTTTAGGAACTAAAACAGGGCAAGAAGAAATTCGGGTGATCAGAGTCTTTATTCAACTTAAATCTGCGAAAGACCTTTTTTGCTTAACTTCTTTCTCTAGTTTGGGTCTTTGTGGGTATCTTCCTTTTCTCCACTGCTCCTATGACTTAATTTTTGTTTATTTAAAAAATACATTTCTTTTTAATCAGAAGATAATGTAGAAAAATGGCTTTGATGAACCTATTTGTAGGCCAGCAATGGTTTTTCCAATGGTCATGTATGGATGTGAGAGTTGGACTGTGAAGAAAGCTGAGTGCCGAAGAATTGATGCTTTTGAACTGTGGTGTTGGAGAAGACTCTTGAGAGTCCCTTGGACTGCAAGGAGATCCAACCAGTCCATTGTGAAGGAGATCAGCCCTGGGATTTCTTTGGAAGGAATGATGCTAAAGCTGAAACTGCAGTACTTTGGCCACCTCATGTGAAGAGTTGACTCATTGGAAAAGACTGTGATGCTGGGAGGGATTGGGGGCAGGAGAAGAATGGGACGACAGAGGATGAGATGGGTGGATGGCATCACTGACTCGATGGACCTGAGTGAACTCCAGGAGTTGGTGATGGACAGGGAGGCCTGGCGTGCTTCGATTCATGGTGTCGCAAAGAGTCAGACACGACTGAGTGACTGAACTGAACTGAACTGAATAAAGACACAGACATAGAGAAGAGATTTGTGTACACAGTGGGGGGAAGGAGCAGGTGGGCTCGTGTGATTTTACATCCAACCAGTGCAGGAGTATTTTAGGTGACCAGCATGGACAGGGTCGCAGAGCATAGAGAAGGAATGGATGTAAGGACAAATACCCCTGCAATGGATCTTCTTCAGTGTTCTCCTCCTTTCTACCCTGTAAAGCTCAACTGTAATCTCAGACTTGGAGGGAAATTATCAGGATACATGTAATACTCAGTGAGTTCTATTCATGCAGAGGTCCGATAGACAAATACACCAAGACTTTCTTTCTGAACCTCTGCTTTAAACAAAGGCCATAACTTACACGTGTTCCCCAAACCAGGAGCACCAATCCATGCACCTCAGCAGACACAAACTATTAAGAAGTAAATCAATATTTAGAAAGTCAACAGATGTTCTAATGTGTTTGCTGCCTGGAAGAAAACTTTTTTTTTTTTTAATAAACTTTCATGACTCTAAATTCACAGTTTTAACCTAAAGTCCTCGGTTACAAACTCAGATCAAAGTCTAGTCCTTCAGATCCTTCCTAGTTGAATACACACATGGTTCAATGTGAGTGAGTTGAAATCAATGTGTTCCATCAGACGTTTTTGGCTAAGAGGTTGTGGTATTTCTGTTACTTCTCGGATTCCAGAGTCACTTCAAAGTGTCAAAGAGTTGCGGAGGCTTTGGGAATCTTCAAAGGTAAAAGCTATCTTTTTAATCCAAAAATAAACGGGTCCTCTGAATGGCAAGCTATTTCCCCACCCATAAGTCAAATTATTCTCCATTTGTATTAAACCTAAACTTTTATCTAACAGAAATCTGAAGTATAAACTCTGGACCCTGAATTGAAAAAACAAACATGTGCATTTTAAATCTCTTCAGTCCTTAAATCTGATGTTTCTTTATTACAGTATGAGTACATTTCCTGCTACATAAACATATTAAAGGGTGCTAGAAGCAAAACTGTGTAAGTCATTGACACCCTGGAAAGACAGGGCAATTGTATAAAGGGGCTTCCAGTGAAGATGTCAGATCAGGCCAAACTCATCCAAATACATGCTCTATGATCAGGATAGAATGCAGAGAGGCCCCAAATTCAAATTAATGGGACAATCTAGACTCAACCATTTTCTATTCATGTGATTCCCAATGATGAACTTAGACACTGTGTTTCAGTCTTCACAAATATAAAGTAGGCTTGAGTCACACCTATGGTGTATAGGGTTATCATAAGAATTCAGTGGATTAATACCTCAGAAGTGGTTAGGCTGGTTCCTGACTCAGGAAACAGAATAAATATTATCTTCACAATAAATATAATCCTCAAGTGTTGGATTAGGCCTCAGAATGGATTCAGTGATCTCTATTCACAGCTCATTGTAAGGACAGATTCTCATTTACCTGACCTTGTTTTGGCATTTCTACTTTTCCCTCATATCAACATGTCAACTCAGCCAAGTCCGCCTTTCCTTAGATGTCCAAGATCAGTGGTCTGACTTGATTTGTATTACTGAATTCCTTTGAGAATGAGATAGTCACAAGTCCCCTTCATTCTGATATGCTTGTACTTCCAAAAGGTGAATGTAACAAGGTATAGTGAAAGTGAAAGTCGTTAAGTGGTGTCTGACTCTTTGTGACCCTATGGACTATACAGTTCATGGAATTCTCCAGGCCAGAATACTGGGGTGGGTAGCCTTTCCCTTCTCCAGGGCATCTTCCCAAACCAGAGATCGAACCCAGGTCTCTTGCAATGCAGGTGGATTCTTCACAGCTGAGCCATAAGGGAAGCCCAAGAAAACTGGAGTGGCAAGCCTAGCCCTTCTCCATCAGATCTTCCCAACCAAGGAATTGAACCAGGGTCTCCTGCATTGCAGGCAGATTCTTTACCAACTGAGCTATCAGGGATAGGAGTTCACAAAGTCTAAAGTCAGATATGGAAGCCTGTTAAGAATCCTTACCCTGAACTATACCTCAGCCTTAACACTGTGCCCAGGATGGTCTATATCCAATGCTTTAAGGGCTTCTGGGCTCAGAAGCACAACCGTTTACCTGGCTTGTCGTCGTCTGTGGGTGTTGGCATTGGAAGAGCAGAGGTAGAGGCCCCCGTTGTCATGTGAGTATCCGTGACTACTGTGGTAGTGCTGTCCCCTTCTGGAATGGTGGTGCTCCTTGTTGGAGGAGTGGTGTAGGTTGTGCTTGGAATATCGGTAGTACTGGTCCTTGTGCTTTCAGAAGTGATATTGGGGCTCACTGTTGTCATAGGTGGAGCTAGAAATCAACATGAAAGCAAGGGTTCATCACACTGCAGGAAAGAAGGGCCTGTGAATCAATACAACCAAGGAGACTGTCCTCAGGCAGAAATGAACACTTATCTCCCATGAACCCGGACTTCACATCATTGGTCAACTAGAATCTCTGACTGAGAAGTGAGTGAAGACGTGGTCACAACAAGAAAACAGCTACATTGAAAGGATAAATATTGGGGACGTATGGACATAAAAACAATGATACCTGGGATTTGTGCTGAACACTTTGTAAAAAGTAGTTATGTATATTATATTTATGTATCTAAATAAACATCTGTGAGTAAGGGGAAGATGTCTAGATCCTGAAGCTGCATTTGTCTTTTCAGTGGTAGGACCTAAATAGTAGCTCCTAAGAAACAGACTATTTACCAAAGAAATGCCATTCAGTCAGTCAGCATTATGAGTACCCTTCCAAAAGACCTGCATCCTAAATGCAGATTAACTCACACCAAGGGCATATGCTAGATAACACAGATGCATTATGCACTTGGTTAGAAGGTGGACTAGATGTTTTAAGGTTCCTTTCTACATGAGAGATAATAACCACAGATAATAATGTTGGCACTTTCCAGAATCCGAAATCCTGTGGGATTCCAAACCACTTATTGAAGTCCTCAGAGATACCCAGAGAAAGAACTGAAATTAGAAGTGAGCCAAAACACAGTGCCTGGCACAAGAGCCAAAGCTATAGGGTAGACTCAAGAATGTGGACTTTCTCCCTCAAGGGACATCTATTTTGCCCACAAGCAGTATTCTCAGTTTTCAACTCTACAAAATATAAATTAGAACATCAAGTCTCTTTAATATGAGACAACTGCCATGAAAATTCATTTGTGGAATTCAAGTCAGCTTAATTTAGAAACTAGCCAATTTTTCCCTCAAGAACAAAAATTTTTTTCAACAAGTATTTATGTACAAGGTATTAGTAAATATTTTAGTCTTTGGGAGTCCTGTGATCTCAGTGATAACTGCTCTGATCTGTCAGTGTGAAAATATCCATTGATAGTATATACGTGAATAGCTGAGTCTGCGTTTCAATAAAACTTTATCAAACTTTTGATGAGCCTGTTTTACAATCTGATCTGGTCCTAGAGCTACAATTTGCCTCAGTTCAGTTCAGTTGCTCAGTCATGTCCGACACAGCAACCCCATGAATCACAGCACACCAGGCCTCCCTGTCCACCACCAATTCCTGGAGTTCACCCAGACTCACGTCCATCGAGTCAGTGATGTCATCCAGCCGTCTCATCCTCTTTCGTGCCTACCCAAGTCTAAAAGTGTAGTCAGAGGTTTTGATGAAAAGCACACCCAAATCCCCTCCTTTTTTTTTTTTGAAATTTAATCTAGACAAAAAGAGGAAGCAAGCAAAAAAAATCTGACCAAAGGATTATAACAAGGAAGAAATCTACTTGGCTTTTTTAACTAACTGTCTTCCTTGGTGGTAAATATTTCCTGAGGAAGAAGCTAGGAAGCTAAGGGTAGAAGAAGATGCTGAGGAAGAGCCTTAACAGAAGGTTGAAAAGTTCATCCTGTCAAACGTGCAAGAAAACTTAAGCAAAGAATTGGATTGGAGGCAGAGAGTCACTTTGGCTCAGTTATGGACTGGTTTCCCTCTGGACAGGGCAGTGAATTTGTAAATATTCATGTATTAAAGATTTCTGAGCACTAAAAAATTTCCCTAATTTCCTTCTATGTCATTTAAAAATATATTCAGCTAGACCAATCATATAATATCACAACCCCAAAAATGATCTCTTCACAAGCTGTCTCTTTTCCACACGTCTCTATGGTCAGCCTCTTTGGCTTCCGTTAATTGACTCCTAGAGGCAGTTTCCCTAGAGTCAGTGTCTTCTGCATCAGAATTGACCTTATTTTACTTGCCTTCATCAAGGACACAGAGTACAAAGTTGGAAGACTGCAATATCAAATTCATTTAAAGTAAAAAAGAGACATAACTTATGACATCCTGGGTACAGTGTTCTATTTTCAATAGAAGACTTTTGTGGGAGAACATTCATTAGGAAAGAGTACCAGAAACCAGGAAATCCTGAAGAACCTTGTCCTTTCATCAAGAGGTAAGAAAAAGTAGGATGTCTACATCAAGATAGAAAAATGTAAACTTCCCTGATTTTTTTATTTCACAGTATTCTTAAAAAGTACCAGTGAACATTTATTGATATGCAAGTGTTTTCATATTGTAATAAGCCCGTTTTAATTTTAAAGAAGTAATTTAGTGATATGGTGTGAAATGTGCTTCAAAAAATCCAAGACAAGGCAGAAGGAAGAGGTGAAACTATATAGTATAAAGGCCCATACAATGTATTTGCAACAAGACTGAACTGGCCCCTGTTAAAGCCAAATTATACAAATACTTGACCAGACATTATATCGCCTATTGTATACATGTGAAATTCTCTGTAAGTCCTAAAATGTTAGAAAAGGATATTTAAATTTTCTATTAAGAAATAATCTCAGAGAAAAGGACAGTTCAAGTGGAATAAATTCAGCTCCATAAAAATGTTTGCTATATCTCATTGTGGAACAGTGAATGCTTTTTCATGAACCAGCTAGCACTACTGAAGGACTGCTTTAGGAGATAGCAGTCTTTTCTGACGGGGAAGTTCCTCTAGCTTAAGGTCTTGAATCAAGTTTAGTGTTAACACCTCATTCTACACAAATACAGTTATTTGTGTAGATAAAGTTATTTTATCCCAAGAGTGATTAGAAAACAAGATTATAGGAACCTCTTCTTTCCTTATTAATGAATTAAGAAGTTATATCAAACAAAAAACCATGGAAGCTCACAGCAAGTGATCAAAGTAAGTAGAAATACAAGCTCACGTGTCTTGATACACAACTCTAGGATGTTTTTTATGTCATTGAACTACCCTCTCTTCTCAATACGGCAGCAATGCAAGCCACTGTCAAGAGGAACTGCACTCTCTGTGCTCAAAGAAACATTAATTTCACAAATATTTCCTTTTAGCTCATAATGTTTGGAACAAGAAAAGTTTTGGGCATAACGAGGGACAAGAAAGGAAGATTCATGTGTAATTTGCATAGGAAAATTTCCACTGCCAACAAAAATAACAAAACAAAAATCAGGAATTACTCTTTGACACTTTCTTAGAGAAAAATTCAAGGATGGCCATGATATATTACCCTGCCATATAGATATTTTATTATTATTAATAAATCTGCTCTAAATGATGATGTGGAGAGCTTAACAATAGACAGAATTATTTCACTTTTTATACTCTGAGAAATCCCCTAAAGCCTACAACCATGCATGTTAAGAAGGACACCCAGTTAAACTTGGGTTCATACCAGTGCTATTTCATGTTTGTGGAGCAGGGCCTTGGAGCTGGCACTAATACACTCCCTTCACAAGAACCCCAATCTGGATTTCCTGACCTTATTCAAGTTCCTAATTATCCATCTACACATCTTTCCAGAGAGATGCACATATTAACCAGCACAGAAAATAAACTAAGAATATCCAAGTTCTTGAGGTTACATTAAGGCAAAGTACTGTCCAAAGTCTGAGTCTTGGTAAAGAGTCACAAACCAATGTTCCTGATACCCTGGTTCCTTCTGCAGTTGTGCTCCGGTCACTCCTTTCATAGCACTGATATCCTGTGTTATTTAACTCATCTTTCATTTCTCACCAAAAAACTTCACTGGGATTTCTCAGGGCTATGTTTCCTTTCTCCTTCCTTGAAATCTCTCCTTTATTTTCTATCAGACATCTCATCTGATCTGCAGAGTTGACCATTTGTCTCTTAATAAGATTCTTATATCCCTTCCTCTGAGAGCACTGCAGAATTTCCAGGCAAGTTAGTGGTGCTGCCTGAACAAGAGTTCCCAAACCTGGATGCCAAGGTCCAGCCCCTGCTGATCCAGGGTATTCGAAGGAGAGACAGCGTCAGTGATTTATTTATATATTAATTAGAGATATAAAGAGTAATAGCATGAGGATAGCTCAGTAGGAAAATTCAGTGGAGAAAAGAGGCTGAGTAGCTTGGTTTACGTGGAAAATCAATATAACCTCTGACACCAGGCTAGCTCTGACCACGGAGGCTGCAGGTGCCCTCTCAAATAGCGGAAGGCGTCCCACCTTAGACACCTTCTCGAGTGGGTCTTAGAAGCCCAGGCAAATAAATGGTCGCAGAGGACCTCCACGCTCCAGATGGAGACTTAGCTGGAATGTGAAAAGAAACAATGACATGGGGAGACCAAACTTTGGTAAGCAAGGCCCGTAGCTTTATTTTCAACAGGGGCTTTTATACCCTAAGTTACACATAGAGGATAATAGGGGATGTGAAATCATGCAAAGTCAGCAGTCTTTGATCCTTATCAAAAACCAGGGTTTCTTTCCTGCAAATTTATCGTATACAAATGGTTTAGGTGATTTACATCATCTTCTAGCCAGAAGGCCTATTAACATTTTATGACTCTTGACAAAGATTTGTCAACCGTAAGACTTATTTTCTCTAAGAGTAATTATTTTAAGGTTTGGCGCCATCCTCTGAAGGTGTTAGATAAAGTTGCATTCCTATAGGGCAGAGGTGCAGTGGGTTTACAACAAAGGAAAGAATTTATTACCTTAAGGGTCTAAAGTTGCTAACACCAAGGCCACTACTTATTTTTTCTACATACCAAGTATATTAATTAATACACATTCAAGGATACAATACAGGGGATGTGGAAACTTGGCAGCAAGCATTGGCTCATCAATGAAATCTTTTACTAGTTTTATTCTGACAGTTACTAACTCTCTGAGAGGCTCTAAGCTACTTGAATATCTTAAGCTTCTGGTGCCTCTGGAGGCTGGGAGACTGTAAACAATCGTATGCATAGCTGTAGGAGTCTGGGTAAACTTGTCAGGCGAGTTAGAGAGCTATCTGAGGGGTTTGGATTTAAACACTCCTAATTGCCCAGGAACTTTATTAATTGGAGCTGTAAGTTAACTCTTTGTCAGAGAGAGTGAGATGGTGGTGGGGGACAGCCCCCAGTAAAGTCAGAGATGAGAGCACAAAGCAGTAAAGTAGGCAGACTCTGGTTTTTTTGGGGTAGATGCTCGAGAATATCCAGGGGGACTCCTGAGGCTCGATCCCGCCTTTGCGTATGCCGAGCCTCCTTCCTCATGACCTTTGCCATGAGTGGAGTGCCTCTCACCGGCTCCCAGCACCTGGACTTTCCTTATTGCTTCTCATTGGTCTTCTATTCACTAGTTCACCGTGGACTTCATATTTCAAAATCACCTTTACTCTTGTTCTTAGCAGTCTTTGGTTTTTGTGCAATTTTTCATTGCTTTGTTTAGTCACTGCTTCTGGTAGTAGCATTTTGGTTTTCTCTTTTGTTTGTTTTCTTCCCCCAATGCTCAAATCTACAACAGGATGTGGCTCACTTTAGAAAATAAAACAGGGCAAGAAGAAATTCAGGTGATCAGAGTCTTTATTCAACTTAAATCTGTGAAAGACCTTTTTTCCTTAACTTCTTTCTCTAGTTTGGGTTATTGTGGGCATCTTTCTTTTCTTCACTGCTCCTCTGACTTAATTTTTGTTTATTTATTTAAAAAATACATTTCTTTTTAATCAGAAGATAATGTAGAAAAATGGCTCTGATGAACCTATTTGTAGACCAGCAATAGAGACACAGACATAGAGAAGAGATTTGTGGACACAGTGGGGGGAAGAAGCAGGTGGGCTCGTGTGATTTTACATCCAACCAGTGCAGGAGTATTTTAGGTGACCAGCATGGACAGGATCACAGCATAGAGAGAGAATGGATGTAAGGACAAATACCCCTGCAATGGATCTTCTTCAGTGTTCTCCTCCTTTCTACCCTGTAAAGCTCAACTGTAATCTCAGACTTGGAGGGAAATTATCAGGATACATGTAATACTCAGTGAGTTCTATTCACGCAGAGGTCCGATGGACAAATACACCAAGACTTTCTTTCTGAACCTCTGCTTTAAACAAAGGCCATAACTTACACGTGTTCCCCAAACCAGGAGCACTAATCCATGCACCTCAGCAGACACAAACTATTAAGAAGTAAATCAATATTTAGAAAGTCAACAGATGCTCTAATGGGTTTGCTGCCTGGAAGAAAACTTTTTTTTTTTTTTTTTTAAAGTTTCATGACTCTAAATTCACAGTTTTAACCTAAAGTCCTCTCTTCCAAACTCAGATCAAAGTCCAGTCCTTCAGATCCTTCCTAATTGAATACACACATGGTTCAATGTGAGTGAATTGAAATCAATGTGTTCCATCGGACGTTTTTGGCTAAGAGGTTGTGATATTTCTGTCACTTCTCAGATTCCAGAGTCACTTCAAAGTGTCAAAGAGTTGGGGAGGCTTTGGGAATCTCCAAAGGTAAAAGCTATCTTTTTAATCCAAAAGGTAGAAAATTTGATCATAAATGGGTCCTCTGAATGGCAAGCTATTTCCCCACCCATAAGTCAAATTATTCTCCATTTGTATTAAACCTAAACTTTTATCTAACAGAAATCTGACATATAAACTCTGGACCCTGAATTGAAAAAACAAACGTGTGCATTTTAAATCTCTTCAGTCCTTAAATCTGATGTTTACTTTATTACAGCATGAGTACATTTCCTGCTACATAAATATATTAAAGGATGCTAGAAGCAAAACTGTGTAAGTCACTGACACCCTGAAAAGACAGGGCAATTGTATAAAGGGGCTTCCAGTGAAGATGTCAGATCAGGCCAAACTCATCCAAATACATGCTCTATGATCAGGATAGAATGCAGAGAGGCCCCAAATTCAAATTAATGGGACAATCTAGACTCAACCATTTTCTATTCATGTGATTCCTAATGATGAACTTAGACACTGTGTCTCAGTCTTCACAAATATAAAGTAGGCTTGAGTCACACCTATGGTGTATAGGGTTATCATAAGAATTCAGTGGATTAATACTTCAGAAGTTGTTAGGCTGGTTCCTGACTCAGGAAATAGAATAAATATTATCTTCATTGAAATTTTCTCCTCAAGTGTTGAATTGGGCCTCAGAATAGATTAAGTGATCTCTACTCACAGCTCATTGTAAGGACAGATTCTCATTTACCTGACCTTGTTTTGGCATTTCTACTTTTCCTTCATAACAACATGTCAACTCAGCCAAGTCTGCCTTTCCTTAGATGTCCAAGATCAGTGGTCTGACTTGTTTTGTATTAATGAATTCCTTTGAGAATGAGATAGTCACAAGTCCCCTTCATTCTGATATGCTTGTACTTCCAAAAGGTGAATGTAACAAGGTATAGTGAAAGTGAAAGTTGTTAAGTGGTGTCTGACTCTTTGTGACCCTATGGACTATACAGTTCATGGAATTCTCCAAGCCAGAATACTGGGGTAGGTAGCCTTTCCCTTCCCCAGGGCATCTTCCCAAACCAGAGATCGAACCCAGGTCTCTTGCAATGCAGGTGGATTCTTCACAGCTGAGCCATAAGGGAAGCCCAAGAAAACTGGAGTGGCAAGCCTAGCCCTTCTCCATCAGATCTTCCCAACCAAGGAACTGAACCAGGGTCTCCTGCATTGCAGGCAGATTCTTTACCAACTGAGCTATCAGGGATAGGAGTTCACAAAGTCTAAAGTCAGATATGGAAGCCTGTTAAGAATCCTTACCCTGAACTATACCTCAGCCTTAACACTGTGCCCAGGATGGTCTATATCCAATGCTTTAAGGGCTTCTGGGCTCAGAAGCACAACCGTTTACCTGGCTTGTCGTCGTCTGTGGGTGTTGGCATTGGAAGAGCAGAGGTAGAGGCCCCCGTTGTCATGTGAGTATCCGTGACTACTGTGGTAGTGCTGTCCCCTTCTGGAATGGTGGTGCTCCTTGTTGGAGGAGTGGTGTAGGTTGTGCTTGGAATATCGGTAGTACTGGTCCTTGTGCTTTCAGAAGTGATATTGGGGCTCACTGTTGTCATAGGTGGAGCTAGAAATCAACATGAAAGCAAGGGTTCATCACACTGCAGGAAAGAAGGGCCTGTGAATCAATACAACCAAGGAGACTGTCCTCAGGCAGAAATGAACACTTATCTCCCATGAACCTGGACTTCACATCATTGGTCAACTAGAATCTCTGACTGAGAAGTGAGTGAAGACATGGTCACAACAAGAAAACAGCTGCATTGAAAGGATAAATATTGGGGACGTATGGACATACAATTTGTAAAAACTAGTCATGTATATTATATTTATGTATCTAAATAAACATCTGTGAGTAAGGGGAAGATGTCTAGATCCTGAAGCTGCATTTGTCTTTTCAGTGGTGTATGACTAGGACCTAAATAGTAGCTCCTAAGAAACAGACTGAGTGCTGAAGAATTTTTGCTTTTGAACTGTGGTGCTGGAGAAGACTCTTGAGAATCCCTTGGACTGCATGGAGATCCAACCAGTCCATTCTGAAGGAGATCAGTCCTGGGTGTTCTTTGGAAGGAATGATGCTAAAGCTGAAACTCCAGTACTTTGGCCACCTCATGTGAAGAGTTGACTCATTGGAAAAGACTCTGATGCTGGAAAAGATTGGAGGCAGGAGGGAAAGGGGATGGCAGAGGATGAGATGGCCGGATGGCATCACCAACTCGATGGACGTGAGTCTGAATGAACTCCTGGAGTTGGTGATGGACAGGGAGTCCTGGTGTGCTGCAATTCATGGGGTCGCAAAGAGTCGGACACGACTGATTGGCCGATCTAACTAACTAACTAACTAAGAAACAGACTATTTACCAAAGAAATGCCATTCAGTCAGTCAGCATTATGAGTACCCTTCCAAAAGACCTGCATCCTAAATGCAGATTAACTCATACCGAGAGCATACGGTAGATAACACAAATGCATTATGCACTTGGTTAGAAGATGGACTAGATGTTTTAAGGTTCCTTTCTACATGAGAGATAATAACCACAGGTAATAACTTTGGCGCTTTCCAGAATCAGAAATCCTGTGGGATTCCAAACCACTTATTGAAGTCCTCAGAGATACCCAGAGAAAGAACTGAAATTAGAAGTGAGCCAAAACACAGTGCCTGGCACAAGAGCCAAAGCTATAGGGTAGACTCAAGAATGTGGACTTTCTCCCTCAAGGGACATCTATTTTGCCCACAAGCAGTATTCTCAGTTTTCAACTCTACAAAGTATAAATTAGAACATCAAGTCTCTTTAATATGAGACAACTGCTGTGAAAACTCATTTGTGGAATTCAAGTCAGCTTAATTTGGAAACTAGCCAATTTTGCCTTTAAGAAGAAAAACTTTTTTTTTCAACGAGTATTTATGTACAAGGTATTAGTAAATATTTTAGCCTTTGGGGGTCCTGGATCTCAATGATAAGTACTCAAAACTCTCAGTGTGAAAACAGCCATAGACAGTACATAAACTGAGGCACATATATGTGTATATATATACACACACACACACACACATATATACATATATAGAATAGTTGAGGCTGTGTTTCAATAAAACTTTATGAAACTACTGTTGAGCCTGTTTTATAATCTGATATGGTCCTGGAGGTACAGTTTGCCAAGACTATTTTGAAATGTCCTTTCCTAACATTTTAGGAGTTATAGAGAATTTCACACGTATAAAATAGGTAATATAACGTCTGGTCAAGTATTTGTATGATTTGGCTTTCAGTTCAGTTCAGTTCAGTCGCTCAGTCGTGTCCAACTCTTTGCGACCCCATGAATCACAGCACACCAGGCCTCCCTGTCCATCACCAACTCCCGGACTTCACCCAAACTCATAAGCATCGAGTCGGTGATGCCATCCAGCCATCTCATCCTCAGTCGTCCCCTTCTCCTCCTGCCCCCAATCCCTCCCAGCATCAGGGTCTTTTCCAATGAGTCAACTCTTCTCATGAGGTGGCCAAAGTATTGGAGTTTCAGCCTCAGCATCAGTCCTTCCAATGAACACCCAGGACTGGTCTCCTTTAGGATGGACTGGTTGGATCTCCTTGCAGTCCAAGGGATTCTCAAGAGTCTTCTCCAGCACCACAGTTCAAAAGCATCAGTTCTTCAGCGCTCAGCTTTTTTCACAGTCCAACTCTCACATCCATACATGACCGCTGGAAAAACCATAGACTTGATTAGACGGACCTTTCTTGGCAAAGTAATATCTCTGCTTTTTAATTTGGCTTTAACAGGGGTCAATTCAATCTTGTTGCATATAGATTATATGAGCATTTATACTATATAGTTTTATCCCCGCCTTCTGACATGTCTTGGATTTTTTGAAGCACATTTCACACCGTATCACTAAATTAGTACGTTCAGTCGCTCAGTCGTGTCCAACTCTTTGCGACCCCATGAATCACAGCATGCCAGGCCTCCCTGTCCATCACCAACTCCCGGAGTCCACCCAAACCCATGTCTATTGAGTCGGTGATGCCATCCAACCATCTCATCCTGTGTCGTCCCCTTCTCCTCCTGCCCTCAATCTTTCCGGGCATCACAGTCTTTTCCAATGAGTCAGCTCTTCGCATCAGGTGGCCAAAGTATTGGAGTTTCAGCTTCAACATCAGTCCTTCCAATGAACATGCAGGACTGATCTCCTTTAGGATGGACTGGTGGGATCTCCTTGCAGTCCAAGGGACTCTCAAGAGTCTTCTCCAACACCATAGTTTAAAAACATCAATTCTTCAGTGCTCAGCTTTCTTTATAGTCCAACATACACATCCATATATGACTACTGGAAAAATTAAAATGGGCTTATGGCATATGAAAACATTTATATCTCCATAAATGTTCACTGGTAGCTTTTAAGAATTTTGTGAAATAAAAAAATCAGGGAAGTTTACATTTTTCCATCTTGATGTGGACATCCTACTTATTCTTACCTCTTAATGAAAGGACAAGATTCTTCAGGATTTCCTGGTTTCTGGTCCTCTTTCCTAATGAATATTTTCCCACGACACAGAACCCAATACTCAGGCCTACATAAGTTATGTCTCCTTTTTGCTTTAAATGAACTTGATATTGCTGTCTCCCAACTTTGTACTTTGTATCCTTGATGAAATCAAGTGAAATAAGGTCAATTCTGATGCAGAAAATGGAGTGGATTTGGATGTGCTTTTCATCAAAATAAAACTTTATCAAACTTTTGGTGAGCCTGTTTTACAATCTGATCTGGTCCTAGAGATACAATTTGCCTATCCTAGTCTAAAAGTATAGTCAGAGGTTTTGATGAAATGTTCAATCCTAATCCCCTCCATTCTTTTTGAAATCAAATCTAGACAAAAAGAGGAAGCAAGCAAAAAAAATCTGACCAAAGGACTATAACAAGGAAGAAGTCTACTTGGCTTTTTTAACTAACTGTCTTCCTTGGTGGTAAATATTTCCTGAGGAAGAAGCTAGGAAGCTAAGGGTAGAAGAAGATGCTGAGGAAGAGCCTTAACAGAAGGTTGAAAAGTAAGTTCATCCTGTCAAACGTGCAAGAAAACTTAAGCAAAGAATTGGATTGGAGGCAGAGAGTCACTTGGGCTCAGTTATGGACTGGTTTCCCTCTGGACAGGGCAGTGAATTTGTAAATATTCATGTATTAAAGATTTCTGAGCACTAAAAATTTTCCCTAATTTCCTTCTATGTCATTTAAAAATATATTCAGCTAGACCAATTATGTAATATCACAACTCCAAAATGATCTCTTTACAAGCTGTCTCTTTTCCACATGTCTCTATGGCTAATCTCTCTTGGCTTCCATTAATTGACTCTTAGAGGCAGTTTCCTTACAGCCAGCATTTTCTGCATCAGAATTGACCTTATTTCACTTGATTTCATCAAGGATACAAAGTACAAAGTTGGGAGACAGCAATATCAAGTTCATTTAAAGCAAAAAGGAGACATAACTTATGTAGGCCTGGGTATTGGGTTCTGTGTCGTGGGAAAATATTCATTAGGAAAGAGGACCAGAAACCAGGAAATCCTGAAGAATCTTGTCCTTTCATTAAGAGGTAAGAATAAGTAGGATGTCCACATCAAGATGGAAAAATGTAAACTTCCCTGATTTTTTTATTTCACAAAATTCTTAAAAGCTACCAGTGAACATTTATGGAGATATAAATGTTTTCATATGCCATAAGCCCATTTTAATTTTTCCAGTAGTCATATATGGATGTGTATGTTGGACTATAAAGAAAGCTGAGCACTGAAGAATTGATGTTTTTAAACTATGGTGTTGGAGAAGACTCTTGAGAGTCCCTTGGACTGCAAGGAGATCCCACCAGTCCATCCTAAAGGAGATCAGTCCTGCATGTTCATTGGAAGGACTGATGTTGAAGCTGAAACTCCAATACTTTGGCCACCTGATGCGAAGAGCTGACTCATTGGAAAAGACTGTGATGCCCGGAAAGATTGAGGGCAGGAGGAGAAGGGGACGACACAGGATGAGATGGTTGGATGGCATCACCGACTCAATAGACATGGGTTTGGGTGGACTCCGGGAGTTGGTGATGGACAGGGAGGCCTGGCATGCTGTGATTCATGGGGTCGCAAAGAGTTGGACATAACTGAGCGACTGAACTGAACTGAACTGAACTGAAAGCCAAATCATACAAATACTTGACCAGACGTTATATTACCTATTTTATATGTGTGAAATTCTCAATAACTCCTAAAATGTTAGGAAAGGACATTTCAAAATTCTTCTAAGAAATAATCTCAGAGGAAAGGGAATTTTTTTTAAGTGGAATAAATTCAGCTCCATAAAAATGTTCACTATATCTCAGTGTGGAACAGTGAATGCTTTTTCATTAATCAATTAGCACTCCTAAAGCATGCCTTAGAAGTCATATTTTGCTGACTGGAAAGTTCCTCTAGCCTATGGTCTTAAATCAAGGTGAGTGTTAACACTTCATTCTACACAAATACAAGTTATCCTATGAAGAGTTATTAGAAAACAAGGTTATAGGAGCCTCTTCTTTCCCTAATCAAGGAAAAAGAGGTTAATATCAACTAGAAACCTCTTTATCTAGGGAAACTCACAGCAAGTGATCAAAGTAAGTAGGAAGAAAAGCTCACCTGGCTTTATAGTCAACTTTATGATGTTTTGTTCATCATTGAAAAGCCATTTCTGAATACGGCAACAATACAAGCCACTGTCAGAAGGGACTGCATTCTCTATGGTCAAAGAAACATCCCTTTTACCAATATCTCCCTCGAGCTTATAACGTTCATTCTTCTGTTTAGTGATTTTGTATCCATCAGTACTGATAACAGTATTTCTGCAGTCTATCCAAGAACATTTCCCTCGGCCCCAGCACATGGATGTGACTTTTCCTTCATAGAAGCAGGGTAGCGTGACTGACTGGCCCACCACTCCAATCACTTCTCGGTAAGACATTACACCATCTGTAAATAAAGAGAAACCAGAGCATGAGGTCTCAATATTTTAACTTTACTTTCATTTTTTTCTTTATATAGCTTATTTGGTTTGAAATCATCTGAATAACATCTTGAGTTTTTAAAACTTAGTATGAGCATTTTTCTACATTCACATATTCTTTAGCAGCATTATCATTTACTAGATATATTTCTAGATGAAACATCATATAAATGTTTTTCTGTATTCAGAATTACTTCCTAATAGGATAGATTTCTGAGAGAAAGTTTCATGATAAAGGGCAGAAATATGTTCAATCTCTTGGTAATAAGACCAAATTTATCTCCAAAAGGTTTGAAATAAATGGTATTACAATAATACATGAATATGTGTGTATTTCTTTCTATTTTTGACATGTATCTGCTTATTAAATAGGTAATACATACATGTAGCTTTTCTTCTCCCCTGATTGTCACTGTCTCAGTTGAAATCTCTTTTAAAAACTCTTTTGCATTTTTAGTTTTGATTTTAAGTCTTCAAGTTTTTAAATAGCTCTTTCAAATTAAATTACCTCATAACCCTGCTCTTAATTAAATTTAAAAAAAAAAAGCAGAGTTAAAGTTTTACTTAAAGCATCATTGGTTAGAAGGCCAAAGCCTTGTAAGCTGTTTAGAAATCAGTTCTTAGGAAAATGAGTTTATAATACTTTCAGGAGAAACTGAGGCTTATCATGGGCTTAAGGATCAACCAGATAAATTCAAGCAAGGATCCCTTCTTGAGCAATGTACAACGGAACACAGTCCACTTACCTAAGTGAAACCAAAAAATTGGAGAATATTCAGTCAAATACTAAATGTTGCCTCTTAAAAAACAAACAAACAAACAAAAACACCTCTCTCCTGAGTCAGCAGCTTAAAAATCCCTACATTGTCAAATGCAGTCCGAGTGGTCTGTAAAAGAATCTGAGACTCAGTGACTAATCATGGGGCTGGGCTGTAAGTCTGGGAAATGCTCTGGGAATAAAACACTCATTGATACATAAAATAAGAGTCTAGTTTTTTCATTGGAATTCTGGTAATATTTAATTTTGCTTAGTATCATTTTTGGATTACAAAGGTAATACAGGCTAACTATAAAAATTTGTTCTAGAAGTATAATTTAAAAAATACTTTTCTTCAGATTCCCAACTCTAGAGAATGTTTTAAAATTTAGGATATGCATATTCCTAAATTTCCCCCTGTCTCATGGAATATTTTTAATTAAAATATTTTATTTATTAAAAAAAATTTTTGGCCACATGGCATGGTCTGTGGGACCTTAGTTACCCATTCAGGGATGGAACCCTGAATTGGAAACACAAAGTCTTAACAACTGGAAAAGCAGGGAAATTAAAATATTTTCTTTTTAACAGAAATAGTTGCCCCAGTTGAAGAAATCAAAAAGCACAGAACGGTAAAGTAAAGGACTCTTTCCTTCCCCACTCACCCCCATTTCTTCTTCTCATCCCCTTCTACACTCTGATAACAGCTGTTACTGTTTCCTACCTACACATAAGCAGTTCATGCATATACAACCATCTACCTACCCACCCCTCCATTTATTTTGTTGTTGTTGTTTAAATACAAGCAATGGCATAAACCACACTGTACAGCAACATGACTTGTAACCCACTCACAGATTTTGTAATTCTTAGCATTTAAGCACTTTCTTTGGCTTAAGCCTTCAGCCTGGTTCTTTGCTCATTTGTTGACCCCATTACCTTCTGACAAAGCCCTAGCACACCTACCCTGCCTCATCACTCACACAGCCCCTATATTCCCCATCCTCAGGCTTCCAAAGCACAGCCCACCTGTTCACTTACCTGTCAGAAGGAGTAGGAAGCCCAGGATGGCTACCCAAGGATGCATGATGCTGTCGTCCTGAAGGAAAGAGAAAGCAAAGTGATTAGTGTGTCTTCCAACCGTATCGTATCAGAATCAAAACAGTTAGGTGATGTTTTGGGGGCTCCAAGAAAGGATTGCTGCTGCTGCTGCTAAGTCACTTCAGTTGTGTCCGACTCTGTGTGACCCCACAGACGGCAGCCCACCAGGCTCCCCCATCCCTGGGATTCTCCAGGCAAGAACACTGGAGTGGGTTGCCATTTCCTTCTCCAATGCATGAAAGTGAAAAGTGAAAGTGAAGTCGCTCAGTCGTGTCTGACCCTTAGCAACCCCATGGATTGCAGCCTACCAGGCTCCTCTGTCCATGGGATTTTCCAGGCAGGAGTACTGGAGTGGGGTGCCATTGCCTTCTCCGCCAAGAAAGGATTAGCCAGAGGCAAAGTGATAGAAGAGATTTATACTTGTGAGGATTCAGATCCAGCAGGTGAGTGTTGTGCTGCCCCAAGTACTCAGTGAGTTACATTTTTATCATCAAAGGAGGATAGAGGAGGGGAGAAAACCACCTTCTTTGTCTTTCTTTGAGTCTTCCATCACTAACTCCTCCTACAAGTTGGGTAGGGGAGTTTTTGGCCCTATACGGTGCATCTGGGACTGTCATGGAACTATGGAGAAATTATTTCAGGTCTCAGAACAGTGAGGGTCATTCACTTTGAAATGTACCCTTCCATAAATTATTTGTGTGTGTGTGTGTGTGTGTGTGTGTGTGTGTGTGCGCGTGTGTGTGTGTGTGTGTGTGTGTGTGCAGAGAGCATGTCCTAGGGGTCATTACCTTGTTCACGTCACTGGGCAGGTTTTAGACCCTATTTTCCACTATTGTTTTACAGTTTGAGGGCATGTCTCATGCTTCTGTTAAATGGTTTTATGGCTAAGCAAGTTAGCTTGGATTTGTTGTTTGGCAAGCAGATCTGGCTTTGATGCTAAGTGACTTGCTCTGCTTTATGAGACAAGTAAGCCCACATTGTTTCAGGATTTTTCCATTTTGTTCTTGGGTGATCATCAACTTACAGGGGTCTCTCTTATTACTTTTTTCTTTACATATAATTACTTCATGGGATTAACTATTAAATCACTATCATGTCCCTTTACTTTGTCCCTATCATTTCCTACTCCAAGTATTTACCATTTTATGCTTAAAAGTGGGTAAGAAGTAACAATGAGTCATTAACTGCTTCTGTCTGAGATGGGATGTAGGCCTGCCTAAGGAAGGAGTGAAA
Organism: Bubalus bubalis; assembly: GCF_019923935.1. Lineage (NCBI taxonomy): Eukaryota > Metazoa > Chordata > Mammalia > Artiodactyla > Bovidae > Bubalus > Bubalus bubalis. The sequence goes on along the minus strand of NC_059165.1, from coordinate 42,697,822 downwards.
CGCCTGGCTGGCTGTCTCTTTTCTGCGGTAAGAATTATAAACCAATTAGTATCATCCTTTTAGCTCTCTTAGACGTTAAGCTTTGGAGGATGGATTTACAAAAGACAAAAATGAAAAGAAATTAGCATTAAAAGAGATTATAACCATGATTTGGCAATCCAAAACATTTTTCTAAAAAAATTTCTAAATCTGGAAAAGGGTCATTTAAGTCCTTAATCTGTTTGTTTTTTATTAGGCCCATTATCTTAATATTTTATACTTCAGGGCTTATTAAGTCTTCTATCTCTGTAATCTGTTCTTTATTTTCTATGAATATCAATTGGTGATAGAGTTGCTTCCTTGTCCCTCAGGAAACAGAGTGGCCCCTAATTTAGTTAAGTCCCTTCCATTACAGAGATAGGACTAGCCTGGTGGCTCAGACATTAAGGAATCCGCCTGTAATGCAGACCTGAGTTTGATCCCTGGGTTGGGAAGATCCCCTGGAAAAGGAAATGGCATCCTACTCCAGTATTCTTGCCTGGGAAACCCCATGGACAGAGGAATCTGGCAAGGGTCATGGGGTTGCAAGAGTAAAACACAACTTAGCAATTAAACCAGCATACCACCTTCCATTAAAGAGAGGACAATTAGGCGCAAACAGAAAGGAATATAAAAACAACTGGCCATTGATGTTGTACAAAAGGGGTTTCAGGAAAACTTCCATTACATATTTCTTATGTTTGTTAAGATTTCTAACCTTCTGGGTTAAGAAAGAGGTTGGCACCAATATCTCTAAGAAATTCTACTAAGTGGCCTTCCACATCAATGACCACCTGAAGTTTGGCATTAGTTATGTAGATGGCCTCTCTAGGCAAAGTCACCTTTGGCTTCAGGCCACCTCAGTCTTCTGATTATGAAACTGTCAATAGCCAAGGGCCCCCTGTCACTCACTGGCATCTGGGGCATTCTCTCTTTCAATGTCCTGGATGTTTTCTAAAAGCTCATTGATCACAATCTTCCTTCGAGTGTCCCTTCTGTTCACACCTGGCCCACTGATTTTGGATACCCATGGGTCTTGCACAGTCAAATGACCCAGGAAGTCTGGCCTCCCTTTCATGGTCTGTGAGTGGACAGGGCCACTGCCATCATTTGGGCCTTTTGTGTATTTCTCTGGATGCATTCAGCCTTTTCAGCCATATCCCTATTATTGAAAACCAAATAAGAACTGGAGCAAATCACTCAAAAGGTCTGAGGACCTCCTCCTTCCAGCAGTTGCTTTTTGAATTTTGCGTCTAAAGTCTGGGGCAGACTGGGTTATGAAATGTATAGCCAAAAGGATCTGTCCCTCAGGAGAGGAGGGATCCACATTTGGGTGCTATTTAAAAGCTTCCATTAATCTCTCTTGAAAGACTGCAGGATTTCCCTCTGGTTCCTGTTGGACTTCTTTCACTTTTTTCATAATTGATGGGTTTCACTATAAGCTTTTTCATACCCGCTAATAAATAATTAATCTTATGGTCCTACTTATTTCTATCATTACAATTCATCTGGAGACTCCAATGCGGATCTGCCTCGGGGAAAGCATTGTTTTCCACCTGATGCACTGCATGGCCTTCTTGGGCTTGGGCTGCTACTCGGTCAGCGTGGGCTCTGGCTGCCAGTACTGAGTGCTGTTCTTTCTTAGGAGGGTAGCGGTGGGATAAAATCTGTAAATACCCCCAGGTGAGATTCCCCCCAGGTAAGCTTCTTTGTGAAAATTTCAGAGTCCTCAGAAAAACCTCTCAATTTATCCTCTGCCAGACTTAGATCAGACATCAAAGAAAACACATTTGTTTCTTGATTTTTATGAGAAAGTTCTCTCAGAGGAAGAACCATAGGCGCAGTTGGTCGGTAACATACTCTGGCATGCTCTCAGCCAGCTAGGTTGGGATTGGGTCCTTTGGGTAACTTGGGGTACCTAGGAGCTCCTGATAGTGGAGGTCGTTCCTCAGCCTTGGGTGTGTTTTCCCCTGGGATAATAGCCTCTGCTAGAGCAAGGGCTCTGCCTGTAAGATAGCTCCTGTTGCAGCAGCGGGGTGCACTCGAGCAGTAGTTAGCTATCCAAGTTTCCTTCCCATGTCAAAATCCCCTGTGTAATTTAATCAAGATTTGTACTTACAACTTTAGATGTTGCTCCTTCCAAAGTGGTCTCCCAAGCAGGTGTTACTGCCTGAGAAATTGCTGCAAAGGAATAGTAGAGAAGGTGTTCCAGTGGTGTTGACAGTGAGTAGACACTAGTCTTGCTGAAAATTGAAAATAAAGGATCAGCACTTATAAGGGTTGAGAGAGAGGGGAAGACTGGGAAATCCTCTGCTGGGCACTTCAAGTAATTAGGAGGAAGTACCTTAAGTCTTGAGCTTCCCTGGTGGGTCAGCTGGTAAAGAATCTGCCTGCAATGTGGGAGACCTGGTTTCTATCCCTGGGTTGGGAAGATCCTCTGGAAGGCATGGCAACCCACACCAGTATTCTTGCCTGGAGAATCCCCATGGACAGAGGAGCCTGGTGGGCTATGATCCCCAGGATCGCAGAGTTGGACACAACTGAAGTGACTTAGCAGGCAGGTAGGACCGTAAGTCTTGGAAGATGATTCCCATCAGTTTTCTTGTATATCATATACTTAAGAAAACTGATAAGAGGCCTTTCATCTAGGTTGGCCATAGTCCTCTAAATGATAGTATGTATAATCCCCCGGGAATAGATTATGGGCATCTAGTCACAATCCAAAGACCAGCTTCAGAAACAAGCTTAGAATCAGTGACCAGCTTCAGAAACAAGCTTAGAATACCTTCTTAGTGACTCGTTTAAGCTTTATAATAATATAACATAGTAACAAAGAGCTATTTGAAAAGTAAGTTTTAGACAGTAGATACATACCTCAAGTAGCAAAACTAAAATTTTATACCTATTAAAACAATCTTTTTCTCTAAAATTACTCTCATTTTTATCAAATATAGCCAAATTAAGATTAATCTGTTCACAAAATAAGACTGCCAGATCGATCACATAGGCCTGTATAATTTTTCCAATAAGGTAGGTACCTTGGTTACTAAAAATACAAAAGTATACCTCTAGTGAAAAACACACTTTTAATCATTCTCTTTTCACTGTGAGGATACCAGTCTTGTAGCCAAAAAAGGCTTTAACCCATTAAATGAAGAATGGGGTTTGCCAGGGAGCCAGGAAAAGCCAAGTGGTCATCTTGGATTTCCCATATTCCTGACTGTTTAATTTACAGCTTTTTAAAAATCTATCTTAATTTTTTCCATTTAGGAGCAGACAATAGTCATGCTTCAAGGACATCAGACTGGCAAAAGTCTGACAATAAGGGGTTAATTTTCTTGCTGACAAATTTTACAACAAATATAAAGTTAACTTACTAACTTTTAGAAAACCCAGGTATGATAAAGTATTATACTTAAGGTTGATGATGCTAAAAATATGTCTGCATTAATTAAAAAATGTAAGTTTACAGACTTGAGTTTTAACAGGGATACACACAAAATGTAGAAGAAAACTCTCAGAATTAGGAAGATGAATATAGATTGCCAAATCCTGTCAGAAGCAGCCCAAAAGGTAAAATGTCTTCCTCTTAACATATCACACTCCTTGTCACATGTGCCAACTGTAAGATCCCTTTCACATCTCCAAATATCCATACTACCTTTCTGTGGAAACCCATGTTGATTGCCACTGTTCCCCTGGTTCCCTGTCTTTACACATCCAATAATTATTTCTATAGTCTGTACCTAGGTACCCAGAGTCCCAAATCATTCAGGGGTGATCGGCCTGCTTAATACTGGCAGCATAGGTAGAGTGTCCTTCCCAGAACTTTTGGACTCTGGAATGGCACCCCACTCCAGTACTCTTGCCTGGGAAATCCCATGGACAGAGGAGCCTGGTAGGCTACAGTCCATGGGGTCACGAAGAGTCGGACACAACTGAGCGACTTCCCTTTCACTTTTCACTTTCATGCATTGGAGAAGGAAATGGCAACCCACTCCAGTGTTCTTGCTTGGAGAATCCCAGGGATGGGAGCCTGGTGGGCTGCCGTCTATGGGGTCACACAGAGTTGGATACGACTGACGTGACTTAGCAGCAGCAGCAGTCCCTTGGCCCTACTAGGACCCATCATCGACCTCCTATCTACTGTCAGTTGTGGTTGTCAGTTGAAACCACTAGGTGGCGATCTGGGAGCTCTGAGGAGCTCCAGTTCCCTAAATAGCACAGAAAGAATTCAGCCAAAGGCAGAAAAGGGATAAATCAGAAGAGATTTATAAGAATAGGACGCTTGTGAGACTCATAAGCTGACAGACGAGTGTTGTGCTGCACCAAGGACTTAGTGAGTGACATTTTTATAATCAAAGGAGGGAAGAAGACCACCTTCTTCTTTATTCTTTGAGTCTTCCATCACAAACTCCTCCTGCGTGAAGGAGAGAGAGTTTTTACCCTATATGGTGTGTCCAGGACCGGCATGGCAGTATGGAAAACTTATTTCAGGTCTCAGTACAATCAAGAGAGTTCATTTTGAAACGCCACCTTTCTAATTCTGACAAATGTCTTAATTTCTGCAAACTTCAGTTTCTTCTCCTTTATTATGAATGTAATAATAGAATCTTCCTCAAACATTTGGATGAGGCCTCACAATAAGATAATGCCCTCAAAAGCATCAAGCCCAGGCCTTTCCTATGAAAAGCACTCGGTGATTGTTTTTTATTATCAGTGACTCCCACAATTACATAGATAGCCCAGAACTCTCCCCTATGAGGTAATAACTATGAAAGCTTTGGTATAGTGGCAAGTCCCTATTCAACACTTACACTGTATCATCATAGTAATGATTATTTGATCAGAGGGAAGTGCCAATTATCAGACACTAATCCCCACTTAGGCATCCAAAAGTCCACTCAGCCCCACATTTCCAACTGCCTGCTAAACATCATCCAGGAGCACTTCAAACTCAAGATCATCCAAATGATTTTCACTTCTTCTCCCAGGGTTCTTTTACCAGTGAACCCATCACATCAGCTAATCTCCCAAGTACAGAGACTCAGTCATCCTTCCTTCTTACTCCAGCCACCAAGTCCTCACAATTCCAAGTCCTAAATGGCTCTGACTCTGTCCCTTCTCTGCTGTTACCGCTGCTATCACTCTAGCCGAGACACTCCTCTCCTGTCTGAATTATAGCAGGAACCTCCTGGGGAGCCTCTCTGCATAGAGGCCTGTGGAAAGTGAAAGTATTAGTTATTTAGTCTTATCCAACTCCTTGGGACTCCATGGGCTGAAGCCCACCAGGCTCCTCTGTCCATAGAATTCTGCCAGCAAGAATACTGGAGTGGGTAGCCATTCCCTTCTCCAGGGGATCTTCCCGACCCAGGGTTCCAACCCGGGTCTTCCGCATTGCAGGCAGATTGTTTACCATCCTCTCCCCTCCAACATACCTTCCATAGACTTTACAGGAGCAGTTTTTCCTAAAACAGAGCTGAAAATACCATTTCCTAATCCAAATACATGAATGGTTCCTTAAGACCCTGGAATGAAATCTAAATTCTTCAGCCTATCAATGAAGTCATTTAAGAACCGAGGCCACTCCTAGCTCCCTAGTCACCATTAGATTAAACCAGGCTCTTAATCAATCACCAAAGATTTTACACTCTTATCCATCCCTTTATTTCTGTTCAGGCTGTTCTCCCTATTTGTTCTCTCTGCTCAATGAAATGTTCTCATCCATGAAGAATCAATTCAAGGATTTCTGAGAGAAACATCCTGGCCCTCCTTTCCCACTTAGAATCCTTGTCTCCCTTTTTTGGGTCCCCAGGGCACTTTTTCATAACTCTACCCCAAAGTAAATCCCACAGGATGGTTGTTTGCTGTACACAAGCCTGCCTCTACAACCCCTTTAAAGACAGACGTCAAGACTTCCTCATTTTGGTATGTCTGGGCCCTGCACAGAGAAGCAACCAGTTAAGCCATGTTTAATGAATCATAGATTTGAAAGGCCTTTACCAAGTATCATGCAACCTATTTCTATGTATCCAAATGAAATGCCAAGATGAAGATATAAAAATCTCATCTCCAACCACTTTTCCCTCTGAGAATCCTTCGATTTGCTAGAAAAACCAGCTTGCTCTGAACCGTGAAGCTTGGGCTGGTTTTGTAAAACAGAGAGACACAGTAAGAGAACAAATGCTCCTAAAAGTCCCCCATTTCCACTCCCCCACCATCCAACCCTGGGACCAAGAAAAAACTACTGTAACAATCACCAAGAAAGGAAAATTTGATGATTACCAGAGCAGGTTTCACTGTTTTCCAGTTTTCCTCGGTGAACAGCCAAGTCCTCACACGTATTTGAATGTGTGGGATTTGAAATGATTTACCGCCTGGACTTCTTGCTGTTGGTGAGCATAATAAGCCACCTTGGGTCTGAGAAAAACTGAAGCCTGATATTTGAGGAGCAAATAGGAAAATCTGCCCTCAGGGAGCTCTATTGAGAGAGAGAGGCTGCTAGTCCTGGGACAAAGGTTAACTATGTGGAATAAGAGAACTGGCCTCTGATCAGCAATCTCCCCAACTGCAAGCCCTCTCTGAACTTGGTGGCCTTTTCCGAGCCTCAATTTAGCATCAGTTTCCCACTGTCAACACCACTCCTAGGAGTCCATAGACTCAAATTTAAAGCCTCTGAAACATGAGTATGAGTCTCAGCTCTTCCTCTGCTTTGCTGTGTGATCTTGGGAAAGTCATTCCACATCTCTGAGCTCCACTTAGGCAGCCACAGAGTGGAGGTGAGGATTTGCCAACCTAGGTAGGGTTTATTCAGATGATGTCTGCAGACCAAACACCTTCAAAGCAGAGGAAGGCACTGGAGCAGGAGATCTATACTTGGAGATATCTTATAAAATAAATAATACACATCAGGAAGCCCTTGTATGACACACTTGACCACAGCTCTTTTTCAAGCAAAACTTGATTTCTGAGCCTAAATTATAGAGTGGTATCTGCCTGTGTGCTAACTTGCTTCAGTCCTGTCCAAATCTGAGACCCTATGGACTTCTCTGTCCATGGGATTCTCCACGCAAGAATACTGGAGTGGGGTTGGCATTTCCTACTCCAGGGGATGTTCCTGACCCAGGGATTGAACCCGCCTCTCTTAATGTCTCCTGCAGGCAGGTTCTTACCCCTAGCACTACCTGGGAAGCCCAAATTATAGAGTATAGGCCCTCTACATTGAGAGATGTGAATATTACAAAAAAAAAAAAAAAAAGCCTGAGGGCTATCAGAAAATTAAAGATGTCCACCCAGAGAAACAAAACCTGTAACTGAGAGTTCTGTAGAGCCATGCAAAAAGGAGTCAGTTAAAACCTTTCAGAACCTCAAGTTTATTCTAATAGTGAGTCAAGAATGACTACCATGATGTTTTTTAAAAAGGTTTTTTCACTTCCCTAAGTGAAAGTAAGTTTGCCACTCATCACTGATATTTCCCCTGGTGTGATCAGCAGTAAAAATAAACAAACAAACAAACAAAAAGCCATAAAACCAAAAAAATGTCTCCGTACTTGGAAGGAAGCTTTAGTCAAAGCTATGGTTTTTCCAGTAGTCATGTATGGATATGAGAGTTGGACTATAAAGAAAGCTGAGCACCAAAGAATTGATGCTTTTGAACTATGGTGTTGGAAGAGACTCTTGAGAGTCCCTTGAAAAGCAAGGAGATCCAACCAGTCCATCCTAAAGGAAATCAGTGCTGAATATTCATTGGAAGGACTGAGGCTGAAGCTGAAACTCCAATACTTTGGCCATATGATGTGAAGAGCTGACTCATTGGAAAAGACCCTGATGCTGGAAGGGATTGGGGGCAGGAGGAGAAGGGAATGACAGAGGATGAGATGGTTGGATGGCATCACCAACTCAATGGGCATGAGTTTGAGTAAGCTCCCAGGGAGTTGGTGATGAATAGGTAGGCCTGGTGTGCTGCAGTCCATGGGGTTGCAAAGAGTCGGACATGACTGAGCGACTGAACTGAACTTGGAAGGAACCAACTCAGCTGGGAGCTGGTAGATGTGGCCTCTTGCTCCCCAGCCAGCCTGGCCTGAGAATGAAGGTATGTGAGTAGGAAGATCAACAAAGATGTAGTGAGGAGAGGGGATGGGAGTCCCGCCTGAGGGCTCTGATTCACCACCAGGAATTACAGACCAGGCACTGTCCTCATGCATTTCCTAAGTCACAGCCCTGTGAAACATGTACTGTCATCTCCATTGTAGATTTTGAGGCAATAGACCTAGAAAAGGCTAGAACAAGAACCTGAATTCTAAAATTAAAAAAAAAAAAAAAGCATACAATGGTGGAGCTGGTGCATAACCATGAGTCTTACACTTGCCAGCTGAGGTCTTTTAACCTCCACCTACTGCTACCCAGAAGACTGGGAGGGGAAAGAACTAGACAAAAAGGATTTGGGATGTTATTGAGGCAGTAAAAATGAGGCTAAGGCATAATCTTAAGGGAGTTAATCTCATGTCACTGGATTTTATTTAGGAAATTACTTAGTGAGATGGGTTTCCTCGTGCTGTATTCAGGGTCTGGACCCAAGAGAGAAGCTAGGACTATAAGGAGCAATTTGGGACCATTCCACACATTCCTGTAGCCTAGTGAGAAATGAAATTAATCCACAGGCTCGACAGAATGATCTGAATTCCCAGCTACTTAGAGGGACAAGAGTTCGTATTCCCCTAACAGACTGCCTTTACCTGGGGGTAGGAAACCTATGAGAATTGTAATTGTGGTTGTTCCTGTTGTTTGTGTTTGAATTATGGTTCCTTATTTGGGGCTTTGCAGAAATTTTAGAGAATCTAACAGGAGTTCTAGACTTTTTCCACAGAAAAATGTGTGGATACATACACACTATATACATATATAGTATATGTATATGTATGTGTATATATATATATATAAGTATGTGTGTGTACGTGTGTATATAATACACACACATATATAATTTCAGGTGGTTCTTGCATTCCCCCCTGAGTTTATCCACTGAAAACTCCATCTTGGCCCCATGGACAGTAGCCAGCCAAGCTTCACTGTCCATGGGATTTTCCAAACAAGAATACTGTAGTGGGTTGCCATTGCCTACTCCAGTGAATCTTTTTGACCTGGGAATTGAAACCAAGGGTCTTTTGACTCTGGCATTAACAGGCTGATTTGTTACTACTACACCACCAAAAGATATTAAGAAGAGATGGCAAGAATACACAGAAGAACTATACAAAAAAGATCTTCATGACCCAGATAATCACGATGGTGTGATCACTGACCTAGAGTCAGACATCCTGGAATGTGAAGTCAAGGGGGCCTTAGAAAGCATCACTACAAACAAAGCTAGTGGAGGTGATAGAATTCCAGTTGAGCTCTTTCAAAGCCTGAATGATGATGCTGTGAAAGTGCTGCACTCAATATGCCAGCAAATTTGGAAAACTCACCAGTGGCCACAGGACTGGAAAAGGTCAGTTTTCATTCCAATCCCAAAGAAAGGCAAAGCCAAAGAATGTTCAAACTACCGCACAATTGCACTCATCTCACATGCTAGTAAAGTAATGCTCAAAATTCTCCAAGCCAGGCTTCAGCAATATGTGAACCGTTAACTTCCTGATGTTCAAGCTGGTTTCAGAAAAGGCAGAGGAACCAGAGATCAAATTGCCAACATCCGCTGGATCATGGAAAAAGCAAGAGAGTTCCAGAAAAACATCTATTTCTGTTTTATTGACTATGCCAAAGCCTTTGACTGTGTGGATCACAATAAACTGTGGAGAATTCTGAAAGAGATGGGGATACCAGACCACCTGATCTGCCTTTTGAGAAATCTATATGCAGGTCAGGAAGCAACAGTTAGAACTGGACATGGAACAACAGACTGGTTCCAAATAGGAAAAGGAGTTCGTCAAGGCTGTATATTGTCACCCTGCTTATTTAACTTATATGCAGAGTACATCATGAGAAACACTGGGCTGGAAGAAGCACAAGCTGGAATCAAGATTGCCGGCAGAAATATCAATAACCTCAGATATGCAGATGACACCACCCTTATGGCAGAAAGTGAGGAAGAACTAAAAAGCCTCTTGATGAAAGTGAAAGTGGAGAGTGAAAAAGTTGGCTTAAAGCTCAACATTCAGAAAACGAAGATCATGGCATCTGGTCCCATCACTTCATGGGAAATAGATGGGGAAACAGTGGAAACAGTGTCAGACTTTATTTTTCTGGGCTCCAAAATCACTGCAGATGGTGACTGCAGCCATGAAATTAAAAGACGCTTACTCCTTGGAAGGAAAGTTATGACCAACCTAGATAGCATATTCAAAAGCAGAGAAATTACTTTGCCAACAAAGGTTCGTCTAGTCCAGGCTATGGTTTTTCCTGTGGTCATGTATGGATGTGAGAGTTGGACTGTGAAGAAGGCTGAGCACCAAAGAATTGATGCTTTTGAACTGTGGTGTTGGAGAAGACTCTTGAGAGTCCCTTGGACTGCAAGGAGATCCAACCAGTCCATTCTGAAGGAGAACAGCCCTGGGATTTCTTTGGAAGGAATGATGCTAAAGCTGAAACTCCAGTACTTTGGCCACCTCATGCGAAGAGTTGACTCATTGGAAAAGACTCTGATGCTTGGAGGGATTGGGGGCAGGAGGAGAAGGGGATGACAGAGGATGAGATGGCTGGATGGCATCACTGACTTGATGGACATGAGTCTGGGTGAACTCCGGAAGTTGGTGATGGACAGGGAGACCTGCCGTGCTGCGATTCATGAGGTCGCAAAGAATCAGACACGACTGAGCGACTGAACTGAACTGACACCACTGGGGAAGCCCAGGATGGACACAGTTTAATAATATTCCTGAAACCTGTGGGTGAGTCCCAGGTCTCTCTGCACTGATGTGTGATCTTAGGCAAATCACTCCACATCTCTGAACATGTGAAATGGTGCTTTAAAAACGAGGGCAAAAATTGTTCTGTAGTCACTAACAGAAGCTGGTAGTAAGTTAGCAGTTCTGACTACTAGTAACCATCTCAGTCTGTTTGAACAACAATAGTGAAACTTTTGTGTCTCCACACTTGTCCCTAGTGAATACTGTAGAGGGAAATTTGGAGCGTAGTGGAAATTTGCCATTAACCCTCAATACAAACACATGTTACAGTTTGGGAAATTCTGGGTACATGTGCAAAGGAAGTGTTCTAAAACCCATGTGAGTACTTGAATTCAAATAAATAAAGAATATTCCCTGATGGTACAGTGGTTAAGACTTGCACTCCCATTGCAGGTGACACGGGTTCAATCCCTGGTCAGGGAACTAAGATTCTGCATGCTACCCCAAAACAGCTTAACACCATTGTCTATAATATTGAGACAACTTTGTAATTGGTGGGCAGTACTGTGGTGTTGGAGAAGACTCTTGAGAGTCCCTTGGACTGCAAGGAGATCCAACCAGTCCATTCTGAAGGAGATCAGCCCTGGGTGTTCTTTGGAAGGAATGATTCTAAAGATAAAACTCCAGTACTTTGGCCACCTCATGTGAAGAGTTGACTCATTGGAAAAGACTCTGATGCTGGGAGGGATTGAGGGCAATAGGAGAAGGGGACGACAGAGGATGAGATGGCTGGATGTCATCACTGACTCTATGGACGTGAGTCTCAGTGAACTCCGGGAGTTGGTGATGGACAGGGAGGCCTGGCATGCTGTGATTCATGGGGTCGCAAAGAGGTGGATATGACTGAGTGACTGAACTGAACTGAACTGAATTAAGGGGCCAAAAGAAGCAATCATCTGATCTTGGAAAGGAGTGGCTTTCTCTGCCAAATCCAGTTCCTAAGTTCCCATCTTTGGACCACTTCTGCTCTTCATAAGGTTGCTCTGTGCTTCCCCAGCATTTCATTCACACAAGCACAGCTACTCTGCTTCCAACATGGCCTTGTCTTTTCAGCGAAATTCATGAAAACCATTGTTTGCTTAAACACCCAGGTAATTCATCTTGCACGACTGATTGCTGTGATGACTGTACAAGCTGGTACAAATGATCAAGCACTACTCAGTGGTTTAATGCCTTGGGCTTGCATTCTGATTAAATACAGAGTTGGAGAGGTGGTCTTAGAGGCAAAAAAAAAAAAAAGATGTGGGGATTCAGCTCACATTAACCTGTCTTGGCTAACACTGTGGTATTTGCCCAAAATGCAAATATAGTGGCAGGTTCTATTGACAGAAGTATGACACACAAAAGAAGGAAGGTGATGTGTCATTGTACCCATTATTTGCTCAACTCTGGGTGACTCACTTGAAAAGGTCATTGTTAAACTGGAGTTCATTGAAGGAGCATTAACGGTATGGAAAATGAAAAAACATGTATGGTATCATTCCTGGGTTTTAATTCCTCTACCAAATTAGGCAATGGGAGCAGATTTTTTGTTTTGTCTTTTTTTTTTTAATAATTTTAAAACTCTCTGGAAAGGGATTTTGCATACCTGTTCTCCTAAATAGCTTTTTAGAAAAGAAATGAAAGGATTTGGTATAAACTGTGATAAAGACCTTGCTTTCTTAGTAACTGACCAATATCACAGTATCTATTAGCAAGTAAATATTAATAAGTAGGGAAATTGAGGGTTAGCAAGGTAACTTTTCAAAGTCATACTTGGAGATTCTCCTGGTAAAGAAACACATTAAGATCATGGTTTTATGTTTTGCTAATACAGAAACTTTAAATCCCCTTATTATACTAGATCGGTAAATGCCCTTTATCTCCTGTGGCCTCAGTTTTGCCATCTGTGAAATAAGAGGCTTGGACTGGATGGACTCTGGGCCATTTTAACTCAAACAGCCCTTGGTTAGTCATTTTGTAATTTAGCAGCATCCATTGGTTACTGGTCTTGGTGTTCTCATCATCAGGCTCTCTTCTCTCTATACAGGCTAGACAATGTTGGAGAAAGTAAAAGATGTCCTCAGTGGAACAGAAGATGAAGATGGTCTTTTCACACTGTAATGTACCTCTTTTTCTTAGGATTGATGATGAGGGTATGACATGTGAATCATCAAAATATATCTTGGAAGTTTTTGTTTAAAAAACAAACACCCACCTATCACATTGATGTGATGTGAGTCTGAGTGAACTCCGGGAGTTGGTGATGGACATGGAGGCCTGGTGTGCTGCAATTCATGGGGTCGCAAAGAGTCAGACACAACTGAGCGACTGAACTGAACTGAATCCAGTCATGCTTTAATTTCACAAGTGAAAGTTACTTTAGAGACTAAACTTTGTCTGTCTCATGGTTTAATATATGTAGCATCACTGCTGAGTTATCTTCCACAGTATACTTGAATGTCTTTAGTGACAGTGGACCTACTACCACACCTAAGGAAGTCTATTCAATCTCGGGGCACTTCTGAGACTTAGAAATATTTAAAACAAGGTCTGTGTCCAGATAGCACCTGCCCGTTGGTCCTGTTTGAACTCTGTGATTACAAAGAACGGGTCTAAACTCTCTACTGCCTGGTAGCAGTGCTTCCAGTACCTAGAGGAGAACCTCATGTTTCTCCAAACTGCCTTGTTTATGGAACATGATTTATGGTCCCTTCCCTACCCTTGTTAACTTTGCTTTATATTGCTCTTATATCTCTCTTTATGTCCAGCATTAAGAATTCAGTGCCTCACTCTGGGTATGGTGTGAGCATCCCTGGGTTATTGACTGTCCTCAGCAATGACTGAAACAACACGGAATCACACCATCATTTTGACTGACCTCTAAAAGGTCCCGATTTTCTATTATTTTTCCATTCATATTTTGTCACATCTTAATTCTTGCTTGAGAAATTTAATTTTGGAAATAGCCAAGAGTTCATCATAGTACACTAAGGTGAATGATGTGGGTGTTCATAGAGAGCCGGCCGTGGTTATGACTGTGAGGCAGTCCAGATCAGTTTCGCTAAGTACAGTCCATGGGAACTGAACACTTTCAGAGCCGGTAGCATGAGGAACCATGGAGAGAGGTTAAAACAAGCAGTCATTGACTGAAGGAAAGAATGTACACCTCAGTGAGAGGCCTCTGGCTGGGAAGAAATGTGGAAAGTCAGCTGGGGCTGAAAGAAATTTGCCAGAAATACTTCCTGGTATGTTTGGGGCAGTAGACACACTCATGAAATAGGTGCACAGTCTTTCCAGGTAGCCATGCTTTATATTTTGACTCTCTTGACATTACTTTAAGAGAGGGGAAAAAATACCAGTTTTATGACCTGTCCACAACAGCCTCTAGGTTCCTCCATTGTTGCTACTGCTAAGTCACTTCAGTCGTGTCCGACTCTGTGCGACACCATAGACGGCAGCCAACCAGGCTCCCCTGTCCCTGGGATTCTCCAGGCAAGAACACTGGAGTGGGTTGCCATTTCCTTCTCCAATGCATGAGAGTGAAAAGTGAAAGTGAAGTCGCTCAGTCATGTCTGACTCTTAGCGACCCCATGGACTGCAGCCTACCAGGCTCCTCCGCCCATGGGATTTTCCAGGCAAGAGTACTGGAGTGGGGTGCCATTGCCTTCTCCGTCCTCCACTGTTAGTTCACACAAATAGAGCAGTTAATAAAAGCACCCCCTCTCACCCAAGCACTTGGAGAACCACCTGCCCAGGGCAGCAAGCCTTCTGCCTCACTTACCTGGTGCCAAGAGGAGTGGCAGGGTTGGACTAAGTGAAGGAAATAACTAGCAGCACATGGGTTGCTTCTTTATTAGGCTTGGCTTTCTGCTCTGTGTTAACTCAAAATACTGGAAATGACCAGCAGGCTCAATTGAGATTTAGAACCTGGGGATGGGTGGGTGAGGGGCTATGGATCTAGAATCAGGTACAGGGCTTCAGTGTCCCCATCTGGAAAATGGGGTGGGACTAGATGACCTTGTACAGATGGTCAGGTTTTAATATTTTGTGGGTTAATGAGACACCGCATTCCTAACTTAGCTCATGCTCCCTACTCACCTTCCCAAACCACCACCAATACCACCACGGACTTGGGTCTGACTAGAAGAGATGACAGCAAATATCATACCCCCTAAATGGAACATCTCAGCTCAATGAGTATCTTTGCAAGAGGCAATCTTCAGTCTTTACTAAGTTTGTTTCTAAAACGCCTTGGTCAGATTTATAAACACTTAAATGCATAATCATAGTGTTTTACAACTAGTAATAACCTCCTAGTAGCCTCCAGCCTAGTAGCTCTCAACCTTAGCTGAACACTGCAATTATCTGGAGAATTTTTTTTAAATGTCAATTCCTGAGTCCCACCCTTTAGGAGATTCTTTTGTGATTGGTCTGAGTGTAGCCGGGGCCTCTGATTTTACTTTATTTGTTTATTTTTAATGCTCCAGGTGGTTCTAACATGCAACCAGGGCTGAGAAACACTGCTGTCACTCTGTGGTTCTCAAACAGGGCACTTCAGACCAGCAGCCTGAACATCACATGGAACTTGTTAGGCACACATTCTTGTCCCCACCTCACACCTTGCTTGCTTGCCAAGTCATTTTAGTCGTGTCCAACTCTTTGTGACCCTATAATTGTAGCCAGCTAGGCTCCTCTGTCCATGGGATTCTCCAGACAAGAATACTGGAGTGGGTTGCCATACCCTCCTTTAGGGGATCTTCCCGACGCAGGGATTGAACCCGTGTCTCTTATGTCTTCTGCATTGGAAGGCAGGTTCTTTACCACTGAGTCACCTGAGAAGACCATCCATACCTACTGACTCAGAAACCCCAGGTTGGAGCCCAGTGATCTGTATTTTAACAAGTGATTAAGATGAGTCTTAGAGTTTGAGAACTCTGGCTGCATATAATCCCTAAGAGGAGGGTGGAAATGTTAAGAAAAGACTCTTCTGTAACCAGGGCCCCATGATGATTGGCGTGGCCACAGAGGTGGAGTGGGGAGTAGGGGCAGAGTTTCCAGCAACTGGTGCCCAAGGTCCCAGTGGAGTCATCAGCCCTCAGTCAAGCTAACATTACTTTCTGCTGGATTCTTAGGGTAGCTTCTAACTACACTCACCAACTAAGCTCCTTTCCCTCTCCAATTTGTCCTCCATGCTGTGGCAGAGGAATCTTCCAAATGCAGATATGAGATTCCTGTCTCCTATTTTCCACTCAAGGGGACTTAGAGGAAACACCCTTAGGCTCTGCCCCAGGCTGCAGTGGGGAACTCAGAGGCCAGGCAGCTGATATGGAGGAATGAAGACGTGGGAGTGAAGTGGCCTAAACTGACATGGAATGTTGTGTGTCTACTTACAGGCACTCACACCACACTTAGTAAATAACATCCTCGAACTGGATGGCCACGAACTGGAACAAGGCAGCCAGTGTGAGATTCAAAGGTCTAGGGGGTGAGGGTGGGAGTCACAGGATAAAGAATGAATACATCCAGAATTCTTACCCTGAGACTCCTTGATCAGAGCAGACAGTTGGGGTACTGGTTCCTCTTTCCCTCTCTGTGCCATCAGGATGAATTGGTAGCATCTATAAACAACTCCCTCGGAGGAGCCTGGTAGGCTGCAGTCCATGGGGTCGCTAAGAGTCGGACACGACTGAACGACTTCACTTCCACTTTTCACTTTCATGCATTGGAGAAGGAAATGGCAACCCACTCTAGTATTCTTGCCTGGAGAATCCCAGGACAGAGGAGCCTAGTGGGCTGCCGTCTATGAGGTCGCACAGAGTCGGACACGACTGAAGCGACTTAGCAGTAGCAGCAGCATAAACAACTCCCTAATATCCACTGTGTTGGGAGCCTAGAAAAGAGAATCACTTCCCTGTGGTGGTGGTTTAGTTGCTAAAGCCTGTCTGACTCTTGTGGCCCCATGGACTGTAGCCTGCCAGGCACCATTGTCCATGGGTTTTCCCAGGCAAGAATACTCGACTGGGATGACATTATTTTTCTCTAGGAGATCTTCCAGACCCAGGGATAGACCCCAGGTCCTGCATTGGCAGGCAGATTCTTTACCACTGAGCCACAAGGGAGGCCCTGGTTCTCCAATGCCAATCCCTTTATAGTTTAGTCTTCCCTGCTCCCATATTATTTACTCAGAGTCTATTTGCATTTGTGGAGGAAGCTGCTAGTGGAGAAGCTGGCAGTAACCTTAATGAAGCCAAGTGAGACCCATTGAAATGGGAATGTACTGAACTAAGTTATAAAGAGCTGAAGCCAGCTGTTAGCAAGCTTAATGAAAGGTTAACAGGAATCCTGCAGTGGGTAGCTGGGGAGACTCTTTGTCCATTTAAAGAAAAAATGTTGAGAACTGGGTCCCTGTTGTGGAGGCAAGAACAGAAAGAGGAAGCCACTTGTTACCAAAAGGTTGTATCTGAGATAGAGTTTCATTTAGATTTGTATACATGCTACAGTCTTAAGGAAAAAAAGCACTATGAGTTCTTGGCTCTCTGAACATCAGAGGCCAGAAAAGGGAAGTGTTCCTGAATATGATAAATGCTAATGCTGTTGTGGAGGTGCCTGGGGAGCCCTGGAGATGGTTGCTCCCAAATCAGAAGGTTCATTTTCTAATTGCACTAAAGATGTACTTCTGCAGTGGTAGTATTATCCATGTTGCATAAGGAGCTAGGGGGTATGGGAGCAGGAAAGACCCTTCACATACTTCGACTCAACACCCATTTCTTAGCTCCTGAAGTTGAGGCCCAGAGACGGGGAATAAGTTACCCCAGAAAACACAGGAAAGGAATGCTAGAGCAGAAACCTAAACCATGTACCCTAGACTTATCTCTACGCCCATGTGATAATATTGTCCTTGAAATTTTCTAATTCCATCTGGGTCTGCGTGATTCTTTACTCTTTTGAAGTCACATTCTTTAAGTTCTTGTTGGGCCTGCAACTCTCATTTCTTTTCCTTAAGCTGTCTTTCCTAACAAACACTTGACCCTATCGCACTCCCTCCTGCTCCCAGAAGGACGAATCAGATGCTGAAGTGCAAAACTTGGCTATTGCTCTTTGGAATGCTGCTTCTAACTATGGTGACCAACTTGTTCCAGTTTTAAGACTCAAAATCCTGGCATTTGAAAACCTCCCTCAGTCCCCTATAAAGTGGGCTAATTTGTCAACCCAAGTCCATAACTAAATTGGAGATCAACAACACTTTTCTGACTTTTTCAATTCAGTGCCCCTGCTCTTGGCTTTATTACAGGCAATATATTTTCTTTTTTCCTGTGACTTTGTAATTAGACCTAAGGGGAATTTAATTTCAGATCCAGCATTAGAATAGACTACTAAATCTAGATTCAAGACCCTTTCTCTGCAAAATGTGGGCCTCAGACAACTGTTGTCATCACCTTGGAGCTCACCAGGAGTGCAGAATATCAGTGGCATCCCAGACCCTCAGAATCTGCATTTAAACAAGTGCAGATTTGTGCACTTGTTTCACATGCACATTAAAAATCAAGAAGTACTTGTCTAAAGCACTGATATTCACATGTGACTGTACACTGGAATCCTGTGGGGAACTTAAAGAAATCCTGAAGCTGGATTTCCCTCTGCTCTCTTGGTTTAATTGACATGGAGGAGACCTGGGCTTCAGGAGTTTTGAAAACACCTCAGGCAATTCTGCTATATAGCCATGTTTGCAAAGCACTAGTCTATAGGGGCCTGGAGAAGGGCATGGCAACCCACTCCAGTATTCTTGCCTGGAGAATCCCCATGGACAGATGAGCCTGGCAGACTATAGTCCATGGGATTGCAAAGAGTTGGACACAACTGAGTGACTAAACGCAGCACAGCACAGTCTACAGGCAGGGCAGCTTTGCACCAGAAAGCAATGTTGCTAATTAATCAGGATAACTCTTGGCTAAGTTACAAGTTTACATGGGTCTAGAACCCACACGTGATTTTGCTCCAAGAAATGATCAATAAGATTGCTCAGGAAGATCTGAGGAGGCAAGGTAATGACTTCAATGTCCCAACTGCTGTGGATGAGACCCATTAAAGTAATTAAAAACAAAGATATAATATTTGGTCTGTGGAAAGTGATAATGAGAAAACTTCAAAGATCAACAGAGAAAGAATGTCTGCGGGGACAAGGTGGTGCATTAATCTGTTCAAAGATATGAGAGGGACAATGAGGAGATAGCACTAAGATAAGACAAACGTGGAGGAAGGGTTCAGTGGAAACCTTTGTGCAGAACAAGGAGCTTGGTCAAAGGGCAACCCTGTGCCCTCTGGTACCTAAACATAATAGGAGTCCCATGTATGTGTGAATTTGGTGAAGGAATTTGTCAACCAAGCACACATCTCTGTAGAAGGTCACGGCTAGTCACAGGGAACAGACACCTTAGTTAATGGTTTTAGTGCTTTTCTAAGTATGTGAAAATGCAAGAATCCTGGTTCAAAAATTTTCTCCTGGACGTATCCCTCCGAAGGCCTGTTCTGCTCTTTTCCCCAGACACAGAGCACCTCATTCCTGATCTCCACCCTGAACTTCCTTTGGCTATGCTGAAGGACAGAAGCTGGAGGAGCAGTTACTCAATCCTCGTTGAGCCAGATGGGGAGTGACATTTTTTAGTTGACAATGAGGTGTTAGAGTCTCTCTGACTTTCCTTGGTCCCAAGATGGCTGCCACAGCTCTAGTATATGCATGCACAAAAGCATCCCAAGCAGGAAGGAAAAAGAAGATGGGAAATGGGACTTTTCCCCTTGCCGGGAGCTGGCATATTGCATATTGAGTGCATATTGCATATTGAGTGCAGCACTTTCCACAGCATCATCTTTCAGGATCTGGAATAGCTCAACTAGAATTCTATTACTGTCAGGAGCAGGAGCTCCGCCCATGGCAAAGGTCATGAGGAAGGAGGCTCGGCATAAGCAAAGGCGGGATCGAGCCTCAGGAGTCCCCCTGGAAATTCTCGAGCATCTACCCCCAAAACCAGAGTCTGCCTACTTTCTGCTTTGTGCTTTCACCTACACCTCTGACTTTACGGGGGGATGTCCCCCACTACCTCTCTCTGAAAAAAGAGTTAGCTTACAGCTCCAGTTAAAAATTCCTGGGTGTGACAATGTTTCAACCTACAAACTCCTTTGGAAATCCTCTAGCCTTCCTGAATAGGTTTTTCTGGCCACATGTGATTGTTCAGAGCCTCCCAACTGTGAAAGGCAGTTGTTCTAAACTGTCTAAACACAGATTCCTTTGAGTAGTTAAAAGATCGATTAGAAATTGTATTGGTGAAGGGTTTTTCACTTATTGGGCCAATGTCTGCTGCTAAGTCTCCCTACTGTGTCCTTGGCAGTGTGTTGATATAATGGGTGTATAGAAATGTAAGTAGTAGCCTCAATGTTTGTAACCTTGGACCCTTGAGTTAATTCTTTTACTTGTTATAGCCCACCTCACCTTTGCCCTATAGGAATGCAGCTTTGTCCAATGCTTTTTTGGAGGCTGGCGCCTGACTTTGGAATAATCACCTTTAGAGAAAAATAAGTTTCTTAAAATGTTAACAGGCCTCCTGGCCAGAAGATGATGTCAATCACCTGAACTTTTGCATATGATAAGTTTGAAAGCCTGGCTTCGATTAGGACCAGGAACTGCTGTCCTTGCATGACTCCACCCCTTCCCCCATTATCCTCTATGCACAACTTAAGGTATAAAAACTACTTTGGAAAATAAAGTACGGGCCTTGTTCACCGAAACTTGGTCTCCCCATGTCGCTCTCTCTCTCAAATTCTGGCTGAGTCTCCATCTGGAGTGCGGAACCCTCCATGCTTGCTAATTATGCCTGGGCTTCTAAGATCTGACCAGGGAGGCCTCAGTGTCTCCTCTCCTTCGGGAGAACGGAAGGACGCCTGCGGCCTACGTAAGTGGTGCAAACTTCTTGTCTTGAAGTTTTATTGGTCTCCCGCGTAAACCAAGCTACTCAGCCTCTTTTCTCCACTGAATTTCTTCACTGAGCTATCCTCATTCTATTACTCTTTATATCTCTAATTAATATCTAATTGAAGCTATTGTATCCTGATCCTTGCCGACGCCGTCCTCGCTTCGAATACCCTGGATCAGCTGGGGCTGGACCCTGGCATCCCCTAATATGATACTTACCTTTTATCCAAAAGAGAAATATTTCCTAGAATCAACCAGAAGACTTCCCCATATATTTCACTGCCCATTCATTTCATTGGGTCACAGACCCACTCTTTAGCATGGGGGACTGAGCCGCCTGGAACTATTTTACAAGAATCATTACAGGCTGTGCACATTGCCATTCAGCCAAAACTTAGGATCAGTCTGTATGGAAGAAACTGGGAATGGCTGTTGGGTAAACAATCTTGATTTCAACCACATTCATTCATCTGACAAAAGTATGCTGGATGTCTCCTATGTGCCAAGGGCCCTACTGTGTACTGGGGTCTAAGAATGAACTAGACAGACCTAGTCCTCGTTTCCAGACAGCTTACAGTCTATAAAGCCATTTCTGTCTTTATTAGGCTAAATGCATAATATAGAGACTTGAATCACTTCTAATGTACCTGAGAAGCAAAAAGAATGATGAGAGAAAAAAGAATGAAAGTTTGGAATTCTGCCTGCACACTTCCTCGCAGCTCTGCCTTTGATGCCAGTATCCAGGTCAATGCAGGAAGGAGCAAACATTCCACCTTAGAAGGTGAAGGCAAATTATAGCAACTAATAACTCTTTTTACTAGTTTTTCCAGTAGTCATGTATGGATGTGAGAGTTGGACTATGAAGAAAGCTGAGCACCAAAGAATTGATGCTTTTGAACTGTGGTGTTGGAGAAGACTCTTGAGAGTCCCTTGGACTGCAAGGAGATCCAACCAGTCCATTCTGAAGGAGATCAGCCCTGGGTGTTCTTTGGAAGGAATGATGCTAAAGCTGAAACTCTAGTACTTTGGCCACCGCATGCAAAGAGTTGACTCATTGGAAAAGACTCTGATGCTGGGAGGGATTGGGGGCAAGAGGAGAAGGGGACGACAGAGGATGAGATGGCTGGATGGCATCACTGACTCGATGGACGTGAGTCTGAGTGAACTCCAGGAGTTGGTGATGGACAGGGAGGCCTGGCGTGCTGCGATTCATGGGGTCGCAAACAGTCGGACACGACTGAGCAACTGAACTGAACTGAATGATTCTTAGCTACAGGAAGTTTGATAAGCTCAGTAGTCAGTGGTCAGCTTGGTAAAAGTGCAGTGACAGAGTAATGGAAATTATCACTTCTGTATTTGTATGCTGTCTCACACTGTCCTAAGCATTTTTAAACACACAGCAGTTTGTCAGAGGAAGGGCATAGCTCCATTTTATAAAGGAGAGAAAGGAAAGCACAGAGGGGTCCAGTGACACCCCTGGTTCCCTCTACGTTGAATGAGATAGAACTATAATCAGGCATCCTCAACCCAGGGGGTCAATATCATCTTCATGGGGTTCCTGCCATGTGCACCCAGCTTTGCGCTTGGACCTACTAACAGGACCAGCAGTCAGACGAACATGATTTGAGCACTTCTGTGTGCCAGGCACTGCCCTAAGCACTGTACGTGCATTAATTTGTCTCACCATATCAATCTCTCTGTGAGGGAGCTTCCAGTCTTATCCCTGTTTGAGAGATGAGGAAATGGGAGCTCAGATACACAGAGTAACTCATCTGCAGTCGAGCTGGGACTCAAGCTGTGGAGAAGCTCCAAAACCGAAGGTTCTGTGCTGTGCTTTGGCCCCTCCAGGCACACAAAGTGCTGGGGTGACCTCCAAGGGATTATGCTAGTGTGTGAGGTGGGAAGGATAGTCAGCTGGGAGTTGTAGGTCTCCCCCTAATAACCTCAGTAAAATCAGGTGTTCTTTCTGCCTACATCTGTCTGAAACCAACCTGGAAATGGATTGTTGTTGTAGTTGTTGCTGTTCAGTTGTTCAGTAGCGTCCAACTCTTTGAGGCACCATTGGACTGCAGCACACCAGGCTTCCTTGTCCATCACCATCTCCCAGAGCTTGCTCAAACTCATGTCCACTCAGTCAGTGATGTCATCCAACAATCTGGTACTCACAATTTCAAGTAAAGTCTCTGCTTTTTAATATGCTCTCTAGGTTGGTCATAGCTTTTCTTCCAAGGAGCAAGTGTCTTTTAATTTCATGGCTGCAGTCACCATCTGCAGTAATTTTGGAGCCCAAGAAAGTAAAGTCTGCCACTGTTTCCATTGTTTCCCCATCTATTTGCCATGAAGTGATGGGACGGGATGTCATGATTTTCATTTTTTGAATGTTGAGATTTAAATTAGCTTTTTCACTCTCCTCTTTCATCTTCATCAAGAGGCTCTTTAGTTCTTCTTCATTTTCTGCCATAAGGGTGGTGTCATCTGCATATCTGAGGTTATTGATGTTTCTCCCAGCAATCTTGATTCTACCTTATGCTTCATCTAGCCTGGCATTTCAAAGGATGTACTCTGCATATAAGTTAAATAAGCAGGGTATCAATATACAGCCTTGACATACTCCTTTCCCAGTTTTGAACCAGTCTGTTGTCCCATGTCTGGTTCTAACTGTTGCTTCTTGACCTGCATACAGGTTTCTCAGGAGGCAGGTAAGGTGGTCTGGTATTCCCATCGCTTTAAGAATTTTCCAGTTTGTTGTGATCTACACAGTCAAAAGCTTTGGTGTAACCAATGAAGAAGTAGATGTTTTTCTGGAATTCTCTTGCTTTTCTGTGATCCAATGGATGTTGGCCATTTGATCTCTGCTTTCTCTGCCTTTTCTAAATCCAGCTTGAACATCTGGAAGTCCTCCGTTCATGTACTATTGAACCCAAGCTTGGAGGATTTTGAATATTACCTTGCTAGCATGTTAAATTAGTGCAAATGTGTGGTAGTTTGAACATCCTTTGGCATTCCCCTCCCCTTTAGGAGTGGTATGAAAACTGATCTTTTACAGTTCTGTGACCAATGCTAAGTTTTCCAAATTTGCTGGAAATGGGAGTAGGGGGGCATGTAAAGGACATGATGCCAGAGGGTCTCGGGTCCTGGGTCTCACGGTCTTGAAGAGATGAGAATTTAGATTTACCAGAAAATGTGACTATGTTTTCAGGCACAGAGACCGAGTATCAAAATTGAATTTAAGATATAGTACAAATATACTACAAAGATGGCCTCCTTCCTCCCTTTTAAGATATATTCTGAGAGACAAACAAGAAAGAGAAAGGCAGAGTCCTGGATAGACTCCAGACTAGAAAATCCAGTCTGGTCTTCTTCCCTGGCCTTGCCTCACCCTGCCTCTTATCTCTGCTCTCCACCCAGTTATCTCTTCCTTCGGGTTCTCTTTCCCAACCCAGGCCCCCTTTCCCTCTAAG
The DNA here is from genome assembly GCF_019923935.1 of Bubalus bubalis. Classification (NCBI taxonomy): domain Eukaryota; kingdom Metazoa; phylum Chordata; class Mammalia; order Artiodactyla; family Bovidae; genus Bubalus; species Bubalus bubalis. The sequence continues at coordinate 42,673,493 of NC_059165.1, read as the reverse complement.
ATGCCTTCAGTGTCTTATCTTCCTTCAGCAGCTCCATCAACAAAGTCCTGTCATTTTTTCCCCTCGTGATTCAGGATGCCTCGGCATCATTTAAATCTATTCCTCTGAACTTTGATTTTCAATCTCTTCCCAAACTTAATCTCAGACCCTTCTTCACTGAGATTAAAAAAAAAAAGAGAGATTATGTAACTTGATAATACCTCTGGCTGGAGGATCAAGAAAAGACAGCAGAGTCTTGCTTCCCCATTAATGCCTTGGGCTTGCTGTGAAAAACATGTTTTTCCATTAACCAAAGACTCACCATCAGCTAATACTGCAACCTCCTCTTTGATCTCCCACATTTTTCTTCCCCCAACTTTTTAAAATGATGTCTGAAACATTTTGTAACACCTCGGTGTATGCAAAGAGTCTTGGAGTCAAACCGGCCCAGAACCTGAAGCTGCTCCAGCCTGGCCAGGAGGCCCAGGATACACTCTTTGCTTCTGTTAGTCTCAGCTTCATCATCTATAAATTGGGACTGATCATGGGACTCTCCTCATAAGTAAGCATTAAATGTAGCAATGCCAGGAAAGCATGGCACGGGGTGGGTGCTCCATGACTAGTAGGCGCTAGGAGGCGCTGCTGTTATAGCTCCCTCTCCAGCCCTACAAGCTCAGAGTCTGTGTTTATCAAAGCTTACTGGCAGGACCTGCATGCCCCCGATGAAGATTGATCCTGTGGGCTAATGTTGAACCTAGGGACTGGTGGTCTATCTAAGAAGCTGTGGGAATGTCCCCTTATCTACATTTCTCATACTCTAAGGAGCCTCAGAACCATCTGGGAACATATTAAAAATGCAAATACCTGGTTCCAACCTCCAGGAGATGCTGAGTGTATGAATATGGAATTGGGTCCTGTTACCTGTGTTTTTTATAACCTCCCCAGGTGGAGTTCTGAAGCAGGGGGCAACAGACACTCTAGGGTGGCTGTGACGCCCATGCTCCACAGTTGTCCTATTACCCATCCCAGCTCCTGACCCCTCTGCGTCACCAGCCTCTTCTGAACTCTGACCCTGCTTTACCTTTGTTTATCTTTGGGCCCAGTGCTTGGCCCTGATTTTGCTCTTCTGTGGTCTACCATGGTCAACTCCAGGGCTTTGCCCGCTTTGTCTGTGGTTCTTACTCTCAGCTATCACTCCTGGTTCACAGGCAATTTTCTTGAACACCTCTGAGATTTGGCTTTTGGCTTCATTCTGTTTTTCATCATAAATTACTCTGAGGTGATGCTGGCACTCTGTGGCTTCTGTGCATCTGCTGATGGTTATCATCTTCTGTCCTTTCCTGCCTCTCATTTATGTCTTTGGTACCAGTCACCTCTTTGGATTTCCAGTATGATGGAGAATCTTGGACCATGGTAAGGGCACCATTTTGAACCTGAATCATGATTTTAGAACATCAGGAACGTGCAATGTAGACAATGCATTGAATGTTTATGTTAATATTAACTGGGCTATTTTCTATTTGAATTTTAAATCCATCGTGTATATCTTAGTTTATAGTGGGGGCTTTCCACCTCCACCAAATGATGACGCCTCTATGAAAAATGCTCTGGTTTCTACCTGGATTCTAACTTTTAAAAAAATGCCATAATATATATATATAACATAAAATTTTCCATTTTATCCATGTTAATGTATAATTCAATGGTATAATTACATTCACAGTATTGTACAACAATATGTACATTATCTATTTCCAGACTCTTTTCATCATCCCAAACAGAAACCTGGTAACTGTTAGGCAATAACTCCCCATTCCCTCTTCCCTCAGCCCCTGGCAACCACCATTCTACCTTCTGTCTCTCTGAATTTGCCTATTCTAGATATTTTATATAAGTGAAATCATATAATATTTGTCCTTTTACATATGACTTATTTCACATACTGTAATGTTTTAAGTTTCATGCATGTTGTAGCATGTATCAGAACTCCATTCCTTTCTTTGGATGAATAACATTCCTTTATATGTACACAGCATGTTTTATTTATCCATTCATCTGTTGAATAACACTTGGTTTTTTTCCCACTGTTTGGGTATTGTGGATAATGCTTCAATGAACACTGGTGTACAGTATCTGTTAAAGTCCCTGCTTAAGAATTTTGGAGTTTTACACCAAAGATGAAATTGTCAGGTCATGGGGTATCCTATGTTTAGCTTTTTGAGGAACTACCATGCAATTTTCCTCCATGGGTGCACCATTTTATATTCCCACCACCAATGTACAAGGGTTCCAGTTGTTCTACATCCCCGCCAACACTTGTTACTCTCCTTTAAAAAAAAAATAGCCATTCTAGTAGGTGTGAAGTGATATCTCTTGGTTTTGATTTGTATTTCACTAATGGCTAATGATGTTGATCCTATTCTCATCTGTTTATTGGTCATTTGTGTATCTTCTTTGGAGGAGTATCTATTTAAGTCCCCCATTCATAGATAAGGAAAAATGAGCAGCCAGTAAATTTAACCTACTAGACTGGAAAAAATTTAGAACACTGATATAGCAAGTATTGGCCTGGCAGAGGCCTAGGAAATGCCTTGGCCTCCTGGAGTGAAATGGGGTATGAATTAGTACAGCGACACCCTGGGGCAATTTGGCAGTTTTGGTTAATTGACATGCACATGACCTAGCTAAGCCAGAGCAATTTTATGGTTTGTTATCTGTTCTAGAAAAGCACACGTGCACAAGGAAACCTATTTGCAAATGTTACCAGCAGTGTCATATGTGTGGGGATGGAATGAATATGTGTATATGGGGAGTGGCTTACCCATGGCACAGTTTTTCCAGGGAACCGCATGTACAAGGATAAGAGAATTAGACAGATTTGTATCCATTGGCGTGAAAACTCCAAGCCTTACTGAAAACAGGAGACTTCAAAACATCACCTAAAATACAAAACCATTAAAAGAAAAATAAACTAGTTTGCAGAATTTTCAGGCACAGACATATAAAAGTAAATGTATAGAAAAGTGCCTGACGGGACATACACTCAACTCACTGTGTCAGCATCTCCTTGATCAGAGGAAAGAGACTGGGCTTGAGGGTAGTAGTCAAAGAGGATTTTAGCTTTATAACATTTTAATTGTTATACCAAGGGTGTTTCTGTATTACTCATTTGATTAAAAATCAACGTTAAAAAAGAAAGCAAGTGTGGCAGAAAAAAAACCATTACACTTAAAATGAAATCCTCATTCTGTCAGTCACTGCTTTTGTGTTCTCTGGAGGAAAGCCACAATAATCCTGACCTCATTATGCAGCAAAGAGGCGAGATCATGTTCGCCTCAGAAATAGTTCTCAGGTTCACATGAGGTGGAGCATTAAAGGCCACATGAAACAAATAAGCTATTAGTACAAATCACCAAGCATATCAGAATGTAGAAATAGGAAAGAGACTGTTATTTTCAGCTGCAAAATTGTCCTGGAGTGCAGGAATCAATGGTGCTAAATCAATTTCTCTTTTCAGGAATTACCCAGAATGGTGGGTACAACCTGGGTTCTGGGGCCAGCTGGGTTCCTTTTCTAGCTGGTGAACTTAACCAAGGCCTTTCCCCAATCTGGGTCTCAATTTCATCATCTACATAGTGAAGAGTTTGATTTTGCAACTTTTAAGAGCACATTTAGCTCTGATCTTTGATAAGCCCGAGCAGTCACTACCTTCAGAAAAGGCACAAAAGAAAAGCAGACACATTAGCCACCAGGCACAGCCTTCTTCAAGGAGGGTTGGAGAAGCCCGCTCAGTGTCCAGCCATCACCAAACCTTTCCCCACACCTCCAGCCCATAGGAGAATATATAGAACAGGGAAAAAGATGAGAAAGTGACAGGAACTGCTTTCATTCCATTAGCTACCACAGGATATCTGGGGATAGAAGCAGTTCAATGAATAATTACCTCAGGGTGACAAGTTCTCTGATGGGGGATCTCCAGGGAGGACAGTAGACACATGCAGACCAGTTTGGCAGCTGTAGGTGGACTGGAAAAGCCTAACTTACATGGAGACCTGAGGATGTATGGAGTTACAGAGGACAGAAAGGAACAGAGAGCAGCAGGACAAGGGCTTGTTTTTTGGAATACAGGTGTTTTCTCATGCAGCACATCTGAAAGATTCATGTGCAGGAATTATGAACTGTTAAAACTGCAAAGGACATTAGATACTGTCTCATCCTAGAGTCATGGATTATTAAAACTGGCCCTATCCATGTTCCTCCTTTCTTATCTGGAAGGGCCATAGATGTCAGTGTCAAAAGATAATAACCAAGATGTGACTGCAGCTCAGTTCAGAGCATCTCACCCTATAGCATCAGCATGTGATGGTCTATTCTGGCCCACACTGAGTGTGTACATTTGCACCCTCCAAAGCCTGGAAATGATGTGCGGAAGAGGTAAACTTCACCTTGATGCCTGACCCCCAGCAAAATAAAATGAACCAAGAAGCAACAAAAACTCCTAAAATAAAGAGAAAAATAAGAATTATAATAAGAGCTCTTAGCAGAACAAATTCCCCTTGTTCTGGCAGTGCTAGCAACACCTGCAAAGGCAATTTCTTTTTCCCATGTTATCCGAGCCCATATCTCTGTGTCTTCGATTATCATTTCTGGTATGAACATAAATATCCCCACCCTAAAACATCCAAACCAGTCTCGGGATAAACAGTGTATCACAAATAAAGGGAGAGACCCTCCAAGAAGAGAAGCTGAGTGGATGCAGGAATGCATGGACTTCGGCTTTACAGATCAGCCATGGAAATTCATCACAGGGTGCCAAGCCTCCTGGGACTCCTGGATGGAAAGACTGAGAACTCTTACTCAGGTAAACTCACCCAAGTTCAATCACCAGCTAGAGAATTAGAAGCCCTTTGAACATTTTAGCTGTTGGCAGATGTCAGGAGTTTGTCTGTCTGTCCAAATTCTATTTCTTACATTACAGTTAATGCTGACAGGGCAGAACCTCTAGGTTTCATTTCTCTTTCTGCCTCATAATCTTCCCTTTCTTTCTCCTGAATGGCCTCCCTCAATCTGAGATGTATGATCAAATGTGCTGAGCACTTTCCTCCTGGCCATTAGTGTATATGTAGACACGTGGAGTGATGGTGTGGGCATGCATGGACACTGCTGTCCACGCATGTCGGGGGTTTCCCACACATACATGAGCACCTATGCTGTGTGTATGCTTGCTCGTAAACTGTGCATCAGCCATGGTCCTCCTGGCTACTGTGCAATTCACACTCGAACGCAATTAACTCTCCCTGCTGGCAGTAGTTACACACAGACTCCTCATGGAGCCAAAGGGAAATTAGGCAGGAATTTGGCTCTGCTCCCATTCTGGATTCTCCCTTAACCAGCCCCTTGGCCTCCTTGCCCTGATAATGGAGAAATAAAAGCAGGGCTGCTATCAACCATCTCATAAACCAAAAATACCATTAGAGTTTATTGGGCAAGGAAAGAAGAGGTTCAATAGAGGAAGCATATGGTGATAGTTACCAGACAGGCTCAGGTAATAAACAAGCCAAGGTCTGGGCCCAATTCCACCACTTTGGTGAAACCACTTGATGGGGAAGAGCACACATTTCATGGACCAGATTTCAGGGCTTGAACTAGGTGATATTTATGGCTCTTCTGGACTCTATGGATTCAACAACATATCCAGGACAGCAGACTCAGAGGAATCAAATCAGTGTTCATCAACCAGATGTATTTTCTTAAACAGATTTATCTCATCATCATTAATCATTGAAGGCTTTATGTCAGGCACTCTGCTATGTGATATAGATATATTATTTAATTCTCACAACCCTAAGAAATAAATATAATTATTTTTCCCATTTAACAGATGAGGGAACTGAAGCTTGAAGAAACTGAAGCTTAAGGGAACCAAGTACAGATATTCACAGCAAAAATGTAGAAACAGAGCTGAACCAAGATTTTCTGATGCCAAAGCCCTTGATCTTAATCACTACACACTCCTTTGATCTGTGACCTTTAGGGCAATGCACCCCCAGGGGCTAACACCTGTCTATACCAGAATGGGAATTTAAGGATGCACAAATGTTTTAGATTTTTAAAAAAATTTCATTTGATAGTAACCAGCCAAATGAGCCTTAAATTTTCAAATTTCTCACACTGAAGTATGCATGAAAATACAAATCTTGGGTGAGGCTCTGGACTCAGAGAAGGCAGAAACAGTGGGGAAGGGAGGGAAACAAAGGGATTCAGAGAAAATCTTCCCACTGAATGCTCAATAAACTGTGGAATCTTTTTCCCACCCCACTCCCCACTCCAAACCTGGGGAATGTAATCTCTGAGAAAACTGAATGGCCCAAATAAAACACTCAAAGATACTGAGATTTGCGACTCCCCACAACAATATACCCAATCCCCTTTCAATAAAGTCATCAGATTAAGAGTCTTAGTCATCTATGCACCCCTCCTAATTAGTGTTTAGGCCATCACTTTGAGATATGAATGGAGGACTGAGGATCTCTGAGATCAGGAGAGTATACAGTGTGAAAAAGATATAAAGACAACAGAGATCGCAGAAGAAAACAGAAAACAAACAAACAAACTAGTATCTTCTAAGAAAAAAGAGAAGGAAGGGAGAAACCACACAAATAGGAAAAATCAGAGAAAAGGAAAGAGCTTTTGGAGTTTAAAAAGATTATAATCATCCCAAATTATTTTCTTTTAGAAGTTTAGTACTTTAAGGTTTTAATTTTTAGCCTCTGATCTATTTTAAATTAATTTCCTGTGTGGTATGAGGTGGAGACAATTTCTTTAAAAAAAAATAATAATAAGGTTTTTCCAGCACCATTTGTAGAAAAAAAAAGATTTCTTTTCCCCATTCAAACTGCCTTGACACCCTTATCAAAAGTCAACTGAGTCTATATGTGTGCTGGCTATATATGTTTGAGTCCTTTTTTGGATTTACTACTTTGTGCTACCATTCAGCATGTCAGTTCTTTTGCTAATAGGATACTATATGAATAGTATACTGTCTTGATTCTGTAGCTTATACTAAATTAGGTAGTATGAGCTCTTCAACATTCTTCTTTTTCTAGATTGTTTTGGCTTTTCTTACTTGTGTTTTGTATAAATTTCAGATGTGTGTCAATTTCCATAAATAAACAACAACAACAACAACAAACAAAAAGTCCTCTGTCATTTTGATTGTGATTGCATTAAACCCACAGATCAACCTGTGGAGAAATGCAGAAATAGCATTGCAATAATATTAAATTTTCCAGTGCATGAGTATGGTATATCTCTGTATTTAATTATGTCTTTTAAAATCTCTCTCTTCTAAAGAACAGTCTCACTTCATCCCATGCAGGTCCTATGTTTGGCTATCATACTGACACTCTTACCTTAGCAAGGGTTAAAAAGTCATTCATCTAATATCACCCAATTAATTCCCTCTTTGACGAATTTAAATTTGAGGAGCTGAATTTTCCAGATTCAGCATCCAGAAAACAAGATTTAAGGTTTTAGACTGAGCTCCCCAGAGATAATCCAGCTCCCACATTTCTGCAGACTTTTTGAGCTTTTCTTTTAACTTCGAAGTTACCAAATATGCTTCAAAAAATTTCTTTAAGTAAGGTAAACTACTGCTTCCTACTTTTGGTTAGCAAATATAATGTAGCATTTAATATTACTACAGATGAGCATAATTTGAAACAAATTAATCCTTGTTATATAAAACAAATTATGATTATTTTCAGATACTCTATGTTGGTTCATGTTCAAATGTTTTAACACTATCCAAATTTGTAACTTGACAAAGATATGGTTTTGAGAAAATTCAGAGCAAAAGAAATAATAGAAAGATCTGAAAATATCAATCACTTTATCAATTGTATAGTATTCCTTCAAAGTTCATTAAAAACGTAATCTGTGACATAATTCTTCAATTTTAATATTCTCAAATAATATCCCAGAAATAAGCTGAGAAGTCCGTGGTGAACATGCCACTATTTTCATATTTTCTCTTAGAAAGTGCTTGAAAAATAAGTGAATCTGAGTTTAGAGAAAGCTTGTTCACATCCAGAAAGACACCATTTCTCCATATAAGCCAATTTCTTTTCCCTAGCCTCGGCTTGGCAGTATTGTATGTAATTTATAGGTAACTATGAACATGGGAGACTCCAAAACTAAGAGCATTAGAGAACTCCACTTGACCTGCCATGTCTTTACTTCTCGGGATGTGTTTTTGTACAGCACTGATGCTCATAGCATCTCTCCTTACAGCAAGTGAGTCGAATACTCATTACTAGCAATAGCTAAGGGGCTTCCCAGGTGGCGCTAGTGGTAAAGAATCCGCTGCAACGGATTGCAATGGATTGCAAGGTAAAGAATCTGCTGCAACCCAGGAGACAAAAGAAAAGCAGGTTCCATCTATGGGTCTGGAATATTCCTGAGAGGAGGAAATGGCAATACATTCCAGTATTCTTGCTGAAAAATTCCATGAAGAGAGCAGCCTGGCAGGCTACAGTCCATGGGGTCGCAAAGAGTTGGACATGACTGAGCACCCACGCACTTAGGCAGCAATAGCTAATGGAATCAATTCTGTCTTTGCAGCTGCTTTGAACTGTGAGGACATGAGCCTGAAGCCAATGTTAGTCATCAAGCTACAAATGGGTGAAGCCTGCCTGATAAGAGAACCAGTCAGGCAGAAGGCAAGTGGACATAAAGAGAAACCCTGGATCTCTGACGTGGTTTGAGCCCCTGAAACAAGACACATCAATGTGACAATAAATTCCCTTTGGGGCTTCAGGCAATTTCTGTTGAGTTTTCTGTCATTCGAATCAAAAGACCCCCGTCTAAACCAAAAGGACGTCTACATAGTGGCAATTTGGCTGGATGACAAGTTTTTCCAGTTTTAAGGGTTTTTACCATTATATGGTCCAACTACCTGCTTCATCAAACATCTGTTTCACTCCAACTAGTGTTTGTCATTCTTATACTCTAGGCATGTAGGAATTCTACATTCTGGGCTCAGGGAGTGAAGACAAATAAGACATAGATTTAACCATAAGGACCTGATAGTTTCAAATCTTTAAGCAGAAGCAGTATTATGAGGTGCTATTTTAAAGACAAGGCCCTGGAGGCCACAGAGTACACAAGTTTTTTAAGAGAAAGAAAATAGAATCCAAGTTTTCTGATAAAGGGCTCTTTGTGGTAGCCAGTAATTCCTCTCTGGTTAAATGTAATCCCGCTCATTCATTTTCATTTGTTCTTTTCCTCATCAATTACAGTGGAGGGGCGATCAGCCCATGGACCACATCCAGCCCATCCTCCATTTTTGTAAATAAAGTTTTATTGCAATACGACCATGCCTGTGTGTCTACTTACTGTCTATGGCTGCTTTCACATGGCAATCACAGAATTGAGTAAATGGAACAAATACTGTATGGTCCACATACCCAAAAATGTTTACAATCTTAGCAGTAAAAACTGTCAATCTCTGAACCATATATTGAATTCTTGCTTTGTGCCAAGCTTCAATGTTAGGAGTCATTATTGTTCTCAATAAACTCATAGGCTAGTGCCTCCTAGAGGGAGATAATCAAGTTAACAAACACTAGAGCACAGTGTGAAAAGATGTGACAGGAAAAGGACAAAACTCTATGGGAGTGTTAGGAAAAGAAACCTGCTCAGTGTGAAAGGTAGAAGAGAGTCAAAGACACTCTATTAAGTCTAGATCTAAAGGACATTGGAGAGGACTGGGGTGGGGTAGAAAGAATTTCAGGCAGAGGGAGCAGCTTATCAGGGGTGATAGTTTCAAGGCACTTCAGACTAACAGAAGAATTTCAGGTTTTCAGACATTTATTACATTACTTAAACCATTTAAAGGTGTATATTCTAATTTTAAAAGTAGAACTTAAATGCTCTCTCAAAAAAAATTTAAAAATTCCCTGGTGGCTCAACAGTAAAGATTCTGCCTGCAGTGCAGAAGCCAGAGGAGATGCAGGTTTGATCCCTGGGTCAGGAAGATCCCCTGGAGAAGGAAATGGTAACCCACTCCAGTGTTTCTGCCTGGGAAATCCCATGGACAGAGGAGCCTGGAGAGGTACAGTCTGTAGAGTCACAAAGAGTTGGTCACGACTGAAGTAGCTTAGCACACGTTTAGACTAATGATGAGACCATGTAGTGATCCTAGGATTATGATTGATATATATGTGCCTATATTTCACTGTAACTGGACTTGAAATCAGGAGGGAAGAAGTGGAAGTGCCAAGTGAGGAAGTTGGAATACAGATTGAGTCAGATTACCAAGAGCCTGAAAAGCCACAATAAAGGAGTATAGGCATTGTCATGAGAGTGAAGAGGTACTCATTTTTTTTTTAATTGAAGTGTAGTTGATTTCTGTCATTTGTATATGATCCTTGAACCTCAAAGTAAAACTTGTTTTAAAAAAAAGAGTTTCACAATTGGAAGCATTTTCAAGAACTAACTAGTTACAAGATCACTAAATCTCTTCCACCTTGTACAGTATGACTCTTGAGATCAGGAAATGACTTTAACCTGAGAAGAGGGCTATTTTTATGGGCTCACTTAGTGAGAGGATAAGGGTAGCCTCTCCTGCTTACTGTCAACTATGAGGACCCCTCAGCAAGCTTCCTCTCATCTATGACCCATGCATCAGCTTCTGTAATTTCTCTGATTTCCTGTGGGAAATCCAGCTGGCCTGGATTCCATCTTGACTACATACCAGCTGTGTGGTTATGAGCAATTTACTTAACTTCTCTGTGCACAATTACCTGTTTATATAATATTATCTATTATATGATATTACCTATATCTCTAATTGCTGTTAGTGCTAAATAAGATGGTCTATGGAAAGCATTTAGCAGAGTACCAAGCAAATAGTAAGCACCCAACAAATGTTACTTATTATCCAAGTAGCTATTATTCAGGTAGTGTTGGAGGAGCACAGAAGATAGTATGACCTGTTGCAGTATGTATCTTGTCATTGCTTGCTCAGCAGCCCTTCCTTTGTGGAACCATCCCTTCCTCAATCTGTGTGGATCCAGTCCAGCATCTGAGGGTGGGTAGAGTCAATCATTTAACCTATTCCTTTGTAGGGATCAGTACAAGGCAAACAAAATAGACTGATTTACTTGGAGAAGCTAGTTCAGAGATGTGGAGAATCATGACTCTTAGAAACAAAGTCAAAGGAAAGAGCACTAATTTACCAACCTTCCAAGCTTGATACATGTGGTCAAGCCTTTGCCTGCATCTTTTTTCCAAGTAGTCCTTTCTAGCTCCACAGAATCCTAGTTGTTAGGGAAATGAAAGGAATTCACATTCATGCAGCTGCCACTATGTGCCAAGTACTGTTTGTTCATATATAATCCCAACTACAAACATGGAAAGAAGTATTACCTTTTATACTATAAAAGCAAGAAAGAAGGGTTGGAATTGTTAAAACTTTAACTCACAGTATAGCTTTTGTTTTCTAGTATATTAGCTAGAGCTTCTAAGAGGAGAAGGTCAGAAAGTCACTTATATGGAAAATGAGTCACCCAGAAAAGAGCTGACTCCTGACAAGGGCTCTCATGGTCAGGAATCACTACCCCATCAGATACTCCCAAGGCATAACTTGCTCTGCATTTCTCTCAGGTGTCTCTCTCTTCTTGTCTCTGAACCTCTCCCCATGACCAGGCTCATCATGACTTCAGCTTGCTCCTGGTCCACATCATACACCCCAGCCCCAAGTCCTCTCTGCCACCTATAACTCACCTTTCTGAATTCAATGACTCATTCTCTCATTTATAAGTTCACGGCCCTGAAGGAGGACTCTAGTTCCTCCAGTTATCATTTCCCATGGCAGACCTGAGGTTACAGTTCACCAGCAGGTCTGTGGTTGGCACCCTAGGATCAGCCATCACCATGAGAAGACTGACCCAACTGGGCAGAATACAATCATTCAATTTGTAGTTTGAGCAATGAGTGCTATGAATGGGGTACAGTCCTGGGGTAAATCAGCTATGACTGAGAACTCTACCACAAATAAATTTGTTTATGTATGTCACCAAAATGGTCAGTTGAAACCATTCAACTGTAATAGAGAATCCAATTCATAGAAGCCTAAACATACAAAGTATTTGTTTTTCTTCTCATTAGAGACATCTGGATGTAGGCAACCTACAGATTAGAAAATATCAAGGACCCGGGCCCTTTTCTTTCTGTTCCACCTTACTGATTTGTGACAACACATGGTCACAGTAGGGCTGACATACTTCTGGACATCAAGTTCATCTGTGGGAAGGGGAAAGGAGAGTCAGAGTGTTTTCACATCATTGTTCCATGACTTTCACTGGGGAAGGGAAGACCTTCTCAGCAGACCTTCTCCTCTTATAACTTATTATCCAGAACAAAGCTACCAGTCAATTCTCTAATCCAATCTATGAGATGTCTATGACTGATTTAAGCCAATCAGAGACATTCCCTGAGCCTGGGGTAGGGGTTTATGGTCTCAGAGATCAAGGGATGGAATATGCTGGTTTTCTGAGAAAGTACTATAGTTCAATTAAGAGAAGGAAAGGCTGTTAGTGGAGCAAAAAACAGCTTTTTCTTTAACAGAGCACTCCTCCAAAATAAGAGACTCTGAATACCCCCTACATCTGGCTGAATGCTTCCAATAGATAACAATTGCTTGTTGAGTAGGATGAGCAACTGAGTGAATGAAAGAATAATTTTGACTCATTACAGGGAGAAACTAATACAGAGTAGAAAGAAGACCAAGGTGGTTGTCAGTTCAGTTCAGTTCAGTTACTCAGTTGTGTCCGACTCTGCTACCCCATGAACTGCAGCATGCCAGGCCTCCCTGTCCATCACCAACTCCCAGAGTCCACCCAAGCCCAGGAGATACAAATATTTCAGAAATCTCGTGAGATCAAGTCTCACATCTATCAAACTCAATTTCTTTATCTGTAAAATAAGATTGAATAATCCATTCATCATAAACTTGATTTAGGGATTAAATAAGACTACTTATATTCTTTGAGATCATAAAGAATTAGGAAATATTGTTTTAATTTACAAGCAATGGAAACAAAGACAGGAGGAAACCAGCATGAGTCAACAGGCCTTAGAAATATCATCCTTACAGGGAAGGGGGGGGTGCTCCACAGACAGAAAGGCAGAAATGGAGCCTGGGCAGATACATATTCTGATTGGCTGAAAGAGTCATTGTTATGTTGGTTTTATCTTCTGAAGATGAAAGATAGTTTCCATCTGAATAATATAGGAAGTGCTAAAAGCTTGGAAACCCAACTCTTATTCTTCTGGCAAGTCTAGAACTTGGATTAAGAAATTGAAAGACATAAGATAGAAAAAGTAAAGCATCCAGCTCCCCTGGGGATATCCTACTTGGGCCAATATAATGAAATCAGTACTTCCAGGTTACATTGCATTGTAGAACCACAGATGAGTATAGCTGGCTGCCTGGAGCAACTGTTGTTGTTCAGTCGCTCAGTCACGTCCAATTCTTTGAAACCCCATGGACAGCAGCACACCAGGCTTCCCTGTCCTTCATCATCTCCCAGAGCTTGCTCAAACTCATGTCAATTGAGTTGGTGATGTCATCCAACCGAGCTCAGTTTGATTTCATAAAACTTAGTGACGGTCGTTTTTACAAATATTTTAGCTAAATTCAGGCACAGGGTGAAGGGATGTTCCCCACCCCCATGATGTCACATATGGCCCCCAGGCTTGATCTGGCCTGTGCATGTGGGCAGAAGCGTCATGAGTCACATGCCGGTAGAAGTGTGAGAACTGGTGTACAAGTCACTATTCTCCCTCCCCTGACAGAGGAACTGGCTCCAAACATTGAAAGATCCACAAGCCTCGGTCCCAGGGTGAGAATGACATTAAGTGGGAACGCTTCCCTCCCGACCCTCCATGGAAGCAAACAAAAACACAAACAAAGCGGTATTGTTCTAAACCACTAAACTGTCTCACTGCAACATAATGCCATGTAACCTAATACCACTGCAGTCACATGGAAGCAGTAACAGGAGGGGTTAAAACATTCTTTGAAGTAAGACAGTCCAGCATTAGAGGCTCTGACACTCACAAACTGCAAGTCATACCATTCTGCACCCTTTGTCCTTTCTTGTGTTCATCTATCAGCCTAGATCTGTGGTTCTCAGATCTGGCTGCACCTTAAAATCATAAGAGGAACCTCAAATACATGCCCAGCTTCTACCCAGACTCTGTGATTTTATTGGTCTTGCATGGGGCCTGGGCATTAGCACTTTTAAAGCCTTATGTGCAGCTAGGTTTGAGAGCTACTTGTCTAGAATTCTTTAATGTTATTTAACTGGCTCAACCTTCAACACTCAGACTGAAATCTTCTCCAAAATGTTCTCCTGAATCCAAAGTTTCCCCTTGAGCTCCAGTAGCAACCTGGTCACAGCTGATCACTGTAATCAGAACATCACATAAGAGCTCCAAATCTACTTTCTAACTGAGTGTGATTTCCCAGAACACAGGGACTGTAACAAAATCTTCCTGTAGCACCAGCAATAAATCCTGGCATCATGCTAAATATTAACATGTATAAACAATACATGCTTATTTATTTAAACAAAGAGAATGCCACTTGATTAAACTTAAGGAACCATTGGTGACCTCTGAGAAAACAGCGGTTTTAATGGAAACTTGGGAGAAATGACAACTTTTAAATTGGGAAGCAAAAGTAAGTTATTTGAAGACACAATCTTGACATGAGAAATAGAAAGGCAGATAATGATGATCAAGAGAATGGGTCATTTTCAGGATGGGGAAAAAGCCAGTTTTGTAGCATCGGAAATGGTCATTCTAAAGGAAAAAATGTGTTTCAGCATAAAAGTATAATTTTTGTTAGTCAAGGATTCAGAAATAGAAAAATGAGGTGGAGAAAAGACCACAGGTATACAAAATGTCACACATGGTTATTTCTGAAGTAAGGTTTGGGTGATACTCTTTTCCAATAAGTGCTCAATAAGTATTTATTGAATGGATAAATGTTCTTGCTGTGGGTGAATGTGTATATTTTTTCATAGGTGCAGAGTTGAGTTCATAGTATAGCTTAAGGCACAATATAATCTCAGGTATGTTAAGCCTTCTCATATTTCCCCTTATAACTATCAGTTTTTCTTCAATGTGTTGTGTAAATGTCATTGGATACGTAAGTATCCTTGAAAGATGCATAGCATTGCTTTGTATGCTGTTGTTTAGTCACTAAGTCGTGTCTGACTCATCTGCAACCCCAGGACTATTGCCCACTAGCCTCCTCTGTCCATGGGATTTCCCAGGCAAGAATACTGGAGTGGATAGCCATGTCTTTCTCCAGGGGATCTTCCTGACCTTGGGATCGAACCTGAGTCTCCTGCATTGGCATGTGGATTCTTTATCAGGTAGCCACCAGGGAAGCTCATTGTTTTGTATACTATATTTCAAACTGACAAAATATTTTGCTATACATCTCATTCTGCTTCATGTTTACTCAACCCAATATTCTTGAGCTCAGTGTTAACATATTTATCTTAAGAGTTACCAGCTGCTGCATAATATATCATTGTAGGCATATTCCCTATTATGGTCAACCATTCTCTTGATGAGCATGTAGTTTACCCCTCTGCATGTTCTCAGTTGCTCTGTCATGTCTCTTTGTGACCCCATGGACAGTAAGCCTGCCAGGCTCTTCTGTCCATGGGATTCTCCAGGCAAGAATACTGGAGTGCCATATACTTCTCCAGGGCATCTTCCTGACCCAGGGATCGAACCTGTGTCTCTTGCGTCTCCTGCATTGGCAGGCAGATTCTTTACCACTAACGGATTCTTTACCACTTTATTTCCTAGTCACCTGGGAAGCCCTCCCCATTAGTAGAAAAATCATTTAAATT
Source organism: Bubalus bubalis (assembly GCF_019923935.1). Lineage (NCBI taxonomy): Eukaryota > Metazoa > Chordata > Mammalia > Artiodactyla > Bovidae > Bubalus > Bubalus bubalis. The sequence goes on along the minus strand of NC_059165.1, from coordinate 42,657,576 downwards.
GACAACCTCACACATGTCCTGACATGGACTTGAGAAACAGTTTCTTAGGGATAAGTATCCAGACAAGGGATTGTTAAATTATAAGCTAGTCACTTACTTAATTTCAACAGGTACTGACAAAGGTCTCTCTAGAACAACTGCACAGTTTTACTGGTACTAGCTGTGCTTGAGAGCTGCTTCCCCAGAGCAGCTCTAGAATCCGTCTGTATGATCCCTCTAGAATTGTTACCATGCTGACGAATGTTATATGCTACTGTGTTCCCTTTGAATTTCTCTGACTACTGGTGAAGTCAATCATCTCTTCACTTACTGATCACATTATGGTCCCCCATTAATGAATTGGCTTCTCTTATCTTTGCCCATTTTTCTATTTATTTTATTTTTCTCTCAATCTGTGTGTGTGTGTATAATGTCATCTCTGAATATTACAAGTGATTCTGTTCCATAATGTCTCTGCCAACTTTGTCCACTGAAAATTTCATTGAACTGAAATCCTTAATAATGATATATTAAAATCCATCAAGCTTTGTTCTCATGGATTCTGACTTGAAGATTTTATTTAAGAGTCCCATTTCTATTCCAAAATTACTATAATATTTCCCTTTATTTTTTCTATTAAGTTTACAGTTTTACTTTTGAAATTGCTCTTTAATTCCTCTGGAGTTCACCATATACATGGTATGAGATAAGGATTGAACTTTATTTTTTTCTGTATAGTAAGCTAATTTTCTCACTACTTTCTGCTACAAGTTCATTCTTTTTTCACTGATTGGTGATGCCATCTCTATCATATGCTATGTTGAATATTAGACAAGTAGATAAATTGTGTGAATATGAGTGTATTCTATTCTGTTTCTGATGTGCTGGGGTTTTTTTGTTGTTCTTCTTCTTCTATAGTATTTAGTATAACAACTTTGCATCAAGCTTTAATATTAAGAAGAATGACTCCAAAATCTCCCACTTTCTTTAGTCTTCTTAAAAAATTTTTAAACTATTTTATACTTTATATTTTCATGAAAATTCTAGATATAAATGTTGAGTACTTAAACAAATTCTGTTAGGATGGGAGGTGGAAAAAATAGGTAAAGGTCGTCAGAAGGTCCAAACTTCCAGTTATAAAATAAATCAGTTCTGAGGATATAATGTACATCATGGTGAAAAAAGTTCACAATACTATATTGTATATCTGAAAGTTGCTAAGAGAGTAAATCTTAAAAGGTCTCATCACAAGAGATAAATTGTAACTATGTACGCCTGGCATGCTGCGATTCATGGGGTCGCAAAGAATTGGACATGACTGAGTGACTGAACTGAACTGAACTGAAGGTGATGATTGTTAACTTATTGCGGTAATCATTTCATAACACATACAAATAACTATCATCAAGTTGTACATTTAAAACTAGTACAATACTATGTGTTAATTGTATCTCAATAAAATTGGAGGGAAAAAAGATCCTGTTAGATTTTTATTGAATTAGCTTGAACGATGATTTATTAAGGAAGAAATGACATCTTCATAAATGTTAAATCATTCAGTCCATGAACTTAGTACATCAGTTTTCCTTATATTCCATGACATTTTTCTTCATAAAGTTTTTCTGCATCTTTGACTAGGTTAATTACTACATTAGACTTCCTAAAGCTAATGTAATTTATACCTTATGCTTTCTAGACAATTATCTCTGAGATAGAAATTGCTGTTGACACCTTAGCTAATTTTTTTTTTCCTGGCAGTGCTGTATGGCTTGTGGGGTCCTATATACCTGACCAGGAATTCAACCCAGACCACAGGGATGAAAGTACCAAATCTTAACCACTGGACCACTAGGGTATCCCCACTACTATTTTGTATTCAATTAGCATGGATTACTTTGCTAAAAAAAAACTATGAAACAAAATGGGGGAAAAGAATACACATGAAAAGTTTGCTTTTGTAGGGATAAGGCTATTTATTCCTCTACGACATAAAGAGTGACACAAAAAAGGTCAAAGATATAGGAAAATGTAGAGGATTACGTGAGGGAAGTTAACAGTTCATTTCTCAAAATAGAAATAAGCCTGATGAGTTTCAACCTCATCCCTTGAAGAAAGAAAATATTTTTCTGTTAGAAAAAACTGATGTCAGACATTTGAATCAAAGAATTACCAGGGCAACAACCCTTTACAAGATGAGTTATATAATACAAAACTGAACAATTTAAACTCTGGAGCAAAAGAGAAAACAATGATCAGAATGAAATCTAAACAATATATTCTCTACCTACTTTCTCATCTATAAAATGAGGAGGCTGTAATAAATGATATATAAACTTCCTTCTACCTCAAGTCTCTGAAAATATTCCTTTTAGGAAATGAAAGAGTGGTAGTGGAAAAAAAAAAACTTTTAAATGTAAATTAATCTCCTCTGAAAGAGATGAGAATACCAGACCACCTAACCTGCCTCCAGAGAAATCTGTATGCAGGTCAGGAAGCAACAGTTAGAACTGGACATGGAACAATGGACTGGTTCCAAATAGGAAAAAGAGTACATCAAGGCTGTATATTGTCACCCTGATTATTTAACTTATATGCACAGTACATCATGAGAAATGCTGGGCTGGAAGAAGCACAAGCTGGAATCAAGATTGCTGGGAGAAATATCAGTAACCTCAGATATTCAGATGACACCACCCTTATGGCAGAAAGTGAAGAGGAACTCAAAAGCCTCTTGATGAAAGTGAAAGTGGAGAGTGAAAAAGTTGGCTTAAAACTCAACGGTCAGAAAACGAAGATCACGGCATCTGGTCCCATCACTTCATGGGAGGTAGATGGGGAAAAAGTGGAAACAGTGTCAGACTTTATTTTTTTGGGCTCCAAAATCACTGCAGATGGTGACTGCAACCATGAAATTAAAAGACGCTTACTCCTTGGAAGGAAAGTTATGACCAACCTAGACAGCATATTAAAAAGCAGAGACATTACCTTGCCAACAAAGGTCCAGATATCTAGTCAAGGCTATGGTTTTTCCAGTAGTCATTATGGATGTGAGAGTTGGACTATAAGGAAAGCTGAGCAGTGAAGAATTGATGCTTTTGAACTGTGGTGTTGGAGAAGACTCTTGAGAGTCCGTTGGACCAAGGATATCCAACCAGTCCATCCTAAAGGAAATCAGTCCTGATTATTCATTCAAAGGACTGATGCTGAAGCTGAAACTCCAACACTTTGGCCACCTGATGCAAAGAGCTGACTCATTAGAAAAGACCCTGATGCTGGGAAAGATTGAAGGTGGGAGGAGAAGGGAATGACAGAGGATGAGATGGCTGAATGGCATCACCGACTCAATGGACATGAGTTTGGGTAAACTCTGAGAGTTGGTGATGGACAGGGAGGCCTGGAATGCTGCAGTCCATGGGGTCACAAAGAGTCAGACATGACTGAGTGACTGAACTGAACTGAATCTCCTTCATTGACTTTCCATTTCTTTTGGTTTTTCTAGCAAAGAGACTTTGAGAAGAGTTATTCTTTCTGTGAATTCAAGAGGAGTAAGTTTAGTGCATATGACTTCACAGAGACAATTTGAGAAGGGCTCTTTGGAGAGGAATTGGATATTTTTTATTGCTGTCATCATGGCTGGTTACTGAACTGGCTTCTTTTCTGTCATCAGCTGTACCCCTACTCTATTACTGAAGATCTTTTCAACAGGGTCTATGTATTTTAAGAGTTTTCTAGCTTGGGAAGAGAAGAGGAAGAGGAAGAGGAAGTGAAACTTCCGGAGTTGCATTGCTATAGAAAGTGCTCATTCTTTCAGATACTTTGCTATCAAATTCTTACTCAAAGTTCCTCTTTGGTGAGGTAAGACTCCCCCCCCCCCCGCCCCCCATATTCAAATAAAAAAGTAGTGTGACAAAGTAAAAAGCCCATCACTGAAGTGTCTTGAAGAACAAACGTTTTTTTCACCTGGATGAGCTCCATTTCTCCTTTCCTCCTTTCTATATCAGGTCCAGTTCCCTTTCCAAATCTCCAAGATAACTTGTAAAGAAACCAAAGTTATACTTCTGAAGAACAGGAAAACTTAAATCATGTGACCATCTCAAAATGTAAAAATATGGTTTAGAAATTAGTGGAGACACAAATAAATTATTAAAAGTAAATATAAGACTATTACAAATAATAACATAAAACTTAAAATAACCTGAGTGGCATGTGCATAAATATGAAGGGTCAGACTGAATCATCTGTACAAAGATTCATCAACCATTTAAAAGGATTTTTACAAGTGTATCCTTACTGTTCTCCACAATAGAAGTGAGGAAGATATCTCATGGTTGAGTGTGACAATCCAGATACAAATGATCATGCACAATCTTAACCCATTTTGTAAGAAGAAACCTACATAAACTCAAGCTTGAAGTAATATGAGAGATGTTAACAATAACCTCTTCTGAGCAGAGGCAACAGGTGACTTTGGGTTCCTTTTTTCTTCAAAAATCCACATTTTAAATTTTTGTATAAAAATTATATTCTTGTATAAAGCAAATATTTAAAAAGGAAGAAAACAGAAAACTAACCAAAGACAAATGAATATTAGAAATATATGGCCCATGCTTAGCATGTCACAAGTTAAAGACTAGAAAAGTCTGAGTAAATCACCAAGTTTTGTTTGTGCCTCAGTTCCCTTTTCTATAAAGTTGGAAGTGCTGCCTTCCTTTGGCACAGAGGTTTTTTGATATCAAAACATCTTCCCATGAAAACTTTGAAATGCATTCAGCTAACGATAATTTCCCTTGCATAAATGAGGGAGTGGGTTTAAGTAAAGACAAAAATAAATTGCTCTCTGTTTCTTTGATTTATTTTAGCTGTGTTGTTAAACTTTACATAATAGTTCAGGGAAAACATATACCCTCTAAATTACTCTAATACTGTTCTCTGCTAAATACTTGGAAAGTAGGAGAAAGGAGAGAAGAAAAAACTTCCTCAGTTTCAGCCCCAAATCCTACCATTGGAAACACAGCAAAGCAGTTGTATTAAATATTTGGAAAACCTTCAAGTCCACATTTTCTGTTTCTAATAAGACTTCAGAGAAACAGTCTGAGAATTGTTAATTTCTGGCCCGAAGACACATAAAATAAGTCGCAGAGTCAGAGTCTACTTTTAGGTTAGAGCTTGGACACTTGGTCACTAACCTACCCCACCTCAAACAAAAACTCCAAATAAATATACAGTAAGAACCAGCGAGAAGATGGTGAGGTGTCTAGAGGGGGAAGTCCTTTGGAAATAAGAAGTAGAAAAAGTAGGGTGGCCACACAAGGAGAAGGAGCCCAAAGGGCAAAAGGCGAGGAGCCAGAAGTCAGGCCCTCCTTTCACAGCTGTGTCCTGGCCCAGCCTCGGGTGCCCCCTGCCATGGGCATGGGGGAGGGTGCCCACATGACACAGTCTAAACTGTGCCTAGGGTGACTGCCCAGTGTTTCTCAGTCAGTCGGTGGACATTACTGTGCTGAGGGCTCCCTGAATCTCTGGATTGAAAAGGAGTGTCTAACAACCCTACTTGTTCAACTATAATGTTTACATGTTGTTTCTAATTTATCTCTTGCCTCCTTTCCCAGGTTTCTAATGTAAGAGCACCATGAAGCCAGCCAGGCATTCTATCTTTGAAGAAAGTGGTTTGAAGGAGCTAAAGAACCTGCAGAAAGTCAAAGTTTATACCCTGGATAATCCCATGGACAGAGAAGCCTGGCGGGCTACAGTCCATGGGGTCACAAGAGTCGGAAATGACTTAGCGACTAAGCCACCATCACACCCTGTTTGCTGCTGCTGCTGCTAAGTCGCTTCAGTCGTGTCCGACTCTGTACAACTCCATAGACGGCAGCCCACCAGGCTTCCCCGTCCCTGGGATGCTCCAGGCAAGAACACTGGAGTGGGTTGCCATTTCCTTCTCCAATGTATGAAAGTGAAAAGTGAAAGTGAAGTCGCTCAGTCGTGTCTGACTCCTAGCGACCCTATGGACTGCAGCCTACCAGGCTCCTCCGTCCATGGGATTTTCCAGGCAAGAGTACTGGAGTGGGTTGCCATTGCCTTCTCCAGACCCTGTTTACAACATTCTATATTTCAGGATGCTTTCCAAAGATAGGGTATGGTATTTTGCTATGGCAACCCTAGCAAACTAACATGGATATCAAGCAAACACTAATCTAAACTGATTTCAAAGTAAGTATGAGTGGCTATATTACCATAATATAAAGTAGAATTCAGACAAAAGAAAATTACCAGACACAAAAAAGGACATTATATAAAGATAAGAGGGCTAGCCGAGCAAGACAGCAATCCTAAATCCATCCACATCAAACAACAGTGCTGTAAAATATGTGAAGGAAAAACTGACTGAACAAAGAGAAGTAGAAAATTTGATGATTATAGTTGGAGACTTCAGCACTCCCTCTCAATGACTAGAAGAATAAGTAGCCATAAGATCATCAAGGATATAGAATTCTATGATACTATCAGACAACAGGATATAATCAACATTTATAAAATCCATAAATAGCAGAATACATTCTCATCGAGTTACCACAAAACACATGTCAAGACAGAGAACATCCCAAGCCATAAAACAAACTTCAACACATTTAAAAGAATTAAAATCATACACAGTATATTCTGTTTACAATGGAATCAAACCAGAAATCAATAATAAAAAGATTACAGGAAGTTCTTCAAGCACTTAAAAACCAAATAACACACTTCCAAATAATCCAAGGATGAAAGAAAAAGTCTCAAAGGAATTTTACAAATACATTGAGCTGAATAAAAATTAGGTCAGAATTTGTAGGACAAAGCTAAAGCAATATGGAAAGGGGAATTTATAATAATTTTATGCATACATTAGAAAAGAGGAAATAAACTCAAATTAGTAATCTAAAATAATCTCAAAAACCTAGAAAAAGATGAGCAGAAGAAACAAAACAAACCCAAGCTAAAAGACAGAAGACAATAATAAAGATAGGAGCTGAAATCAATGAAATTTAAAGTGAAAAACCAATGCAGGAAGTCAAGGAAACAAAGAGCTGACTTTTTAGAAAGGTCAATAAATTGACAAACTTCTAGCAAGACTAACTTTAAAAAATAACAGAAAAGGCACAAATTGCTAACAACACAAATGAAACCAAGACTATCACTACAGGCCCTGTGACCCCCCAAATGATAATAAGAAAATACTAAGAATAACTTTACACAGATAAACTAGTCATCAGATGAAATGGACCAATTCCTCAAAAACACTATCACAACTCACCCTAATTGGAATAGATAATATGAATAAGCCTACAACTATTATGGAAATTGAAATCACAATTTAAAAATGCCTCCAGAAGATCTGTAGGCATATATGATTTCACTGGAAAATTCTTTTCTCTCTCTCTCTCTTTTTTTAACTTTACTTTCTGTCTCTTCAATAGAGAATTCTATCAAACACTTAGAAAGGCTAACATTAATCCTACATGATCTTTTCCAAAAAATGAAAGTAGAATAGCTCCATTTTATGCAGTTGGTATTACCCTGATACCAAAGCCAGATAAAGAGTACAAAAAAGAATACACTCGAGATTATAGATACACAAATTCTTAATAAAGTATTAGAAAATAGAATTCAGCAGCATATAAAAGGAATTATGCACTATGACCAAATGAAGTTTATTTCAAGGGTGCAAGGCTGATTGAACATTAAAAATTCAATTGGTGTAATCCATCATATCAAAAGTCTAAAGAAGAAAAATCATAAAATCACATCAATTGATTCAGAAAAAAACATTTGATAAAAGTCAACACCCATGTATAAATAAAGTTCTCAGACAGGTAGGAATAGAGAACTTATTCAACCTAGTAAAAAACATGCACAAAGGAAAAAAAGTCCCTGCAAATAACATCACAATAATGGGGAAAGAGTAAATATTCCCCACAAAGAGTGGGAAGGAGGGAAAGATGCCTCTCTTCCCATTCCTATGCTACAGAGAGCTAAAGTTCTATCCAGGCAATAAAGCAAGACAAGGAAACAAACGATATACAGATCTGAAAGGAAGAATTAAAACTGTCCCTATTTGTAGATTACATGATTGATTGTCTATATAGAAAATCTCAAGGAATCTTAAAAAAAAAAAAAAAAAAAAAAAAAAACAACTCTTTGAACTCGGAAGTGAGTTCAGCAAAAATGCAAAACATAAGACAAAAAATACAAAATTTGGTTTATTTCTATGTATTATTTTATTTCTATATACTATCAAGGAACACAGAGATGCCAAAATTTAAAAGAAAACTACATTCAAAGTTATAGATATACCAATCCTTAATAAAATATTAGAAACTAGAATTCAGAAACATATAAAAAGAATTATACATTATGACCAAACTATACACTATGACATTATGACCAAATGGAGTTTATTTGAAGTGTGAAAGGCTGATTCAATGCTAAAAATCTGTGTAATTCACCATATTAACAGACTAATGAAGAAAAATCATAAAATCACATCAATTGATCCAGAAAACACATCTGATAAAATTCAAACACACATGGGTGAATAAAGCTCTCAGATAGGAAGAGAGGAGAACCTTCTCAACATAATAAAAAGCATATACAAAAAAAATTCCCCAAATAGCATTATACAAGGGGAAAGTGTGAATCTTCCCCATGAAGATTGGGAAGAAGGGAAGGATGCCTGTTCTCCCTGTACTTAGGCTGTGTGTTAATCGCCTAGTCCTGTCTGAGTCTTTGTGACCCCAAGGACTGTGGCCTTCCAGGCTCTTCTGTCCATGGAATTCTCCAGGCAAAAATACTGAAGTTGGTAGCCATTTCCTTTTCCAGGTGTTCTTCCCAACCCAGGGGTCAAACTCAGGTCTCCCACATTGCAGGCAGATTCCTTAGTCTGAGTCACCAGGGAAGTCCATTCTAAAGCTACATAGAGCTAACATTCTGTCCAGGTCAATAAGACAAGACAAGGAAACAAATGATATACAGATTAGAAAGGAAGAATTAAAACCATCCCAATCTTAGATAACATGATTTGCTGTCTATATACAAAATCCCAAAGAATCTTTAAAAAAAAACAAACTCCTAGAACTCATTAGTGAGATCAGCAATGAGACAAAATACAAGATAAATATATAAAAATTGGTTTCATTCCTATACACCATTTTATTTCTGTGTACCACCAAGGAACACAGAGACACATATACATATATATGAGGCTTGTATGCTAAAAACTACAAAAATGCTGAGGAAACTAATGAAAGAAGATGTAAATATATTGAGAAACATATTGTGTTAATGAGTTGGACCACAGAGTAAAGATGTCATTTCTCTTTCCCCAGACTGATATATATGTTTAATGCAATTCTTATCAAAATCTCAGCAATATTTTTGTAAAAATGAAGATTATTCTAAAATCTATATGAAAAGACAAAGGAACTAGAATACCTGAAATAATTTTAGAAAAGTAGAATAAAGTGGGAGGAATAAGTCTACTCAATATCAAGCTTAATTACATAGGTACAGTAATCAAGATTATGCAATGTTACATTCAAAATTGATAACCAATAAGGACCAAATATATAGCACATGGAACTCTGCTCAACATTATGTGACAGCTTGGATGGGAGGGGATATTGTGAGAAAATGGATACATGTGTATATGTATGGCTGAGTCTCTTTGCTGTTCACCTGAAACTATCACAACATTGTTTGTTAATCAGCTATCAGTCCAGTTCAGTTCAGTCACTCAGTCATTTCCGGCTCTTTGCGACCCCATGAATCACAGCACACCAGGCCTCCCTGTCCTTCACCAACTCCCGGAGTTCACTCAGACTCACGTCCATCGAGTCAGTGATGCCATCCAGCCATCTCATCCTCTGTCATCACCTTCTCCTCCTGCCCCCAATCCCTCCCAGCATCACAGTCTTTTCCACTGAGTCAACTCTTCACATGAGGTGGCCAAAGTACTGGAGTTTCAGCTTTAGCATCATTCCTTCCAAAGAAATCCCAAGGCTGATCTCCTTTAGGATGGACTGTTTGGATCTCCTTGCAGTCCAAGGGACTCTCAAGAGTCTTCTCCAACACCACAGTTCAAAAGCATCAATTCTTCGGTGCTCAGCTTTCTTCACAGTCCAACTCTCACATCCATAAAAGACCACTGGAAAAAACCATAGCCTTGACTAGATGGACCTTTGTTGGCACAGTAATGTCTCTGCTTTTGAATATGCTATCTAGGTTGGTCATAACTTTAATTTCCTTCCAAGGAGTAAACGTCTTTTAATTTCATGGCTGCAGTCACCATCTGCAGTGATTTGGGAGCCCAAAAATTTAAAGTCTGACACTGTTTCCACTCTTTCCCCATCTATTTCCCATGAAGTGATGGGACCAGATGCCATGATCTTTGTTTTCTGAATGTTGAGCTTTAAGCCAACTTTTTCACTTTTTCTCTCCTCTTTCACTTTCATCAAGAGGCTTTTGAGTTCCTCTTCACTTTCTGCCATAAGGGTGGTGTCATCTGCATATCTGAGGTTATTGATATTTCTGCCGGCAATCTTGATTCCAGCTTGTGCTTCTTCCAGCCCAGCATTTCTCATGATGTACTGTGCATATAAGTTAAATAAGCAGGGTGACAATATACAGCCTTGATGTACTCCTTTTCCTATTTGGAACCAGTCTGTTGTTCCATGTCCAGTTCTAACTCTTGCTTCCTGACCTGCATATAGGTTTCTATACCCCAATACAAAATTAAAAGTTAAAATAAATTAAGCATAAAAAAAGATTGTGCAGTGTTGAAAAAGGGATAGAAACACAGACCACTGGAACCAAATGGGAAACATAGATAACTTGATAAGGGGTTAATACTCAAAACATATAAAGAACATATAAAAATCAATAGCAAAAATACACTCAATTTTTAAATGGACAGAGGATCTGAACAGACATTTTTCTGAGATAACCAAATGGCTAACAATGAAACATAAAAAGAGGATTAACATTACTAATCATCAGGGTACTGCAAATCAAAACTGCAATGAGCGATCACCTCACACCTGTCAGAATGGCTATCATCAAAAAATAAGAAATAACAAGTGCTGGAGAGAGAAAGAAAACCTTGAACACTGTTGGTGAGAATATAACTGTAGCTTGCCTGTGAGATATACTGGTGGAGAAGCCCAGTCAGCAGTTCACAACCGGGCCTAAAGCTCAGGAGAGTGGTATGACTGTAATAGATAAGGTATCTGGGAATCTCCAGCAAAGAGGGAGATTACAAGAAAGAAGCAAGGAGTGGATTGAGTTCCGGGGACACTAGCACTTAGCCAGATAGAGAAAGAGGATCCAGGCACAGGTAGTAAGAACAAATGCAGAAAGTTAGGAAGAAAATCAGGATTAATGGCACCACTTCCTGAGAGCAAAAGGAAAGAGAGTTGTAGGAAGTATGGCTTGGTCAATGGGGTCAAATGTTACAAAGAGGTCAGATATGATAAAGACTGAGAAATAGCCACTGCCCTTTCATTGAACTTTTGCTTCATGGCTTCCGTGGAGGAGTAGAGTCAGTTGCATTAGTTTCAGGAGTAAACTGGAGGCAAGGAAGTGGACATTTGGATAGAAAATTTGACTCAGATGTAAACGGAAGGGGGAGGAGGGGTACCTAGAGATTGTTAAAACATAAAATTATCAAGGGAAAGTTTTTAAGGGGCTTTGTTTGTTATGCTCACAGGCAGAGGGGACAATTAAAACAAATAAACAAACAAACAAACCCAGAAGGCTGGAGATGTACATGAGACCGGAATGTGCATATATGAAGATATATTATTTAAAGTTCTCATCAGATCAGATCAGATCAGATCAGTCACTCAGTCGTGTCCGACTTTTTGCGACCCCATGAATCGCAGCACACCAGGCCTCCCTGTCCATCACCAACTCCCGGAGTTCACTCAGACTCATGTCCATCGAGTCAGTGATGCCATCCAGCCATCTCATCCTGTGTCATCACCTTCTCCTCCTGCCCTCAATCCCTCCCAGCATCAGAGTCTTTTCCAATGAGTCAACCCTTCGCATGAGGTGGCCAAAGCACTGGAGTTTCAGCTTTAGTATCATTCCTTCCAAAGAAATCCCAGGGCTGATCTCCTTCAGAATGGACTGCTTGGATCTCCTTGCAGTCCAAGGGACTCTCAAGAGTCTTCTCCAACACCACAGTTCAAAAGCATCAACTCTTCAGCGCTCAGCCTTCTTCACAGTCCAACTCTCACATCCATACATGACCACAGGAAAAACCATAGCCTTGACTAGATGAACCTTTGTTGGCAAAGTAATGTCTGCTTTTGAATATGCTATCTAGGTTGGTCATAACTTTCCTTCCAAGGAGTAAGCGTCTTTTAATTTCATGGCTGCAGTCACCATCTGTAGTGATTTTGGAGCCCAGAAAAATAAACTCTGACACTGTTTCCACTGTTTCCCCATTTATTTCTCATGAAGTGATGGGACCGGATGCCATGAGCTTCATTTTTGGAATGTTGAGCTTTAAGCCAACTTTTTCACTCTCCACTTTTACTTTCATCAAGAGGCTTTTGAGTTCCTCTTCACTTTCTGCCATAAGGGTGGTGTCATATGCATATCTGAGGTTATTGATATTTCTCCTGGCAATCTTGATTCCAGTTTGTGCTTCTTTCAGTCCAGCGTTTCTCATGATGTACTCTTCATATAAGTTAAATAAACAGAGTGACAATATACAGCCTTGATGAACTCCTTTTCCTATTTGGAACCAGTCTGTTGTTCCATGTCCAGTTCTAACTGTTGCTTCCTGACCTGCATACAAATTTCTCAAGAGGCAGATCAGGTGGTCTGGTATTCCCATCTCTTTCAGAATTTTCCACAGTTTACTGTGATCCACAGAGTCAAAGGCTTTGGCATAGTCAATAAAGCAGAAATAGATGTTTTTCTGGAACTCTCTTGCTTTTTCTATGATCCAGCAGATGTTGGCAATTTGATCTCTGGTTCCTCTGCCTTTTCTGAAACCAGCTTGAACATCAGGAAGTTCAGGGTTCACATATTGCTGAAGCCTGGCTTGAAGAATTTTGAGCATTACTTTACTTGCGTGTGAGATGAGTGCAATTGTGCGGTATTTTGAGCATTCTTTGGCATTGCCTTTCTTTGGGATTGGGATGAAAACTGACCTTTTCCAGTCCTGTGGCCACTGCTGAGTTTTCCAAATTTGCTGGCATATTGAGTGTGGCACTTTCACAGCATCATCTTTCAGGATTTGGAATAGTTCAACTGGAATTCCATCACCTCCACTAGCTTTGTTTGTAGTGATGCTTTCTAAGGCCCACTTGACTTCACATTCCAGGATGTCTAGCTCTAGGTCAGTGACACACCATTGTGATTATCTGGGTCGTGAAGATCTTTTTTGTATAGTTCTTCTGTGTATTCTTGCCATCTCTTCTTAATACCTTCTGCTTCTGTTAGGTCCATACCATTTCTGTCCTTTATCGAGCCCATCTTTGCATGAAATGTTCCTTTGGTATCTCTGATTTTCTTGAAGAGATCCCTAGTCTTTCCCATTTTGTTGTTTTCCTCTATTTCTTTGCATTGATCGCTGAAGAAGGCTTTCTTATCTCTTCTTGCTATTCTTTGGAACTCTGCATTCAGATGCTTATATCTTTCCTTTTCTCCTTTGCTTTTCACTTCTCTTCTTTTCACAGCTATTTGTAAGGCCTCCCCAGACAGCCATTTTGCTTTTTTGCATTTCTTTTCTATGGGAATGGTCTTAATCCCTGTCTCCTGTACAATGTCACGAACCTCATTCCATAGTTCATCAGGCACTCTATCTATCAGATCTAGGCCCTTAAATCTATTTCTCACTTCCACTGTATAATCATAAGGGATTTGATTTAGGTCATCCCTGAATGGTCTAGTGTTTTTCCCTACTTTCTTCAATTTAAGTCTGAATTTGGCAATAAGGAGTTCATGGTCTGAGCCGCAGTCAGCTCCCGGTCTTGTTTTTGCTGACTGTATAGAGCTTCTCCATCTTTGGCTGCAAAGAATATCATCAGTCTGATTTGGGTGTTGACCATCTGGTGATGTCCATGTATAGAGTCTTCTCTTGTGTTGTTGGAAGAGGGTGTTTGTTAAAGTTCTCATAGTCATGGCTTTTGTTCAAAGCCTGAATGAGGTGCTTTTCCATTAAGTTAAGAAACAAGGTAAGGTTATCTGCTCTCTTTTTCCACATCATGCTTGACATCCTAGCTAATGCAGAAAAACAAGTAAAGAAAATAAAAGATATGCAGATTCAGAAGAAAAGCAAAACTCTCTTTGTTCACATAATGACATGATAGCCCATATAGAAAATTCCAGAGAATTGCCCAAATAATTCCTGAAACTAATGAGTGATTAAATAAAATTTACAAGATACAAGGTTAATATCTAAAGTCTTGCTTTCCTATATAATAGCAATGAAAAATCAGGACTTGAAATTAAATATACAATACAATTTATATTAGCGAATACAAAAATACTTAGGCATCAACCTAACAAAATATGTATAAGATCAATATAAAAAAACTGTAATATCTGAGGAAAGAAATAAAATAATTCAATAAATGGAGAGCTATTCCATATTCAAAGATCAGGAAACTCAATAAGTTAAGATGACAGTTTCTCTCAAATTGATCTTAGACTTAATGTGATTTCAATAAAAAATCCCAGAAAGTTATTTTATTGATAATAACAAACTGATTCCAAAGTGTATGTGGAAATACAAAAGACTCAGAATAGTCAAAACAATTTTGAAGAACAGAGTCCAAAGACGGGTACTCCCCAGCTTCAAGATTTATTACAAAGCCACAGCAACCAATACAGTATGCAACTGACCAGAGAACAGAAAAATATATCAAAGGAACAGAATAGAGGGCCAAGAAAGGGAACAACACAAATAAAGTCAAATTATCTTTGACAAAGGAGCAAAGGCAATTCAATGGAGAAATGGTTGTGTGTTTTTATTTTTAATAAATGGTGCTGGAATAACTGGATATCTACATCAAAAAATGAATTTAGATGCAGACCTCACACCTACCACAAAAAACTCGAAATGGATCATATTCTCAAATGTAAAATACCAAACTATAAAACTCCTAGATTATGACATGGGAGAATATCTGGATAACCTTGTATATGGCAATGACTTTTTAAGTACAACACCAAAGACATGACCCATGAGAGGAAAAAAAAAATTGGTAAGTTGAACTTCATTGTAATTAAAGACTTCTACTCTATGGAAGACACTGTTAATAGGATGAGAAGCCAAGCCACAGGTCTGGAGAAAATACTTGCAAAAAACAAACCTCTTAAAGAAGTATAATGTAAAATATACAAAGAACTCTTAAAATTGAACAATAAGAAAATGAATAACCTAATTAAAGATTGTCAAAAGACCTAAATAGATACCTCACCAAGGAAGATATATAGAGGTGGCAAATAAACATATGAAAATATGTTCAACATGATATGTTATCAGGGAATGCTAATTTAAAAAATGAACGGTTAAAGGAGGAGCAAGATGGTGGAAGAGTAGGTGGACATAGAGTACATCTCTCTCCACAGATCCATCAGGAATACACCTTCAGACACAGACGTGCATGCAGAACACCAGCTGAGAGCAGACAGGAGGACCTGACCAGAGGAAAAATATATATAGAACCATGCAAAACTCAGTAGGACAAAGGAACTAGGGGAAAAAACAGGAGTATTAGTAGGACTGGACCTGCCCTTGCCCAGTTGGGGAACTGAAGCAGGGGTTTGATTCCCAAAGTGGAGCAATTGTCTGAGTCAGAGGAGAAACATTTAAGGCTGAGAGTGAAACGCCTGGTCTGTGGCAGCCTAAATGGAATGAGAATCAGACAGTCCTTGCCACAGCCATAAATATGCTGGGCAGGAATGTGGGTCTCCTGGAAGGGGCAGCGGCTGAGAGCTGGAGTTTAGGGACCGTGGAACAATCTCAGTGCGAGGGTTGCTGTTGACTGTGGAAAGACGGATCGAGGGGATGTGAGGGAGGAAGACCATGAAGGGAAATGCCTGTGGAGGAAAGCCAGGCAGCCATGGAAGCAAGAGGATACAGCTGAGTCATGAGTAGGAGGTGGAGACATCACCATAGCCTCTCTCTCTACCCCCACACGCCAGCACTGGCAGCTGAAAAATAGAGAGACTGGCCTATCAAATGCCTCACGCACTGAACTTCAGGGTAGGACCCCACCCAGGGTGCTCCTTTAAGTTCCTGATGCACCAATTTACAGAGTAGGACCCCGCCCGCCCCCTCCCCAATTGCTTCTCGGCCTTTTGGCTAAGATCAAGTGCAGAGTAGAACCCCAGCCAGGGGGACCCCTCTATGTGCCTGACATGCTGAACAACAGAGAAGGACCCCAGGCAAGGGAGCCCTCTAAGTGCCTGAACAGGCAGAGCTATGGAGAAAGACTGGCCAAAGAGGCCTTCTGATTGCCAGCCACAAGAGGCTCAAAAAAAGACTCTGATAGGGCCATAACTCCTGCCACGGAGGCAGTTTGTATCCTTGAGCACTTGGTGCCACCAGGGTCCCTGCAAGCCAAGCAGCTGTACCACTTTCACGCTCAACTCTCACTGGGGCAGAACTGCCACAGGCAAAAAAAAAAAAAAAAAAAAAGTCTTGTGTTTATGTGCGCTGGGTCACTTAGGTCCTGTCCAATTCTGCGACCCCGTAGACTGTGGCCTGCCAGACTTTTCTGTCAGAGAGGGGCTTCTGCAGGCAAGAATACTGGAGTGTATTGGCCAATACTGGTTGCCATACCTTTCTAGAACACTGTATTTCCTGCTGCCATAGCCACCAACCCCCCTGAGTACCTGGTGCTGCAAGAATCCCTGCAACCCAAGAAGCTGCACCACTTCCACACCTGGCCCTCACAGGGGCAAACCCAAGCCCTCTAGGGCAGCCTCAGGAGCTAAACCCCAATGGACAGCCCACATGTAAAGGTGGAACTAAAACCACAATTGAAACCCAGGGGCAGTGTGGCTGAGGAAGAAGACCCAAAACCTTCCCACCAGCTGTACAAGCTGCTTTTAACATATGGTTAAATCCACATGATCAACTATGCAGACTCTGTGTCTATGGAGTATATAAAAGGCCATTGAGAGCTCCCACAAAACAAAACACACTCTCTGATAGCTGTGGACATTGGAGGCAAGAATATAGGACCAGATTAGAATCTGAGCAGCCCCCACAGCAGGTCCAGAGATCAGTATAGTGTTGGCGGGCATCCTAGGGAGGTAAGGTGAACTGGGATTCCCAGTGTGGGAAAGGACTCTGACAGCAGTGACTCAAGAAAAATTTTATTATTCTTATATTTTGACTTGTTCTATAGATTTTTTTTCTTTTTTTTTTCCTCCCCCCTCCCCTGCTCTGTTGTAGTTGTCGATTTTATTGGCACTATGAAATCCAATTAATCTTTTGAGCCTTTTTTTCTTTTTCTTCAGTCACATTTTTTATTGTTGTCATAAACCTCTACCTCTATGTTGGACTTTTGCAGTTCTGTGGAGTTTTCCTGTTTTTTTTTTTTTGTTTTTTTTTTTTTTTCCTCTCTTTAATTTTAATTTTTTAAACCTATTATTATTTTTCTAAATTTATTCCTTTGTTTTCTTTTCCTACTGTTCTTTTCCCCTTGCAGTTAAACTTTAAAGTATATAAATCTTCTTTATCTACCTCTATTTAATGTTGCATATCTACTCTTTCTTTCCTTTCTCTCCTTTCCTCTCAACATATTTGTTAGTTTTATTTTCAATGCCTTATTCCCCAATTGACATCTCGCTTTAGTTTTTTTTTCCAGTTTGTGCTTTAATTAGTTTTGTTCTGGTAGATATAATTTTTGGTTTCCTTTGTTCCCCAGGTCAATCTATTGTAATTAATTTTTTTTGTACTGTTTTGATTTTGCTTATGGGTGTATTTGTATATGTGTATATTCAGTCACAGTTTCTACTGTTGTTATAAACCTCTGTCTGTACTTTGGGCTTTTGCAGTTCTGTGGAGTTTTCCTTTATTTCCCCTTTATTCTAACTTCTTCAGTTTTTTTCTCTTTTCTCTAATTGTAATTTTTAACCTTTTAAACCTATTATATTTCTTCTACATTTATTCCTTTGTTTGCCTTTCAACTGTTCTTTCCCCCTTGCAGTTAATCTTTAATGTATATAAATCTTCATCTATCTCTATTTAACTTTGCATATCTATTATTTCTTTCTTTCCTTTCTTTCCTTTCCTCTCAACGTATTTGTTAGTTTTGTTTTCATTGCTTTATTCCCCACTTGGCACCTTGCTTTAGTTTTGTTTTCCAGTTTGTGCTTAAAGTTAGCTTTGTTCTTAACTGGTAAATATAATTTTTGATTTCCTTTGTTTGCCAGATCAATCTACAGTACTTTATTTTTGTTGGACTGTTTTCACTTTGCTCATGGGTGTATGTGTATATTCCATTATTTTAATTATTATTTGCCTGAATTTCTAACTGCCATTTGAGGTTCATCTTTTTTGGATATTTGTTTTATTCTGTCTTAAAGCCATAACAAACCACTTGCAGAATCTTCGTTTCTGACCAGAGATCAAACCCTAAACCTTTGGAGTGGGAGCACTGACTCCAAGACCCTAGACTACCAGAGAACTAACCCTGCTGCTGCTACTGCTGCTGCTAAGTCACTTCAGTTGTATCCGACTCTGTGTGACCCCATAGACGGCAGCCCACCAGGCTCTGCCATCCCTGGGATTCTCCAGGCAAGAACACTGGAGTGGGTTTCCATTTCCTTCTCCAATGCATGAAAGTGAAAAGTGAAAATGAAGTCTCTCAGTTGTGTCCGACTCTTCGAAACCCCATGGACTGCAGCCTACCAAGCTCCTCTGTCCATGGGATTTTCCAGGCAAGAGTACTGGAGTAGGTTGCCATTGCCTTCTCTGGAACTAACCCTAGGGAGGATCAAATAGAATTCACACAAAGGAAACCACTTGAATACAAAACCCAGCATCACCCAACTACCAGTATCATCCTATGCAGGATGCCTCATCTAAACAATAAACAAAACAAAAATGCAAACCCAATCATCAGCAGACAGGAGTACCACCTCACTCAGCCTTGCCTATCAGAAGAAAAACAAACAAGCAAACAAAAACTCAACACAAATTTCATCCTATAGGAAGCTCACACAAACCACTGGACAAACCTTAGGAGGTCAGAAACCAAAAGGAATAAAGAATTCAATCTTCTTCAAGGAAAAAATTCAACTGTCCTTGAAGCCTGGGAAAAGGAGCCCTCAAACACAATAACTTAAAAAAAAAAAAAAAAAAGACAGAGAAATACTGCACAAATGAAGGGACAAACTAGAGACACAGAAGTCCAAATAAATGAAGAGGAAATAAGAAAATTACCTGAAAAAGAATTCAGAATAATGATAGTAAAAATGATAAAAAAAAAAAAACCTTGAAAACAAAATGGAAAAAAATGCAAGAATCAATTAACAAAGACCTAGAAGAATTAAAGAATAAGCATGCAGAGACAAACAACACAGTTACTGAAATTAAAACTACTCTAGAAGGAATCAATAGCAGAATATCTGAAGCAGAAGAACGAATCAGTGAGCTGGAAGATAAAATGGTGGAAATAACTTCTGAGGAGCAGAATAAACTAAAAAGAATGAAAAGAGCTGAGGACAGCCTCAGAGACCTCTGAGACCATATCAAACACACCAACATTCAAATTATAGGGGTCCCAGAAGAAGAGAAAAAGAAAGGGTATGAGAAAATTTTTGAAGAGATTATTGTTGAAAATTTTCCCAACATGGAAAAGGAAAGAGTCAATCAAGTCCAAGAGGCACCAAGAGTCCCATACAGGATAAACCCAAGGAGAAACACACCAAGACACATACTAATCAAACTAACAAAGACTAAACACAAAGAAAGAATATTAAAAGCAGCAAGGTAGAAACAACAAGTAACATAAGGGAAACCCCATTAGCTGATCTTTCACCAGAAACTCTGCAGACCAGAAGGGAGTGGCAGGATATATTAAAGTACTGAAAGGGAAAAATCTACAATCAAGATTACTGTACCCAGCAAGGATCTCATTCAAAACTGATGGATAAATAAAAAGCTTTTCAGAAAAGCAAAAGTTAAGAGAATCCAGTGCCACCAAACCAGCTTTACAACAAATGTTAGACAGACTTAGATAGTCAAGAAATACAACAGAAGAAAAAAGACCTACAAAATGAACCCCAAACAATTAGAAAATGGCAATAAGAACATATCTATCAATAATTAATTTAAATGTAAATGGATTAAATGCTTCAACCAAAAGACACAGACTGGCTGAATGGATATGAAAACAAGACCCATATATATTCTATCTACAAGAAACCCACTTCAGACCTCAAGACACACACAGACTGAAAGTGAGGGGATGGAAAATTATATTCCATGCAAATGAGAAGCAAAAGAAAGCTGGAGTAGCAATCCTCATATCAGACAAAATAGACCTTAAAATAAAGAAGATTACAAGAGATAAGGAAGGACACTACACAGTGATCAAGGGATCATTCCAAGAGGAAGACAGAACAATTGTAAATATCTCTCCACTCAATATAGGAGCACCTCAGTACATAAGACAAACACTAACAGACATAAAAGGAGAAATTGACAGTAACACAATAATAGTAGGAGACTTTAACACCCCACTCACACCAATGGACAGATCATCAAAACAGAAAATTAATAAGGAAACAAGTTTTAAATGATACATTAGATGAGCTGGATCTCATTGATATCTTCAGGACATTCCACCCAAATGCAGAAGAATAGACCTTTTCAAATGCACATGGAACATTCTCCAGGATAGACCACATCTTGGGTCACAACTCAAACCTCAGTAAGTTTAAGAAAACTGAAATTTTATCAGGCATCTTCTCTGACTGAAATGCTATGAGACTAGATATCAATTATAAGAAAAAACTGTAAGAAACACAAACACATGGAGATTAAACAACACATTTCTAAATAACCAACAGGTTACTGAAGAAATCAAAAAGAAAATCAAAAAATTTCTAGGAACAAATAACAATGAAAACAAAACAACTCAAAACCTATGGGATGCAGCAAAGCAGTTCTAAGAGGGAAATTTATAGCTATACAATCCTACCTCAAGAAACAAGAAAACATCAAATAGACAACCTAACTTTACACCTAAAGCAATTTGAAAAAAAGAAGGAAAAAAAATTAGTAGTAGGAAAGAAATCATAAAGATCTGAGCAGAAATAAATGAAAAAGAAATGAAAGAAACAATAGTAAAGGTTAATAAAACTAAAAGCTGGTTTGAGCCAGACTCATCAAGAAAAAAAGAGAGAAGAATCAAATCAACAAAATTAGAAATGTTAAAGGAGAGGTTACAGCAGGCAATGAATAAATACAAAGGATTATAAGAGGCTATTATGGAAAACTATATGGTAATAAAATAGATAACCTGGAAGAAATGGACAGATTCTTAGAAAAGTTTAATCTTCCAAGACTGAACCAGGAAGAAATAGAAGTTATGAGAAATCCAATTACAAGCACTGAAATTGAAACTGTGATCAAAAATCTCCCAAAAAACAAAAGCCCAGGACCAGATGGCTTCACAGGAGAATTCTATCAAACATTTAGAGAAGAGTTAATGCCTATCCTTCTAAAACTCTTTCAAAAAATTGCAGAGGAAGGAACACTTCCAAACTCGTTCTACGAGGCCACCATCATCCTGATACCAAAACCAAACAATGACAATACAAGAAAAGAAAACTACAGGCCAATATCACTGATGAACATAGATGCAAAAATCCTTAACAAATTTAAGCAAACAGAAATCAGCAACACATCAAAAAGCTCATACACCATGATCAAGTTGGGTTTATTCCAGGGATTCATCAATATACAGAAAGCAATCAATGTGATACACCATATTAACAAATTGAAAGATAAAAACCATAGAATAATCTCAATAGATGCAGAAAAAGCCTTTGACAAAATTCAGCACCTATTTATGATTAAAACTCTTCAAAAAATGGCCATAGAAGGAACCTACCTCAACATAGTAAAGGCCATATATAATAAGCCTATGGCAAACATTATTCTCAATGGTGAAAAACTGAAGCATTCCCCCTGAGATCAGGAATAAGACAAGGCTGTCCACTTTCACCACTATTATTCAACGTAGTTCTGGAAGTTCTAGCTACAGCAATCAGAGAAGAAAAAGAAACAAAAGGAATCCAGATCGGAAAATAAGGAGTAAAGCTCTCACTGTTTGCAGATGGTGTGATACTGTACATAGAAAACCCTAAAGATAGTATCAGAAAATTACTAGAGCTAATCAGTGAATTTAGCAAAGTTGCAGGATACAAAATCAATACACAGAAATCACTTGCGTTTCTATATACTAACAATGAAAAATCAGAAAGAGAAATTAAGGAATCAATCCCATTCACCATTGCAACAAAAAGAATTAAATATTTAGGAATAAACTGGCCTAAGAATACAAAAGAACTGTACACAGAAAATTATAAGACACTAATGAAAGAAGGAATGATGCTAAAGCTGAAACTCCAGTACTTTGGCCACCTCATGCGAAGAGTTGACTCATTGGAAAAGACTCTGATGCTGGGGGGGATTGAGGGAAGGAGGAGAAGGGGACGACAGAGGATGAGATGGCTGGATGGCATCACTGACTCGATGGACATGAGTCTCAGTGAACTCCGGGAGTTGGTGATGGACAGGGAGGCCTGGCATGCTACGATTCATGGGGTCGCAAAGAGTCAGACACGACTGAGCAACTGATCTGATCTGATCTGAATGAAAGAAATGAAAGATGGCATAAACAGATGGAAAGATATCCCATGTTCCTTGGTAGGAAGAATCAATATTGTGAAAATGACTATACTACCAAATGCAATCTACAGATTTAATGTGATCCTTGTCATATTACTAATGGCATTTTTCACAGAACTAGAACAAAAATTTTCACAGTTCATAGGGAAACACAAAAGACCCCCAAATAGCCAAAGCAGTCTTGAGAAAGAAGAATGGAACTGGAGGAATCAAGCTTCCTGACTTCAGGTTATACTACAAAGCAACAGTCATCAAGACAGTATGGTACTGGCACAAAACAGAAATATAGACCAAGGGAATAAGATAGAAGCCCCAGAAATAAACCCATGCACCTATGGGTACCTTATTTTTTACAAAGGAGGCAAGAATATACAATGGGACAAAGACAGCCTCTTCAATAAATGTTGTTGGGAAAACTGGACAGCTACATGCAAAAGAATGAAATTAGAAAACTTCCTAACACCATACACAAAGATAAACTCAAAATGGATTAAATACCTAAATGGAAGACCAGAAACTATAAAACTCTTAGAGGAAAACAGAGTCAGAACACTCGATGACAAATCAAAGGAAGATCTTCTATGACCCACCTCCTAGAGTAATGGAAATAAAAACAAAAGTAAACAAGTAGGACCTGATTGAACTTATAAGCTTTTGCACAGCAAAGGACACTATAAGCAAGGTGAAAAGACAGCCCTCAGAATGGGAGAAAATAATAGCAAATGAAACAACTGACAAAGGATTAATTTCCAAAATATACAAGCAGCTCATACAATGCAATACCAGAAAAGCAAACAACCCAATCAAAAAGTGGGAAAAAGACCTAACCAGACATTTCTCCAAGGAAGACATACAGATGGCTAACAAACACATGAAAAGATGCTCAACATCACTCATTTTTAGAGAAATGCAAATAAAAACGACAATGAGATATCACTTCACACCAGTCAGAATGGCCCTCATCAAAAAGTCTTCAAAGAATAAATGCTGGAAAGGGCGTGGAGAAAAGGGAATATTCTTGCACTCTTGGTGGAATGTAAATTGATACAGTCACTATGGAAGACAGTATGGAGATTCCTTTAAAAACTAGGAATAAAACCACCATATGACCCAGAAATCCCACTCCAAGGCCTATACCCTGAGGAAACCAAAATTGAAAGAGATACATGTATCCCATTGTTCATTGCAGCACTATTTACAATAGCTAGAACATGAAAGCAACCTAGATGTCCATCGACAGATGAATGGATAAAGATTTTGTGGTATATATACACAGTGGAATATTAGCCATAAAAAGGAACACATTTGAATCAGTTTCTAATGAGGGGGATGAACCTAGAACCTATTATACAAAGTGAAGTGAGTCAGAAAGAGAAAGATAAATACTGTATTCTAACACATATATACAGAATCTAGAAAAATGGTACTGAAGAATTTATTTACAGGGCACCAATGGAGAAACAAACATAGAGAATAGACTTGTAGACATGGGGAGAGCGGAGTGGAGGGTGAGATGTATAGAAAGAGTAACATGGAAACTTATATTACCATATGTAAAATAAATCGTCAACAGGAATTTGCTGTATGGCACAGGAAACTCAAACAGGGGCTCTATATCATCCTAGAGGGGTGGGATGGGCAGGGAGATGGGAGGGAGTTTCAAAAGGGAGGGGATATATGTATACCTATGGCTGATTCATGTTGAAGTTTGACAGAAAACAGCAAAATTCTGTAAAGCGATTACCCTTCAATAAAAAAATAATTTTAATAATTTTAATTAAAAAAAAAATAATAAAAAAATAATTTTTCAATAAAAAAATAATAACTGTCCTTTAAGAAAAGGACAGTTAGAATGGTTATAATCCAACACCAATTGCTGACAAGGATGTGGAGCAAAAGGAACTCTCATTTATTGCTGATGAGAATTTTAAAATGTTATTTTGCTATTTAGCTATTTTTGAAGACAGTTTAGTAATTTCTTACAAAATTAACAAACTCTTACCATACAATCAATTGATCATGCTCCTTTACCTACACATGAATTTTTTTTTAACAGTTTTATTCATAGTTGCCAAAATGTGAAAGCCACTATTATGCCCTTCTATAGGTCAATGAACTTAAACTAAAAAATATTATTCCACAATAACAAGAAATTATCTATGAAGCCACAAAAAGAAACAGGAACATTAACTGCATACTGCCAAGTGAAAGAAGGCAATCTGTAAAGATTCATTGCCAGGAGCCAGCGTGAGGAACTCCGCCCGTGGCAAAGGTCATGAGGAAGGAGGCTCGGCATAAGCAAAGGCGGGATCGAGCCTCAGGAGTCCCCCTGGAAATTCTCGAGCATCTACCCCCAAAACCAGAGTCTGCCTACTTTCTGCTTTGTGCTCTCACATACACCTCTGACTTTACAGGGGGCTGTCCCCCACCACCTCTCTCTGAAAAAAGAGTTAACTTACAGCTCCAGTTAATAAAGTTCCTGGGCATGACAAGAGTGTTTCAACCTACAAACTCCTTTGGAAATCCTCTAGCCTGCCTGAGTAGGTTCTTCCAGCCACATATGATTGTTCAGAGCCTCCCAACTGTGAAAGGCATGAGATGTTCTAAACTGTCTAAATACAGATTCCTTTGAACAGTTAAAAGATTGATGAGAAATTGTATTGGTGAAGGGTTTTTCACTTGTTGGGCCAATGTTTGCTGCTAAGTTTCCATATCCCTTACCTACTGTGTCCCTGGCAGTGTATTGATTAATATAATTGGTGTATAGGAATGTAAGTAGTAGCTTTAATGTTTGTAACCTTGGACCCTTGAGTTAATTCCTTTTCTTGTTATAGCCCACCACACCTTTGCCCTATAGGAATGCAACTTTATCTAATGCTTTCGGAGGGTGGTGCCTGACTTTAGAATAATCACCTTTAGAGAAAAATACGTTTTCTGAAAAAAGGATCTTAAAATGTTGACAGGCCTCAGGGCCGGAAGATGATGTAAATCACCTAAACTTTTGCATATGATAAGTTTGCAGGAAGAAAGCCTGGCTTACTGCTGACCCTACCCCTTGCCCCATTGTCCTCTAGGCACAGCTTGAGGTATAAAAACTACTTTGGAAAATAAAGTGTGGGCCTTGTTCACCGAAACTTGGTCTCCCCATGTCGTTCTTTCTCTCACCTTCTGGCTGAATTCCCATCTTGAGCGTGGAGGCTCGTCAAGCCTACTAATTTTGCCTGGGCTTCTAAGACCTGACCGGGGAAGCCTTAGTGTCTCCTCTCCTTCGGGAGAATGAGAGGATGCCTGCGGCCTACGTAGGTGATGCAAATTCCTTATTTTGGAATTTTATTAGCTTTCCACGTAAACCAAGTTATTCAGCCTCTTTTCTCCACTGAATTTTCCTACTGAGCTATCCTTATTCTATTACTCTTTATGTCTCTAATTAATATTTAATTAAAGCTATTGTATCCAGTTCGCCGATGCCATCCCCGCTTCGAATTCCCTGGACCCACCAGGGCTGGACCCCAGTAATTCATACTCTGTAATTCCAACTACATGAAATCTCAGAAAAGGTATGATCTTTCTATGGAGACAAGTAAAAGGTCAGTGGTTGTCACAGGTTTGAGGGGAGGAAGGAAAGGATAGGTGGAACAGAGGGGATTTTTAGAGCAGTAAATAGAGCAATCAAATTGTTTACCATGATTTGGTAATGGTGGATACATATAATGATACACTTGTCAAAACCTTTAGAATGCATCTCAAAAGTTTGAACTCCAATAAACTATGGACTTCTGTTAATAATGATGTATCAATATTGGTTCATCAAAATGCCAACATTGAGGCACAAGGCTTGGGATACATGTGGATGGTTGGGGAGGCTGTGTATTTTGGGGAGAGGGAGACAGGCATATGGGAACTCCCTGTACTTCCCCCTCAGTTTTGCTGTGACCTTGAAACTGCTCTAAAAAATAAAGCCTATTGAGAAATATGTGAATCATTTATTACCCAAGTATCTTTTGGCTCCAGCAGGTGCAGAAACTGCCAGACAGAGCACACCCCAACTCAGCAGTTGACAGCACAAAACACAGAAGGTCACGTTAGAGCACTTCCTCACAGGCCAAAGGGGACTTTCTTCTTTGCTTGTTTTTACAACTGGTGGAAGAAAACATTCAGTTCTTTGGAGGCCCAGGGATGGTCAAAGGAGACAGCTGTGGGCCAGCTTCCTGAGAAGTCTTACAAGAGCATGGCAGCATCCAGACTTCTTATTCCCAGGGCTGTACCAGCATCATGTGGTTGCCAAGGAAGCCAGATAGAGGACAGATCTGCTGTCTCCAGGCATTCTGCCCTTTCCCCACTTGGTGGCTCACCTGCCCCGGACTGGACCAGTGTTGATGTGTTCCTGTTTTAGTGTGTATCTTTCATGCTTTTCTAGAGCATTTGTCACACACAACAAGAAAATATGCCATCATTTTCCTTTTCCAAGTCTCTAGGTCAGTGGTTTCCAAGCTCGACTACACATTGAAATCACCTGGGGAGACTGAAAAGTTCAACACTACCTGTGGAGTCCCATATGGAGGTTACAGGTGTGAGGCCTTGTACTAAGGCCACAGACGCAGAGCCCAGAACTAAGGCCACCTCTGGACGTGACTGAGCCCCACTGTGTGTATGTGGGTGCTCATTAGCTTACTGCTGTCTGACTCTTTGTGACCCCTTGGACTGTAGCCCACCAGGCTCCTCTGTCCATGGAATTTTATAGGCAAGAATACTGGAATGGATTGCCATTTCCTACTCCAGGGTATCTTCCCAACCCAGGGATAAATCCCACAAGTCCTATTGTAACCATTGCCAAAAACCCTCTGCTTCTTATTGGCCAGCTCCCTTACCCCTATTAGGCAAAAATACCCACTCTGGTACTCACCCTATAGCACCCTGACCAATCACCAATGATGATGCCATGCTTCCAGCAGGAATTTCCTTTGTTTAGAGGCTATAAAAATTGGCTACTAGCCCATGAAAAGCATTGGTTCTCCCTTGAGCTCGCCCTCTGTTCTAACAGTCGACTCTCTCTGACCTGTCAGGAGGTTGGCCCACTGTGCTCCCAGTGCCTACATTTTCTCTGCTCTTTTTTCTTAGTAAATTCACTTTCTGTAATACTCTGCCCCTGGAAGTTTTTCTTTCAACCTGCTCTCCAACTGGACCACCACCACACTACCTCAGCCCCAGCTGCTGAGATCCTAATTTGATTGGCCAGGGTCTGAGTTCCCAGGTGATTCTAATATGCAATCAAGTTTGAAATTTACTAGTCTCAGTCTCTGGGGTTCACACAGGCTCTCATACTCCAGCCAGTCACAGGAAGGGGGTAGTTTCTAGTTTTAGAGACACTCTTCCCCCATCCCACTCCCAGAACACACAAGAAGGCTCTCAGTTCAGTTCAGTTGCTCAATCATGTCCAACTCTTTGTGATCCCATGAACTACAGCTTGCCAAGCTTCCCTGTGCATCATTAAACTCCTGGAGCTTGCTCACACTCATGTCCATTGAGTTGGTGATGCCATCCAACGATCTCATTCCCTGACTAGAAGGCTTTAGGGAACATTTTTTCAGTCAATGTGTTCACTAATTGTCATGGATAAGTATTGTGTAAACTGGATGCTGGGAAACTACATACACTTCCCTCAAAGAGGTCAGTATAATAAGCATCAGTGATCTGAACACCTCTCATATTACAAGACCAGGTTATAGGGTCACAATTTGTGGTTACAATTTGTAGAGACTCTATTTGACACGTCGCTGCCCTGGCTCCAGGGCTCTGTCAGCCAGAAGGAGGAGGGGGTCTCTTTGTAATTCACCCCTAGGTGCAACACAGGTTAGGTGGGTGCTGGCCTCCTGCAGAGGGACCTGAGCTAGGCACTGGCACCATGCCTGGCACATGGGAGGTGCTCCATATTATTCACAGAGAGACTACAATGGGCTGCACAGAAGGGTTCAGGGAAAGGGATGCATTCTGTCTACAGGGATTAGGTGAGAAAGTGTGAAGAGGCTAAGGCTGAGATGAACCTTGAGGGATGGCATGCCTGGTAGAGAGACAGGAGACAAGCATCTCTGCAAGACATGCTGACCTACAGAGTGGAGAGTGGGTATGTGAGGCATTTCTATCTGCCAGAGCACTGCATGGAGGGGCTGCATGAAGTGGACAAGGGAGAAACTGTGAGGGGCTTATGATGGAGTAGGGACTTGTACCCACTGGGGAGCAGTGGGAGGATTTTCAACTCCCATAGCACAATCAGATCCTGGTTCCTTTGATTACACTGGTGGCTGTGTGGAAAAAAATTTAGGGACTATTGGAATCACCAAAAATGCCAACTCACAATTGGAAAGGCCCTTAAGGTCCTTTAGATGTAAAGAACATACTTTTGGACTCCATGGGAGAAGGCGAGGGTGGGATGATTTGAGAGAATAGCATTGAAACATGTATATTACCATTCGTGAAACAGATCACCAGTCCAGGTTTGATGCATGAGACAAGGTGCTCAGGGCCAGAGCACTGGGATGACCCAGAGGGATGGGATGGGGAGGGAGGTGGGAGTGGGGTTCAGGATGGGGAACACATGTATACCCATGGATGATTCATGTCAGTGTATGGCAAAAACCACTACAATATTGTAAAGTAATTAGCCTCCAGTTAAAATAAACAAATTTATTTAATAAAATAAATAAATACAAAGATAAACCATGTTCTTTGATGAGAAGATTTAATATCACAAAGAATCATCTCTCCAAATTAAATTAGGGTACACAGGATTTACTATGTTGGAATTTTATAAAATAATCAAAAGCTTGTTTGTAAAGATAAATTAACAAGAATATGCAGGGACATTATGAAAAAGAATAGTGACAGGACTTGCCTTATTGGATGTCATTATATTATAATGTTAATGTCATTATATATGTGTGAGTGTGTGTGTGTAATAACAAAATAAAGGTGTGAGTTGAAGTCATGTTAAAAAAACAAACAAACAAAACAAAACAAAAAAACTCATACATGCCCATGATTTGAAACCCTTGAGAGGTCCTAAGGAATATAACATTTGAAGTCACTTAATTAAAAAAAAAATGAAAAAAGGGATCATGAAGTGCTTTCATGTTAAATCCTTTAATCTCAAGTTAGGTTTGCTGATTTTAAGTTGCAGTCAGTTGTTCTGGACAGCCTTGATATCTGAAATAGTGTTTTTTGTCTCCACAATGAGAATTCTTGATGGATAACAGGATTCGTAAGGACTTAAGAGAATATACAATTCCAAAGAGTACGTGTTTAGGAGAGAGCTGTCCAATCACCAGAAAGATTGAGACACTTTTAGTATAAAAAATTAGGACTGTGTGACAGAATTTGACTCTACACAGATCAGCTGCACCCAATGTCCCTGACTCCTTGGAATGCCACTGGAAACTGACCAAAAAATTGTCCTGCTGCTTGAAAGCACTCTGATATGGTACTATCTGGTCACTGTCTTCTACAGTCAAGGGCATAACACCTTAGAAGGCCACTGATCTTAATCCTTGACTTAAAGCTGGTCATCACTAATGTCGACATTGTCTTCTGCTCGGACATGATTCACGTCTGCATTTTTCAAAATTTGAACATGAGAGTCCCCCAGTGGAATCACACTGCAAAAAGAATGACATGAATAAGAGAAAAGCAGACCACTTCTCAAGTATGAGCAACACAGTTTATGTTCAGGCACACTGGGTATTTGCATTTCCCAGAGCTCCATTCACAAGCCTATGAAATGCACAGAAGCTTCCAGAGTTGTAAACATGAAGTTTCAGGAAGTCTGTGTAATAGGGAGGTAGAAATCCTCAGCAGTCATTTCAAAAAACTCAGACGGTCTCCTTCAAGAGACTCATGTAACAGAATACAAAAATGGAAAAATCTAAGACTAATATAAGACATCAAATGGAAGTACTAAACCAGGATGCACATTCTCAAAGATGGCCAGGAAATGGTTTGGCTGGGTTTTTCCCCAACCGTGGACTGTAACTCTTTAGCGAGGGTTAAATTAAATCTATTTAGTCATCTATTTCCTGTATTTAATATAAATATATATCAGTATACAAAACATAAGAGCACACTGGATATAGAAAAATAGGATTATTTTACATAAGTCTATACTGAATCATGGAATCAGAAATCTTTCTGTGTCTTAATGGTGAGACTTAGAAAGCCATGGTTTACATGAGCTGTATACCATGTACGCTCACACTTCAAGTGTATGAAAAGGTCATTTGTGGAGCTTTGATACAGCTACTTGTTTTAGAATTTGTATGCAGTCACTATTTTTATTACCTAAGTCTGCCCAGAAATGGTATAAAATGCACTGAACCTTCACTCAGCTACGATCTTTAAACAGATTAGTCATACATGTGTGGAAACAGTTTAAATGTTAGTAGCTCAAAATGAGTCAATGTGATATAGCTTCACAAAAAAATAACATCATGAGGAAATGCTCCTTTTTGTTTTGTTTTGCTTTCTTTTCTATAATATACAATATTTTCTAAAATAAGTATTTTCTAACTAGGTGATAAAAGGTGAAACTTTAATAAAAGTTAACAGTGAAAGGACGAAAATGAACTATAAGGATGCTGTCTTCCATGCTTTTCTTCTCATAGAGAGTATATTTTTCATACATTTTTAGAATCAGATAGTCAAAAACTTCAAGTCTGTGTTTTTGACTCTAAGAGGCCTAAGATGGAGTCTTTTACCTGCTGTGGGATGTGACCTTGGATGTCACTTAACATCTCTAATCCTGTCTTCTAATCTGTAAACTGAGAGTAATACTAGTTCCTGGCTCACAGGTTTATTGCTAAGAAGGGCATAACTGCAATAATAAAAGCCAGCATCGATGGAACACTTGCAATATGCTGGGGATTATTTAAGGCGTGTTCTGTGGACGGGCTCATGTTATTAACTCAGACATAGGAAAGGCTGTGTACAAACATCCAATGAAAGTGAACTAGGAATAATGGATGATGGACTAAGAGGGGTGGATTTTATCAAAGAAAAACCTTTCTTAAAGCCCAAGCTGGACCAGATGCTGTAGGCTGTTCAGATTTGGAAGTAAGTCGTGGTTTCCCACCTTTACAGGTGTTTGCAAAAATGACTACAGGGATGCATAGAGAGGAGTTAACTTGTCATTGGGAAGTGGGGTAGATATGTACAACTGTAAATTCAAATGCCTATGAGACCACACAACTAATTGAGCAGAGTAGGCTGGGGTGGAACCATAGGGAATGGTGGGAACCATGGAGAGCTGGAGGCATGTCCCTACCCCCTGCCTTTGTGCATCTTCAACCTGGAGCAGTCCTCCTCCAGATCTTTGCAGAGCTGCCTTCTGCTCCTTTGGGGCTCACTCACATAACCTGTTGCCTTGCTACTGTAGTCCCCGTGGTATTTTTCTGAAAGTTCTAAAAGTACACTGTATTCATTTATATGTTTTCTGTTTCTTTTGCTCATCTCTTTGGAATAGGCATCTAATATACATTCAATAAACAAAGCACTGAATGAAATCAAATAATGTACCAAACAACCCATTCTAATGGCCCATCAAAAAAAAAAAAAAAAAAAAACACAAAAAAACCCCTGCAAATTAGTTCTTGCTCTTTGAGGTCTGGTTTCAGGTGCTGTTTCTGTAGCAGTTCTAGCACATTTGCAGAGAATACAGAGATGCTAAAATCATCACTGGAAGGTTGGAAAGCAGTGGAGGTTCTCTATATACTAGATTTTCAGGATCCAGAGTATAGAATAGGGAGTTCAGAAGGAATAGAGGAGAGAGACAGAGACATTTTTACTAGAGTAAGAATTGTTAAAAGAGTCATCGACACAAACCATTTCAAACTTACCATCGTAGCTCCAACTTGTTACCCAAGAATAAATTACCTAAATTGGGGAAGAAATAAAGAGAAAATTAAACATGTAAGCCAAGGAGTTCATGAGATGTTTTTTCCAAAAAATATTTTATTTCTGTTATTACTTTAATGTGAATAAAATCTGCACAGATCTCAAACCCTGACAAATTAATTAAGAAGAAAGAATATTTTTTAATTTATTTTTAGAAAGAATATTTTTAAAAAGAAAGAGAAAGAAAATAATTGTGGATCCTTTCCTTGACAACTCCAGGTAACTTTTTTTTTGAATCTAGGAGCCAAATAAGCCCCTTAATGTAAAGCATCACATATACATAGGCAAAACACTCTCCTACATACATCACAGCAGGATCCTTCCTCTATGACCCACCTCCCAGAATATTGGAAATAAAAGCAAAAATAAACAAATGGGACCTAATTAAACTTAAAAGCTTCTGCACAGCAAACAAAACTATAAGCAAGGTGAAAAGACAGCCTTCAGAATGGGAGAAAATAATAGCAAATGAAGCAACTGACAAACAACTAATCTCAAAAATATACAAGCAACTCCTATAGCTCAATTCCAGAAAAATAAATGACCCAATCAAAAAATGGGCCAAAGAACTAAATAGACATTTCTCCAAAGAAGACATACAGATGGCTAACAAACACATGAAAAGATGCTCAACATCACTCATTATCAGAGAAATGCAAATCAAAACCGCTATGAGATACCATTTCATGCCAGTCAGAATGGCTGCGATCCAAAAGTCTACAAGCAATAAATGCTGGAAAGG
Organism: Bubalus bubalis; assembly: GCF_019923935.1. NCBI lineage: Eukaryota > Metazoa > Chordata > Mammalia > Artiodactyla > Bovidae > Bubalus > Bubalus bubalis. The sequence continues at coordinate 42,623,989 of NC_059165.1, read as the reverse complement.
GTGTGGAAAAAAGGGAACCCTCTTACACTGTTGGTGGGAATGCAAACTAGTACAGCCACTATGGAGAACAGTGTGGAGATTCCTTAAAAAACTGGAAATAGAACTGCCTTGTGACCCAGCAATCCCACTGCTGGGCATACACACTGAGGAAACCAGAAGGGAAAGAGACACGTGTACCCCAGTGTTCATCGCAGCACTGTTTATAATAGCCAGGACATGGAAGCAACCTAGATGTCCATCGGCAGATGAATGGATAAGAAAGCTGTGGTACATATACACAATGGAGTATTACTCAGCCATTAAAAAGAATACATTTGAATCAGTTCTAATGAGGTGGATGAAACTCGAGCCTATTATACAGAGTGAAGTAAGCCAGAAAGAAAAACACCAATACAGTACACTAACGCATATATATGGAATTTAGAAAGATGGTAACAATAACCCTGTATACGAGACATCAAAAGAGACACTGATGTATAGAACAGTATTTTGGACTCTGTGGGAGAGGGAGAGGATGGAATGATTTGGGAGAATGGCATTGAAACATGTATAATATATATGAAACTAGTTGCCAGTTCAGGTTCGATGCACGATACTGGATGCTTGGGGCTGGTGCACTGGGACGACCCAGAGGGATGGTACAGGGAGGGATGAGGGAGGAGGGTTCAGGATGGGGAACACGTGTATACCTATGGCGGATTCATGTTGATACATGGCAAAACCAATACAGTATTGTAAAGTTAAAAAAATTAAATAAAATTTAAAATAAATAAATAAAGCATCACATATTTATAAAAGATTTAGTATATTTACCCACATGCCATAGGCTACTTTAATGCCATTATATTTCACTGTATAAGAGGTGGGAGATTGTGTTTCTTTCATAGATGACAGGTTTTAAACACACACACTCAATTGGTGGAAGGAAACCAGGAGACGTTGGATGATTGCCTTGCAAAAACCTTCGTTCTCCTCCTGGCCCTGGTATCATGTACCCTCCCAATAACTCATTGCTTCCTCTGTTAAGTTGGTGTTGTAAAACCCTCAACAATTTCACCCCCTATAGGGACAGAAATTGGTCTTGAGGGGAGGGGAAAATGAAGAGTGAGCAAATCTTATATATTATACTGGCTTGTTGACTTCCAAATTCCAGCTCTACCCAACCAATTCTTAATTCTCCATATTTAATTTCTTCTATGGAGAATTTAAATAACATGTTTCTCTTTATGGGACAATAATTTAAGAGAAAAAGAAAAAGAATAATGTAAGAACCAATCAAGAAAGTTACATGAAGTTGAAATCATGTGGAATGTAGGGTTATAGGCAGGTTAGATCAAGAATACTTTTGCGGGCACAGTCCTGAGGTGACTTACTTTTATTAATCATGAATACCAAAAACGTGAGGAATAATACCGAGATTGTAACAGATATTCCAATATAGACTCCCTTGTTGATGCATATCCAAGTATCTGGTGTCAGTGTCACAGCCTAAGGAAACATCAGCAGATTAAAAGAAAAAAAAAAAAGTCGTGTTAGAATTATGAGTAGAAAACATTTTTGGAAACAATGCACCCTGACACATTTATCTTATTGGCCCTTGGCTAGTTTGGGATTATAAAGGGTGAGACCAAATGACCTGAAGTTATAGCCATATGGTGAAATTCTGACAATTTAAAATTCAAAACGTATTTGGGATGGTGGAAATGTTGTATATTTTGCAACATACACGATATGTATGTTGTATATACATATGTAAATATACTTAAAGTAGTGTATGCATTTGTCAAAAGTGAAACTTTAAGCTTCAATTGAAGATGCAATATTATATGTAGTTTTAAATACATATTTTAAAAGATTGATGAGGTATTTCCATACTTCCCTGGTGGTTCAGACAGTATAGAATCTGCTTACAATGCAGGAGACCCGGGTTGGAATGCAGGAAATCCCTGGGTTGGGAAGATCCCCTGGAGTAGGACATGACAACAAACTCCAGTATTCTTGCCTAGAGAATTCCATGAACAGAGAAGCCTGGAGGGCTAGAGTTCATAGGGTCACAAAGTCAGACACAACTGAGCAACCAATAGTGGCCACTTGCATAAATAATCCTCTTATTAGAAAACAACAATTTCTGTTCCTATATAAACTGATGTGGTGTTATTCAATGTTAACTGAATGTGCTCAGTTTTGAATTTGGCTCTTGATTTAACACTTTTTCTCTTCAGGAGAACTCAAGGTAATATCTATGGGTTCATAAATGGACTTGAAAGTGGCTGCTCAGATGTATGGCTCTGCTTAACAATTAAAATGCTGAGCAATTGAAGAAACTAGTTTATTTGAATCTCCTAGTGTGGTCCATAAGTGATCATCACCTCCTGAAATGAACCTGAAATACACCGGGCATCATGCTCTGCCCCTTTACATAGCTTAACTCTAAATCTAAAGAGTTTGCACTACATAGGATTTTAATAGAAACAAAGTGGATGGTCAGAGAAAAGTTTAAGTCTCATGTCTCTTCCTGCATAAGATGTTAAACTCTAGAGTCAGAATCCCAGCTCTTTTACTCTGCTGTGTGACCCTGGACAAGTTATTTAGCCTCCCTGAACTTCTGTTTCTCTGTCTGTCAAATGCAAATTAAAGAAAGTACTTGGGTAAGGTACAGTAGGTATTTCCTGATAAACACTAATAGGAATAGAGAAGATGGTAACTTAGCATTTGAGCTGTCCTTGCCTAAAGGGGAAAAGGCCAGTGTCTTGGAAGGGAAAAGTTGTGTTATCACCTTATTTGTGAAGGTGGGACAGTAGTTAGATGGGATATGGAGTTACAGGAAGTAGGCTTTGTTTCCTTTTTAAAAATACTATGTTACATAAACACTGCAGGTTCATTTCAGAATGTGCAACTCAAGATAAAGAAAGGAGCACAAAAATAAAACATCCAGAAACAGCCACTATTAGTATTTTTCATCACATACTCTTGTAAGACTTTATTCTTGTCCTTTTCTTAACAGAAACAGTGACTATGTTCAATATATAGGATATATATAATTTTACAAGTTCGTTTTTTCACTTAACAATTGACACTGTCTTATGTCGGTAATTCACTGCAGTGGCAACATTGTTAATGGCAATAAGTGAGCATCCTTAACTGACTGAAGTAATTAATCCCTTATCATTGAACATTAGGGTGTTTATAACACCTTCATAATTATAAATAGCAGCAATGAACACCTTTTCTTACACATCCTCATATGTTTGTTCAATTCTCTCCTTAAGAGAGAGTTCAGGAAGGTGACGTGCTGGGTTGAAATGTATGCTGCTTGGCTTTAGGACATCTGGGAGACACCTTGACATCTTCAGAGTCAAGATACAAAAAGTCCAAGATTTTGCTACTGCCTATTGTGAACTGGTTTCTACTTGCTGCTAAACATACCTGTCCTGCAGGTAACTGAGTTTAAGAACAATCCCATTATTCAGAATTTTTTTTAATCCAGGGTAAATCTGGATATTCAGGAGCATAACAGTCAGTTACACAGTGGCACTTCTTCTATTTAACAAGCATAAACAAATTCAGCCCACATCCATCAGATCAATCAGTGCCCATACCATCAGAGTGGTTAAAATCATTCATATCTTTCCTATGTGGTGGTGTTCTCATTGTCACTAATCCCACTTTTCCTGAGCTTGACTTTCACTTACAATGGCTATGATGCAATTACTCACCACTTATGATCAGGATTACTTTCATTCCTGAATCTCTTCATTTGTGTTGCTTCTAAGATTTATTTGCTTATAGTGAAAGGAAAGTTGTTTCACTCAAGGAAGCCAAAAGATCCTACTGGTAAATTCTTGTAACTTACAAAGATGAGGCTTTGATGAACATCCTGAGACTGGATACCCTGAGCTTTTTCTCAAGCTAACTGTGAAAAACTGTGAGAACATACTACAGAATCACAAAGTTGTCCAAGACCTTAGTATCTTAAAAAGTCATCCTATGGTAAGGTTTACATATAGAAAGATTTAGCAGTGCCTCAAAAATTCTCCATAGAAGGACAATAAGGTTGGAAGAGGACAACAAGGAGCCTATGTTTAAGCAAGCAAACTCATTTACATAATATTTTTAGCTTGGATGGCCCCCATCCCACCACATCAACTCAAGGTATGTTATTTCTCTAACAATGATTAAAATCTTGCTTGATAGTATCTGATTATCTGTAAATTACTTCATTCGTTTTTTTTCTAATTTTTTTGGTTAGGAGAAAGTTTGTACTGTGTGTGTGAAGAGGGGGAAGGTAGATTAAAATATCACTTTTCAGGTATTTCTAACAAACTAGTGCATCTATATAAACTTCTAAAATTAGTTAATGCTTTAATCAATGAAAGCATCCCTATTTATGAGTCAAATTCTTTTCTTCCTTTTGTGAATGAAAAAGAATCAATTGTGAACAAGACTTACAATAATACTCTCTAAATGTAACTTGCTTCCAAGGAAACATACAAGTGAATCAGGCTAATAAAGTAGTAAGGAATACGCTTACACTTCCATTGCAATGCCAAAGGGGATCTGGAGACTGTGTCACCATGCCTTTTCCATCTGCTCAACAAGAAGGAAAATTAATTAGAATTACAAAAAATACTGAAGTTTCACTGTAAACACCAAATACATTCACATGCCTTCTGGTGATGAGTGAAAAGTTTAATAATCATATGGTCAAATGCTGTAGGCAGTGCAAGAGTTATACCAAATTTAAAATATTTACTAACTTAATCTCAATGGTTAAGAAGGTTATATTTTTTAACCATTTTGTCATGAACCCTTCCAAAATGAACCTGGTTTTTTTTTTTTCCATCTTTAACTGTGAAAATGCATGTTCACGGGAAGTTTACATACAGTTTTAAGGGAGTCATAGTAGCTCAGCCTCAGAACTAGGTTAAAAATTACCACTTATAGATAGATAAAATAAGGAAATGGCAAATCCTGAAGAAGAAAATGGCAACATACTCCAGTATTCTTGCCTGGAGAATCCTGAGTGACTAAGCACAGCACAGGTAGATAATCAATATTTTCATGACAGCTAAGAAACTGCCAGCAACTGCTCAGAGGCCATTACACATCCAAAGAGCAGAACCACTGTTTTCAAAATGAATGTTACATTGGTTTTACATTCAAAACATGAATGAAATGTATCAAGATACCTCAAACAGGAGCCATCTAAGTCCTACATTATATGCCAGCTTGCCCATTGATCCAAACTTGCTTTAGAAAATATGTAACATCAGCCCCAAGGCCAGTGTATCTTAAACGACATAATACCCCAGTATAAAAGGATATTATAGCATGAAGTTTTGATGCGCAAATTTTAATAGTGTTTTGAAATATCTATTTTGTCATACAGAACATATACTGTTGGACATCATAAGCAACTATAGGTCAAATACAGGATTCTCTTTTTGCTGATTATCTGGCATATACAAAACGCTTAATACATGCTTATACCAATTTCCTTAATTGCATTTTAGAGATGAGGACACTGACCTGGAATGGTTAAACAAGGTGTTCAGGAAAGAAACAGAAGTTACCTGTTGAGCAAGAGTGTGATAATGAGCCTGTTACATTGGTTTCATGTGTTATTATAGGCTGGTTTTCACTGTTTGTGTTGGAGAAGATAAAGAAAGCACTGGAATGATAAGAATGGAAAAATCATGTACAATTATGGAGGAAAATTTCCACCTCCAACAAAGATAAAACACAAAGCTAAAATCAAGAATTACCCTTCAAATCTTTCTTAGAGAAGTATCACAAAGCTAAAATCAAGAATTACCCTTCAAATCTTTCTTAGAGAAGTATCAAAGGATAACCTTGAGGCATTACATTGACATGTAGGTATTTCATCATCATGAATAAATTTGATCTAGACAATGATCTGGAAAGCCTACCAACAGACAGAATTATTTTGCTTTTTATACTCCTGCTGCTGCTGCTGCTAAGTCGCTTCAGTTGTGTCCGACTCTGTGCGACCCCATAGACAGCAGCCCATCAGGCTCCTCTGTCCCTGAGATTCTCCAGGCAAGAATACTGGAGTGGGTTGCCATTTTATACTCCTAGAATCCCCCTAAGGTCTACAACAGTGCATTGTAAGCAGGACATCCAATTAGACTTTTATTCATACCAATGACGTTTCACTTTTGTGGAGAATGGCCTGGCACTAATCCATACTCTTCCCTTCACAAGAAACCCAATCTGGATTTCCTGACCTTATTCAAATTCCTAACTATCCATCCACATGTCTTTCCAGGGAGATGCACACGTTGACCAGCACAGAAAACATACTAAAAATATTCAATTCCTTGAGGTCCCTTCCAGGTAATAGTACTGTCCAATGTCTGAGTCTTGGTAATGAGCCACGAAGCAATGTCCCTGGTACCCTGGCTTTTTCTGTAGTTGTGTTCTGTTCACACCTTTCATAAGAATAATTTCCTGTATCATCTGACTAATCTTCCATTTCTCAACAAAAAGCTTCAGTAAGACTTCTCAGAGCTATATTTCCTTTTCCCTTCTTGAAAACTCTTCTTTATTTTCCGTCAGACCTCTCACCTTACCTTAAGAGGTGACCCCTTGCCTCTTCAGTTCAGTTCAGTCACTCAGTTGTGTCCGACTCTTTGTAACCCCATGAATTGCAGCACACCAGGCCTCCTGGTCCATCACCAACTCCCGGAGTTCACTCAAACTCATGTCCATTGAGTCAGTGATGCCATCCAGCCATCTTATCCTCTGTCGTCCTCTTTTCCTCCTGCCCCCAATCCCTCCCAGCATCAGAGTCTTTTCCACTGAGTCAACTCTTCGCATGAGGTGGCCAAAGTATTGGAGTTTCAGCTTTAGCACCAGTCCTTCCAAAGAACACCCAGGATTGATCTCCTTTAGAATGGACTGGTTGGATCTCCTTGCTGTCCAAGGGACTCTCAAGAGTCTTCTCCAACACCACAGTTCAAAAGCATCAATTCTTCAGCACTCAGCTTTCTTCACAGTCCAACTCACATCCATACATGAACACTGGAAAAACCATAGCCTTGACTAGATGGACCTTTGTTGGAAAAGTAATGTCTCTGCTTTTTAATAAGATCTTTATATCTCTTCCTCTGAGAGTGCCACAGAATTTTAGAGCAAGTTAGTGGTATTTACTGCTTAGACATGAGTTTGTAAACCTGGGCTTTTCTTATTGCCCCTCATTGGTCTTCTTCTTTCCACTTCCTCACCATGGACTTCACATTTCAGCATCAACTCTTCTCTTATTCTGAGCTGTCTTTTATTTGTGTGTGTGTGTTTTGCTTGGTCATTTCGTTGGTTTGTTTTTAATTTTTACAATGTTGAGTTGGCTTCCTCCAGACAGTAACACAAATCAGCCACAACTACACACATATCCCCTTCCCTCTTGAGCCTCATCCATCACCCATCCCATCCCTCTAGGTCATCACACAGTGCAAGACTGGGCTCCCTGTGTTACACAGCAACTTCTCACCAGGTCTCCATTATCCACATGATAGTGTACATATGTTAACACTACTTTATCCATTCATCCCATTCTCTTGCTCCCCAACTTGTGCCACAAGTCCATTCTCTACTTCTGCATCTCCTTTCCTTCCCTGCAAATAGGTTCATCAGTACTATATTTCTAGATCCCATATATATGTGTAAATATTCAATATTTGTTTTTCTCTTTCTGACTTACTTCACTCTGTATAATAGGCTCTAGGTTTATCCACCTCACTAGAACTGACTCAAATTCATTCTTTTTATGACTGAGTAATATTCCATTGTATATATGTATAACATCTTTATCTATTCATCTGCTGATGGACATCTAGGTTGCTTCCATGTCCTGGCTACCGTAAATAGTGCTGCAATGAACAATGGGGTACACATTTCTTTTAGAACTGTGGTTTTCTCAGAGTATATTCTCAGTAGGGGGGTTGCTGGGTTATATGGTAGATTTATTCCTAGTTTTTAAAGGAATGTCCAAGGTAGTGGCTTTTTAACTTTGTTTTTGCTTCCCCCTAATTCTCAAATTTATAACAGGATATGACTCTCTTTAGGAACTAAGAACAGGACAATAAAAGAAAATCAGATGATCAGAGTCTTCATTCCTCTTAAATCTGTGTGAAAGAAGTCTTGAGCTTAACTTCTTTCCCTAGTTTGGGTCTTTGTGAGCATTTTTTTCCCTTCCCTGTTCCTATGACTTTACTTCCAACTATTACAGAAATATTTTAGGTAATTAGTATGGACAGATGCACAGAGAGGAAATGCATGTAAACATAAATGACTCCGCACTGGATCTGCTAAAATTCAAATCTAATTTCAAACTCTTCAGGAAACCATCGGTTCGGTTCAGTTCAGTCACTCAGTCATGTCCAACTCTTTGCGACTCCATGAACCGCAGCACCCCAGGCCTCCATGTCCATCACCAACTCCCAGAGTTTACCCAAACTCATGTCCATTGAGTGAGTGATGCCATCCAACCATCTCCATCAGGATACATATAATATTCAATGAATTATTTCCCCCAGGAGGTCACATGGGCAAATACACTAACACTTTCCTTCTGAAACTCTGCTTTAAACAAAGGCCATAGCTTACACAAGTTCCCCAAACCAGGAGCACTAATCCATCCACTTCTGTCAGCACAAACTATTAAGAAGCTAAATCAATACTGAGAAAGTCAACAGATGCTGTAGTGTGTTTGCTGCCTGGAACTAAGCTTTTGCCTTTTTTTTTTTTTTTTTTACAAACTTTTCTGACTCTAAAATCCCAGTTTTAACCTAAAGATCTTTCTTCCAAACTCTGTCCAAAATCTAATCCTTCAGATTTCTCAAGTTGAATACACACATGGTTGAATGGGAGTGAGAGGAAATCAATATGTTCCATCAGACTTTTTTAGCTAAGAGGTTGTGACATTTCTGTTATTCCTCAGGATCTAGAGCCATGTCAAAGAGAGAGAATGTTCACTAAAACATTATCTTTTTAATACTAAAAATAGAATGATTGAATGTAAACATGTCCTCAGAATGAGACACTATTTTCCAACCCATAAGGGAAATTAATCTCCATTTCTATTAAATCAAAACTTTTATCTAACTAAAATTTGAAGTATGAATCATGTAGCTTGAATTGAAAAAAACAAATACATGGATTCTAAATTTCTAAAGTCCTTAAAACTGATGTTTACATTCTCATCAGTATAAATAACATTTCTATGCTACATAAATAAATTAAAGGATGCTAGCAGCAAAACTATGTAAGTCAATGACACCCTGGAAAGATAGGGCTTTTCAGTGATGATGTAAAACTATGTAAGTTACTGACAACCTGAAAAGACAGGGCTTTTCAAATGAAGGCTTTTCCAGCGATGATGTCAGATCAGAAGTTCACTCAAATACAAGCTCTATGTTCATAATAGAAGGCAGAAAAGGGCCAACATTCAAACTAATGGGGACATCTAGACTCAACCATTTTTTAGTCATATGACTGTCAACAATGTGCTCACATTTCATTCCTCAGGACTCAGGAATACATAATAGGATTGAATCACACCTACAATTCATAAAGTTGTCCTAAGAATTAAGTGGCTTAATACTTGTAAAGCAGTCAGCATGGTTCCTGATACAGGAAACAAAGTAAAATTAACTTCATTGAAATTTTATCCTCAAGTGTTGGCTTCGGTTTCAAAATAAATTACCTGATCTCTATTCAGAACTCCTTGTAAGGACAGAGTCTCATTTACCTGAGCCTGTTCTGGCATTCCATATATTTTCCTCTGAAATCTATATTCAACTGGGCCAAATTCACTATCATACATAGATATCCAAATCAGTAGTCTGGCTTTCTTTAACTATTGACGAATTCCTTTGAGAATCAGATAATAGCCATGAGTCCCCTTCATTTTGAAAGTGCTTAGACATAAAAAACTGTGAATGTAAGAAGGGGCAGGGAGTTTCAGATTTTTGTGAAACCAGGTTTGGAAATTTGTTGATCATCCTACCATAGATTGTATTTCTGCCTTAACACAGTACCCTTTCATGGTCTATATCCTCACCTGTAAAGCCTTCTGGGCTGAGAAGCATAGCTGCTTACCTGGTTGGAAGTCCTTTGTGGGTGATTGCATTAAAAAGGCATAGGTAGAGGGCCTCATTTTCTCTGGAGCAGTGGTGACCATCGTGGTTGTTACAGCAGTGGTGTTCCTTGTTGGAGTGGTGGTGGTTGTCATTTTTTGAGTAATTGTGGTAGTTGTTGAAGTACTCCAGGTTGCAGTTGGAGTAATAGTGGTGGTCGTTGTTGGAATGATTGTGGTTGTTATTGGAGTAGTGGTGGTCATCATTGTTGAAATAGTGGTGGTTCTTCTTGGAGTAGAGGTAGACATTGTTATCGGAATACTGCTGGTCATTGTTGGAGTAGTCATGGTTGCTTGAGTAGCAGGGGTCATTGCTGTTGAGATCCTCATGGTAGCTACTGTCGTTGGAGTAGTAGTAGTGGTACTTGTTGCTGGAGTAGTGGTGCTGGTCATTGTTGGAATAGTGGTGGTGATTGTTGTTGGAGTAGTGGTTGTTGTACTCAGTGGTGGTATCTGATGTTGGAGTAGTGATAGTGCTTATTTTTGGGGTAGTGGTGGTGGTTGTTGGCGTGGCAGTAATGGTGGTGGTTGAAGTAGGAATGGTTGTTGTCAGAGTAGTGGTAGTGATTGTTCGACTAGTGGTGGTTGTTTTGGGGGTAGTGGTGTTTGCTACTGGAGTAGTGGTGGTGGTAGCTGGGGTAGTAGTGGTGGTTATTGGAATAGTGGTGGTTGTTGTGGGAGTAGTGGTGGTGGTTGTTGGAGTAGTAGTAGTTGTTGTTGGAATAGTGGTGGTGGTTGTTGGAGTAGTGTTGGTGGTTAATGGAATAGTGGTGGTTTTTGTGGGAGTAGTGGTGGTGGTTGTCAGAGTAGTGGTAGTAGTGGTGGTTGTTGGAGTAGTAGTCATTGTTGTTGTTGGACTAGTAGTAGTTCTTGTGGGAGTAGTGGTGGTGGTTGTTGGAGTAGTAGTAGTTGTTGTTGTTGGACTAGTAGTAGTTGTTGTTGTTGGACTAGTAGTAGTTGTTGTTGTGGGAGTAGTGGTGGTGGTTGTCAGAGTAGTAGTCATTGTTGTGGGAGTAGTGGTGGTGGTTGTTGGAGTAGTGGTGGTAGTAGTGGTGGCTGTTGAAGCAGTGGTGGTTGTTGTTGGAGTAGTAGTAGTGTTGGTCGTTGTTGTTGTAGGTGGAGCTAGAAATCAACATGAAAGCTGGGATTCATTAAGCTGCGGGAAACAAGAGACTTGTGCTGGGCCAGTAACCAACACAACCAAGGAGACTATCCCCAGGCAGAACTCAGACTCATCTCCCATGAACTTTGAGTTCTTGTCATTGGTCAGCTAGAATCTGTGACCGAGGAGGGAATGAAGACATGGTCATAACAAGGAAACACCTGCATTGAGAGGATTATATTTAGGGAAGCTGTCAATATAGAAAATGACATTTGGGATTTGTATTGAAGCACTTCATAAGGACTAGTCATGCATATCAGATTTATGCATCTTTAAAAACATCTGTGAGATAGGGGAAAATGTCTACAGCTTGTAACTGTCTTTGTCCTTTTAGTGGTGTATGACTAGGGCTTAAATAGTAATTCCCAAGAACTGGAATATTTATCAAATGAATAGCATTTACTTCAGTCAGTCCTCAGTTCAGTTCAGTTCAGTCACTCAGTCGTGTCCGACTCTTTGCGACCCCATGAATCGCAGCACACCAGGCCTCCTTGTCCATCACAAACTCCTGGAGTTCACTCAGACTCAAGTCCATCGAGTCAGTGATGCCATCCAGCCATCTCATCTTCTGGTGTCCCCTTCTCCTCCTGCCCCCAATCCCTCCCAGCATCAGAGTCTTTTCCAATGAGTCAGCTCTTTGCATGAGGTGGCCAAAGTACTGGAGTTTCAGCTTCAGCATCATTCCCTCCAAAGAAATCCCAGGGCTGATCTCCTTCAGAATGGACTGGTTGGATCTCCTTGCAGTCCAAGGGACTCTCAAGAGTCTTAAGAGACTAAATGGAGACAGTGCATCCGGTCCCATCACTTCACGGGAAATAGATGGGGAAACAGTGGAAACAGTGTAAGACTTTATTTTGGGGGCTCCAAAATCACTGCAGATGGTGATTGCAGCCATGAAGTTAAAAGATGCTTACTCCTTGGAAGGAAAGTTATGACCAACCTAGATAGCATATTGAAAAGCAGAGACATTACTTTGCCAACAAAGGTCCATCTAGTCAAGGCTATGGCTTTTCCAGTGTTCATGTATGGATGTGAGTTGGACTGTGAAGAAAGCTGAGCGCTGAAGAATTGATGCTTTTGAACTGTGGTGTTGGAGAAGACTCTTGAGTCCCTCGGACAGCAAGGAGATCCAACCAGTCCATTCTAAAAGAGATCAATCCTGGGTGTTCTTTGGAAGGACTGGTGCTAAAACTGAAACTCCAATACTTTGGCCACCTCATGCGAAGAGTTGACTCATTGGAAAAGACTCTGATGCTGGGAGGGATTGGGGGGGCAGGAGGAGAAAGGGACGACAGAGGATGAGATGGCTGGATGGCATCACCGACACGATGCACATGAGTTTGGGTGAACTCGGGAGTTGGTGATAGACAGGGAGGCCTGGTGTGCTGCAATTCATGGGGTTGCAAAGAGTCAGACAGGACTAAGCAACTGAGCTGAACTGACAGTAATTTTCAGAACCTAGGGGGAAAACCACAAATTTGTATTCTAAGATGATTATTTTAAAGACCAAAAGAATAAAACATAATTTAAAAATCGACTTAGCATTCATGGACCTTAGGTGACTATATAGAACATAATGAAACTAGTCAATTGAATGCTGTAAAATTGTTTATATTAATCCAGGTCTTATTGAGGCAGCCGAAATGCCTAAGCTTTAAGAAATGATATTTTTCGAAATATTCTTACCTGTAAATCAGAGGTTGAAACATGGTAGGAGATTCAATAAGCCCCCATAATTAATGGAGCTAGGAACTCAGTGACAGTTCCAAGACATAGGATCAAGTAGGATGCAGGAAGGAAGAAAGGAGAGAGGAAGGAAGAAAGCAGGGAAGGAAAGGAGGAGGAGGAAGGAGAAAAAGTAAGAGGGAAATAAAAAAGAAAGAAAAAGAGAGAAATAAAGAAGCCAGTACATCAAGGGATATTTTAAGGTAATATAGAGGCCTTTCCTCAATCAATCTCTATTGAAGTACAGACTGCAGCCCTGGCAGGATAGAACTGATGTCTGATCCAGGGTGAAATTTCCTGGTCTTTTACTAATTGTCTCCAAGACCTGTGGCAGATCAACTGGAAAATCAAAAAAGCTAACCTTTCCATAGAACAAAGGAAAAAATAAAATAAAAAAGGAAATCATGAAACTACAAAAGGAACAATTTAATGAATCTATACACACATACACACACAGTGTTATAGGATGAATATGTAGTCCTCACCTGAAAATTCATATGTTGAAGCCCTAACCCCTAGTAGTTCAAACGTGACTACATTCAGAGATAGTGCCTGTAAAGAGGTAATTAAGATAAAATTGATGCTATATGGATGAGCCCTACTTGAATATGATCGGTGTTCTTACAGAAAGAGGAGATTTGAACAGGAGATGATACAGGGAGAAGGTGATCCAGGAGAAAGGCCTCAGAAGAAACCAACACTGTTGACCCCTTGGTCTCCAGACTTCTAGCCTCCAGAATTGTGAGAAAGTAAACTTTTGCTGTTTAAGCTGCCCAGTCTGTGCTATTTGTTATACACCCCTGGCAAACTCATACACACACACACACATACATAAACCCTAGAACAAGTCACTAGGGCCAAGGGATCAAAAGTACATCTCAGAAGAGAAAGACTGGCCAATTGAATCAGGTACCTACAGTGAGGATGGGCCCCTCGGTGGAAGGCTCAAGGGTCAGTAGTATGGTGTCTTCCTCAGGAAGGGAGCTCAGGGTTGTTAGAGAGCACATAAAGGACATGGTCCTGAGGTCAACAGGGGTTCTCATCTGAAGTGGTGGTGTGGATGTGAGGTCAGATGTAGTCATGACTGTTGATGGAAGCACAGCTGTGGGTTGGGTGTCCTCATGCCAGAGGTGGTGGTGGTGGTGGTGGTGGTGGTGATTGGGTGGTAAGTGATTGTTGAGCATGTATTTGTGGGGGCTGTAACAGATTGAAGATATGTCTGGTACCAAGTGGAGACAGAGGAAGAAGGAAACACCACAGATATAGCTGGCATCTGTCCATTTCTTTGTGTTTCTTTGTGTTGCCTCATCTGGTCCACAAGTCTGGACCATTAAAATGCCCACAATAATTGGGATTATTAATTCTAGTCTTGGCCTTTACAACCTGTACTTCATACACTGGCTAGAATAATCTTTGAAAATAAGAAATTATTATGTAATGACTACTTCTGCTAGCATACTGTTGGCTCCATAAGGGAAAAGCTGGTAATAATTTTGTTCTCTGCTACAAAACTAATACCTACTACAGCATCTGGTTCATGGTAGGTATTCTCAAAACATGGCATGAATGAATAAATGAACAAGGCCATCCAAAGGGAGTGCAAGATGGATTTTGCTGCACACACTGTATTTATAATTAACAATAGTACATCAGTTATTGTGCTTTTTGAACATCAATTCAAAATGCTTGAACAGGGTAGAAACATGCTAGATATTTTTGTCACAATCAAAATCAAAAAAGCAGCTCCAAAGAGTGTGACATAGGGTGAAAACTCACCTCCTAAGCATCTGAATTTGGGCTCATTAGTAACAGTTATTCAACACATACCACCCTCTCTCAAATAGGCCAAAATTCCATGAACTTTAATGGACAAGAAAGACATCATTTTCAAGTGAATTTAGAAATGACCTCATATAATACTGAGGTGAACCAGTACTTTACAAAATAATATGAACAGCTGGTTATATCAGGCTTGAAAAGCGAAGACTTGGATTGGTATTGTTTATCTTCAACAAATAGGAATAACACTCTCTATCTCACAAAGTTGCTTTGAAAGAAAAATATACTAATGCTTATGAAAGTTCTCTAATTAAAAGCATCCACATCTGTTCTCCTCAAAGTTTAGAGCACATGAGAGTCATCTGAAGAGATTATTACACATAGTGAGACCCCGCCTTCTAAGATGCCATCCAGTTAGGAAAAGAGCTGGAGAATCCTCAGTCCCTGGGACAGACTGATTTGGCATCTTTGAAGAGCACATTCAGCTCTGATCCTTGATGGTCTGAGTGGTCTTTGTTTTCTAAAATGGTCATTTTAAAAAAGTAACTTGCCTTCTTCAAGTAGGATTGGAGAAGCTCACTCAATCAGTGTTCAGCCTGTAGCCTGAAAGGTGGTGTTAGCAACAATCAGCATCATCAAACCCTCCACACTTCCAGTCCACAGGACAAGATAAGACCAGGAAAAAACAATGATAAAGGAAGTGACAGAATTGCTTTCATTCCATGAACTCGCACAGGGTATCTGGGGAGAGACGTGATTAAATGAGCAATTATTACAGGGTGAAAAGTTCTCTAATTGGCAAACTCCAAGAAGGAGAGTAGATCTTGGTGGAAATAATTCAACCAGTTAAGAGGCTACAGATGGTCAGGAAAAGCCTGACTTACATGAAGCCTGAGGATGCATGGAATTACAGATGAAAGAAAGGAACAAAGAACAGTATAACAAAGGCTTGTTTTTCTTGGAATGTAGGTGTTTTCTCATGCAGCACATTTGAAAGATTCATGTGCAGAAACCATGAACTGTTTAAACTGCAAAGAACATTAGGTATTCTTTTCTCCTAGAGTCGTGGATTGTTAAAACCGGTCTTATCCAGGTCCTGCCTTTCTTACCTGGAAGGGCCATAGTTGCCAGTGTGAAAGGATAATAACCAAGATGACTTAAGCTCAGCACAGAGCATCTCACCCTATAAAATCAGGATGTGAAGGTCTATACTAGTCCACACTGAGTGTATACTTTTGCATCATCCAAAATCTGAAAATGATGTGTGGAAAAGGTAAACCTCACCTTGATGCCTGACCCCCACCAAAATAAAACAAATCAAAAGCAAACAAAAGTCCTAAAAATAAAGAGAACAATAAAATATGTATACAGAGCTCTTAGCAGAACAAATTCCTCTGGCTCTAACAGAATAACACCTACAAAGGATGTTTCTTTTCCACATGTTATCTGACCTCTCATCTCTATGTCTTTTCTTAACTTACCAGCTCTGGTATTAACATAAATACCCCCACCCTAAAACATCCAAACCAATCTCAGGATAAACCCTGTGTCACAGATAGGGGGAGAGACCTTCCAGGAAGAGAAGTTGAGTGGATGCAGGAATGAAAAGGGCTTCTGCTTTACAGATCAGCCATGGAAATCCATCACAGGGACTCCTGGATGGAAGGACTGAGAACACTTACTCAGAAAAAGCCGCCCAAGTTCAATCACCAGCCAGAGAATCAGAGGCCTTTGGACATTTCGGCTGTTGGTAGGCCACAGGAGTCAGTCTGTCCAAATTCCATTTCTTACACTCTAATTAATGCTGACAGAGCAGGACTTGAGGTTTCATTTCTCTTTTGCATCATAATTTTCTTTTTCCTTCTCCTGAATAGCCTCCCTCAATCTGGGATGTACGATCAAATGTGCAGAGCACTTTTCTCCTGGCCATTAGTGTGTATGCAGACATGTGGAATGGTGGTGTGGGTGTGCTTGTACTCCCTTGTCCAAATCTTGGTACAAATCTTGCGTGAGGCACTGGACTCAAACTAAAACAGAGAGAAAAGGACGGAAATAGAGGGATTCAGAGAAAATCTTTCCACTCAATGTTTACTAAACTGTGGAATTCTTTTCCGATCCCATTCCTAGGAACCTGGAAGACGTAATCTCTGAATAAATGGAATGGTCCAAATAAAACACTCAATAATACTGAGATTTGTGTGCTTCCAACAACATTACCCAATCTCCCTTCAATAAAGTCATCAGAGAGTAAGTCTCGGTCATGCATGCACCTCTCCTAATTACTTTTTAGAACATCAATTTAAAATATGAATAGTAAAATGAGGATCTCCAGACATTTCAGGAAAGTCCTCAGTATGAAAAGGATACAAAAACAAGACAGAGACCAGAACAAAACAAGCAAGCAAACAAACAAATAACCAAAACCAGTATCACCACCCCCAAAAAAAGAGAAGGAACAGAGAAACTATAAAGCTAATCTGTAAAGTCAAATGGCTAGGAGTGTTTCAGAATAATAAAACATAAAATAGAGAGGAGGAAATTATTAAAGAAATCATTTTCTTAATTCTCATATCCAAAAGACATGAGTCTCCATACTGGGGGGCTCAAACTAATGTTACACATAATGAATAAAAAATATCCCAGAAAAATACTGTTATCATGAAATATAAGAGTATGAGGAATTCCCTGGTGGTCCAGTGGTTAAGAATCCACCTGCCAATGCAGTAAAGAGGGATTTGATTCCTGTCTGGGAAGCTTATAAATGCTACCAAGGAACCAAGAAGGCAACTATGCCTGTGTGCCACAAATACTGAGCCTGCGCTCGGAAACCAGTGTTCTGGAACAAGAGACGCCACCACAATGAGAAGCCCGCACACCACAATAAGAGTAGGCCCTCTCCCTACAACGAGAGAAAGCCCACTGTGCATAGCAATGAAGACCCAGTGCATCAAAAAAACAAATAAATGAATAAATAAATAAATCTTTAAGAAAAGAATATTAGACATAGTAGAAGATATTAAAAGACTCCAGAGGGAAAACAAATAAAAAGAAGGGATGCAGAATTGGAATGTCATTGGTCTTCTAAATAGCCAAGCTAGAAAAAATGCAGGAATGTTTTCAAAACTCACAGGGGAAAATGATGCTTATAATAAAAGAAATTGACTCTGGTTTAGTACAAAATTGCAATCTGATGACTTTGGGAAAATGGGCAGACAGAAAGCAGGATGCTGGTGCCAGAGAGTCAAACCTTATTTGCCCTTATAGGACGTCAATAGTTGATGTCCAAATTGACTAAACAATATCAGAGTAAGAATATTATGACTAATATGGAGGTAAAAAACAGAAGAAAAAAAAATCCCAAAGTTAAAATTTTATGGAAATTAATAGAAAAGGAATTTATTTTATTTTTAGTGATTAGCCTTCTAAATAACCAGATTACTCTAAACCTTGAGAACAATTTATATTATTTAGAATACATTTAGTTTTTTAAAAAATGTACATACTGAACACACCTAGCACCCAGATCTTAGTTTGCAACACTGCTCTATAACAAAAGGAACTAGAGCACCTGGGCAAAATGGCTGATTCCAGGATTGAGGCAGGAAATACAACCAGAGCCGGAACAATCTGAACCACATAATACAGGAGTTGTTGTTCAGTCACTCAATCATATCCTACTCTTTGAGACCCCATGGACTGCAGCACGCCAGGATTCCCTGTTCTTCAGCATCTCCCAGAGCTCGCTCAAACTCATGTCCATTGAGCTGGTGATGCCCTCCAACCATCCTGTCCTCTGTCATCCCTTTAGACGCTCTTTAGTTTCTCTTTGCTTTCTGCCATAAGGGTGATGTCATCTGCATATCTGAAGTTATGGATATTTCTCCTGGCAATCTTGATTCCAGCTTGTGCTTCATCCAGCTTGTCATTTCACATGATGTACTCTGCATATAAGTTAAATAAGCAGGGTGATAATATACAGCCTTGATGTATTCCTTTCCCAATTTGAACCAGAAGTTCAGAATTTGAATATAGGATTACTGAATTACAGCCCAAGGTAGATAGGAATACCTATGAGTCCATCAGTTCAGTTCAGTTCAGTCGCTCAGTCATGTCAGACTCTTTGTGACCCCGTGGACTGCAGCATGCCAGGCCTCCCTGTCCATCACCAACTCCCAGAGTCCACTCAAACTCATGTCCATTGAGTCGGTGATGCCATCCAACCATCTCATCCTCTGCATCCCCTTCTGCTCCTGCCCTCAGTCTTTCCCAGCATCAGGATCTTTTCGAGTGAGTAAGCTCTTCACATTAAGTGGCCAAAGTATTGGAGTTTCAGCTTCAACATCAGTCCTTCCAATGAACACCCAGGACTGATCTCCTTTAGGATGGACTGGTTGGATCTCCTTGCAGTCCAAGGGACTCTCAAGAGTCTTCTCCAGCATCACAGTTCAAAAGCATTAATTCTTCTGTGTTCAGCTTTCTTTATAGTCCAACTCTCACATCCATACATGACTACTGGACAAACCATAGCTTTACTAGATGCACCTTTGTTGACAAAGTAATGTCTCTGCTTTTTATTTATTTTTTAGGACTATATATTTTAATTCTTTTATAAAGAACTTAAATGGGAAATAAACATCATATACCTAAAGTCACACAATTAATAAACATGGCAAGAATCTGTAATTGAAGAAAAAGAAAAAATCAGGAGGAAAAGTAGTCCCAATTTTTATTTTTCACTACCTCACAAGGAAAAGATTTAAAATGTGAAAAAATAGCAAACACTAATTTCCTTTTAAAGAAATTATTTTCTTTTCAAAAAAGAGTTATTTTCTTTTTTTTTATTTTATTTTTAAACTTTACAATATTGTATTAGTTTTGCCAAATATCAAAATGAATCTGCCACAGGTATACCTGTGTTCCCCATCCTGAACCCTCCCTCCTCCGACCTCCCCATACCCTCCCTCTGGGTCGTCCCAGTGCACCAGCCCCAAGCATCCAGTATCGTGCATCGAACCTGGACTGGTGACTCGTTTCATACATGATATTATACATGTTTCAATGCCATTCTCCCAAATCTCCCCACCCTCTCCCTCTCCCACAGAGTCCATAAGACTGTTCTGTACATCAGTGTCACTTTTGCTGTCTCGTACACAGGGTTATTGTTACCATCTTTCTAAATTCCATATATATACGTTAGTATATTGTATTGGTGTTTTTCTTTCTTGCTTACTTCACTCTGTATAGTAGGCTCCAGTTTCATCCACCTCATTAGAACTGATTCAAATATATTCTTTTTAATGGCTGAGTAATACTCCATTGTGTATATGTACCACAGCTTTCTTATCCATTCATCTGCTGATGGACATCTAGATTGCTTCCATGTCCTGGCTATCATAAACAGTGCTGTGATGAACATTGGGGTACAAATGTCTCTTTCCCTTCTGGTTTCCTCAGTGTGCATGCCCAGCAGTGGGATTGCTGGATCATAAGGCAGTTCTATTTCCAGTTTTTTAAGGAATCTCCACACAGTTCTCCATAGTGGCTGTACTAGTTTGCATTCCCACCAACAGTGTAAGAGGGTTCCCTTTTCTCCAGACCCTCTCCAGCATTTATTGCTTGTAGACTTGTGGATTGCAGCCATTCTGACTGGTGTGAAATGTTACCTCATAGTGCTTTTGATTTGCATTTCTCTGATAATGAGTGATGTTGAGCATCTTTTCATGTGTTTGTTAGCCATCTGTATGTGTTCTTTGGAGAAATGTCTATTTAGTTCTTTGGCCCATTTTTTGATTGGGTCATTTATTTTTCTGGAGTTGAGCTGTAGGAGTTGCTTGTATATTTTTGAGATTAGTTGTTTGTCAGTTTCTTCATTGGCTATTATTTTCTCCCATTCGGAAGGCTGCCTTTTCACCTCGCTAATAGTTTTGTTTGTTGTGCAGAAGCTTTTAAGTTTAATTAGGTCCCATTTGTTTATTTTTGCTTTTATTTCCAATATTCTGGGAGGTGGGTCATAGAAGATCCTGCTGTGATGTATGTCGGAGAGTGTTTTGCCTATGTTCTCCTCTAGGAGTTTTATAGTTTCTGGTCTTACGTTTAGATCTTTAATCCATTTTGAGTTTATTTTTGTGTATGGTGCTAGAAAGTGTTCTAGTTTCATTCTTTTACAAGTGGTTGACCAGTTTTCCCAGCACCACTTGTTAAGAGACTGTCTT
The DNA here is from genome assembly GCF_019923935.1 of Bubalus bubalis. Taxonomy (NCBI): domain Eukaryota; kingdom Metazoa; phylum Chordata; class Mammalia; order Artiodactyla; family Bovidae; genus Bubalus; species Bubalus bubalis. Next base: position 42,602,955 of record NC_059165.1, on the reverse strand, counting down.
TAATTCATTGTATATTCTTGCCTCCTTTGTCAAAGATAAGGTGTCCATATGTGCGTGGATTTATCTCTGGGCTTTCTATTTTGTTCCATTGATCTATATTTCTGTCTTTGTGCCAGTACGATACCGTTTTGATAACTGTGGCTTTGTAATAGAGCCTGAAGTCAGGTAGGTTGATTCCTCCAGTTCCATTCTTCTTTCTCAAGATTGCTTTGGCTATTCGAGGGTTTTTGTATTTCCATACAAATTGTGAAATATTTGTTCTAGCTCTGTGAAGAATACCATTGGTAGCTTGATAGGGATTGCATTGAATCTATAAATTGCTTTGGGTAGTATACTCATTTTCACTATTTTGATTCTTCCAATCCATGAACATGGTATATTTCTCCATCTATTAGTGTCCTCTTTGATTTCTTTCACCAGTGTTTTATAGTTTTCTATATATAGGTCTTTAGTTTCTTTAGGTAGATATATTCCTAAGTATTTTATTCTTTCCGTTGCAATGGTGAATGGAATTGTTTCCTTAATTTCTCTTTCCGTTTTCTCATTATTAGTGTATAGGAATGCAAGGGATTTCTGGGTGTTGATTTTATATCCTGCAACTTTACTATAATCATTGGTTAGTTCTAATAATTTTCTGGTGTAGTCTTTAGGGTTTTCTATGTAGAGGATCATATCATCTGAAACAGTGAGAGCTTTACTTCTTCTTTTCCAATTTGGATTCCTTTTATTTCTTTTTCTGCTCTGATTGCTGTGGCCAAAACTTCCAAAACTATGTTGAATAGTAATGGTGAAAGTGGGCACCCTTGTCTTGTTCCTGACTTTAGGGGAAATGCTTTCAATTTTTCACCATTGAGGATAATGTTTGCTGTGGGTTTGTCATATATAGCTTTTATTATGTTGAGGTATGTTCCTTCTATTCCTGCTTTCTGGAGAGTTTTTATCATAAATGGATGTTGAATTTTGTCAAAGGCTTTCTCTGCATCTATTGAGATAATCATATGGTTTTTATTTTTCAATTTGTTAATGTGGTGTATTACATTGATTGATTTGCAGATATTGAAGAATCCTTGCATCCCTGAGATAAAGCCCACTTGGTCATGGTGTATGATCTTTTTAATGTGTTGTTGGATTCTGATTGCTAGAATTTTGTTAAGGATTTTTGCATCTATGTTCATCAGTGATATTGACCTGTAGTTTTCTTTTTTTGTGGGATCTTTGTCAGGTTTTGGTATTAGGGTGATGGTGGCCTCATAGAATGAGTTTGGAAGTTTACCATCCTCTGCAATTTTCTGGAAGAGTTTGAGCAGGATAGGTGTTAGCTCTTCTCTAAATTTTTGATAGAATTCAGCTGTGAAGCTGTCTGGACCTGGGCTTTTGTTTGCTGGAAGATTTTTGATTACAATTTCAATTTCCGTGCTTGTGATGGATCTGTTAAGATTTTCTATTTCTTCTAGGTCAAGTTTTGGAAAGTTGTACTTTTCTAAGAATTTGTCCATTTGTTCCATGTTGTCCATTTTATTGGCATATAATTGTTGATAGTAGTCTCTTATGATCCTTTGTATTTCTGTGTTGTCTTTTGTGATCTCTCCATTTTCATTTCTAATTTTATTGATTTGATTTTTCTCCCTTTGTTTCTTGATGCGTCTGGCTAATGGTTTGTCAATTTTATTTATCCTTTCAAAGAACCAGCTTTTGGCTTTGTTGATTTTTGCTATGGTCTCTTTTGTTTCTTTTGTATCTATTTCTGCCCTAATTTTTAAGATTTCTTTCCTTCTACTAACCCTGGGGTTCTTCATTTCTTCCTTTTCTAGTTGCTTTAGGTGTAGGGTTAGGTTATTTATTTGACTTTTTTCTTGTTTCTTGAGGTATGCCTGTATTGCTATGAACTTTCCCCTTAGGACTGCTTTTACCATGTCCCACAGGTTTTGGGTTGTTGTGTTTTCATTGTCATTCGTTTCTATGCAAATTTTGATTTCTTTTTTGATTTCTTCTGTGATTTGTTGGTTATTCAGCAGCGTGTTGTTCAGCCTCCACATGTTGGAATTTTTAATAGTTTTTCTCCTGTAATTGAGATCTAATCTTACTGCATTGTGGTCAGAAAAGATGCTTGGAATGATTTCTATTTTTTTGAATTTACCAAGGCTAGCTTTATGGCCCAGGATGTGATCTATCCTGGAGAAGGTTCCATGTGCGCTTGAGAAGAAGGTGAAATTCATTGTTTTGGGATGAAATGTCCTATAGATATCAATTAGGTCTAACTGGTCTATTGTATCATTTAAAGCTTGTGTTTCCTTGTTAATTTTCTGCTTAGTTGATCTATGCATAGGTGTGAGTGAGGTATTAAAGTCTCCCACTATTATTGTGTTATTGTTAATTTCTCCTTTCATACTTGTTAGCATTTGTCTTATATATTGCAGCACTCCCGTGTTGGGTGCATATATATTTATAATTGTTATATCTTCTTCTTGGATTGATCCTTTGATCATTATGTAGTGACCATCTTTGTCTCTTTTCACAGCCTTTGTTTTAAAGTCTATTTTATCTGATATAAGTATTGCTACTCCTGCTTTATTTTGGTCCCTATTTGCATGGAAAATCTTTTTCCAGCCCTTCAGGTTCAGTCTGTATGTGTCCCCTGTTTTGAGGTGGGTCTCTTGTAAACAACATATGTAGGAGTCTTGTTTTTGTATCCATTCAGCCAGTCTTTGTCTTTTGGTTGGGGCATTCAGCCCATTTACGTTTAAGGTAATTACTGATAAGTATGATCCCGTTGCCATTTACTTTATTGTTTTGGGTTCGATTTTATACACCATTTTTGTGTTTCCTGTCTAGAGAATATCCTTTAGCATTTGTTCGAGAGCTGGTTTGGTGGTGCAGAATTCTCTCAGCTTTTGCTTGTCTGAAAAGCTTTTGATTTCTTCTTCATATTTGAATGAGATCCTTGCTGGGTACAATAATCTGGGCAGTAGGTTATTTTCTTTCATCACTTTAAGTATGTCTTGCCATTCCCTCCTGGCTTGAAGAGTTTCTATTGAAAGATCAGCTGTTATCCTTATGGGTATTCCCTTGTGTGTTATTTGTGGTTTTTCCCTTGCTGCTTTTAATATTTGTTCTTTGTGTTTGATCTTTATTAATTTGATTAATATGTGTCTTGGAGTGTTTTGCCTTGGGTTTATCCTGTTTGGGACTTTCTGGGTTTCTTGGACTGGGTGATTATTTCTTTCCCCATTTTAGGAAAGTTTTCAACTATTATCTCTTCAAGTATTTTCTCATGGTCTTTCTTTTTGTCTTCTTCTTCTGGGACCCCTATGATTCAAATGTTGTAGCATTTAATATTGTCCTGGAGGTCTCTGAGATTGTCCTCATTTCTTTTAATTTGTTTTTCTTTTGTCCTCTCTGATTCATTTATTTCTACCATTCTAATTCACTAATCCTATCTTCTGCCTCTGTTATTCTACTATTTGTTGCCTCCAGAGTGTTTTTAATTTCATTTATTGCATTATTCATTATATATTGACTCTTTTTTATTTCTTCTAGGTCCTTGTTAAACCTTTCTTGCATCTTCTCAATCTTTGTCTCCAGGCTATTTATCTGTGATTCCATTTTGATTTCAAGATTTTGGATCAATTTCACTATCATTATTTGGAATTCTTTATCAGGTAGATTCCCTATCTCTTCCTCTTTTGTTTGGTTTGGTGGGCATTTATCCTGTTCCTTTATCTGCTGGGTATTCCTCTGTCTCTTCATCTTGTTTAAATTGCTGAGTTTGGGGTGTCCTTTCTGTATTCTGGCAGTTTGTGGAGTTCTTTTTATTGTGGCGTTTCCTCGCTCTGTGTGGGTTTGTACAGGTGGCTTGTCAAGGTTTCTTGGTTAGGGAAGCTTGTGTCGGTGTTCTGGTGGGTGGAGCTGTATTTCTTCTCTCTGTTGTGCAATGAAATGTCCAGTAATGAGTTGTGGGATGTCTATGGTTTTCGGGTGACTTTGGGCTGCCTGTATCTTGGAGCTCAGGGCTGTGTTCCTTGTTGCTGGAGAATTTGCTTGGTATGTCTTGCCCTGAAACTTGTTGGCCCTTGTGTGGTGCTTGGTTTCAGTGCAGGTATGGAGGCATTTGATGAGCTCCTGTCAATTAATGTTCCTTGGAGTCAGGAGCTCCCTGGAGTCAGGGTTTGGACTTAAGCCTCTTGCTTCCAGTTATCGGTCTTATTTTTACAGTAGTTTCAAAGCTTCTCCTTCTATACAGCACCAATGATAAAACATCTACGTTAAAGATGAAACGTTTCTCTACCATGAGGGTCACCCAGAGAGGTTCACAGTGTTACATGGAGAAGACAAGAGGGAGGAGGGAGTTAGAGGTGACCCCAATGAGATGAGGTGGAATCAATAGAGGAGAGAGTGGGCTAGCCAGTAATCTCTTCCTTATGTGCACTCCACAACTGGACTGCTCAGAGTTGTTCACGGAGTTACACAGAGAAGAGAAGAAGGAGGAAGGTGACAGAGGTGGCCAGGAGGGTAAAAGGGGGGAATGAAAAGGAAGGAGACAGATCCATCCAGTAATCAGTTCCCTAAGTGTTCTCCACCGTCTGGAACACCCAGAAATTCACATAGTTGGATAGAGTAGAGAGGGGTTAGGGAGGCGACACAGGCGACCTGGTGGAGAAAAAGGAGAGTCCAAAGGGAAAGAGAGCAGTCAAGCCAGTGAAAAATGGGTACTGAAGATTGGGTTCTTAAAGGTACAAAATTGGTAACAAATACATAAAAGCAAAAATTAAAAATCTAGAGCAGAGTTTATATTTCAAAAATACGATGTTAAAGAAAAGGAGAAGGAAAAGAAAGAGAGAAAAAACGAACAAACAAAAACAAACAAGGTCGCAAAAATTATAAAGAAAATATAGGTACAAAATTGATAACTAATACCAAAAAGCAAAAGTTAAAAATCTAGAGTAGAGTTTGGAATTTCAAAAATACAATGTTACAAAAAGAAGAAGAAAAAGAAAGAGAGAGAAAAAAAACAAACAAACAAGAACAAACAAAGTCACATAAATTATAAAGAAAATACAGGTACAAAATTGATAACAAATAACAAAAAGCATAAATTAAAAATCTAGAGTAGAGTTTGGAATTTCAGATATACAATGTTATTTAAAAGAAGAAGAGAAAGAAACAGAGAAAAAGAAAAAAGAAAAAAGCATCACAGAAATTATTAAAAAAAACCTATAGGTACAAAATTGATAACAAATACCAAAAAGCTAAAATTAAAAATCTAGAGTAGACTTTGGAATTTCAAAAATACAATGTTAAAGAAAAGAAGGGAAAAAAAGAAAAAAAAAAGAACAAGGTCAAAAAAATTATAAAATATATATATATATGAAGTTTGCTTTAAAAAAAAGAATAGGGTCTTCTTTTTTTTTTGCAAAGTAATCGGTTATAAAAGTAAAAATTAAAGAAATAATAGAGGACTTAAAAAATTTTTTAATTAAAAAAATAAAAAAAAAAGAAAGAAAGAATGATCGTAAAAATAGCAAAAATATATCTAGGACTTTCTCCGGTTTTGTTGTGAGTATTGTGGGTTCAGTTCATTTTTGGCTAGTTCCTTGGTCTGACTTATATTTCTCAAGATCTATAGGCCCCTTCCTATGTAGTTGGTACTAACCACAGGGTTTTAATCTATTGCCTGTAGCTTCCAAGGTGGTTCCCTCTGTTATAGCTTCTTCTGTTTACTGGTCTCTTCAGTGTCTGGTTTCTGCCCTGACACAAAGGGGACGGTAGAGGACACTTCTTTTTTTTTAGGCTCACTTGTTCAGTAGCACTGTGGGGAGGTAGGGAGGGATGCTGCAAACAAATAACACTGGGGTGTGCTCGCAGTGCCTCAGCCACACTGGGTCTGCCCCCCGTTCACGGCGGGTGTAGCCTCCCTGCCCAAGCTGCTCAGGCTCTAGGTTGCTCTGCCAGGAACCATCCGTGGCCGGCCCTGGGCTGCCTGCACTTCCCAGGTCCAAGCCGCTCAGGTTCAAGCACGCAGGTAGTCCTCAGAGGCGCAGACTCTCAGTTGGGCCTGCGTTTTGTGCCCTCCCCAGATCCGAGCAGCTCAGGTGATGAGGTGTTTGGCGCGCGATTGCTGCGACTTATCACCTCCCTGCTGCTCAGTTATCTAGGTGTGCAACTGGCGCACCTTCTCAGGCAGATGTTGACCGTCCAGACCCCCAAGAAGTTTTAGTTAGCAAAGAAGCCTGATTACAGTTTTAAAGATAATGTCTCTCTGGGGCTCCGATTGTCCCCTTCCGGCTCTGGCTGCCTGTCACCGGAGGGGGATGGTCTGCCGCCAGCTATCTCTGTTCAGTCCTTTGTTCCGTGCGCGGGCCTGGCGGTGTCTTAGGTTAGGGCTGGCTTTTCATGTGGTAGATATCCCACAGTCTGGTTTGCTAGCCCAAATTATTTCGCTCAGATAGCGCTCAGGGTATTCAGACCAGATCCTTGCGATGCAGCCTGTGCCATGCCTCCCTGCCCAGCCCCCGCTTGCTAATGGCGGATGCAGGCATCTGCGCTGCTTCTCCGCTGGGGGAGTTACCGTAGGGCTCGCAATGTGCAGGTTTTAATTGTTTATTTATTTTTCCTCCCTGTTATGTTGCCCTCTGTGCTTCCAAGTCTTGGCACAGATTCGGCAGTGAGAAGGTTTCCTGGTGTTTGGAAACTTCTCTCTTTTTAAGACTCCCTTCCCGGGACAGAACTCCATCCCTCCCTCTTTTGTCTCTTTTTTTGTCTTTTATATTTTTTCCTACCTCCTTTCGAAGACTTGGGTTGCTTTTCTGGGTGCCTGATGTCCTCTGCCAGCATTCAGAAGTTGTTTTGTGGAATTTACTTGGCATTTAAATGTTCTTTTGATGAATTTGTGGGGGAGAAAGTGTTCTCCCCATCCTACTCCTCCGCCATCTTCAAAAGAGTTCATGTCTCTGCTTTTCAATATGCTCTCTAGGTTGGTCATAGCTTTTCTTCCAAGGAGCAAGGGTCTTTTAATTTCATGGCTGCAGTCACCATCTGCAGTGATTTTGGAGCCAAAAAAAAATAGTCAGCCACTGTTTCCCCATCTATTTGCTATGAAGTTATAGGACCAGATGCCTTGATGTTAGTTTCTTGAATGTTAAGTTTTAAGCCAACTGTTTCACTCTTCACCTTCACTTTCATCAAGAGGCTCTTTAGTTTCTCTTTGCTTTCTGCCATAATGGTGGTACTATCTGCATACCTAAGGTTATTAATATTTCTCCCAGGAATCTTGATTCCAGCCGGTGATTCTTCCAGCCCAGTGTTTCTTATGATGTACTTTGCATATAAGTTCAATAAGCAGGGTGACAATATACAGCTTTGATGTACTCCTTTTCCTATTTGGAACCAGTCTGTTGTTCTATGTCCAGTTCTAACTGTTGCTTCCTGACCTGCATACAGGTTTCTGAAGAGGTAGATCAGGTGGTCTGGTATTCCCATCTCTTGAAGAATTTTCCACAGTTAATTGTGATCCACACAGTCAAAGGCTTTGCATAGTCAATAAAGCAGAAGTAGATATTTTTCTGGAACTCTCTTGCTTTATTGATGATCCAGCGGATGTTGGCAATTTGATCTCTGGTTCCTCTGCCTTTTCTAAAACCAGCTTGAACATCTGGAAGTTTACGGTTCAAGTACTATTGAAGCCTGGCTTGGAGAATTTTGAGTCCATACAGACATAATAAATAATTGAATCAATATATACGTTGTGGAGAAGAGATAAATCATCACAGAAGAATTCTGAAAAATTGATGTAGATACTCCCTCCTCAAGGGGGGTGAAACAAAACTCCCCTCTTCCAGTTGTTCTAAAAAAAATGTATTTTTAAAGAAGTACCTATATCTTGGTAAAGACCCTGATGCTGGGAAGAATTGAAGGCAAAAGGAGAAGGGGGCAGCAGAGGATGAGATGGTTAGATAGCATCACTAACAAAATGGACATGAATTTGAGCAAACTCCAGGAGGTATTAGAGAACAGAGGAGCCAGATGTGCTGCAGTCCATGGGGTCACAAAGAGTCAGACATGACTTAGCAACTGAACAACTACAACAAACATATACCTTTATTTTAGAAATGAAAATGTTAATAGTGATTTGGTATCTGGAAGGGGTCACACACTGGAAAGATGGACTAAGCTTGGTTGTCTCCTCTTCTTAAGAGCAGTGGACAGGCTTCAGGGAATGCATAAACATCCTAATACTGCATGGTTAAACTTAGTATTCTTGGGAGAGAGGCCATAGAATTCCTAGATTCTTCATGTGCTTGCCACCTTCTCTCTGTGTATGTAGGTTGCCTCTGGATAACCAGCTATCCCTCTTTCTCTATCAACAAAGTTCAGTTGTCATTGATTTCATTTGTCGTGATTGGCTCAAGGATGAAGAGATGACCCAAACAAAGGTAAGGATACACAGTCTTCTCATGTTTACTGGGCTTTTTGAGAAATAGGGACTTTCCTGTTTTTTACTGGGCTTTGAGCTATAAGGACATAATTCTGAGGCCAATATTAGTCATTAGGCCACCAACAGGTGAAGTCTGCCTGATAAGAGAACCAATCAGAAGGCAAATGGAGACATAGAGAAACCCTGGATCTCTGACAAGATTTGAGCCACTGAAACAAGGCACATCAATGTGCCAGTAAATTCTCTTTGGTGTTTCAGGCATTTCTGTTGAGTCTTCCATCATTTGGAATCAAAAGACCCTATGTCTAAACCTAGAAGGAACACTACAGAGTGATAATCTGGCTGGATGACTAAAGTTTTCCCAGTCTTAAGAGTTTACACTATTATCTAGTTGAACTACCTGCTTCACCAATCACATGCTTTGCCCCAGCTAGTATTTGTCACTTATACTCTAGGCATGCAGAAATTCTCTTAGGCTCTGGGCTCTGGGAGTAAAGACAAATAAGACATAGATTTTATCATTAAGGACCTGGTAGTTTGAAATCTTTAAGAAGACATGGTACTATCAACTCCCATTTTAAAGATAAGGCCCTTGAGGCCACAGAGAATAAGTTTTTTAAATACCAGAAAACAGAATCCAAGTTTTCTGATGAAGGGCTGTTTGTGGTAGCCAATAATTCTTTTCTGGTTAAATGTAATCCTACTCAATCATTTTTATTTGTCCATTTCTTCATCAGTTATAGTGGGACTCAGCAAACTGTGGCCCATGGACCACATCTAGCCCATCATCTAGCTTTGTAAATAAAGTTTTATTGCAACACAACCATGCCCATGTGTTTATGTATTGTCTATGGCTGCTTTCACACTGCAATGTCAGAGTCGAGTAAATGCGACAGATACAGTATGGTCAACACAGCCAAAAATGTTTACAATCTTGTTTTAACACTAAAGAATTGTCAATCTGCAAAACATATATATTGAGTTCTTGCTTTGTGTCCAGCTTCAATGTTTGCCCAGCCATTGTTGGCCTCAATAAGCTCACAGGCTAGTGCTTCCTAGTGTGAGACAAGCAAGTTAATAGACAACAGAGCACACTGTGATAAGATGTGACAGGAAAAGGACAGAACACTATGGGAGTGTTACAAAAGACCTAGCCCAGTCTTACAGGTGGAAGGAGAGAGTCAAGGTCAATCTCTAAGTCTCCAGGATAACTGATTTTCAGGTTTTCAGGCGTCTATATATGATTTAAATTATTTAAAGATGTATATGGTAGTATTTAAAAGTAAAAGTAGAGGTTTGACAGAAAACACAGAATTTTGTAAAGCAATTATCCTTCAATTAAAAAACAAATAACTTTTAAAAAGAAATCAATTCTCAAACTAAAAAAAAAAAAAGTAAAAGTAAAATTTAACGTGCTCTCTCAAAAAAAAAAAAAAAAAGAAGAAAAGAAACCTTAAGAAATAAAACAAGGCTATGTGTAGACTAACAATGAGGCCATGTAGTGACCCAAGGATTATGACTGATGTATTCATGTGTGTGTGTTCATTTGTGTGTGTGTGAATGTTTCACTATGGCTGGACTTGAAGTCAGGAGAATGAAGTGGAAGTGTAAACTGAGGTGCCTGGAACACAGTCTGGGATCAGATCACCAAGGGTTTGAAAAGCCACATGAAGAAGTATGGGTACTTTCTTGAGAGTAAAGAGAAACTCTTTTTTTTTTTTTTAACTGAAATATAGTTGATTTATATTTTTCATACATGATCATTGAACTTTAAGGCAAAATTTATTTAAAAGAATAAGAATTTCACCATTGGAAGCATTTTCAAGAGCTAGCTGTAAGATCACAAAAACCTCCTCTACCTTGTACTGTATAACTCTTGAGATCTGGAAATAACTTTAACCTGAGAAAGAGGCTCCTTTTATGGGCTCACTTACTTTTCCTGCTTATCATCAACCATGAGGATCCACTCAGCAAGCCTCCTATCATCTACGACATAAGCATCAGCTTCCGTACTTTCTGTGATTTCCTGTGTAATGGGAATTCAGACTGCCTGGATTCTATCTTGACCACATATGAGCTGTGTGGCTATGAGCAATTTCCTTAACCTCTCTGTGCACAATTACCCTTCTGTAAATTGGAGATAATCATACCTACATCTTGAATTGCTGTAAGTCCTAAATGACATGGTCCATGGAAAGCATTTAGCCAAATACTCAGCAGCAGCAGCAGCAGCAGGCAAATAGTAAGCAACCAATAAAAGTCACTTATCATTCAAGTAGCTGCTATTCAGGTAGTGTTGGAGGAGCATAAAAGAGAGAGTGACCTGTTGCAGTGAGCATTTTGTTACGCCTGCTCAACATTTCTTCTTTTGTGGAACCCTTTCTTCCTCAATCTGTGTGAATCCAGTCCAGCATCTGAGTCAGTGGGTGCAACCAATCATTTTAACCTAATCCTTCGTAGGAACTGGTACAAGACAAAAACAATATATGGTTTACTGGGAGAGTCTAGTTCAGAGACATGGAGAATCATGACACCTGGAAAGGAAAGAAGATCGGTAAATTATCCATGTATCCAAAGCTTGATACATGGTGTCAAGCCTCTGCTTGTGTCTTTCTTTCAAGTTGTCCTTTCTAGCTCTGTACAGCCCTAATGTAGGAAAATGGAAAGGAAGTATTAGTATCATTCACTCAGTTGCCATTATGTGCCAAGTACTATGTTGTGTACATATATTCCCAACTGCAAACCTGTAAAGAAGAATTAACATTTCACATGATATATGCAAATAAAGAGGAATTGCAAGTGTCAAAAATTTAACTCCCAATATAACTTTTGTTGTCTAGTATATTAGCTAGAGTTTTTATGGGACCGAGAGTCACTCATATTACCCCTGGGAAGAACTAATTCCTGATGAGGACACTCATGGTCAGGAATCACTACGGCATCAGGAACCTCCAAGGCATCACTTGCTTTGCTCTCCTCTTAGGTGTCTCTCTCTGCTTGTCCTGAACCTCTCTCTGTGACCAGGTTCCTCATGAGTTCAGCTAGTTCCTGGTCCACTTTATACAACCCAGTCCCAAGTCCTCTCTATGACCCTCAACTCATCTCTCTGAGCTCACTGACTCATCCTCTCATTTATGAGTTCATTGGCCTTGAAAGAGGACTCCAGTCCCTCCAGTTCTCATTTCCCATGGCAGACTTCAGGTTGTAGTTCGCTAGCAGGTCTGCGACTGGCACCCCAGGATCATGAGGAAAAGGACCACGCAGAATACATCATTTCATTTGAAACTTGAGGAATGAGGGCAATGAATGGGACACAGTCCCTCAGAAGTGGCTGGGGTGAATGAGAAATGGCCAAAAACTCTAACACAAATAAGATTTGTTTATGTTTTCCCCAAAATAGTCAGTTGAATCCAGTCAATAGTAACAGAGAATCCATTTCACAGAAGCCTAAACACATAAAGAACTGGTTTTCCTTCTCATAACAAGACATCTGGATGTAGGCAACCCACATATTCAAAAATGTCAAGGACCCAGGCTCTTTTCTTTCTGTTCCTCCCTATTGAGTTGTCACAACATGGTCACTGTAGGGCTGACATTATTTCTGGATGTCAAGTTCATCTTTAGGAAAGGAAAGGGAGAGTCAGAGCACTTTCACATTGTGTTCTATTCCTTTCACTGAGGAAGGGAAGACCTTCTACGGAGACTCCCTCTTATAATCTGGAGCATGGCTACCAGTCATTCTCAAATCCAAACTATATGTCTATGACTGGTTTAGGATGAGCAGAGCAGGGACATCCCCTGAGTGTGGGGTTGGGACTTAGGGTCTCTGACATCAAGGGATGGAACATGCTGGTCTCATGAGAAAGTACTACAGTTGTATTAGGAGAAGGAAAGGCTGTTAGCTGAGCAACAAAGAGCACCTTCTTTAACAGAGCACACCTCTAAGAAAAGAGATCCTGAAAATGCACCCTATAGCTGGTCCAGTGCTTCCAACAGCAGCAACTTCTTATTGAGTGAATGAGTAGATGAATAAATGAATGAACATTCTGACTCTTGAAACACAGAAACTAATACCAAGTTGAAAGAAGACAAGAGTGACAGTTATGAGATACAAATTTTCAGAATATATGTGATATCTTGTCTCACCTCTTTGAACCTCAACTTCTTTATAAAATAAGACTGAATAATTCATTTGCCATAATTTGGGGATTAAATGAAACTGCTGCTGCTGCTGCTGCTAAGTCACTTCAGTCATGTCCGACTCTGTGTGACCTCATAGACGGCAGCCCACCAGGCTCCTCCGTCCCTGGGAGTCTCCAGACAAGAACACTGGAGTGGGCTGCCGTTTCCTTCTCCAATGCATGAAAGTGAAAAGTGAAAGTGAAGTCGCTCAGTCGTGTCCGACTCCTAGTGACCCCATGAATTGCAGCCTACCAGGCTCCTCCGTCCATGGGATTTTCCAGGCAAGAGTACTGGAGTGGGTTGCCATTGCCTTCTCCATAAATGAAACTACATACAGGTAATTCTTTGAAACCAAAAAATTAGGAAGTACTGTTTCAATTTACAAGCAATGGAAGCAAACGCAGGAGGGAACTGGCATGCGTCAGAAGGCCTTAAAGATCATCCTTCCCAGGGGTGGAGGGGCCCCACAAAACAAAAAGGAGAAATAGAGCTTGGGATACATATTCTGATTGGCTCAAGAAGTGATTGTTAAATTAATTTTACCCTCTGAAGATATTACCAAGAGTTTCCATTTGAATAATTTAGGAAGTGCTATAATATTGGAAACTCATAATCTTTTGGCAAGTCCAGGACTTGGGTTAAGAAATTGAAAATAGAAGCATTAGACATAAGAGATAAAAAAAAAAGTACACCATTCAGCTCCCCTGGGGATATCCTACTTGGCCCAAATATAATATAATCACTACTTTCAAGTTATATAACCAACCGCATATGAGTATAGCTCTCTGCCTGTGACAGTTGAGCTCAGTTCAATTTCAGAGACTTAGTGACAGTTGTTTTTTACAAATATTTAAGCTAGCACGATGGCACCCCACTCCAGTACTCTTGCCTGGAAAAATCCCATGGACAGAGGAGCCTAATGGGCTGCGGTCCATAGGGTCACTAAGAGTCAGACACGACTGAGCGACTTCACTTTCCCTTTTCACTTTCATGCATTGGAGAAGGCAATGGCGACCCACTCCAGAATTCTTGCCTGGAGAATCCCAGGGACGGGGGAGCCTGGTGGGCTGCCGTCTATGGGGTCGCACAGAGTCGGCCACGACTGAAGCGACTTAGCAGCAGCAGCAGCAGGCTAGCACAGGATGAAGGAGCATGCCCCACCCCCATGACATTACATACGGCCACCAGGCTTGATAAGGCCTGTGCATGTGGCCAGAACTGTCATGAGTCACCTGCAGGCAGAAGCCTATAAGCATTCGTATGCAAGTCACTATTCTCCCTCCCCTGTTAGAACAACCGGCTCCAAACAGTGGGAGCTCCACAAGCCTAGATCCCAGGCTAAGAATGACATCAAGCCAGAACCCCTGCCTCATGGCCCTCCCATGGAAGCAAACAGAAACACAAACAAAGCTGTGTTGTTCTAAACCATTAAACTGGGTCCCTGCAGCATAATGTCACGTGTCCTAATGCCACCGCAGTCACATGGAAGCAGCAGCAAAAGGGGTTAGAAACATTTCTTGAAGTAAGGCAGTCCAGGAGTGGAGGCTCTGACACTTCTGAACCAGAAGTGCTCCTACTCTTCACCCTTTATCCTTGCTCTCATTCGTCCATCAGCCCAGATCTGGGGCTCTCAGGTCCGCATCTTCGAATCACCAGGGGAACCTCAAATACTTGCCCAGCTTCTACCTTGGACATTGTGATTTCACTGGTCTTGGGCAGGGCCTAGGCATTAGTACTTTTTATGCCAGATGTGCAGTTGGCTTTGAGAGCTACTTGTCTGCAGTTGCTTAATGTTATTTAACTGGTTCACCCTTCAGCCCTCAGTCTGAATCTTCTCCAAAATGTCCTCCTGAATTCAAAGTTCCCCCTTGGGCTCCAGTAGCAACCTGGTTACATCCAATCTCTAATTAGAACATCACATTAAAGTATCCATTTCCACATCTACTTTTCACACAGAATGTAATCTCCCAGAACACAGGCACTGTACTAAAGTCTTCCTGTAGGCCCAGCACCTAGATCTTGGCATCATCCTATATATCAAGGTGTATACACAATAAATGCTTATTTAAACAGAGAAAATACCACCTGATTAAATTTAAGAAATCATTGGCAGTCTCATAGAAAACAACTTTCATGGAAGCTTGGAAGAAATGACAACCATTCGAAGTTGAGAAGTGAATATGAAAGTAAGTTATTTGAATATGTCTTGAAACGAGAAATAGAAAGGGAGATGATGATGATCAAGAGAATGGGTCGTATCAGGCATGGGGAAAAAAGTCAGTTTTGTAGCACTGGGAATAAAATTAATCAAAAGGGGAAATGTGTTCTACAGAAAAGTTTAATTTTTATTAGCCAAAGATACAAAAGTACGAGAAGGAGGTAGAGAAAACAGTACAGGTGTGCTAAGTCACTTCAGTCATGTCCAACTCTGTGCGACCCCATAGACGGCAGCCCACCAGGCTCCCCCATCCCTGGGATTCTCCAGGCAAGAACACTGGAGTGGGTTGCCATTTCCTTCTCCAATGCATGAAAGTGAAAAGTGAAAGTGAAGTCACTCAGTCGTGTCTGACTCTTAGTGACCCTGTGGACCGCAGCCTACTAGGCTCCTCCATCCATGGGATTTTCCAGGCAAGAGTACTGGAGTGGGGTGCCATTGCCTTCTCCGAGTACAGGTGTACACAATGCCAAAAATAGCTACTTCTGTGTGGAAGGTTTGGGTGATATTTTTTTGTCTTCAAGCAAGTGCTCAATAAGTATTTGTTGGATGAACAAATTATCTCTGTGTGAGTAAATGAGTGTATTTTTTCACATCTCCACAGTTGAGTTCATCGTCAAGTTGAAGGCAGCAGTTCCCAAACTTTTTTGTAGCTGTGACTGGTTTTGAGAGACATTTTTTACACAGATGGTAGTTTCAAGATGATTCAAATGCACTGCATTTATTATGCCACCGCTAATCTGGCAGGAGGCAGACCTCAGGTGGTAATGCAAGCGATGGAGACCAGTTGTAAATACAGATGAAGCTTTGCTCACAAGCCCGCCAATCACCTCCTGCTGTACTGTCTGGTCCCAGCAGGTTGGGGGACCCCCGCTTTAAGGCACAATATCGTCTCAGATCTGTTAAGCCTTCTCAGATTCTTCTTTATATCTCCACACCTGTCTCAATTTTTTTTTAGTGTATCATGTAAATGCCATTGGATATACAAACATCCTTAGAAAATTCAGGGTATTGCTTTGTATACTATGTTTCAAACTCACAAAATGTTTTTCTATTGATCTTATGCTGCTTCCTTGTTACTCAACCCAATGTTCTTGAACTGTAACTGTGGTACCATGTGTACATTTATCTTATAGCCCCTAACTGCTGCATAATATTAATATATCACTGAAGTGAAAGAGGAGAGTCAAAAAACCATCTTAAAACTCAACATTCAAACAACTAAGATCATGGCATCCAGTTCCATCACTTCATGGCTAATAGATGGGGAAACAATGGAAACGGTGACAGACTTTATTTTCTTGGGCTCCAAAATCACTGCAGATGGTGATTGCAGCCATGAAATTAAAAGACACTTGCTCCTTGGAAGAAAAGCTATGACCAACCTAGACAGCATATTAAAAAGCAGAGACATTACTTTGTTGACAAAAGTCCATCTAGTCAGAGCTCTGGTTTTTCTAGTAGTCATGTATGGATGTGAGAGTTGGACCATAAAGAAAGCTGAGTGCTGAAGAATTGATGCTTTTGAACTGTGGTGTTGCGCAAGACTCTTGAGAGTCCCTTGGACTGCAAGGAGATCCAACAAGTCCATCCTAAAGGAAATCAGTCCTGAGTATTCATTGGAAGGACTGATGTTGAAGCTGAAACTCCAATATTTTGTCCACCTGACATGCAGAACTGACTCATTGGAAAAGATCCTGATGCTGGGAAAGACTGAGGGCAGGAAGAGAAGAGGATGACAGAGAATGAGATGGTTGGATGGCATCACCAACTCAATGGACATGAGTTTGGGTAGACTCCAGCAGTTGGTGATGGACAGGAAGGTCTGGCGTGCCTCCCTGTTCATGGGGTCACAAAGAGTCAGACATGACTGAGCGACTGAACTGACTGACTGACTGTAGGCATATTCCATATTATAGTCATCAATTCTCTTAACAATGAACACCTAGTTTACCTCCAACTCACTACTAATACAAAAGAGAAAAAAAGTTGCAATAAAGAACCTCATACATGTCCAAACATGGACTTGAGAAAGTTTCTTAGGGCTAGGTATGCAGACAAGGGACTGTTAAACTATAGGCTAGTCACACACTTAACTTCAACAGGTTCTTAAGCTCTCTCCAGAACAACTGCACTGTTTTACTCCTACCTGCTGTGCTTCAGAGTTCTGTTTCCCCACAACCTTGCTAACATGATCCCTCTAGAATTTTTGCTATGCTGACAGATGCAATGTGCTACTGTGTTCCCTTTGGATTTCCTGACTTCTGTTGACTTTAATCATCTCTTCACTAATTGGTAACATAAGTGAACATATTAAACTCATGTTTTCCCTTCAGTGAATTGACTTACCTTTGCCCATTATTCTAATTGTTCCTTTTCTCTCTCTCAAAGTGTGTGTGTGTGTGTGTGTGTGTGTGTGTGTGTGTGTGTAATGTGATCTCTGAACATTACAGTAATTCCTTTTGCTCCATTATCTCTCTGCCAGCCTTGTCCATTGAATACTTCATTGAACTGAAATACTTAATAATTTAAGCCATTTAAAAAAGCCAAAAAAAAAAGGTCCATCTAGTCAAGGCTGTGGTTTTTCCAGTAGTCATATATGGATGTGAGAGTTGGACTATTGTGAAAGCTGAGCGCTGAAGAATTGATGCTTTTGAACTGTGGTGTTGGAGAAGACTCTTGAGAGTCCCTTGGACTGCAAGGAGATCCAACCAGTCCATCCTAAAGGAGATCAGTCCTGAATATTCATTGGAAGGACTGATGCTGAAGTGGAAACTCCAATACTTTGGCTACCTGATGTGAAGAGCTGACTCATTTGAAAAGATCTTGATACTGGGAAAGATTGAAGGCAGGAGGAGAAGGGGACGACAGAGGATGAGATGGTTGGATGGCATCACGGACTCAATGGACATGAGTTTGCGTAAACTCCTGGCATTGGTGATGGACAGGGAGGCCTGGCATACTGTAGTCCATGGGGTTGCAAAGAGTCGGACATGACTGAGAGACTGAACTGAACTGAACTGAATGATTTTCCTATTCTATTGGTTTTTCTAGCAAAGAGGCTTTGAGAAGAGTTATTCTTTGTGAGAAGTCAAAAGGAGTAAGTTTAGTGCATATGACAGCACAGAGACAATTTGAGAATGGACTCTGACAGAAGAAGTGGACTAAATTTTTATCATTGTCATTGTGGGTGGTTACTGAACTGGCTCTTTCCCTGTCAATAGATCTACCCCCACTCTAATATAAAAGGTCTTTTCAACAGGGTCCAAGTATTTTAAGAAATTTCTAGCTAGGAAAGAGAAAAGGAAGAGGAAGAAGTGAAACTTCTGGAGCTGCACTGCTAAAGAAAGCTTATTCTTTCAGACTCTTTGCTGTTAAATTATTACTTAAAGTTATCTTCTATAATTTAAACAAATAAGAAATGAATTCCCAGATGCCACCTTTATTACTGAATCAGAATCTCCAGGAGCAGACCTCAGGAATCTGTATTCTAATGAGTGCCCAGTTGATCTAACTCAAGAATCACCAACATTTGGCACCAAGGACCAGATTCCTGGAAGACAATTTTTCTGTGGAGGAGGGGCAGGGGATGGTTTAGGCAGTAATGAAAGCAATGGTTTAGGTGGCAATACAATTCATGGGGAGCAATAGGGAGCAGCAAATGAACCTTGCTGCTAATCACCTCCTGCTGGGTGGCCAGTTTCCTAAGAGGACTCCTACTGGTGCCAGTGCAAGGTCCAGAGGTTGGGGATCCCAATCTAACTCATTGTCTCCTAGGCTTCAGGCATTGGCATAACGTTGCCAAACTCACATTGTCCTTTTGCCATTATTCACTCAAGTTGCTTTAGGTTAACTAAAATTGTAGTCATCCTAAATAATATCCATTAAATCATAGTTTTAATGCACTGTTTTCTAAAAATGCAATTAAAACACATAACTATTTTAAAAATCCATCGTGAACTAGCTGAGGGCAACACCTGCTCCACTCTACTGATTCAAAGCTGTACGTTTGGGAAGACTGGGTCAGCTGCTTCCAGGTCCATGTGATTCAAACTTTGGAGTCAAACTTTGGCCCTCTTATTCCAGGACCCACCTTCCTAGGCCTGGGCATCCTCACAGAGTCCTATGGAAAGCCCCACACTTCCAGGACACTACCCTGTCTTTCCCCATGTACCCTCTCCTGTCATGCCAATCAAACTGGATTTTTACTTCTGAACTTAGGACAGTATCACCTAAAGCATGTTAATAAATGTTAAAATATATTCTGCAGGTTTAACCCTTGATAGCAAAAGTGCTTTCTATTCCAAGAATGGGTTTCTCCTCAAACAGATACATTCATACAGCCCTTTGCATCAGCATCTGAAATGGTACATGATTCTCCAGCTTCATTTCTTTTCAGTCTTCCTCAGTCATTCTGCCTCAGCCACACTAGAACACACCTTACTTTCTCCCTTTAATATACAAGCTCTTCCTACCTCAGTACCTTTGCACTTGCTGGATTTCTTCCACATGTCTGCCATCTACACATTCCTTGGGTTTCAACTCAAACTCCCCACTTTCCCAGAGGCAGCTCCTAACCAATCCAGCTAAAGCTACACCAATTCTCCACATCCCCATGCCCTCCAGGCATCCTCTATCACAGCAGTTTTTAACCAAGGGTGACATTTCCTCTAAGGGAGACTTTGGTAATGTCTACAGACTTTTGCAGCTGCCACTACCTAGGGCTGGGGGTGCGGTAGGGGGGAAACAAGTGCCCTGTAGCGAATAGAGGCCAGGTATGCTGATAAACAATCTTATGATGCATAGTACAGTCACCTCCTACAATGCATTATCTGGACCCAAATGCCATGTTTGAGAAGTTTAGCTCTATCAGTGTATTATGTTTTTTGCTTCTCATCATCAGCACCAGAACTGATGGTCTCGGCGTTTCTTTCCTACTGAATAGAGTGCCTCGGGAACTGGAGTTCACGGTTGTTCTCCGCTTCACCTCAGCACCTAGAGGAGTGCCAGGCACCTTGACTCTCAAATCTGGTCCCATTTATCCTTGTCCTGAGAGCCCACAGCAAGTTGAGGATGACTGACCTCAAGTAAATGATGAGGATAAGAAAACATGTCACTTTAGAAAATGAAAACAAAAATGTGTTCAATTAATGAGTGTGCATACAAATGAAACTCATGATTGGGAGTTCTTCATGCTTTCATGTACTCACAAAATTATCTTTATAGCCATCAGTGAAAGATTGGTTCCTCTACTTTTAAAAATGTGCAAAATTTCTAAGTCCAAATATATGGTTTTAATTATGTTGTTGTTGTTGCTTACTCACTAGGTTGTGTCTGACTCTTTTGTGACCCCAGGAACTGTAACCCACTAGGCTCCTGTCCATGGGATTTCTCAGGCAAGAATACTAAAGTGGGTGCCATTTCCTTCTCCAGAGGATCTTCCCAACTCAGGGATCAAACACACATTTCTTCAATTGGCAGATGGACTCTTTTACTACTGAGCCACCAGGATAGCCCTGGTTTTAATTATACCAGGATCCTAATGTCATAAGCAGATTGTAGAAATGTAATCTCGATGATCTCAAAAGACAAAAATGAAGGTCAATATATTCTATATTATTGGCATCCACAGAAAATAATTTAATATTAACTAAACACCTTGCCTTCCTTCCTTCTAACCCATTCTTCCCCTTGCGTGTGTGTGCTCAGTCAGTGAGCTGTGTTCAACTCTTTGCAACCCCATGGACTGTAGCCCGCCAGGCTCCTCTGTCCATGGGATTTCCCAGGCAAGAATACTGGAGCAGGTTGCCATTTCCTACTACAGGGGATCTTCACAACCCAGGGACGGAACCTGTGTCTCTTGAGTCTCATGCATTGGCAGGCAGATTCTTTACCACTAACACCACCTGAAAAGCCCATTCTTCCCCTCAGTTATCAAAAAAACTTTTCTACACTATGATAGCCACATTAGCCATTATCAACTTTTCTAAAACAGATACATTTTTTCAGAAAAAATAATAAGGGACCATATAGCAAGAGATCTCTGAATGCAATACCACAGAAATTATATACTGACCCCTGATGATGAAATTAAAAGACACTTACTCCTTGGAAGGAAAGTTATGACCAACCTAGATAGCATATTCAAAAGCAGAGACATTACTTTGCCAACAAAGGTTCGTCTAGTCAAGGCTATGCTTTTTCGTGTGGTCATGTATGGATGTGAGAGTTGGACTGTGAAGAAGGCTGAGCGCTGAAGAATTGATGCTTTTGAAATGTGGTGTTGGAGAAGACTCTTGAGAGTCCCTTGGACTGCAAGGAGATCCAACCAGTCCATTGTGAAGGAGATCAGCCCTGGGATTTCTTTGAAAGGAATGATGCTAAAGCTGAAACTCCAGTACTTTGGCCACCTCATGCGAAGAGTTGACTCATTGGAAAAGACTCTGATGCTGGGAGGAATTGGGGGCAGGAGGAGAAGGGGACGACAGAGGATGAGATGGCTGGATGGTATCACTGACTCGATGGATGTGAGTCTGAGTGAACTCCGGGAGTTAGTGATGGATAGGGAGGCCTGGCGTGCTGCAATTCATGGGGTCGCAAAGAGTCGGACACAACTGAGCGACTGATCTGATGATAGATCTCCTATCACTACAAACTACACACACACAGACACAATCTGAATTTCTGTAGTGTTTTTCTTTTTTCTTTTTTTTTTTTACTTCTATTTTTCTCCCAAATAACATGTCACTGGAATTACTACTACCCCAATGTATGTGTGGAAATATTTCTAATAGGTGTAAAAAATATCAGGACAACATTGCAAGTCAACTATACTTCATTTAAAAATATATTAAAAATTAGGCATAAAGAATGACCTACTCTAATGTCCATGGGGTTGTGAAGAGTTAGACACAACTGAGTGACCTCATTTTCACTTTTCACTTTCATGCACTGGAGAAGGAAATGGCAACCCACTCCAGTGTTCTTGCCTGGAGAGTCCCAGGGATGGGGGAGCCTGGTGAGCTGCCATCTATGGGGTCACACAGAGTCGGACACAACTGAAGCGACTTAGCAGCAGCAGCAGCAGCAGCACTCTAATGTCATCCAACGTTCCTGGTAAGACTTAGAATTAGAGCTCAGAGAACAGTCTCTAATTCTGTGTGCCACCTGCTTTCTACTAGTAAACACTGTTTAGCAATCTTCTTTGACCATATAACCTTTATTCAGAGGTCCCATTTTAATTGCCAAGAATTTAACAAAAGTGTCAAAAAAACTTTGCCTTCAAAAACAAGCATCCAGCCACCATGGACCACTTTGGTGTGAGTAGCTCTGAATGTCCCCCAAATTACTCAAGCATGAGTTATTTCAGGGTTTACTCAAAGTGGAATTAATCTCCAGTCTTTTAACTGTTCATGTAGAAATGCTTCTAAATGATTAAAATTATCCTTACATTTAGCCTTTGTCTAATTCTTCTGGGAAAACCAAAATTTAATTGAGTTGTGAAAAAGAAATATAACACAGG
Organism: Bubalus bubalis; assembly: GCF_019923935.1. NCBI lineage: Eukaryota > Metazoa > Chordata > Mammalia > Artiodactyla > Bovidae > Bubalus > Bubalus bubalis. The sequence goes on along the minus strand of NC_059165.1, from coordinate 42,580,605 downwards.
TATTGATTCAATATGAAAAAGACCTTTTATCCTTCCAGAACAATTTTAAAAATCAAAGTGGTTTGAGGACAATTTAGCATTTTGTAGAAACCGGTAACACTATCAAACAATACTATTATATTTGCAAACTCTAATTTCTAAAACAGAAAGCCTCTTTTGCTACTCTCTCCTTCTCTTTTTTCCTTGTATTTATTTCTGCCCTGACTCATTCTAAAAATCAGAGCCTGCCAGTTATCAATATAAGTACCTAGAACTGTGGCACTGAGGTAGCAAAAATATCATAAATTATATGGCTATTGATTTTCTCCTGGTGCCTTCATAGTCTACTCAATACCATTGCTTCTTCTAACTGCTAAAATACCATCCTCCTCCCAAAGAAAGCATTTAATGCCCTGTATTTCCAGAACCCTGAGAAACCAAATTTGTCTATAATGGAAAAATCATACTCACCTCCATTTTTCTATTGGATACATAGAAACCTGTACACACCATGATTTGAAACCTTGAGGACCCTATGCAGTATCACATTTGGAGTCACTTTATTTACAAAAATAAGGGACAATCATGAAATGCTTCCATGTTAAATCCTCTAAGTCCCAGACTAGATGTCCTAATTCTAAGTTGTTTTCAGGTATTCTTGACAGCCTTGGTAACTGAGGTAGAAGTATTTTTTTCTATCTTGCCAATAAGAATTCTTGATGGAAAAGAGGATTCATGAGATCTAAAGAGAATGTACAATTCTAAGAAGTATGTTTCATGTTTTGAAGAGACCTCTGCAATGTTTCAGCAACAGCTCCCCACTCAAGTACTCTTGCCTGGAAAATCCCATGGACAGAGGAGCCTGGTGGGCTGCAGTCCATGGGGTCGCTAAGAGTCGGACACGACTGAGTGACTTCACTTTCACTTTTCACTTTCATGCATTGGAGAAGGAAATGGCAACTTGCTCCAGTGTTCTTGCCTGGTAAATCCCAGGGATGGGGGAACCTGGTGGGCTACCGTCTATGGGGTCACACAGAGTCGGACACGACTGTAGCTACTTAGCAGCAGCAGAAGCAGCTGCAATGATCAGAAAGTTTGAGCCAATTTAGTATAAAAAATTAGGACTCTGTGACAGAGGTTGACTTTACACAGTTGAGCTAGCATTGCTCTACCCAGTGGCCCTGACTCATAGGAATGCCATGGGAAACTGACTGAAAAATTGTGCAGCTGATTGAAAGCACTCTGACACAGTATCTGGTCACTGTCTGCTACAGTCAATGGCATAACACTTTAGAATCTGGATCCAGGACTTAGTGATTGTCATCAATAATGTAGACATTGTCTTCTGCTTGAATAGGCTTCAGAGCTGCATTTTTCAAAGCTCCAATGCGAGAATCTTTCAATGGAATCATACTGTAGAAACAATAACATGAGTAAGAGAAAAGAAGATCACTTCTCAAGTATGAGCAGCATATTTGTTTATGTTCATTCAAACCTGGGTATTTGCATTTCTCAGAGCCCCATTCAAACATCCTATGAAATGAATAGAAGCTTCCAGAATTGTGAATATGAAGTTACAGGAAATTATTTTTAATAAGGAGGTAGAAAGTCACACGTTTTAGTTTCAAAAAACTCACACTGGTCTCTTTCAAGACACTCATGCAATAGAACACAAAAATTTATAATCTAAGAAGGCAAATACCACACATCAAATTGAAGTACTAAAGCAGGAGGCACAGTCTCAAAGACGGCCAGGAAATGGTTTGGCTGGTGTTTTTCTAGCTGAGGACTGTGACCCTTTAGCGAATGTTATTTAGTGGTATGTATCCTATATTTTGAAAGAGCAGAGTGAAAAAGCTGGCTTAAAGCTCAACATTCAGAAAATGAAGGTCATGGCATCTGGTTCTATCACTTCATGGGAAATAGATGGGGAAACAGTGGAAACAGTGACAGACTTAATTTTGGGGGGCCCCAAAATCACTGCAGAAGGTGATTGCAGCCATGTAATTAAAAGATGCTTACTCCTTGGAAGGAAAGTTATGACCAACCTAGACAGCATATTAAAAAGCAGAGACATTACTTTGCCAACAAAGGTCCCTCTAGTCAAGGCTATGGTTTTTCCGGTAGTCATGAATGAATGTGAGAGTTGGTCTGTGAAGGAAGCTGAGCACTGAAGAACTGATGCCTTTGAATTGTGGTGTTGGAGAAGACTCTTGAGAGTCCCTTTGACTTCAAGGAGATCCAAACAGTCCATCCTAAAGGAGATCAGTCCTGGGTGTTCATTGGAAGGACTGATGCTGAAGCTGAAACTCCAATACTTTGGCCACCTCATGCAAAGAGCTGACTAATTGGAAAAGACCCTGATGCTGGGAAAGATTGAGGGCAGGAGGAGAAGGGGACAACAGAGGATGTTATGGTTGGACGGCATCATCGACTTGATGGACATGGGTTTGGGTGGACTCCGGGAGTTGGTGATGGACAGGGAGGCCTGGCATGCTGTGGTTCATGGGTTGCAAAGAGCCGAACAGGACTGAGCGACTGAACTGAACTGATAAAAAATATCAGAGTATATCAGATGCAGTAAAATAGTATTGCTTCACCTAAGAGTGTTCTGGATCACAGAGTCAAAAATCACACCCTGCCTTAACAGTCAAAATTAGAAAGTCATGGGTTAGATGAGTTTTATAACATGAATGCTCACAAATCAAGTTTACACAAAGGTCATTTGTGGAGTTTTGATATCAATGCTTTTTTAGAAGTTGTCTCTAGGCACTATTTTTATTACCTAAGCCTGCCCAGAAATTATATGAAATGCACTGAATTTTCACTCAGCTCTGATCTTTAAACAGATTAGTCATACATGTGTGGAAACAGGTTAGGTATCAGTAGCTCAAAATGAGTCAACGTGATATAGTTGCCTCCAAAATAACATCATGAGGAAATACACCTTTTTGTTTTTGTTTTGTTTGCTTTTCTATATTATATAACATCTTCTACAATAAATATTTTCTTTTCCAATTAGGTGATTGAAAACTGAAACTTTAAAGAAGTAAACATTGAAAGAACAAAAATGAACTAAAAGGATGTTATCATTCATGATTTTCTGTCTGTAGGGAGCACTTTTTTTTTTTTTTTCCACTCTTGGAAGCTGACAGTCAAAAACTCCTAAAGGCCTGATTTTTGGACTCTAAGAGACCTGTTGTGTGGTGTGACCATGGATGGCACTTAACAGCTCTAAACCTGTTTTATAATTTGTAAACTGAGAATACTACTACTGCCTGTCTCACAGGTTTATTGCTGTGAAGGGTATGCCTGCAATAATAAAATCCAGCATCTATGGAACACTTGCAATATGCTGGAGATTATTCAAGGCGTATTTTGTGGACTGGCTCATGTGCTTAACTCAGATATAAGAAAGATTGGGTACAAACATCCAATGAAAGAGAACTAAGAATAATGGATGGCAGTTAAAGAGGGACGAATTCAGAACAAAGAAAGACTTTGCTTAAAACCCAAGCTGGACCAGATGAAGTTTATTTTGTTGGAAGTAGGCTGTGGTTTCCTACCTTTACAGAGGCTTGGGGAGATGAATGCAGTGATGCATACAAAGAAGAAAATTTTTTACTGGATGAAGGGGTAAACTTGCAAAAACTGTAAATTGAAATGCCTGTGAGGCCAGACAACTAATGTAAATGAACAGAGCAGGCTGGGTATGGAATAATAGGGGATGGTGGGAACCATGGGGAGCTGGAAGCATGTCCCTACCCCCTGCCTTTGCAGGTCTTCAGCCTGGATGTGTCTTCTGCTTCTTTGAGGCTCACTCACATAGCCTACTGCCCTGCTCCAGTATTCCCCATGGTATTTCTCTGGAAGTTCTATAAGGCCCTGCTTATACATTTATATGTTTTCTGTCTGTTCTTATCTTTTCAGAATATAATAGAGATTCCATAGACACGCAATAAACAAAGCGCTGAATGAAATCAAATACCAAACTAAACAACCCATTCAAATGATCCCTGAAACAATATCTGCAATTTAGTTCTCTTGCTCTAAGAGATAAGGTTTGAGGTGTTGTTTTTATAGCAGTTATGACACAATTCCAGAGAAATATAGAAATGCTTGGAGAAGGAAATGGCAACCCACTCCAGTATTCTTGCCTGGAGAATCCCAGGGAAGGAGGAGGCTGGTGGGCTGCCTTCTATGGGGTCGCACAGAGTCGGACACGATTGAAGTGACTTAGCAGCAGCAGCAGCAGCATAGAGATACTAAAATCATCACAGGAAGGTTGAACAGCAATGGAGGTGCTCTATGTACTAGATTTTTCAGGATCCAGAGTATAAAATGGAGAACTCGGAAGGAAAAGAGGAGAGGGACAGAGAAATTTTCCTTATGTTTACTAGAATAAGAACATCAAAAGGCATTATTAACACAAACCATTTCAAACATACCGTAGTAGCTCCGCCTTGCTACCCAGGCAAAAATATCCTAAATTGAGGAAAAAATGAAGAGAAAATTAAACATGCAAGCCAAAGAGTTTTATTTTTTCCAAACCAGTATATTATTATGATTATTACTTTAATATAAGCAAAATCAGTACAGCTCTCAGAGTCTAAAAAAAATCAATTTAGAAGAAAGAATATTTTTAAAAAGGAGAAAAAAATCAATCTGGACCCTAACCTGATAACTCCAGGTAACTTCTCTTGAATCTCTAGGAGCCAAGTAAGCCCCTTGGTATAGAGTATCTTGTGCTTCATAGGTTTAGTGTATTGACCTACATGCCCTAGCTTACTTTAATGCCATTATATTTCACTGAAAAAAACCCTGAATATTGCACTTCTCCCATAGAAGACAGGCTTTACACACACATACACACACAACTGGTGGAAGGAGACTAGGAGGTATGGATGACTGTCAGGTAACCCTTTGTTCTTCTCCTAGCTCTGAAATCATGTACCCTCCTAATGAATCTTGTGCTTCTTCTATTAAGTGGGTGTTATAAAACCATCAACAGTTTTACTCCCAATAGGAATAAAATATTGTTATTGAGGGAATGTGAAAAGAACAAAATGGGAGGGAACAAATCTTGTATATTACAATGGCTTTTGACTTCCAAATCTCAACTTTATACAACCAGTGCTTATTTCTCCATATTTAAATTCTCAGAATTTAAATATCATGTTTGTGGAACAATAAATTTAAGATAAATTAAAAAAAAAAAAGAACAAGGTAAAAACCAAGAAAGTTATATGAAACTGAAAACATGTGGCTGAAGAATACTCCTGTGGGCTCAAGAATATTTCTGAATATTTCAGTCCTGAGGTGACTTACTTCTCCTAATCAAGAATACCAAAAACATGACCAACAATGCCAAAATAGTAACCAAGATTCCAATGTAGACTCCCTTGTTGGTGCTCATCCATGTTTCTTGTGCCAGCGCCGCAGTCTACAGAAACATCAGCAGATCAAACACAAAACAGAAAAATAAAGCGATCTTGTTAGAGTTACAGGCAGAAAACATTTCAGAAAATAATATACCCAGACAAATTATTGTTTATTGGCCCCTAGCTAGTTCTGGATCATGAGGGGTAAGACCAAATGATGTAAAGTTATAGCCTTATGATGAAATTCTAAGACAACTCAAAATTCAAAATGTATTTGGGAGTGGTGGAAATGTTTACATCTTACTTGCAGTGATATTTAGAAAAGGGTACAGATTTGTTAAAACTCAAACTGGATGCTTCAAATGACTGTGCTTTATTATTATAATTTATACATATTATAAAAGAAAATAAGCTCTTTTCATAAATAATCCTCATATGATACTAATCAAAAACAATTCTGGTTCCTATATAAGTTGCCATGGTGGTGCTATTTGAATGTGTTCAGTTCCTGAAACTGGCCATTAATTAAAACACTTTTTTGAACTAGAATTCAAGATTCTATGTCTTTATAAATGGGCATGAAAGTAGCTGCTCAGATTCATGGCTCTGCTTAACAATTAAAATGCTGTGCAATTGGGAAAAAAATTCCTAGTGTGACAGATCATCACTTCCTAAAGTAAACCCAAAATATACCAGGTCATCATCATGCTTGCCTTCTTTACACAGCTTAATTCTAATTCTAAAGATGTCCTACCAGGTAGGTATTTTTACAGAAAGGAAGTGAAAATCAGAGAAAAAGATTAAGTCTCAAGTCTCCTCCTGCATAAGAGTTTAATCTCTGTGGAGTCAGAATCCCAGACTAATTTTTGTTTAGTTGCTCTGTGACCCTAGCAAGATATTTAGCCTCTCCAAACCTCTTTTGCTGTCAAATGCAGATTAAATAGGGTTCTTGGGAAAGGCACTTCAGGTACCTCCTGATAAATACTATGAGGAATACACAGGAGGGTGACCTAGCCTCTGAGGTGTCCTTGCCTAAATGGAAAACAGTCAGTGCCTTAGGAGGGAAAAGCTGTGTTATCACCTTACTTGTGGGAGGGAAAGCAGTTAGATGGAACACAGGGTTACAGGAAGCAGTCTTTGCTTGCTTTTTAAAAAATATTATGTTACATAAAAACTAAAAGTTCATTTTAGAGTGTGCAGCTCAGGATAAAAAGAGGAAAACAAAATTCAACCATGATTTCAACATCCAGAAATAGTTACTATTTCCATTTTTCATTATATACTCTTTTAGAATTTTATCTTTTTAGTAGTTTTCTTAACAGACACAGTTACCATATCCAATGTATACTACAGTATATACATCATTTTATCTTGTATCTATAACCTATTATATAATATATATATATATATATTTTTTTCAGTTTTGGCAATGCTACATGGCATGTGGGATCTTAGTTCCCTAATCAGCCATCCATCCTCTACTTACTTCATTGGAGGCATGAAGCCTTAATCATTGGACTGTCAGGGAGGTCCCAATGCTATCTGAAAAGTTAGTTTTTTCATTTAACAATTGACACTTTCTTCTCATGGCAGTAAGTACACTGCAGTGACAACATTTTTAGTGGCAATAAATGGGCATGCTTAATTGATAAGTTATTAATCTCTTATTATTGAACATTTAGGTTGTTTATAACATTTTCATAATTATAAACAGCAGCAATGTATATCTGTTTTATACATCTTTATGTATATGTTCATTCTCCTCTTAAGATGCAGCTCAAGAAGTTGACCTACTGGGTAGAAATATATGCTGCTTGGTTTTAAGATACTTGGGAGACACTTGATACCTTCACGGTCAAGACACAAAAAGCCCACAATTGTGCTACCATCTATTGTGAACTTGCTTCTGTATTGCTTACATTATATAGAAGAGATTAAGTGCTACTGAATATACCTGTCCTGCAGGTAACTGAGGTCAAAAACAATCTTCTCATTCAAAGTGTTTGTTTCTTTTTTTTTAAACTAGCATAAGTCTGACTGACATGACATTTACATGGTAGCAGTTCTGCTATTTAACAAGCACAACAAATTCAGCCCATATCCAGCAGATCAATCAGTACCCATATCATCAGAGTGATTAAAATCTTTCATATCATTCCTACGTGGTAGTGTTCTCATTGTCACTAAGTTATGCAACATAAGGCCATTTGAGGTCACATGAACCCCACTTTGCTTGAACTTGAATTTCTCTTATAATGTCCATGCTGCAATTTCTCACCACTTGCAATTAAGATTATTCTCATACCTGAATCTGTTCATGTTTTTTTCTTCTAAGAGTTATTTGCACATAGTGAAAGGAAAGTTGTTTCACCCAAGGGAGCAAAAAGTGAAAAATCTCATGGATAAATTCTTCTAACTTACACACAAAGATGAGGCTTTGATGAACATCATAAGACTATAGTCCCTTGGGTTTTTCCCAAGCTGATTGTGGGAAAAGTGCAAGAACAAATTATAGAAGCAAAGAGTTTCAAGACTTTAGGACCTTAATATGTCATCATATGGGGAGGATTATATATGGAAAGACTAAGCAGTGGCCTCAAAATTTCTCTATAGGACGAAAATTGGATTGGAAAAGGATATTAGGTGGCCTATGTTTAAGGAATCACACTTTCACTGACATAATATTTTTGGTGGGGATGGCCCCCATTCCACTACTTCAATTCATGTTATTTCTCTAACAATGATCTAAGTCTTTCTTGGTATGTAATGTTAAGTCACTATGCCTGAATTAATTTACTCTTTTTTTCTTATTTTCTGGTCAGTAGAAATTCTGTCCTGGGTGTATATGTGTGTCTTGGAGAAGGCAATGGCACCCCACTGCAGTACTCTTGCCTGGAAAATCCCATGGACTGAGGAGCCTGGTAGGCTGCAGTCCATGGGGTCGCGAAGAGTTGTACACGACTGAGCGACTTCACTTTCAGTTTTCACTTAGATGCATTGGAGAAGGAAATGGCAACCCACTCCAGTGTTCTTGCCTGGAGAATCCCCCAGGGACAGGGGAGCCTGGCAGGCTGCCGACTGTGGGGTCGCACAGAGTCAGACATGACTGAAGTGACTTAGCAGCAGCAGCAAAGTAAAATATAACTTTTCAGCTATCTAACAAGTTAGTGAATTTATATACACTTTTAAAATTAATTAAACTATCCCTCCTTAAGAGTCAAATTCTTTCTTCCTTTATTTTTTTAAAATTAGAAAGAATCAATCTGTGGACTAGTCTGACAATAATAATCTCTAAATGTAACTTGATTCCAGAAGAGACATATAAGTGAATCAGGCTAATAAAATAGGAAGGAATATGCTTACAGTTTGATTGTTATGCCAATGGGGATCTGGAGACTGTGTCATAGTGCCATTTGCATCTGCTCAACAAGAAAGAAAATTAATAACAATTACAAAAAGATATTCAACTTTCCTGCAAACACCAAATATATTCACACTGCCTTCTGGTAATGAAGGGAAAGTTGAATAATCATATGGCCTAATGCTGTAGGCATCCCAAGAATAATACCAAGTTACTAACATTTATTAATTTAAGTAGTAAGGTTGTGCTTTTAAACCATTTTGTCATGGACCCTTTAAAAATGAACACTTTTTTTTTTCCCTCCCTATTGGGAAAAAAAAAAAAAAATGCATGCTCAAAGAAAATTTACTGACAACTTTAGACAAGTCAGAGTGGTCCATTTTCAGAACTAGATTAAAAATTACCACTTACAGATAAATAATCAATATTTTCATGGCAGCTCAGAAACTTTCAGTGAGTGCTCAGAGGTCATTACACATCCAAAGAGCAGAACCACTCTGTTCAAAATGAACATTACATTGGTTTTACATTCAAAATGTGAGTGAAATGCACTAAGATACCTCAAACAGGTGGCATCCAACTCCTACATTATATGCCAGTGTGCCTAGACACTGATCCAAATGTGCTTTAGAAAATATATTACGTCACTCCCAAACCAGTATACCTTATACTACCAAAACTCCCAATATAAAAGGATACTATGCCTTAAAGTTTTGAATGCCCAAATTTTAATACTGTTTTGAAATATCTCTTTTGTCCCACAGAACATATACTATTGGCCCTTCTAAGCGACTATAGGTCAAATACAGGATTCTCTCTTTACTGAGTATCTATTACACACAAGCACTTTACATCCTTATATCAATTTTCTTAATCCGAAATTTTAGATGAGGTGCTGAAATGGTTGAAGTTTCCAACTCTACTAAAGGACAACAGCCTCAGCTTATAACCACCGCACACACTATGTTCCCATCCAATGTAAATTCTGCAGGTCTCAGAGATTCCCGTACTACTGACAGAGCTATAAAACCATCATGTTCTAATGGTAGTGAAAATGAATGAACCATATCCCCCTAAATTTTAACAGTTTACATAACTGTATCTACAATTTAAACATTCTGACGCTACTTCTTCAAGAGACAAAGACAGTGTCTACAGTCTAGTCTCTGAATATGACTTATGTTATAACCTTAAATCCTTAAGCTATAGAATGAGTGATGTTTTTAAAAAAATAAAAAGGTCTTGAGTCAGATGAAACTTGACTTCAGTGCTGACATGTCACTTACCAATGTGATCTCGATCAATATCCTTTACATACACATTACATATATATGAATGTAAATGTATGTATTTATATTTCTAGCTCGGGTAACCTTGAACTACAAGCTCTTGATAGCACCTGTCTCATAAAGTTATCACATTAGATGATGCATGTAAGGTGCTTAACACCATACTAAACAAGTATCAGGTATCACAATTATGTTGCTATATAACAATAGGAGGAAAGGGGAAGGGACACCGTGCAATGGATTTTCCAAATATCATGTCCTTCATTCCTTACAAACATGTAGAGAGGAATGAAACAACTTGCCCATGGACGAGCAGCTTGAAACTGCCTTTGGTGGGGAGTTGAATTGGAAGCTGTTTGTCTCCAAAGTAGAACTAAATGTCCTCCTCAGTCTGGCAATGGCAAGAAATAAACCTGCCTTGAAAGAATTAAATGAGATAATGCACAACAATTTGCTGGCACATGCATCTGAAAAGGTAGGTGCAGGCCCTATGAAAACCAAAATTCCTCCTGGACTAACATTCTTTGCTTTGTGAGGCTTTAACCCGCTGAAGTGTGACTCGGGCACTGTGAGGATTTGGCTGAAGGGCCTCAGAGATGCTGCCAAGACGGCAGCAGTCACAGAAGTTGTGGGGATACAGCTGCTGCAATGTCTGTTCCATGCTGCCAAGTCTACTTGACCAGGTTTCAGTGACATATTCTAGAGAACAATTTCCCATTTTCTACTTTGTTCTTCCTCTTAGCCTAAATGTGTGGGGTGCAGTTGCCCCAACTGCTCTTACCTGTATTTTTATCTGCTTTCTCTTTGTTTCTGTGCCAAGAAACACTTCACACCAAGGATTCCACTTTCAAAACCAAATGTCACTATTAGCTAATTTCAAGTAAATTGGTCCCTCTCTGAGTCCCGCTGCATGTCCATTTTCAATTAAGAGCTTCCTTGAATGATTGGCGAAGTAGGCCACCCTGGGTGTCTGTTGCTGCTGCTAAGTCACTTCAGTCGTGTCCGACTCTTAGCAATCCCATGGACTGCAGCCTACCAGGCTCCTCCACCTGTGGGATTTTCCAGGCAAGAGTACTGGAGTGGGTCGCCATTGCCTTCTCCATGGGTGTCTGCTACAGATTAGCAACTCCTGAGCATGATGAATTATACGCACAAGTCTTACAAAATCTTACAAAATCTGACCTTGTTGGATGCTTCACAGGCACATGGACAAATAAGCCAGTTCTGCATTACAAAGGGGTTCACATATGGCACTCTCCAAATTTACCACCATGGGTAACAGAGTTAGTTGGGAAAGATGACAATTCAATATCATATTTCTCCATTATAAGAAAAACAAACTAATCTTACATCTCAAAAGAATATGGACTTTCCCAAACTAGGGAGAACTGGAGTCTTTGGGAGTGGAATAGCACAATCCTAGTGGGACCTGCCTCTTTGGCTCTGGTGTCCATGTCCTCAATCCAACTCAAAGTGTCCATGTGAAATGAAAGCTCGACAAGGCAGCAGGGGAGCCTCCTGGCTCTGTGTAGTGTCTGGGGCTTAGAGGAAGCATAAACAGGTGACCAGTTCCATCTGGACCAGTTTGGATTTAATTGTTTTAAGGCTCTGTCCAGGGAAGTATGCCTAGAAATAAGTTTAAAAACAAAGCTGATTCATTTTATTTAGAAAAATGTGGATATGTATGTGGATGGTCCCAAATCATACTACCTGCCTGTGTCACTCAAATGTATGTATTTCTGGACATTCTAAGTAACAGTCATAGTTGCCACTCTATCACTTACCTTGTAACTGTGTCTCCAGATCTTTATCTCAAAGAACGCTTGTAAGAATAAGTAATATTTCCTCCATTTTCCAAAGGATAAAAACAGATTCAAAGAGAGTAATAAGACATTTGTCCAAACTGCATAGCTGAGTGGAATAGCCATTGTTGGCATTCAAGTCACGCTTGTCTTATTTCAGAATGCGTGCTCTGAAAAATGTGCTAATATTATCAAAATTTGAATGCTCCCAAGTGTTCAGGAAAGAAACTGAAGTTACCTGTTGAACAAGAGTGCCATGGTGAGCTGGTTATGTTTGTTTCATACAGGGTAGTAGGCTGGCTTTCTGCTGTCTGAGTTGGAGAAGATAAAGAAGCTATAGGAATGACAAGAATGGAAAAATAGTGTTCAATTAGTGGAGGAAAATTTACACCCCTAGCAGAAAGAACAAACAAAACTAAATCAGAAATTACCCTTTGACTCTTTCTCAGAAATATATTAATAGATGTCCTTGAGGTATTACCCTGCTATGAAGGCATTTCATTATCATGAATAAATCTGATCTAGATAATGATCTCAGAGCTTAACAACAGAATTATTTCACTTTTTATACTTCTTTTGTTGTTCAGTTGCTAAGTCATGTCTGACTCTTTGCAACCCCATGACGGCAGCATGCCATGCTTCTTGTCCTTCTCTGTCTCCTGGAGTTTGCTCAAACTCATGTCCATTGAGTCAGCAATACTGTCTACCCATCTCATTCGCTGCCACCCTCTTCTCCTTTTGCCTTCAATCTTTCCCAGCAGCAGGGTCTTTTCCAATGAGTCAGCTGTTTGCATAAGGTGGCTGAAGCATTGGAGCTCCAGCTTTAGCATCAGTCCTGGGGTTGTCATAAAAATTAAGGGGCTTAATACTTATAAAGCAGTTAGGATGTTTCCTGACACAGGAAACAGAGTAAGCATCAACTTCATCAAAATCGTATCCTCAAGTATTGGGTTAGGCTTCAAAATGGATTAAGTGATCTCTATTCAGAGCTCCTTGTAAGACAGAATCTCATTCACTTGGCCCTGTTCTGGCACTCTTATTTTTTCCTCATAATTCTATGCTAAACAGGGCCAAATGCATCATCCTTCTTAGATGTCCATGACCAGTGGTCTGGCTTTTTTTTTTTTTTTTTTTTTTTGCTATTAATGATTCCTTTAAGAATCTAATAAAAACTATAAGTCCCTCTCACTCTGAAAATGTAAAGATACAAAAGATGAATATAACAGGGTTCAAGTGGTTCACAGATTCTGTGAAGCCAGGTTTGGAAACCTGTTAAGAATCCCTACCCTAGATTGTCCATATGCCTTAACACAGTGCCCTGGATGCTGTGTATCCTTACTTTAAACTTCTGCACTTAAAAGTACTTTTGCTTACCTGGCTGGAGGTCCTTTGTGGGTGCTGGCATTGGAGGAGCAGAAGTAGAGGACCTCACTGTCACTGGAGCAGTGGTGACTGTCATGGTTGGAGTAGTGGTGTTGATTGTTGTTGGCACAGCAGTGGTGGTGGTTGTTGGAGCAGTGGTGACCATTGTGGTTGGAGTAGTGGTGGTGGTGGTTGTTGGAGTTGTGGTGGGTGTTGTTTTGGGGGTAGTAGTGCTGGTTGTTGGAATAGTGGTAGTCATTGTTGGAGTAGTAGTAATGGTTGTCTTTCTCGTAGTGGCGGTTGTTCTTGGAGTAGTGTTGGTGGTGGTAGTGGTTCTTGGAGTAGTAGTAATGGTTGTCTTTCTTGTAGTGGTGGTTGTTCTTGGAGTAGTGGAGGTGGTGGTGGTGGTTGTTGGAGTCGTGGTGGTTGTTGGAGTCATCGTGGTTATTGTTTTGGGAGTAGTAGTGGTGGTTGTTGGAGTAGTGGTAGTCGTTCCTGGATTAGTAGTAACAGTTGCCTTTCTTTTAGTGGTGGTTGTTCTTGGAGTAGTGGAGATGGTGGTGGTGGTTGTTGGAGTCATGGTTGTTGTTGTTTTGGGGGTAGTAGTGCTGGTTGTTGGAATAGTGGTAGTCATTGTTGGAGTAGTAGTAATGGTTGTCTTTCTTGTAGTGGTGGTTGTTCTTGGAGTAGTGCTGGTGGTGGTAGTGGTTCTTGGAGTAGTAGTAATGGTTGTCTTTCTCGTAGTGATGGTTGTTCTTGGAGTAGTGCTGGTGGTGGTTGTGGTTCTTGGAGTAGTAGTAATGGTTGTCTTTCTTGTAGTGGTGGTTGTTCTTGGAGTAGTGCTGGTGGTGGTTGTGGTTCTTGGAGTAGTAGTATTGGTTGTCTTTCTAGTAGTGGTGGTTGTTCTTGGAGTAGTGGAGGTGGTGGTGGTGGTTGTTGGAGTCTCGGTTGTTGTTGTTTTGGGGGTAGTAGTGGTGGTTGTTGGAATAGTGGTAGTCGTTGTTGGAGTAGTAGTAATGGTTGTCTTTCTAGTAGTGGTGGTTGTTCTTGGAGTAGTGGTGGTGGTGGTAGTGGTTCTTGGAGTAGTGGTGGCAGTTGTCTTTCTTCTATCGCTTCTTCTTGGAGTAGTGGTGGGAGTTGTCTTTCTTCTATTGCTTCTTCTTAGAGTAGTGGTGGCAGTTGTCTTTCTTCTATTGCTTCTTCTTAGAGTAGTGGTGGCAGTTGTCTTTCTTCTATTGCTTCTTCTTAGAGTAGTGGTGGGAGTTGTCTTTCTTCTATTGCTTCTTCTTTGAGTAGTGTTAGCAGCTCTCTTTCTTCTATTGGTTCTTCTTGGAGTAGTGGTGGTAGTTGTCCTTCTTGTAGTGGTAGTTTTACTTGGAGTAGTGGTAGTGGTTGTAGGAGTAGTGCTGGTAGTTGTTGTTGTAGTGGTGGTGGTCGTTGTCGTTGTAGGTGGAGCTAGAAATCAACATGAAAGCAGGGATTCATCAAGCAGCAGGAAACAAGAGACTCGTGCTGGGCCTGTGCACCAACACAACCAAGCACACTGTCCCCAGGCAGAACTCAGCACTTATCTCCCATGAACTCCAAGTTCTTGTCATGGGTCAACTAGAATCTGTGACTGAGGAGGGAGTGAAGACATGGTCACAACAAGGCAACAGTGGCATTTAAAGGATGATATTTTGGGAGGTGTTGCTATTAAAAAATGACACATGGGATTTGTGTTGAAGCACTTTGTACAGACTAGTCATACATATCAGATTTACATATCTTCATAAGCATCTGTGAAGGAGGGGAAAGTGTCTAGAGCCTGAAGCTGTCTTTGTCCTCTCAGCAGTACATGACTAGAACCCAAATAGTAGTTCCCAAGAACCAGACTATTGACCAAATAAATAGCATTTGCTTCTGTCAGTTCTAAGGGTACCCTCCCAACATATCTGCATCCTAAATGTGGATTAATTCACATCATTAACATACGCTGGATAACACAGATGCCATATGCCACCTGGGAAGCCCTGAAAACAGTCATAGATAGTATATACATGAATGGATGGGGCTGTGTTCTAATAAACATTTATTCATTAAAAAAAAAAAACCGTTGGTGAGCTTATTTTATAATCTGATCTGGTCCTATGGCTACAGTTTGCCAACCTGGGTCTAATAGTGTAGTTACAGATTTTGAAGAACAGTGCTGTCTCAATCCCCTCCCTGCAGTTTGAAACGAAACCTAGGAAAAAGAGGAAGCAAGAAAAACATCTGATCAAAGGAGTATAACAAGGAAGAAATTTAATCAGCTTGTTTCACTAATGTGTCTTGCTCAGGAGTAAATACTTCCTAAGGAAGAAGCTAGGACACTAAGGCTAGGAAAAACTGCTGAGAAAGAGCCCTATGAGAGGTTGAAAGTAAGCTCATTCTCTGAAAAGTTTAAGAAAGCTCAAGTAAAGTATTGGGTTGGAGGCAGAGAGTCACTTTGGCTCAGTTATGAACCCGTTTCCCACTGGACAGAGCAGTGACTTTGCAAATACTCATCTATTAAAGAATTTATAAGCACTATAAATGTCCCCTATTAATTTATTTCTTCCTCCAGACCAATCATATAATTTCACAACTCCAAAAATAATCTCTTCCCCACACACAGCCTCCTGCCACATGTATATAGCACCAGCATCTTTTGGCTTTTTTAAATTGCCTCCTAGATGTTTTCACGGAGTCAGCTATTTTCTGCATCACAATTGACCTGATTTTACTTGCCTTCATCAAATAAGCTAAGTGTCCTTGATGAAGTTAGGAAAAATTATGAAATTAAAATATCAAGTTCATTTAAACTAAAAAACAGACTTATATGGGCTCTGATTTGGGTTCTGTTTTCATTAGAAACTTTAGTGGGAGAGTACTTACTATGAAAGAGCATTAGAAACCAAAAAATCCTTTAGAACCTGCTCCTTTCACCAAGTGGTAAGAAAAATTAAAATGTCTACATCAAGATAGAAACACATAAACTTCCCAGAATTTTGGATTTCACAAAATTCTTAAAAGCCAAAAGTGAACAGTTATTGAGATGAAAATGTTCTCATATTGCAATAGGGCAATTTTAATTTTTAAACAAGCAATTTAGTGATATGATGTGAGTGAAAGTGAAAGTCACTAAGTTGTGTGCAACTCTTTGTGACTCCATGGACTATAGAGTTCATGGGATTCTCCTGGCCATAATACTGGACTGGGTAGCCATTCCCTTCTCTAGGGGATCTTCCCAGCTCAGGGATCGAACCCAGGTCTCCCACATTGCAGACTGATTCTTTACCAGCTGAGCCATGATATGGTGTGAATTGTGCTTCAAAAAATCCAAGGGTAGAGGAAGGGGATGAAACTACATAGACTCTTTCAATGTATATGCAACAAAATTGAGTTGACAATTGTCAAAACCAAATAATACATCTATTTGACAGGACATTATATTACCTGTTTTATATGTGTGAATCTCTCTATGAGTCTTAAAATGTTAAGAAAGAACATTTGAAAATTCTCCAAAGAAATGACCTCAGAGAAAAGGTAAGATTTTCAAGAAGAAGAAATTCAGCTCCATAAAAATACTCATTATATTTCAGTGTGGAACAGTGCATACTTTTTCATGAACCAACTAGTGTTCCTGAAGCACTGCTTCAGGAGACAGTTTGCTGACTGGGAAGATCCTCTAGCCTATGGTCTTGAATCAAGGTTAGTCTTAACACTTCACTCTACACAAAAACATGGAGAAGGCAATGGCATCCCACTCCAGTACTCTTGCCTGGAAAATCCCATGGACAGAGGAACCTGGTGGGCTACAGTGCATGGGGTCGCACAGAGTCGGACACGACTGAAGCGACTTAGAGCAGCAGCAGCAGCAGCTACACAAATAAAAGATATTCAATTGAAGAGTTATTAGAAAACAAGATCATAGGAAACTTTTCTTTCCCTACTAAAGGAAAAGAAAGTTAATATCAAATAGAAAACTCTTATCTCTGGGAACCCACAGGAAGTGATCAAAGAAGTAGGAAGATAAGCTCACCTGGATTGATCCTCAACTCTAGGGTGGTTTTTATGTCATTGAACCACCCTCTCACCTCAATTCGGCAACAATACAAGCCACTGTCAGACACGGCAGCATTGTTTATGGTCAAAGACACATCCCTTCCACGAATATTGCCATTTAGCTGATAACGTCCATCCCTCCGATAGGTGACTCTGTATCCATCAGTCCGGATGATGTTAGTTCCGCAATCAAACCATGGACATGCCCCTCGGCCCCAACACATGCTTGTGACTTCTCCATTATAGTAGCAGGGTAGAGTGACACTCTGACCCACCACTCTAGTCACTTGATTGTAAGAGGTTACACCATCTGTAAATAAAGAGAAACCAGAGCATGAGGTCTCAAAATTTTAACTTTAATTTTATTTTAATTTTGTTCTTTATATAGTTTATGCTGTTTGAAATTATCTAACTATATCTTGAGTTTGTAAATTTAACATATGCATTTTTCTTGTAAACATATTCTTTAGCAGCATTATTATTAACCAGATATATTTGAGGATGAAACATCATATAAACATCTTTCTGTATTCAGGATTACTTTCTAATAGGACAGATTTATGAGAGAAAGTATCAGGATGTTAGGTAGGTAGGATAGGGAAATGGAGTCCAAAATGGCGGTGGCTAAAAGACAAGGAAGGTCAAAGGAAGTTCCGAGGACCAGAGTGAAGACTTCAGGCAAAACAAACAGCACTCCTGGCTAAGCCCAATTTGCATAGGGCAGGCTCAGGGAGAGGAAAAAACATAAAAGGAAGAGCCAAAGCGCTTTCTCACGGACTCTCTCTCCCGCATGTGTGCACTGTTTTCTTTCTCTTTCTCTCTCTCACTCTCCTGCTGTCTTCTAAATAAAATAGAGCTGTAACACTGATTTGCCTAAGAGCTGTAGCACGGTTTGTCCAAGACCCAAGAGCTGTGATGTGCCAAGGGTTTTAATGTCCATTGCTCCAAATCTTTGTTGTGACGAGACAAAGAACCGAGGAACATACACTCACGTGACATCTATGGTGCCATGACTCGGATTTAACCTGGCTGAAACAACCTTTGCATGGAAGAGGCCAAGCACAGCAGGAGCCCAACTCAGCAAAGCTCCCAAGCTAGAAGCGGAAGGCGAAGAAACCCAGCGCAGGGGAAGGCCCATCGTGCTGGAAACCAGGACAGCATAAAACGAACTCAGCAGCAAGCTCACGCAGCCCAGTCTCAGATTCCAGAAGACCTCCGGTTAAGGTAAGAGGTCCTCGCTCCTATGGCTGGAGGGACCTTTACAATCTCTCGTTTCTTGTTTCCTCGAACCTCCCGTGAATAGGTGGGTGGCAGGGGACACAATTGAGGGACTCTTGAGAAGCTACTCCTCAGCATGTCCCAAAAGCGCTATCTGCTGAGCCCCAGTAGCTGTTACACAAGCCGGTGGGGGTTCATCTGTCCTTTATCTTTCTGTGCCAAGGATCAGACCAATGAAACTGTGAGCACTGGTAAGATATTTAGCAAATCTTCCGATGGGCTATGAAGGGGATTCCTTGGCACGTTTTTCCCATTGCTTTTTCCTCCTGTCCTTCAGCTCTCTCCCAGGACTCAAGCCCGGCCAAAACTAATGAAACTCAGGCTCTGATGTCTCATTGCAAAAATTCATTGAGAGACAAAGCGATAAGAGGTGGATTTGTTAGGATCCAGAGAGAAGCCACTCTTCAGGGTGTGAACCATTGCGGAGGGCAAGGGCTGGGGCCATGGAATTAGGCCTGGCTAGGTTTTGTGAAGGGATGGAATTCATATGCTAATAAGTGAGAGAATCATCCCAGCCATTGGGGAACCACTTTCTCCTCCCTCGTGACGTGACCTTGTGCCTTGGAGCTGTCCTGCCACCTCTGGGTGTGTCTGTTGGCTTATAGATTGGGGATTAAGGTTTACTTGAATTTGACTTGTCATCTTGGACCCAATTGATTTTAATTACTTTACATTATACCCTTGTGTTATGTCATTCTTTCAAAGGTTGTGCTCTGCCCCCCTTCCCTCCTGTTTCATGCTCTTTTCCTGAGCCCCATCCAGACCCACAAGGTTGCCTCTACAATCTTCTGGAGAGACAACCAGAAAATAGCTGGCCTTGGGAGGGAAATACTCTATAATATTCAACCCCTAATCCTACCCAATACTGGCCACACTGGAGATCTTGGGGAAGCCAAAACTCCAGTCTGGGGGATCCCAGGAGGTCATCATGCCTTGACCTGCCTAGGGATTGGTCTTCAAAAGGTTGTCACGCCTCAACCTGTTCGGGGATCCTCTAGTCCCAGGGGTCTCAGGAGGTCGTCACACCTCGACCTGCCCAGGGACCCAATTCTTGGGAGGCCGTCATGCCTCGATCTGCCCAGGAATTCAATCTCTAGGAGGCTGTCACGCCTCAGCCTGCCTGGGGATCTGCACCCTGACCCGGGGTGCCTGGCTCTCAGGTTGCAACAGTACTAGGTAGGATGAGCTTACATATCTATTCCTGTCCACGGTGAGCAAACTAGCAATGAGTTACAAACCCCTTAATTCTACCCAGCTCTGGTCACACTGGAGATCTTGGGGATGCCCAAACTCCGGTCCAGAGGGTCCCAGGAGGTCATCACGCCTTGATCTGCCTAGGGATCGGTCTTTGAAAGGTTGTCACGCCTCAACCTGCTCGGGGATCCTCTAGGCCCAGGGGTCCCAGGAGGTCATCACGCCTCGACCTGCCCAGGGACCCAATTCTTGGGAGGACATCACGCCTCGACATGCCCGGGGATTTGATCTCTAGGAGGCTGTCACGCCTCAGCCTGCCTGGGGATCTGCACCCTGACCCGGGGACGCCTGGCTCTCAGGTTGCAACAGTTCTGGGTAGGAAAAGCTTCAGAAAGACTCACCCCTAAGGAAGTCCACCCATGGAAACATAAAGAAGCCTGTTACTTGTGGGACTGTGCCCAGTCTCAGCAATAGCTCAGGAGCCAATGAGAACCCCATTACCTTTCTGGAAAGGCTAAAAGAGGCACTCCAAAAGTTTACCAACCTGGACTTAGACTCTTACGAGGGACGGGTGATTTTAAAGGACAAATTCCTGTCCCAATGTGCATCAGATATCAGAATTAAGTTACAGCAGCTACAACAGCAGGACCCTGCTGCCTCTTTAGATGAGATGGTCCAGACGGCCACCAATACCTTTTATAACAGAGAACAGAAGAAGGAGGCCAAGGCCCGGGAGAAGGAGAGAAAGAAAGAGACAAGCCATGCCCAGACGCTGGCCGCCCTCCAGAGAAGCCCTATGGCAAACCCAGAGTCCTTGAGGGACAAGGCACGAGACAGATTCCTGATCTGTAGACAGGCGGGGCATTGGGCCAAAGAGTGTCCAAACCGTGACAAGTCTCCTAGAATGGCTTGCCACAAATGCCATCAACTGTGACATTGGGCAGCACTCTGCCCTGGGGACCCAAGAGCCTCAAGGTCAAGCGCCAAGCCTACCTTCACGATGGTTCAAGAGGACTGAAGCGGCCCGCTCCAGCCAGCCTGCCTGTCACAGATAACCATCACGGGGCTGGAGCCCAGGGTGCAACTGGATGTGGCAGGTAGGTCCGAAAATTTCTTGGTTGACACAGGGGCTACCTACTCTGTCTTGATCTTCTACTCCAGAGCCTTCTCTTCCCAAACCTGTACCATTTTGGGTGCTACAGGAAAAGCAACTACTAAAAGATTCACCCTAGCACTTCTTTGTTGCTGGGATGGACAAATATTTTCCCACCAGCTTCTGGTGGTCCCTGAGTGTCCTACTCCCTTACTGGGAAGAGATATACTCACTAAACTGGGGACCACCCTTGTGATGGGAAGTTTTTCAGCCCCTAGAGCTCTACAGCTCCTGGTTACTACTGAAGAACCCATTACACCTTCAATAGAGAGGGACCAAAAACTATGGGAAGACAAAATTAACCCCCAGGTGTGGGACCAGGGGATTCCTGGACGAGCCCACCAAGCTGAACAGGTCATCATTGTCCTCCGAGATCCCACTCGGTTTCCTAACTGGAAACAATATCCTCTCAAAAGAGAGGCTCAGGAGGGACTACAGCCTTTAATAAATAAATTCCTTGCTTGTGGGCTATTGGTCCCCACCAGTTCGCCATGTAACACTCCAATCCTCTCAGTAAAGAAAAAAAGACAGAACCTGGAGACTGGTTCAAGATCTCTGGATCATAAATGAAGCTGTAGTCCCCCTCCATCCCACAGTACCCAATCCCTATGTAATCTTGGGAGAAATCCCACCCAGTGCCAAGTGGTTTACAGTCTTGGATCTCAAAGATGCATTTTTTGCATACCACTGGCTAAAGAATCTCAATATCTTTTTGCCTTTAAGTGGGAGGCCCCAGGAGAAAAACACCAACAGATGACTTGGAAAGTATTACCTCAGGGGTTCAGAGATAGCCCCCACCTTTTTGGACAGGCCCTTAGCCAGGATCTCCTAGATCTGGACCTGGGACCTAATGGGAAAATATTACAATATGTAGATGATCTACTAATCTGTTCTCCAGATGAGAAAAGTGCCCAACAACATGCAATTCAGGTTCTAAAACTGGCAGAAAGGGGATATAAAGTCTCCTGTGCTAAGGCACAGATGGTCGAGACAAAGGTCACTTACATGGGAGTTCAGATTACACACGGGTCCAGGAGGCTGTCCTCTGATCGGGTACAAGGAAACCTCCAGTTGCCTTCCCCCATGACTCGAAAACAATTGCAAGCTTTCCTGGGGCTAACTGGTTATTGTAGAATCTGGATACCCAATTATGGTCTAATTGCCCAGCCCTTATATAAAAGCTTAAAGGGACGAGATGATTCAATCCCACTGATGTGGGGAACTCCTCAAAAGAAGGCAGAGGCTACACTAAAACAGGCCTTAACTCAGGCACCTGCCTTGAAGTTGTCAGACCCAGAAAAAGCATTCCAACTTTATGTCCATGAAAGAGAGGGAATATCCTTGGGAGTATTAACTCAAAGGTTGGAATCTGAGCCCCAGCCTGTAGCTTACTTATCCAAGAGGCTCGATCCAACTACCCGAGGTTGGCCCCCCTGCCTTCGAAATCTTGCAGCTATTGCAATCATGATAGAAGATGCTTTAAAACTCTCCTTTGTGGGCAAACTATTTTTACCAGCCACCAAGTAAAACAACTCCTAAATGGGAGAGGCCATTTATGGATGTCTGACCAAAGAATCCTCAGATATCAAGTAATGCTGATGGAAAATCCAGGCCTCACTATATCCCCTTGTGAGGTTCTTAACCCAGCCACCCTCTTCCCTACCCCCGAGGGCTCTCTCCCCTTTCACTCTTGTCTAGAAATCTTGGACCACTGGACAAAACCCCGAGAGGGATTGTCAGAAGATCCTCTGACCAATCCTGAGGAAATCTGGTACACTGCTGGAAGCAGCTTTGTCTTAGATGGAAAAAGAAGAGCCGGGTATGCAGTAGTCTCCAATTTTGAGACCATAGAGGCTAAGCCTCTGCCACCTGGTACTTCAGCCCAATTAGCTGAGCTCATAGCCCTGACTCAAGCTTTAGAGCTGGGAAAAGGAAAAAGAATAGCCATTTACACTGACTCCAAGTATGCCTTTCTGGTGCTACATGCACATGCGGCTGTTTGGAAAGAAAGGGGCCACTTGACCACCCGAGGGCCCCCAATCAAATATGGTGATCAGATTCTTCGACTCTTGGAGGCAGTCCACCTGCCCAGTGAGGTTTCAGTCTCCCACTATAAAGGACACCAAAAAGGGAACACAGAAGTGGCATGAGGGAACCAAGCAGCTGATCAGGCAGCTAGGAGAGCAGCATTACAGAACCATGACCTAATAGGGATTGCCACCTTAGTTCCACAGACTAATTTTCCAGAAACTCCTTCATATACTGAAGGTGAGACTCTTAAAGCTAAGAGCGAGGGCTTTCAAGAAGATCATATGGGGTGGTTCCAAAAGAAGGGACTCCTTTTTCTGCCTGGAACCTCCAATGGAAGTTGGTTAACTCCTTACATGCCACTACTCATTTAGGAGAAAAAGTCCTCCACAGATTACTAGAAAGGTCCTTCAGAGGAACAGACTTCCAAACAACTATAAGACAGGTGGTCTCCTCTTGTCCCACTTGCCAATTAAACAACTCCCAAGGAGCTTGAAAACCCTGGCCCAGCCGTCCAGCAACGTGGGGCCTACCCAGGAGAGGACTGGCAGATGGACTTCACTCAGATGCCAGTTTCTCAAGGGTATGAATACCTATTAGTTATGATAGATACATTCATAGGATGGATTGAAGGCTTTCCCACTCGAACTGAGAAGGCTGAGGAGGTGGTAAAAAAAACTGATCCATGAAATCATTCCAAGATTTGGTCTGCCCAGGTCATTACAAAGTGACAATGGGACATCATTTACTTATAAGGTCACCCAAGGGGTCTCGAAAGCATTGGACATTACTTATTATCTCCATTGTGCCTGGAGGCCTCAATCTTCAGGAAAAGTAGAAAAAGCCAATCAATTCTTAAAATCAGTGATAAAAAAGATAACCCAGAAGACCTCCCTGGGATGAAAGGAGGCTTTACCAATAGCTCTCCTCCACACCCGCATTGCCCCTAAGGAACAGGTTGGTCTTAGTCCTTATGAGATGCTATATGGGAGACCTTTTGTTTATGTCAATGACCTCTTCCTAGATCCAGAGGTTCAGACCCTCCAGTCTTATACCATGGCCACTGGGCAATTCCAACAGGATATATGCTTGTGGGGTATGAACCAGGACCCAAAAGATTCTAAAGAGTCACCACTATATGCTCCAGGGACTCAAGTCCTAATTAAAGTCTGGAAAGATGGGTCCCCAAAGGCTCAACTCCAGCCCACATGGAAGGGCCCCTACCCTGTAATACTTTCTACCCCCACAGCAGTCAAGGTACCAGGACATGACTCCTGGATTCACTGCTCACAAGTCAAGCCGTGGAAGAAAACAGAAGAGGACACTAGATACACCTGTGAGCCCCCGGGAGATCTCAGATACCTATTCAAAACTACAAATGAGTGTCATTCTAATGAACACCCCCAAAATCTAGTTTCTGGGGATAAAATTTCTCAGGATAACTCTAAAGAGCCAACACAGCTTGACAGAGACTGTACTCCAAAACAGACAGGAGATATATCTTCTGATCCCTGAACAAGGAGGGACTCGAGCCATCCTGGCCATGTGAATTTAAAATTGACTAATGTCCCTACTAGTCCTTGTTATGCTATATTCATGATGCTTATGATTATTCCATGTACTGTCAATTGGCTAACCTGTTTTGTCTCTGCCCAGGTCAACCAGCTACAACATGCAGTGACAGTTCAACAAAAATATAAAACTACAGCTGACCACGGAAAATATCAAACTCCCTTGGACACCACTATAAGGACTCTGAGGATTGAGACTAGCAAGAGGGGGAGGCCCAATACCCCTCGCTGTCCCAGTTCAGCAGGAAGTAGCCAGAAAGACCTCGATGCCCCTATTCCCAAAGAATTGGGCCGCCCATCTCTTGAGGGGGGAATGTTAGGTAGGTAGAATAGGGAAAAGGAGTCCAAAATGGTGGTGGCTAAAAGACAAGGAAGGTCAAAGGAAGGTCCAAGGACCAGAGTTAAGACTCCAGGCAGAACAAACAGCACTCCTGGCTAAGCCCAATTTGCATAGGGCAGGCCCAGGTGGAGGAAAAACATATAAAAGGAGGAGCCAAAGCACTTTCTCAAGGACTCTCTCCCGCGTGCGTGCGCTCTTTTCTTTCTCTCTCTCTCTCACTCTCTCTCTCTCCTGCTATCTTCTAAATAAAATAGAGCTGTAACACTGATTTGCCTAAGAGCTGTAGCATGGTTTGTCCAAGACCTGAGAGCTGTGACGCGCTGAGGGCTTTAATGTCCGTTGCTCCAAATCTTTGTTGTGACGAGACAAAGAACTGAGGAACATACACTCGCGTGACAAGGATAAAGGGCAGAAATATGTTCAGTCTTTTGGTGAATATGATTCAAATTCCTCTCCAAAAGGTTTGAAACAAATGACACTCCAGTAATCCATCAATGTGTGTGCATTTTATCCTGTGTTTGACAGGTATCTGCTTACTAAATGTTAATATACACAGGCGGCTTTTCCTCTCCCCTAGATTCAGTCACTGTCTCAGTTGAAATCTGATTTTAAAAGAGAGTTGCATTTAAAATTTTGATTTTCAATTTTATTGCAATTTTTTAAATGGCTATACAAAAAATTTCACCTCACAAATCTTCTCTAAGTTAAAGAAAAAACAGCTAATATCCTACTTTCAGCATCATTGGCTAGAAGGCAGAAGCCTAGTAAAGTCTTTAGAAATCAGTTTTTAGAAAAAAGGGTTTATAATACTCTCAGAAGGAACTGAGGCTTATAATGGGCTTTGTTGTTTTTGTTTAGTTGCTTAGTTGTATTGGACTCTTTGCCACCCCATGGACTGCAGCCCTTCAGATTCCTCTGTTCATGGAATTTCCCAGCAAGAATACTGGAGTGGGTTGCCATTTCCTTCTCCAGAGGATTGTCCCGACTCTGGGATCAAACCCATGTCTCCTGCATTGGTAGGTGGATTCTTTACCACTGAGCCATCTGGGAACCCCATCATGGGATTTAGGAGTGATTAAAAAAACATTCAAGCAGGGATCCCTTCTTGTGAGTTGATGACTGTCCTGCAATGGAGCACTGTCCAGTTAGCCAGGTGAAACCAAAAAATTGGACAATATTCAATCAAATATTAAATTTTACCTCTTAAAAACAAACAGGCAGGAAAACTGTCTCCTGCAGCAGTGGTTTAAAAAACTGTATTGCCAAATGAAGTCTGAGTGGTCCTTAAAAGAAATCTGAGATTCAACAACCAGTCATAGTTAGAACTTGGCTGTAAATCTGGGAAATGCTCTGGGAATAAATCACTCATTGTTATATAAAATAAGTCCAGTTTTTATTACCGAAATTCTGATTATATTTAATTTTGCTTAATATCATTTTTGAATTATAAAGGTAATTTATGCTGATTATAGAAATTTGTTACAGAATATAAATTAAAACTGTACTTTTCCTCATATCCCTACTCTTGGGTTTTGTTTTTTTTTTTAATTTAGGATCATGTCTATTCCTAAAAATTTCCCCTATCTCATAGAATGTTAAAATATGAGATAAATTAAATAATTTTGTCTATTAAAAATTAAATTTTTTGCTTATTGATTAAAAAAAATTTTTGGCCACATGGCACCGCATGTGGGATCTTAGTTCCCCAACCAGGGATAGAACTCATGCTTCCTGCATTGGAAACACAAAGTTTTAACCATTGGAAAACCAGGGAAGTTAAAATATTTTCTTCTTAAAAGAAACAGTTACACATGGTTAAAAAAATCAAAAAGTACAAAATGGTACAATAAAGGATTCATCTCCTTCCCACCCATCCCCATTTCTTCTTCCCACCCTCGTCCACGGTTACTCTCTTACATACACTTGAGTAGTTCGTGCATACACATCCATATTCCTACTATTTTTTTTTTAATTTAAACACAAAAGGCAGCATAAACTGAACTGTACTGCAGCATGCCTTATTCACCTACCCATAGATTTTTTAATTCTTAGAATTAAGCAATTCCTTTGGCTTAAGTTTTCAGCTTGGTTCTTTGCTCACTAGTTGATCCCATTACCTTTGACAAAGTCCCCCTCTACCACGCCCACACACCCCCTACATACCCCCTACATCCTTGGGGTTCCAAAGCACAATCCACCTATTCACTTACCTGGAAGGAGTAGGAGGCCCAGGATGGCTACCCAAGGGTGCATGATGCTATTGGCCTGAAGGAAAGAGAAAGCAGACTGCTTGGTGTGGCCTTCAATCAGATGGTATCAGAACAAGTCTTAATTCTCAGATTGCAACTTCTCCTTTCACCCTTACAGGGTGAATCACATAAGCCTGCCTGCAGGAAGCAGGAGCACACTTGCAAATGCTTCCGCTGTCTGTCTGCTCCAGGTGACTGAGAGCTCTGCCCCTTCCAACAGACAGGCAAAGCTGTCCTCTGAAACAGTGCCTACTTACCCAGCTCCTTTCCTACACCTAGAGTCCAAACTGACTCTAGGTGCTGACAGAGGAGATGAGAGAGCAAACATGAAGGAAATGAGAGAAAGGCTTAGCAGGGAAAGCCAGAGCAAAGGCCAGATTTCCCATGGCAAAGGTACACTTATCCTTAGCCTTGAAGATGAGTCACCTGGCTTTCTGGCGAGAAGAGGGTACTTCTTCTTTTGTGGTCACAATGGCTAGTTCCCAGCCTTAGTCAAATTATCAAATGCCCACTGAGCTAAGAACTGAGAGTTGTGATTTCACTTATGGCTCAGGAGACTGCCTCTCAGATAGCTCTGTGGAACCACTCCCAAGAGGGATGGAGAGATAAGCTTATATGTGATTTTGGAGAAGTACAATCAAATGTCTCAGTAGAGGTTGCCACTAGGTACAAGAAACAAATAGCTCAATTAATGCCTTTAGCGTTTTTCTAAGTACAAGAAGATGCAACTTGGATTCATAAAATTTTCTCCTGTAAACGTCTATCTGAAGGCTTGTTTTACCAGTTTTCCCAGAACACAGAATACTTCATTTGGATCACTGCACTGAATTCCTTTCAGGGTATATTGAGTATCAGTGACTACAATGGCTAGTGACTTAATTCTTACAGAACCAGATGGCTAGGGACACTCCTTAGCTGGCAGTGGCCCCTAATGGTTATAAATTCAATCATGATTTAGGAGGCAGTTCATGGCCACTTTATCCCATAGTGTGCTGATAAGTCACTTCAGTCATGTGCAACTCTATGCGACCCCATAGACGGCAGCCCACCAGGCTCTCCTGCTCCTGGGATTCTCCAGGCAAGAACACTGGAGTGGGTTGCCATTTCCTTCTCCAATGCATGAAAGTGAAAAGTGAAAGGGTAGTCACTCAGTCGTGTCCGACTCTTAGCGACCCCATGGACTGCAGCCCACCAAGTTCCTCTGTCCATGGGATTTTCCAGGCAAGAGTACTGGAGTGGGGGTGCTATCGCCTTCTCTGATCCCATAATGCAGAGAATACCTTTTTCTCAGTCAGGCCAGTATTTTGATGATCTTCAGTGTGTTCTTACTGGACTCAGTTCAATTCAGTCGCTCAGTCATGTCTGATTCTTTGCGACCCCATGAATTGTAGCACTCCAGGCCTCCCTGTCCATCACCAACTCCTGGAGTTCACTCAAACTCACGTCCATCGAGTCGGTGATACCATTCAGCCATCTCATCCTCTGTCGTCCCCTTCTCTTCCTGCCCCCAATCCCTCCCAGCATCAGAGTCTTTTCCAATGAGTCAACTCTTCGCATGAGGTGGCCAAAGTACTGGAGTTTCAGCTTTAGCATCATTGCTTCCAAAGAACACCCAGGACTGATCTCCCTTAGAATGGACTGGTTGGATCTCCTTGCAGTCCAAGGGATTCTCAAGAATCTTCTCCAACACCACAGTTCAAAAGCATCAATCCTTCAGCGCTCAGCTTTCTTCACAGACCAACTCTCACATTCAGACATGACTACTGGAAAAACCATAGCCTTGACTAGAAAGACCTTTGTTGGCAAAGTAATGTCTCGGCTTTTCAATATGCTATCTAGGTTGGTCATAACTTTCCTTCCAAGGAGTAAGCGTCTTTTAATTTCATGGCTGCAATCACCACCTGCATTGATTTAGGAGCCCCCCAAAATAAGGTTAGCCATTGTTTCCACTGTTTCCCCATCTATTTGCCATGAAGTAATGGGACCAGATGTCATGATCTTAATTTTCTGAATGTTGAGCTTTGAACCAACTTTTCCCTTTCCTCTTTCACTTTCATCAAGAGGCTTTTGAGTTCCTCTTCACTTTCTGCCATAAGGGTGGTGTCATCTGCATATCTGAGGTTATTGAGATTTCTCCCCGCAATCTTGATTCCAGCTTGTGGTTCTTCCAGCCCATCATTTCTCATGATGTACTCTGCATATAAGTTCAATAAGCAGGGTGACAATATACAGCCTTGATGTACTCCTTTTCCTATTTAGAACCAGTATGTTTTTCCACATCCTAGGCACTGCTAATAGTAGCCAAAAGTCTTGGACCACATATCTTTCAAACCTGTTTTGACCCAAACAAAATACTCTGTGCTGCTTCTTCCCATATGTAGAGCTACACTATTACAATCTTGAGTTCGTAAATAAATATATACATGTATAGCTCTTAAATAAATATATATGTGCAAGTTGCCTAGTCATCATTTTTATCAGAGGCTTAGTCACACATTTAGTAATGCAAGAAATCACAATCTTGTAAAATAGGCCAAATGCAAGTGACATAGCATGTAGCATTAATAGGGTCATAAGTAAATATTTAGGCCAAGAGTTTCAATTAGGTGTGACCCAGTATATTACCAGCTCATCTGACTCAATCTGTCCTGTACAAATCACTATCTTAAAGGTAATGAAAGGCCTGTATTGTTCACAAGGCCTCCAGCCTAATTCCCTAGTGTTATTAGGCTGATAATCCTTAGTTTAACTGTTCCCAATGTAAGGGAGCTTTTAAACTTAAATGATTTAAATAATCTGGTGGGAGTCATATAAATCCACCCTGTGACAAAAGGAGGGTCCCTCCTAATAATCAGGAAGTTAGATTTGCTGGCTGAAATTTTGTTTGTTATCATCGAGTTTGAGTAACTTTAAAAGAAAATTCATGCTATAGCCATGGGCAGAGAAAGCACCATTAATTGGCCAAGTGAGGGAGTCCAGTCTAATAATATCAATAGTTACTCAAACAGAACTATAGCTTTCTTCTGGAATAAATTTCCTAAGGGTCATCCAATTAGACCCGTGGAGAGGAGAAATCCACCAAGGTAACCCAGAAGTACTAGATGTAGGTAACAGATCATATGCCTAACAATTGGATTAATTTTTATTTTATTTATTTATTTTTTTAATTCTATTTTATTTTTAAACTTTACAATATTGTATTGGTTTTGCCAAATATCAAAATGAATCCGCCACATGTATACATGTGTTCCCCATCCTGAACCCTCCTCCCTCCTCCCTCCCCATACCATCCCTCTGGGTCGTCCCAGTGCACCAGCCCCAAGCATCCAGTATCGTGCATCGAACCTGGACTGGTGACTCGTTTCATACATGATATTATACATGTTGTTCTATACATCAGTGTCTCTTTTGCTGTCTCGTATACAGGGTTATTGTTACCATCTTTCTAAATTCCATATATATGCGTTAGTATACTGTATTGGTGTTTTACTTTCTGGCTTACTTCACTCTGTATAATAGGCTCCAGTTTCATCCACCTCATTAGAACTGATTCAAATGTATTCTTTTTAATGGCTGAGTAATACTCCATTGTGTATATGTACCACAGCTTTCTTATCCATTCATCTGTTGATGGACATCTAGGTTGCTTGGATCCTCTATGACCCACCTCCCAGAATATTGGAAATAAAAGCAAAAATAAACAAATGGGACCTAATTAAACTTAAAAGCTTCGGCACAACAAAGGAAACTATGAGCAAGGTGAAAAGGCAGCCTTCAGAATGGGAGAAAATAATAGCAAATGAAGCAATTAACAAACAACTAATCTCAAAAATATACAAGAAACTCCTACAGCTCAATTCCAGAAAAATACATGACCCAATCAAAAAATGGGCCAAAGAACTAAATAGGCATTTCTCCAAAGAAGACATACAGATGGCTAACAAACACATGAAAAGATGCTCAACATCACTCATTATCAGAGAAATGCAAATCAAAACCACTATGAGGTACCATTTCACGCCAGTCAGAATGGCTGCGATCCAAAAGTCTACAAGCAATAAATGCTGGAGAGGGTGTGGAGAAAAGGGAACCCTCTTACACTGTTGGTGGGAATGCAAACTAGTACAGCCACTATGGGGAACAGTGTGGAGATTCCTTAAAAATCTGGAAATAGAACTGCCTTATGATCCAGCAATCCCACTGCTGGGCATACACACTGAGGAAACCAGAATTGAAAGAGACACGTGTACCCCAATGTTCATCACAGCACTGTTTATAATAGCCAGGACATGGATTAATTTTTAAATTCTGTGTAAGATTTACACCACGACAGAAAAACCTGGATTTATGAAAAAGTCCAAGAAATTATCAAAAATAATTATAATATATAATTATATCCATATTTCTGTAATTATAATTATATAATATGACATTATTATCTAATGTAACTATTATGCTGAAAGTAGTATAACTAATCACACAGGTCACATCGAGAATCTAGGGATAGCTGTCCACTTCTGATGTTGTCTTCTCTTTTTCTTGGTGGGAGTATAGTTTCTCCTCTGTTTGAGCTTTGTTTTAAGGTGAGTTTAAGGGCTCCAGTGCAAGAACTCTTTCTAAGTGGAAAATACAAATCCAAAAGTCAATTTCTTTTGTTTGTTCTGTGCATGAGCTAATCAAAATTATCTGACAAGTGCCCTTTGATGTAGGTTGAAGAAAGTTCTTTAAATGATGCCTTTCCAAAATGCATAATCTTCTGGTTATAGGTCAAGGGGCATCGAATATACAGAAATAAGCTTCAGAGACAAACTTAGAGTGTCCTTTTAGTAATTCAATTAAACTCTACAATAATGTAACCTAACAACAGGGGGTCTATCTCAGAAGTGAGTCTTGAGAAGTAAATACAGACCTAAATTAACAATACTAGAATTTAATATCCATATATATAATTTTTCTCTCTAAAACTATGCTGACTTCTATCAAATATAATCAAATTAAAAGTAATTTGTTTGCAAAAATAAGTCTGCTTTCAGTAAACTTGACCTGATTACTTATATAAGTGTAATTGAACATATAATCCTTTTAAAATTTAGTTTAGGTAGACCTTTTTATAAAGAATCTCAGATTGAATTTTTAAAAGGCTTCTTTCTCAAAGTGAGAAAAGTCGTCCCAAGGGCATGCCATCAGATCCCACCTGTGATGCCTAAAGATCTGGATTAATTTCTCTCTTCTCAGTGTTCCAAAGTGTCTTCAGATTCCTGCAACTGTCAAGAAGTGGACTTTCTTATTTACTTGATAAGTCTGCTAGCAACCTAAGGGTTTACAATTTTGGAGGGATCAGGTAGAAAGAAAAGATACATGTTTCAATTTTGCTTACAATTGTATCACTAACCAAATTGCTGTAAGTCATAATTAGTTTAAGGGGAAAGGTTTCCTTATATCTGGAAAATAGATTAAAAAGCAATAATATTTCAGACCAGAAAAACCATAAAATCTATAACCATGTTCATCAGTTAACTCATTCCCAGGTAACTAATCCTTGATCTTTTGTTAACAGTTTTATAAAGCTTTTAAAAGCCTGCACTTGTCAAAAATCCTTTCTGTGAAACTTCTTGAAAATGAAGCATTTTTGCAAAGGCATCAGGATCAACCAATAACTGTCTATGAACAACAAAGATTATTAAAGACATGATTAAAGATCCGATTGTGATGCAAATGACAAAGAAACTTCTTTACTGCTTTGACAGAACATTTTAAGATAATAATCAGAATTAAGACTGATAACATTTTACTATGACATACCAGATTCTTAGAATTCCAATAACTTCTAGAGTATATAAAACAATATAGCCTAAGGATGTTTATCACCATCCCTTTGAAATGCTTCCCATGCAGTTTAACATAAGCCTAGTTAGTTTAATATTTTTATCTTTGATAAAGAGAGAAAATGATTCCCTTTAGGTGTTTCAGGACCTTTTGGAAAATCTCAAAGTAAGCTAAAGGTCAAATGAACGTCAAGTAGAATTTGATCTCTGGCAAGTTTGCCAATAATATCAAAAGGCTTTAAAAAAACACTTGGTTAGGTGGCATCACAGGTCACTGTGAAACAATACTTATTGACTTAACCAAGAAACAATAAAATATTTCAAAGGCAAATACAGAAAGTTATAAAAAATTACTTAAAATACAAAAAAAAAAAAAATTAACAGTCTGTTACAAAAAGTAGATCAATATTCTTAAGAAAACTCTCCCCTCTTAATAGAGAGAAACCAAATTCAGATTTTGTACCATTTTACCTTTAATATTGAAATTCATTTGCCCAATTAAATTAATTCTAATCTTAGTTCTGCCCAAACATAAAATCTTTTCTAAAGATTCTTTTTCCTCTCAAACCTACAGTTTTCTATACTTATAATAATCTGTCTCTTCTTTCATATTTAGAAATAACTAGCATCAGAACAAAATTATTTTCTTTTTCCTTAATAAAATGCATTTTTATTTCTTATATCTTCTTCTTACTTGCATACAAATATGTTTTCCATATTAACTTTATAGTCTAACTACTTAGAATTATCAATTTTTTAAAAATATTTATTTATTTGACAGCATTGTGTCATCATTGGGGCATGCAGGATCTTTAGTCGCAGCATGTAAACTCTTAGTTGGGGCACATGGGGTCTAGTTCCCTGACCAGGGATCAAACCCAGGCCCCTGCATTGAAACCACAGAGTCTTAATCACTGAACCACCAGAGAAGTCCTGAATTATCAACTTTCAAAAATCTTAATCTCTAGTGAAAACTGAGAAGCAAGCAATTACATACTGTCTTTTACATTAGCATCCCATAGATTGGCAAACTTGAAATACTATTTATAAAAACTCAACATGAAAAAACTAAGATCGTTCAAAATTAAGAAAGGAGTACATCAAGGCTGTATATTGTCACCGTGCTTATTTAACTTACATGCAGAGTACATCATGTGAAATGCTGGGCTGGATGAAGCACAAGCTGGAATCAAGATTGCTGGGAGAAATATTAATAACCTCAGATATGCAGATGACACCACCCTTATAGCAGAAAGCGAAGAGAAACTAAACAGCCTCTTGATGAAAGTGAAAGAGGAGAGTGAAAAAGCTGGCTTAAAACTGAATGTTCAAAAAATGAAGATCATGGCATCCAGTCCAATCACTTCATGGCAAACAGATGGGGAAACAATGAAAACAGTGAAAGACTTTATTTTCTTAGGCTCCAAAATCACTGCAGATGGTGACTGCAGCCATGAAATTATAAGACACTGGTTCCTTGGAAGAAAAGCTATAATCAACCTAGACAGCATATTAAAAAACAGAGACATTACTTTGCCAACAAAGGACCATCTAGTCAAAGCTATGGTTTTTCCAGTAGTCACGTATGGATGTGAGAGTTGGGCCATAAAGAAAGTTGAGCACCGAAGAATTGATGCTTTTGAAATGTAGTGTTGGAGACGACACTTGAGAGTCCCTTGAACTTCAAGGAGAACCAACCAGTCCATCCTAAAGGAATGAATATTCAGTCCTGAATATTCAATCAAGGGACTCATGCTGAAGCTGAAGCTCCAATACTTTGGCCACCTGATGTAAAGAACTGACTCAATAGAAAAGACTGATGATAGGAAAGATTGAGGACTGGAGGAGAAGGGGACAACAGAGGATGAGATGGTTGGATGGTATCACAGACTTGATGGACATGCATTTGAGCAAGCTTTGGGAATTGGTAATGGACAGGGAAGCCTGGTGTGCTGCAGTCCATGGGGTTGCAAGGAGTCAGACACAACTGAGAGACTGAACCAAAGATCGTGGCATCCAGTCCCATCACTTTATGGCAAATAGAAGGGGGCAAAGTGGAAGCAGTGATAGATTTTCTTTTCTTGAGTATCAAAATTTTTGTGGACAGTGACTGCAGCCATGAAATTAAAAGACACTTGCTCTCTGGAAGAAAAGCTATGACCAACCTAGACAGTGTATTAAAAAGCAGAGACATCCCTTTGCTGCCAAAGGTCCATAGAGTCAAAGCTGTGGTTTTTCCAGTAGTCCTGTGAGAGTTGGACCATAAAGTTGGAAGTGTCACCAACTGAGACAGGGGTAGCTGTGTGTAACAGTTTGGGAGGAAATATTGTGGACTTCAGACACGTTGAGTTTCAGATTTCTCAGACACCCAAGTGAAAACTTTTCCGGAGAGGTGATCTGCACTGAAAATACTTATTTCAGAGACATCAGGATAGAAATGGGATTTTAAAGCCATGAACCAGAGTTGATGCTCAGGGAATGTCCTTGGTTCATAGACTAGGCCCTGGGGCCTTGTGCAATTGTAGGAGGTGGAAGAGGCACCATCACACACATAGAAACAAGCCAATGAAGCAGGAGGAAAGGTAAAAAGTAAATGAGATCCTACTGCAGCCAAGTGAAGCAAATGCATTAGCAAAGAGGCAATGATCATGAATCAAATGCCACAAAGGCAAGGAATGAGATTTGCCTGTAGGACAGAGCAACCTGGAGATCATTAATGACTTTAATAAAACAGTTTCAGTAAAGAATAGTTGAATGACTGTTCACTTTCCCAATCTATGTTACATCTCAAGAAAAGGGTTTACAAGGAAAGGGAAAATCAAAAGAGAATTAAAAATTGAAGTCAGGGAACTCTTTCAAGGAATTTTGTGGCAAAAAAATAAAAGGAAGGGGGAGTTTGGAAGTAGGGTTAAGAGAAAGATGATAAAAATAACAGCATGTTTGTATGATCTGGAGATGCCTGAGTTGAAGAATTGATTTGGGCAAGGAAAAAATGCATGGAGCAATAGAGGGACAGAATCCACTGTCCAATTAAGGGATTCTACTGAGACGTGACTGGGGATAGCACATCTTCGAGAGCAAATGGACGAGGGACTCAAACATGACCATTTGGAAGTGCTGAGGTGCCACTGGAAACCAAGGGGTCATGAAAGCAAAGCCCAGGAGGCCAATGTTCTCCAGCTATCTGCAATTGCCAAGTATGAGGAAGAAGCCACATCAGAGGATAGCTATTTTTTAAATCTTCTCCAGTATTTAAATAATCCCATCAATTATCTTACCCATCTTAAAGCATTCAGGCGTTTTCTAAGACCGAAGTTGAAACTCTAAAAGCTGCCCAAAAGAGATTTCCCAAGATAGCCACACCCTTCCTTCTATCCCAAGCCAATATTGTATTGGTTTTGCCATACATCAACATGAATCTGCCAGGGGTGTACACATGTTTCCCATCCTGAACCCCCCTCCAGCTTCCCTCCCCATACCACCCCTCTGGGTCATCCCAGTGCACTAGCCCTAAGCATCTTGTATCCTGCATCAAACCTGGACTGGCAATTCGTTTCTTATATGATATTATACATGTTTCAATGCCATTCTCCCAAATCATCCCACCCTCTCTCTCTCCCACACAATCCAAAAGACTGTTCTATACATCTGTGTCTCTTTAAACTTCTCTAGTCTGCCAGTCTTTTTGCTGGATTTAATCCAGTCACTAAATAGATTACCGGGAGATTTTAGTGAGCTGGAATAGAATTTGCTCTCTGAAGGCAATGGCACCCCACTCCAGTACTCTTGCCTGGAAAATCCCATGGACAGAGGAGCTTGGTAGGCTGCAGTCCATGGGGTCGCTAAGAGTCGGACACGACTGAGCAGCTTCACTTTCACTTTTCACTTTCATGCATTGGTGAAGGAAATGGCAACCCGCTCCAGTGTTCTTGCCTGGAGAATCCCAGGGACAGTGGAGCCTGATGGGCTGCCGTCTAGGGGTCGCACAGATTCGGACACGACTGAAGCGACTTAGCAGCAGCAGCAGGCTGCTTTTACTTTTTAATTGAAGTAGAGTGGATGTACAATATTATAGAAGTTACAGGTGTATAATGTAGTGATTCACAATTTTTAAAGGTTATGCTCCATTTACAGCTATTATAAAGTTTTGCTGTTGTACAATATGTGTTGTGCAGTATATCCTTGTAGCTTATTTTATACCTAATGGTTAATACCTTTTAACCCCCTACCATTGTTTCCTTTCCCCCATTCTCTCTCCCACTGGTAATCACTAGCTTGTTCTCTATAATTGTGAGTCTATTTCCTCATCAATTATATTGACTAGTCTGTTTTATCTTTTAGATTCCACATATAAGTGATGTGAGTAATACAGTATTTGTCTTTCTCTGACTTATTTCTCTAAGCATAATACCCTCCAGACCCACCCAAGCTGTTGCAAATGGCAACATTGTACGTGTATGTATACACACTGTAACTTCTTTATCCATTCATGTTTAAGGACAATTAGGTTGCTTTCCTATCTTGGCAACTTTAAATAAGGCTTATGTGAATATTGGGGTGCATATATCTTTTTGAATTATTGCTTTTGGCAGGGGCGGGGGTTAGGATATATAACCAGGAGTGGAATTGCTGAGTCATAGTCCCATTTTTAGTTTTCTTATGAACCTCCATACTGTTTTCCACTAAGGCTGCACTAAATTAAATTCCCACCAACAGTGTACAAGGGTTCTCTTTTCTCCATATCCTTGCCAACATTTGGTTTTGTGTTCTTTTTTATGAAAGCCATTCTGACAGTTGTGAGGTGATACCTCATTGTGGTTTTGACGTTTTGATTTGCATTTCCCTGAAGAGAAGCAATGTCAAACATGTGCCTGTTGGCCATCTGCATGACCCCTTTGGAAAAATGTCTACTCAGGTCTTCTGTCCATCTTGTAACATGGTTGTTTTTTTGACATTGAGTTGTATGAACTATTTGTATATTTTGGATATTAGCCTTTTATTAGTCATATCATTTGCAAATAATTTCTACCTCTCATTATGTTGCCTTTTCGTTTTGTGATGGTTTCCTTTGTTGTGCAAAAGCTTTTAAGTTTAATTAATTCCCATTTATTTTTGTTTTTATTTCTCTTGCTTTAAAAGGAGCAGATGCCAGAAAACATAGCTACTTTTTTTTTTTTTTAATGTACAGGTTTTATAATTCAACATGTATTCTCTTGCTGGCTGACTGCAACATGGGAAAACCCAACTTCCAACCCTCTGGTCACTACATCCTGCTACCAACCAGGCCATTGGGTGTGACCTGAGACCTCGACGCTGCCAGGTGCCTGAACAAAGTAAGCAGGAGTCCATTGTTCCCCTAAAAGATGAACAATGGCCCCCAGATGTCCCCTTGCTGCAAGGGGCCAGCATGCTGTTGGGGAGCCAGACTGAAGCCTCTGAAAGGTTGGTGGTGGGTCAGGGAGTGGGGAGGAGTGTGGTCATGACTACTCCTGGACCTCTACAGCTGAGAGCTCAGCCTGAGGCAGGGTGTGGGGGATGGTGGGCATGGTGAGGGGGAATAAACGAGATAAACTTACACTCATGACCAGAAGCCCCAGGCCCCAATAGCTCCCAGAGGCACAGCCCTGAAGACAGAACAGGAAGTCACTAATGCCCTGGGAGGAACCATCCTGCAACCCATCCATAGGATGGACCCAGGGCCTCTCTCTGGGTGAGGTCA
Organism: Bubalus bubalis; assembly: GCF_019923935.1. Taxonomy (NCBI): domain Eukaryota; kingdom Metazoa; phylum Chordata; class Mammalia; order Artiodactyla; family Bovidae; genus Bubalus; species Bubalus bubalis. The sequence goes on along the minus strand of NC_059165.1, from coordinate 42,542,009 downwards.
ATGTGTCACTCCAACCTCAGCCATGGACAGCATGTGGTGAATCAAGAGGATGGTGGTTGTGGTTGTGGTTGTGTAGCAGTGAGCACAGGGGTGCTGAAACATAGCAGGTGGGTGGTGACGGCCTAGACAGACTTTAGCTCATCATGACTGAACCCTGGGCATTCACTCTCCCAACGTGGGCCATCAGCCAGACCCCCATCCTCAGACTCTGCCCAGGAAGCCAGGCACAGCTGAACCCTCCCAGCCACTGGGTATAGTCCTATCCTTGGCAAACTGGTCTCTCCCTTCCAGAGGGTCCAGCCTCACCTCCAGGTCCTTAGCAGTCACCTTATTGTCCCAAGAAGGACCCTGGTCACACCTGGATTCCCCAACCCCATGGCAAGCAATTCTGGGCACGAAGGGTGCTTCAGGCATTGTCTCATCCACACCAATTAAGAACTGGGACCTTGGCAGGCTCCAAGGGGAAGGTTAGTGCCAAGGGGACCAGGACTGGACACATGGCCCCCAGCACAGGGCACCTGGCACAGTTGGGACCTGGCCTCTTCTACGGATCTCCCAGCTCTGGCTGCTAGATAAGGGTCAGCCCCAAATTCACTCAAGTCCCCCTGGTCAGATGGTCATAGGCCAATGACTCAGCTACTCAGGGGTTCGGTGAGTACTACTCGCTCCAGCTTGCTCCAAAGCAGCTACCACCAGGTCTGCTTATCCTTCTCCAGGGCTGTGTTGGGGTCTTGCCCTTGTACTTGGTGATGTAAGAGTAGATCTCATGCAGGACTCTCATGTTATTGAATTGACTCAGGTCCAACGTGAGATATGCACTTGTGTCCTGGTAGCTGATGGCAGGCCATCTTGGTGATGTTGGCATAGTGAATCTCCACCTAGCTCTTGTAGTTAAGGATATCCTTGATGTAGAGCAGTTTCTTGGAGGGCAAGTCCTTGCCCAGCTTGTGCTCAGATGTGGAGCAGGAGTCCATGAAGGCCTAGGCCACCACTGACAGGCAGGCGTCAGCGCTGCTGCTCTTACAGATGTTGAATAGGACCTATTGGTTCTTGATCATGTTCAACCAGGAGCACAGGAGCAGACAGTTTTTCTTCCAGGTGTGATGCATATCTGCATCATGTACCTGGTATCGATCGGCCTGCTCATCCAGGAAATCAAACATGTACTTGATGAACAGCAGCAGGGCTGAGCCCCAGTACATGCTGAAGATGGTTTGGAAGAGGGCATCCATGAACTTCTGTAGTATGCCTTTGATGGCCAGAAGCCACATCAAGAAGATCTCGAAGACTATCTTGCTGCCTCAGTTGCCACTGAGCTGGTCCAGGTGGTTATGGTTCTTGACCAGGAACACTGCTACTTTTTATACCAAAGAGTGCTCTGCCCATGTTTTCCTCTGGCAGTTCTATGGTTTCCAGTCTATATATGTCTTTAACCCATTTTATTTTTGTATTTTATATTAAAGATGTTCTAATTTCACTCTTCTACCTGTAGCTGTCCAGTTTTCCCAGCACCGCCTTTTGAAGACTGTCTTTTCTCCATTGTCTATTCTTGCCTCTTTGTCATTGATTAATTGACCAAAAGTATATGATTCTGAATTCTCCATCCTCTTCCATTGATCTGTGTGTCTATTGAGCCAGTACTGTAATGTTTTGATTACCGTAGCTTTGTAATATAGTCTGAAGTTGGGAAGTGGGATTTCTTCACCTCTGTTCTCTTTCTAAATATTGTTTTGGCCTTCTGGGGTCTTTTGTATTTCCACATAAATTTAAAATTGTCCCTAGTTCTTTGAAAGATACCATTGGTATTTTTGTAGGGATTGTATTGAGTCTATAAATTGCCTTGGGTAGTATGATCATTTTAACAATATTAATTGTTCCAACCCAAGAACATGGTATAACTTTCCATCTGTATTATCTTCCATAGTTTTCCAAGTACAGGTCTTTCACCTCCTTAGGCAGTTTTATTCTAGGAATTGTATTCTTTTTGAGGTAGGCTGTTTTAAAAAGATTCAGGATAGGTCTTGATTTAGGGTCAGACTTTAGGCCTGAAAAGTCATATGAATTTTGAGACTCTTTATACAAGAAGGAACTTTAACTACCTGGGGCCAAACCTCTTGATTTGTATGTGAATAAACTGAGGACCAGAAAGAAATAGACGAGAGGACCCACAGAAGTCACTCGGGACCAATGCAGAAGTGAAAGCCAGGTTCACCTACCCCTATTCCACTGTTTCTCTTCCTCAACAAACATTATTTCACCAATGTTCTTTGTTGCTGTTTTTCACAACACTCAGCTTGTGGGATCTTAGTTCCCCAACCAGGGATATAAATTCACAGCCTCTGCAATCAAAGTGCAGAGTCCTAACCAGTGGACTGCCAGCTAATTCCTATTTATTTCACCAAATGTTCATCAAGTATCCCATACTAAGCAATGCAACATTTTAAGTAGATAAAGCAAACCCACCATCTCCACCTTTGAAAGTTTAGGAAAACAAGACACCACTTTCAGTATGAATGAAGTCATCATAGGAAACAGGCTTATGGTTACCAAAGGGGAAGGTGGGAGATAAAGTAGGAGTAAACAGTTAACAGATACACACTACTATACATAAAATAGACAAGCAACAATGATTTACTGTATAGCATAGGAAACTGGTGACTCAGATGGTAAAGAATTTGCCTGCAAGCAAGAGAGCCAGGGCAGATCCCTGCTTTGGGAAGATTCCCTGGAGAAGGTAATGGCTACCCACTCTCAGTATTCTTCCCATGGACAGAAGAACCTGTCAGGCTACAGTCCATGGAGCTGCAAAGAGACAGACAAGACTCAGTGACTTACATCTCACACTATAGGGAACTATATTCATTATCTTGCAATAAACTATAATGGAAAATAATCTGAAATACATCCACATACACACACATGTGAATCACTTTGCTATAAACCTAAAACTAACATAATACTGTAAACCAACTGTACTTCAATTTAAAATAAAGGAGTCGAGTTACACTGTGCCCCAATATAATTTATATACCTCTCTCACATATAATACCATGTCCATTGATGTTCCAGGTTTTGAAGCTGTGAGTGAGAGGATGTCAGAAAATGGAATGTGAGCTAAGTGAGCTCCTGTTCACACAGCTAGAGGGCACTGCCTAGTGTAAAACAGAACATCTCCCCAATTTATGAAATGATGGGTCCTTTTCCTTCGTCCCCAAAACCAAAACAATGTTTTCTACTTAAAAACACTGACATCAGAGATTTGTTTGGGGATGAAAACTTTCACTTTTAGCTATGTACCTTGCTGCATTGTCACATGATTGTAAGTCATTTCCTCTGCATCCATTTTAGGAAAGATGATTGGATCAGAAAAAAAAAAAAAAAACATGATAGCACTTGGCTTTCATCAGATAAGGTTAAGGGAATCTTATGAAGGACTCAGTACTTTTTCAAACCAAGCCCACTGCAAGACTTGGGCACCAGTTGAACTCCTGTGCTAGTAGAAGTTATTCAAAATGTATGCTGAGCTTTGTCAAAAGTTTTGTCAAGGCACTGCATTTGTAGTGAGTATTGGGACTTACCACACTGACATCAGAACCCTCTGTTAACTAGCTATGTTGCTAAAGAATGTTGACATTTTAAAATGTTAAAACTTCAAACGTCAAAAATAAAAAATGAATAATTTCGAGTGAAAGGAACACTATTGAAATAAATTGCTTTCTAAAATGACTGCCTTGAGAAAAAATATACATTTAGTAATACACTGAATGGTATATTTCTTTAAAAATATACTATTGTTTTACTGTCATGATACTTCAAATACAATCACATCCTTTGACACAACAATTACATGTCCACAATCATAAATATTGGAAGTATACAAATGCATATAGGTTTTTGTATATTTGAAATGGAAAAAAAAAAAAAAACTAAACATCTATGTGTGGGGAAGTGATTTAATAGATTAAGCACATTTGTTATACTTAGTACTACATAGCTGTCTAAGTAAAGGCTGTTGTCCCATTCTCACAGGAAATGATGAGCTTCTGTAAGTAGTGGAAAAAATTAGGTTACTGTGTGTGTGTATGAGTGAAAGAGAGACAGAGAAAATAAGAGAATAGCCCAGAACTTTGCTAACTCTAGAGCCACTAGCCACATGTGGCTATTGAGCACTTAAAAAGTGACTAGTCAGAATGGAGATGTCCTCTAAATGGAAAAAACTCACTGAACTGTGAAGACTTATAATGAAGAAAAAAAACAACATAAAAAAAACAAAAACACTGCATTTCTATTGGACAGTGCTGACCTAGGACTGTTCCTGGGGAGTGAGACTGGGGAAAATTTTTGATGGAGAGGACAGGGAATAGGCATTTCAACCTTTAATTATTTTCCAGAGAGCACTTTATTTAAAATTTTAAAAATCAGAGTAGGAATCCAAGCAAAATTTATTGTTTAGTTAATATTATGTGTCAGTCTTAATTTCTTAGTTTTCACAAATGCTACCATGGTTATGTAAGCTGTTAACAAAAAAAAAAAATCTGCTGAATACAGGGACTCTGTACTATCATGGGAATTTTTCTGCAAATCTCAAAGTATTTCAAAATAAAAACCTAAAAAAAAAAACCCAATGAGGGAAACAAGCACTCTAACAAGATGTATCTTCTGCTTGAGATTCTTACTTGGAGTCTCAAAGTACTTGCTGTAAAGTAACTCGCCTACCCATAGCTCCTTGTAAACACGTTTGCTTGAAACAAGGCAGCTAGGATGACTAAATATCATATTCCTTAGCTCCCACCTGAAATTCCAATTCAGAAAACTACTTTCTCCCTTGGTGATTAGAAGCTGTCTGGCTGCTGCTTAGGTACCAGGAATTTTTGCTGGAGTAGGAGGCTTGCTCAAAGAAGAGGAAAGCTGCCACCTCTCCAAGGACTTCACTGAGGCCTGGGCAGCTAGAAGTTTTCAAAGCCCCTTCACTTGCTCCTTGCTCCCTCATCAGCTCCTTGCTTCATCCCTCAGACTAAACCAACACAAAGGTCAAGAGGTTTTTGCTAAGATCTCATCGTGAACTCTGAGATAAAAAAAATGAATCAAAAATCAATATTATTAGTATAACAATCTTCACCTATATTTATACAGGTGTTACTTTTTACTTAAAAGTATTCAGAACAAGAACTAAACTCTCTTTTTGCTATTGATTTTCTAAGTCAATTCCACTACTGATCAAAGACTAAATTCTTTATAATTTCAATTTTCTTAAATATATTAAGCTTTCTTATGCACACAAAAAAAGAACTAAACTCAGCATGCAAATGAGTAGGAATGGCAGGTAAAACTGGATAACAAAATTAAAAAAAGATTTGATATAGATATATAGATACATGGTTATTTCAGAACTGGCCAAATGAAGATAAATTTAAACACTGTACTGGAGTGTAAAATACTTTTATTTTACATGAAGTAGGTTTAAAAGGCATGAAATGTAGAAATTACAAAGGACGACATGTCAGATTGTCATAAGGCATGTTGTTAAGTATAGACTATAAAGCTGTATTCCAAAGGTGACCCACCCAAAAAACAATTATATTAAAAATAATGTGGGTATTTAAACAAACATTCTACCACCACAACCACACCTTCATAATTTAAATAATTTTTTTAAACATCACTACTTTCTCTGGAAAAAGAGTTACACCATAAGCAGAAGGAGCTTGACTAAGAATTTACAAAAGAAAACTGCTACTATTGAAGCATCCTTGCATCCCTGGGATAAAGCCCACTTGGTCACGATGTATGATCTTTTTAATGTGTTGTTGGATTCTGATTACTAGAATTTTGTTAAGGAGTTTTGCATCTATGTTCATCGGTGATATTGGCCTGTAGTGTTTTTCTTGTTTTTTTTTGTTTTTTGTTTTGTTTTTTTGTTTTAGCATCTTTTTCAGGTTTTGGTATTAGGGTGATGGTGGCCTCATAGAATGAGTTTGGAAGTTTACCTTCCTCTGCAATTTTCTGGAAGAGTTTGAGTAGGGTAGGTGTTAGCTCTTCTCTAAATTTTTGGTGGAATTCAGCTGTGAAGCCGTCTGGCCCTGGACATTTGTTTGCTGGAAGATTTCTGATTACAGTTTCAATTTCCGTGCTTGTGATGGATCTGTTAAGATTTTCTATTTCTTCCTGGTTCAGTTTTGGAAAGTTGTACTTTTCTAAGAATTTGTCCATTTCTTCCAAGCTGTCCATTTTATTGGCATATAGTTGCTGATAGTAGTCTCTTATGATCCTTTGTATTTCTGTGTTGTCTGTTGCGATCTCTCCATTTCCATTTCTAATTTTATTGATTTGATTTTTCTCCCTTTGTTTCTTGATGCGTCTGGCTAATGGTTTCTCAAGTTTATTTATCCTTTCAAAGAACCAGCTTTTGGCTTTGTTGATTTTTGCTATGGTCTCTTTTGTTTCTTTTGCATTTATTTCTGCCCTAATTTTTAAGATTTCTTTCCTTCTGCTAACCCTGGGGTTCTTCATTTCTTCCTTTTCTAGTTGCTTTAGGTGTAGAGTTAGATTATTTATTTGACTTTTTTCTTGTTTCTTGAGGTATGCCTGTATTGCTATGAACCTTCCCCTCAGCACTGTTTTACAGTGTCCCACAGGTTTTGGGTTGTTGTGTTTTCATTTTCATGCATTTCAATGCATATTTTGATTTCTTTTTTGATTTCTTCTGTGGTTTGTTGGTTATTCAGCAGCGTGTTGTTCAGCCTCCATATGTTGCAATTTTTAAGAGGAGAGGGTGGGACGATTTGGGGGAATGACACTGAAACATGTATAATATATAGAAATGAATTGCCAGTCCAGGTTCGATAGAGGATGCTTGGGGCTGGTGCACTGGGATGACCTGGATGGATGGTACAGGGAGGGAGGTGGGAGGGGGGGGTTCAGGATGGGGAACACACGTACACCTGTGGCAGATTCATGTTGATGTGTAGCACAACCAATACAATATTGTAAAGAAAAAAAAACAAACAGTGAAGTGATTGAAAAGAAAAGAAAACTGCTACTATGTAAATGAGTGACCTTTATAATTACAGGCAATACAACTGAAAAAGAGATGTAGAGGATCTAGAATCTTGAAAGCCACATTTCTGATGCATTCTCTACTGCACAGTTTGCCACTGAAAACTGGTTAAAATCTGAGCTGTCCTTAAGCTTGAGTACTCTCCAACCAAGTGTCCCAGCTGCCTCTCTCCTTTTGCCCTCTTTCCAGCTGAGTTCCAGACAAGAATGATGTAAATCTTTAAAATTACAGATCTAGGGCATCTAACCTATATGGCAACTGAACTTTCTTCTATTTAACTTTTCAGCACTGCTTTATTATAAGACATAGGTTGCAAAAAATAATAAACTATTTGTATTGTAAGCTGAAAAGAATGGAATCATAGAATAGATCTGCAGCAATCTCTTCTGAGGATAACATGAAAAATAGACATTTCAATTGTGCCTTTAAATTCACAATCAGGTTGATGGAAACAAATAGCCCCAGGTCGTTCACCATAAAACCTAAATAAAGAAACAAGCAATCGGCGAACCAGAGGTGTAGAATTGGTATAGAAATAAAGGCTCAAGAGACAGTTTTCTATAACAGGTTAACCTGGGGTATCCTCTAATGCACATTAATGAAGTCTCCTTTATGTACAGTTGGGAAGGTCCCCTGCAGGAGAAAATGGCGACACATTCCAGTATTTTTGCCTAGAGAATCCCATGGACAGAGGAGCCTGGCAGGCTACAGTGCATGGGGTCACAAAAAGTCGGACACGATTGAGCGACTAATACTAGGGCATCTCTACTTACCTCTGGAAAGACTTTCTCAGTAGAAATCTGGAGACAAAATTAATTTGTATTCAGTTAAAAAAAATTCAAACTTACGTGAAAATTAAATTTAAATGGAAATAAACATGAGGGGATGTTCCCAAATAAATGAATGACAAGTCAAACCACTCGGAATTTCTGCCTTGGGAATTCTAACACTAAAAGTGATAGGGAGGTAAAATATGGCAAGATCTTAAAAGATCAGGGAGCCTCTTCGGGCCCTGTGGGTGTCTATGGCAGAGATCTAGGAGAAAAATTTCTAAGGCACTTCTAAGAAAAAAACCACACATTCAATCTTTCTATGTTGTTTTTAATTAAGTTAACACTTGTCATCACCAACACCCTTTGGGGGTTCCTTGATAGTGTGTTATCTTTCTGCCATCTTCCTCATTACAAATCAATGATTCAGAATTGATCCTACCCTGAAAACCACGGTCCCAATCCCTGCTGGAACCACTCTTGACACGTCTAGAGTGATGCTACACACTACCGCTGGCTGTGACCTGAGCTTATCCAAAGTCTTCATTTCTTTCTATGAGGAGGAGAGTGGACAGGAAAACATTGCAATCATACTTAAATCAAATTTTTTTTATTACAAAAAAATGGAGAAAATGGTTCAAACAGTTATAGAAGCACATAAAAGGAAAAAGTGAAACTTTTTTGACTATTTGTCCCTCTGAAATAACCATATTTAGAATATGCTTCTGGAATATTTTACAGTAAAAAAAAATAATTATACTATTCTAGAACCTTTTTCTTTTTATTAGCAATATAGATTTCTCCTTGACAAGTAACACAAGCTCTGTGAAACTAGGGATTTTGTCTGTTTCCTTCACTGCTATATTTCTAGGAACTAAATCACTGTCTGGCACAAAGTAGGTGCTAAAAAATGTTCACTGAATGAATGAATGAGATCCTCCTTCCTGTCAGATCAGTCAGAAGTTCCATGGGGTCAGGGATGTGTCCATTTGGTCTCTGATCCCAGCACCAGAGTACCTGGCACAAGGTAAGCACTTAGTATCTGTTGAACTAGCGAAACAACTCAATGATGAAACCAACTAATTTTTGTTTTAACTGTTCCAGTGTGTTGACAATACCACAATAACCAGCTATTTCCCAATTCATGGAAAAAGTCTCTCACAAACACTGTTGCAATAGTTGTTTATATATATATATATATATATATATATACTTGTTTAAAGATTTTTTTAGGATAAGAATCCCTTTTGTGGTGCAATCATTGACTTGGTATAAATATGTTCTGAAACTGATTCCCTCTGGAATTTCATAAATTAAAAACACTTAAGATTAATTTTCCAACTTGTTTAAAAGCCACTGCCTAGAACTCTGCAAAATGATCTCCCTTTCAAATATCCAGTAGAAAACAAATGCTTCCCAATCCTATCTAGATGCAGCCTGAACACTGTAACAAACAGGCTGCCTGCATCCTTGGTGACCAACATCTCCTGCATGCAACACAGTAGTACTTTAGTCATCACCTGGAGAAGGCCATTTTCAGGCAGGTCTCTGCTGTTGATTCATCCAGCAGAAAGGAGAAAGAAGACAGGAGAGTAATAGACTTCCAGGGCCTGAGCTGGAAGAAGATGCTGAGAAAATAAGAGCTGGACAAGACCAGAAACAGAGGATTAAGAGTATTTTTGAGTTCCCCACAAGTGAAGGTACAGAGTTCTATCTGAACTCTCCAATGGAAGAGTTTTTCCAGAAATTTACCTTTCTGCTTAATTTTTAACTCCAAAGATATTAAATAAATCTCTATTATGTGTCAGAGTTGTGCCATAACTGGGGAGGAAAAGAACAGGCAAGATGGACCTACTCTCCACCATCTTGGCACTGAAGCTTAAGGACCATTGTCAGAGCACGAAGGGGTCTGACTCTGACAAATAAAGACAGCTAGAGACCTTCACCTACTTTCCACCAGGGAACAGAATTTGTGTCCCAGTCACTGCTCCTTCTTTTATGAAAAACACTGCTCCATTTCTCTCCATGAATGGAGAAGTTGGTTAGAGATCTTTCCCTTTGAGTACCCACCAAGCAAAACTGGTCAATGCACACTGAGCATACTTCCTTTTTCTCCAGGAGCATCTGCCACACCACAGGCCTTGCTGGACCATCTTCTTAACTGAGGCCAAGGAGAGCTGTGCATTGGCACTTACTGTTGCAGAGTCAACATTCAAAGAAGTATAAACCTTGAGGCTTTATAGACCATCTAGCCCTACTCCAGTAGTTTCCTAACCCCTTCTATGGATCACAGAGCTCTTTGAGAATCAGTGATTGCTTTAGACTTCTTGTATTGAAAAAGACACACATATATCTCAGCACGTAATTTCCCCTGTATTTTCAGGAGTTTCAGGGACACACTGTGTAATCGAATATCTAGAATTCCAGAGATCCCATATTAAGAATTCTTATTCTCTGTAAAAGCCCACTGGAGCTCTAATGTCCCAATTAGCAGTCTCTGAGTTGGGTGGATGGAACTCAGAGGCAATGTAGTGCCTGCGTATTACCACACAGGTCCCAGCTCAATCCTCGAGTGAGTTAGTTATCTTTAAAATATGGAAAAACTCTGCTCGGTGGCCAAGGACAGAATGTCTCAAATCAGTCAGCTGAGCTATCTCATGTTTTCAAAGAAGACAACACCAAGCCCCTAAATGAAGTGGTTGAATCTGGTGGCGTTGAAAGGTGACAGCAGCCCAGAGGTTGTTAGGATTGCTGCCCACTGTTGATGGAGCAGTAACATTCGTATGGATCCTCCACTTCATATACGTTTTCCTCAATGATACAGATGTTTTCCTCTGGGTGCATCCCCTCTGCTGCTGTATTTGCCAACCCTGAAGGAGAAAGGTTGGCCAAAGTGATGAGACTATGGAAATAAAGTATTGTAGTTGAGTTAAGCATTTTCTGGACAACATGTAATAGAATTGAGAGAACGGGCTTTGCTGAAGAGTTAGCAACCAAGGCAGTATACGATCCTTGATCAGGTCCTGACTAGGAAAGGAAAACATAAAATAGCAATGAAATAATCTGGGGAATATTCTGTACAAATTCAAATTAATCTGAAATTTCTTAGGTATAAAAGTAGAATTGTGTTATCTAAGAGAATATATTTATTCTGAAAAAGTGCAGACTAAAATGTTTATGTGAAGTGTCAAGATGTCTGAAACACCTGTATGAATGGTTCAGAAAAAAAAATTATATATGTAAAGAGAGAAACAAAGTAAATGTGACAAAATATCAAATAACATGCTCTAACTGCACTGTTATTTCAATTATTATGTGGGTTTAAACAATTCCAAAAAGTAAAAGGAATGTGTTATGGATCCAGTGAGACTTGAGTTTGAATTCTACCTCTGTTGCTTACCATCCATATGATCTAGGCTAAGTCAGATTTGCCTTTTCCATTTATTCATTCAAGAACTATTTAGTGTGTTACACACTGAGCCCATACATCAAGAGATACAAAAGTGAACAAAACACAAAAAGCTCCTGGAGGCTGTATATTAGTAAACTCAGGGTGTTAGGTACTCACCTATACAATGGGAATAAGTACTCTTCTCTCACAGGGCTGCTGTAAGGAACACTTATCCATGCAATCCTCAAATATTTATGAAGTGTGTACAAAGAATCAGGTGTGCACTAGGGGATACAGTTGTTAATGCGGCTGATAAGTTCCTAATTTTCTATGGAGTTTACATTTATAGGTAGAGATAAAACATTAACCCAATAATTTCATAAAGAATGAACTAGTAGTACACATAAATGTAAATATTACCTATTGATATTACAACATTTCAGGTTTCAGCTCTAATAAATACTGGTTATAGATCATATAGAGCCATGATGATTAGATGTTCTATTTGGTCTTACTTGACTTTTTTACTGCAGACTACTTTGTCTTCATAACTATACCATCTACTGTGTGTGAATGCTAAGTCACTTAAGTCGTGTCCAAATCTTTATGATACTAGGTACTGTAGCCTTCCAGGCTCCTCTGTCCATGGGATTCTCCAGGCAAGAGTGGGTTGCCATTCCCTCTTCCAGGGGATCTTCCCAACCCACAGAGTGAACCTGCATCTCTTATGTCTCTTGCACTGGCAGTCTGGTTCTTCACCACTAGCACCACCTAGATTGAGTCTAAAATTATTAGTGGTTCAGATAGTATTCAGTGGACAGAATCATTTTTTTTTTCTTAAAATATACTTCATTCTGGCCATGTCCCAAATGTCACAGAAACCCAGTAAAAGTTATATAAGCTTTGTGTGTGTGTGTGGTGTAATTAGGAATGAAGACTAATTCTGCAATATGACAGACAAGCAGTTTTCAACTCTTTTTGTACATTACATTTACCTAGAAAGTTTTTAGAAAAATAAGGGCTTCCCTGGTGGCTCAGATAGTAAAGAATCCACCTGCAATGCAAGAGACCCGAGTTTGATCCCTGAGTTGGGAAGATCCTCTGGAGAAGGTAATGGCCACCCACTCCAGTATTCCTTCCTGGAGAATTCCATGCACAGAGGATCCTGGAAGGCTACAGTTCATGGGGTCACAAAGAGTCAGACACAACTGAGCAACTAACTCTTTCACTTTTTCACTATGCTGAGACCTCATCCTCAAAGATTCTGATGTATTTGCTCTGGGATAGACAAATATGTTTAAGTGCCCTAGGTGATTCTAATAGGCAATCAGAGTTCAAAAGAACCAGGCTGAGTTATGAAAAGCTCTAAGAGGCGATGCTGAGCTTATCGTTCACTTCTGTAACCAATGGTCACCTAGAACCTGGGCATAGTAGATGCTCAATCAGCTGAAGGGTCACCCAAGATTCCTACCTTCTCCTACCCTACACATGATTCTTACCTTGAATTTTGTATCTTCTCTTTTCTATTAGAATATCCTAAGTAGAAAGGTAAATAAAAGTCCATTTAAAATGCTTTAAGGGAATGGCAAACCACTTCAGTATTCTTGCCTTGAGAACCCCATGAACAGTATGAAAAGGCAAAATGATAGGATACTGAAAGAGGAACTCCCCAGGTCAGTAGGAGCCCAATATGCTACTGAAGATCAGTGGAGAAATAACTCCAAAAAGAATGAAGGGATGGAGCCAAAGCAAAAACAATATGCAGCTGTGGATGTGACTGGTGACAGAAGCAAGGTCCGATGCTGTAAAGGGCAATATTGCATAAGAACCTGGAATGTCAGGTCCATGAATGAAGGCAAATTGGAAGTGGTCAAACAAGAGATGGCAAGAGTGAACATCAACATTCTAGGAATCAGCAAACTAAAATGGACGGGAATGGGTGAATTTAACTCAGATGACCATTATATCTACTACTGTGGGCAGGAATCCCTTAGAAGAAATGGAGTAGCCATCATGGCCAACAAAAGAGTCCAAAATGCAGTACTTGGATGCAATCTCAAAAACGACAGAATGATCTCTGTTCGTTTCCAAGGCAACCATTCAATATCACAGTAATCCAAGTCTATGTCCCAACCAGTAACGCTGAATAAGCTGAAGTTGAACTGTTCTATGAAGACCTACAAGACCTTTTAGAGCTAACACCCAAAAAAGATGTCCTTTTCATTATAGGGGACTGGAATGCAAAAGTAGGAAGTGAAGAAACACCTGGAGTAACAGGTAAATTTGGCCTTGGAATACAGAATGAAGCAGGGCAAAGACTAATACAATTTTGCCAAGAAAATGCACTGGTCATAACAAACACCCTCTTCCAACAACACAACAGAAGACTCTATACATGGACATCACCAGTAGGTCAACACCGAAATCAGATTGATTATATTATTTGCAGCCAAAGATGGAGAAGCTCTATACAGTCAGCAAAAACAAGACCAGGATCTGACTGTGGCTCAGATCATGAACTCCCTATTGCCAAATTCAGACTTAAATTGAAGAAAGTAGGGAAAACCACTAGACCATTCAAGTATGACCTAAATCAAATCCCTTATGATTATACAGTGGAAGTGAGAAATAGATTTAAGGGCCTAGATCTGATAGATAGAGTGCCTGATGAACTATGGAATGAAGTTCGTGACATTGTACAGGAGACAGGGATCAAGACCATCCCCAGGGAAAAGAAATGCAAAAAAGCAAAATGGCTTTCTGGGGAGGCCCTAAAATAGCTGTAAAAAGAAGAGAAGTGAAAAGCAAAGGAGAAAAGGAAAGATATAAGCATCTGAATGCAGAGTTCCAAAGAATAGCAAGAAGAGATAAGAAAGCCTTCCTCAGTGGCCAGTGTAAAGAAATAGGGGAAAACAACAGATTGGGAGAGACTAGAGATCTCTTCAAGAAAATTAGAGATACCAAGGGAACATTTCATGCAAAGATGGGCTCGATAAAGGACATAAATGGTATGGACCTAACAGAAGCAGAATATATTAAGAAGAGATGGCAAGAATACACAGAAGAACTGTATAAAAAAGAGCTTCACAACCCAGATAATCATGATGGTGTGATCACTGACCTAGAGCCAGACATCCTGGAATGTGAAGTCAAGTGGGCCTTAGAAAGCATCACTATGAACAAAGCTAGTGGAGGTGATGGAATTCCAGTTGAGCTATTTCAAATCCTGAAAGATGATGCTATGAAAGTGCTGCACTCAATATGCCAGCAAATTTGGAAAACTCAGCAGTGGCCACAGGGCTGGAAAAGGTCAGTTTCCATTCCAATCCCAAAGAAAGGCAATGCCAAAGAATGCTCAAACTACTGCACAATTGCACTCATCTCACATGCTAGTAAAGTAATGCTCAAAATTCTCCAAGCCAGGCTTCAGCAATATGTGAACCGTGAACTTCCTGATGTTCAAGCTGGTTTTAGAAAAGGCAGAGGAACCAGAGATCAAATTGCCAGCATCTGATGGATCATGGAAAAAACAAGAGAGTTCCAGAAAAACATCTATTTCTGCTTTATTGACTATGCCAAAGCCTTTGACTGTGTGGATCACAATAAACTGTGGAAAATTCTGAAAGAGATGGGGATACCAGACCATCTGATCTGCCTCTTGAGAAATCTGTATGCAGGTCAGGAAGCAACAGTTAGAACTGGACATGCAACAACAATCTGGTTCCAAAGAGGAAAAGTAGTTCTTCAAGGCTGTATATTATCACCCTGCTTATTTAACTTATATGCAGAGTACACCATGAGAAATGCTGGACTGGAAGAAGCACAAGCTGGAATCAAGATTGCTGGGAGAAATATCAATCACCTCAGATATGCAGATGACACCACCCTTATGGCAGAAAGTGAAGAGGAACTCAAAAGCTTCTTGATGAAAGTGAAAGTGGAGAGTGAAAAAGTTGGCTTAAAGCTCAACATTCAGAAAACGAAGATCATGGCATCTGGTCCCATCACTTCATGGGAAATAGATGGGGAAACAGTGGAAAAACTGTCTGACTTTATTTTTTGGGGCTCCAACATCACTGCAGACGATGATCGCAGCCATGAAATTAAAAGATGCTTACTCCTTGGAAGGAAAGTTATGACCAACCTAGATAGCATATTCAAAAGCAGAGACATTACTTTGCCAACAAAGGTTCATCTAGTCAAGGGTATGGTTTTTCCTGTGGTCATGTATGGATGTGAGAGTTGGACTGTGAAGGAGGCTGAGCACCGAAGAATTGATGCTTTTGAACAGTGGTGTTGGAGAAGACTCTTGAGAGTCCCTTGGACTGCAAGGAGATCCAACCAGTTCATTCTGAAGGAGATCAGCCCTGGGATTTCTTTGGAAGGAATGATGCTGAAGCTGAAACTCCAGTACTTTGGCCACTTCATGGGAAGAGTTGACTCATTGGAAAAGACTCTGATGCTGGGAGGGATTGGGAGGCAAGAGGAGAAGGGGACGACAGAGGATGAGATGGCTGGATGGCATCACTGACTCAATGGACATGAGTCTGAGTGAACTCCAGGAGTTGGTGATGGACAGGGAGTCCTGGCGTGCTGCGACTCATGGGGTCACAAAGAGTCGGACACTACTGAGTGACTGATCTGATCTGATCTGATCTGATCTTAGCCACGGTCAGCTCCTGGTCTTGTTTTTGTTGACTGCGTAGAGCTTCTCCATCTTTGGCTGCAAATAATATAATCAATCTGATTTCGGTGTTGACCACCTGGTGATGTCCATGTGTAAAGTCTTCTCTTGTGTTGTTGGAAGAAGGTGTTTGCTATGACCAGTGCATTTTCTTGGCAAAATTCTATTAGCCTTTGCCCTGCTTCATTCTGTATTCCAAGGCCATATTTACCTGTTACTCCAGGTGTTTCTTCACTTCCTACTTTTGCATTCCAGTCCCCTATAATGAAAAGGACATCTTTTTTGGGTGTTAGCTCTAAAAGGTCTTGTAGGTCTTCATAAAACCGTTCAACTTCAGCTTCTTCAGCATTACTGGTTGGGGCATAGACTTGGATTACTGTGATATTGAATGGTTGCCTTGGAAACGAACAGAGATCATTCTGTCGTTTTTGAGATTGCATCCAAGTACTGCATTTTGGACTCTTTTGTTGGCCATGATGGCTACTCCATTTCTTCTAAGGGATTCCTGCCCACAGTAGTAGATATAATGGTCATCTGAGTTAAATTCACCCATTCCCGTCCATTTTAGTTTGCTGATTCCTAGAATGTTGATGTTCACTCTTGCCATCTCTTGTTTGACCACTTCCAATTTGCCTTCATTCATGGACCTGACATTCCAGGTTCTTATGCAATATTGCCCTTTACAGCATCGGACCTTGCTTCTGTCACCAGTCACATCCACAGCTGCATATTGTTTTTGCTTTGGCTCCATCCCTTCATTCTTTTTGGAGTTATTTCTCCACTGATCTTCAGTAGCATATTGGGCTCCTACTGACCTGGGGAGTTCCTCTTTCAGTATCCTATCATTTTGCCTTTTCATACTGTTCATGGGGTTCTCAAGGCAAGAATACTGAAGTGGTTTGCCATTCTCGTCTCCTGCGGACCACATTCTGTCAGACCTCTCCACCATGACCTGTCCATCTTGGGTGGCCCCATGGGCATGGCTTAGTTTCATTGAATTAGACAAGGCTGAGGTCCTAGTGTGATTAGATTGACTAGTTTTCTGTGGTTATGGTTTCAATGTGTCTGCACTTTGATGCCCTCTTGAAACACCTACTGTCTTACTTGGGTTTCTCTTACCTTGGACGTGGGGTATCTCTTCATGGCTGCTCCAGCAAAGTGCAGCTGCTGCTCCTTACCTTGGACAAGGGGTATCTCCTCACCGCCGCCATTCCTGACCTGGAATGTGGAATAGCTCCTCTAGGCCCTCCTGTGCCCGTGCAGCCACTGCTCCTTGGATGTGTGGTTGCTTGTCTCAGCCGCCGCCCCTGGCCTCGGGCAGGGGGTAGCTCCTCCTGGCCACGACCCCTGGCCTCAGACATAGGGTAGCTCCTTTCGACTGCTCCTGCTCTGTCACAGCCTGGCACTCTCAGCCGCCACCCTGGCCTTGAGCATGGGGTAGCTCCTCTCGGCTGCCACCCCTGACCTCGGACGTGGGGTAGCTCCTCCCGGCCACTGCCCCTGACCTCAGACGTAGGGTAGTTCCTCTCGGCTGTTCCTTCACTGTCACATCCTGGCACTCTCGGCCGCTTCCCCTGACCTTGGAAGTGAGGTAACTCCTCTTGGCCACCGCCCCTTAGGAGTGGGGTCCTCTCAGCCGCTGCCCCTGACCTCAGAAGTGGGGTATCTCCTCTCGGTCGCAATCTGTGCATTGTCCCAGCCGCCCGCTCTCTATTAACATATATTTCTGCTTTATTGACTATGCCAAAGCCTTTGACTGTGTGGATCACAATAAACTGGAAAATTCTGAAAGAGATGGGCATACTAGACCACCTGATCTGTGTCTTGAGAAACCTGTACGCAGCTCAGGAAACAACAGTTAGAACTGGCCATGGAACAACAGACTGGTTCCAAATAGGAAAAGGAGTATGTCAAGGCTGTATATTGTCACCCTGCTAATTCAACTTCTATGCAGAGTACATCATGAGAAATGCTGGGCTGGAAGAAGCACAAGCTGGAATCAAGATGCCAGAAGAAATATCAATAACCTCAGATATGCAGATGACACCACCCTTATGGCAGAAAGTGTAGAGGAACTAAAAAGCCTCTTGATGAGACTGAAAGAGTGAAAAACTTGGCTTAAAGCTCAACATTCAGAAAACGAAGATCATGGCATCTGGTCCCACCACTTCATGGGAAATAGATGGGGAAACAGTGGAAACAGCGTCAGAATTTATTTTGGGGGGCTCCAAAATCACTGCAGATGGTGATTGCAGCCATGAAATTAAAAGATGCTTACTCCTTGGAAGGAAAGCTATGACCAACCTAGATAGCATATTGAACAGCAGAGACCTCTTTGCCAACAAAGGTCCATCTAGTCAAGGCTATGGTTTTTCCAGTGGTCATGTATGGATGTGAGAGTTGGACTGTGAAGAAGGCTGAGCACCAAAGAATTGATGCTTTTGAACTGTGGTGTTGGAGAAGATTCTTGAGAGTCTCTTGAACTGCAAGGAGATCCAAACAGCCCATCCTAAAGGAGATCAGTCCTGGGTGTTCTTTGGAAGGAATGATGCTAAACCTAAAACTCCAGTACTTTGGCCACCTCATCCAAAGAGTTGACTCATTGGAAAAGACTGATGCTGGGAGGGATTGTGGGCAGGAGGAGAAGCGGATGACAGAGGATGAGATGGCTGGATGGCATCACTGACTCGATGAACATGAGTCTGAGTGAACTCCAGGACTTGGTGATGGACAGGGAGGCCTCGTGTGCTGTGATTCATGGGGTCGAAAAGAGTTGGACACAACTGAGCGACTGAACTGAACTGAACTGAACTAAACTGTGGTAGAAAGTAATAAAGATGTATTTTCATATTTAACAAATATAGGGAGTTCCTACTACATATCTGGTAGTATGCTAACCACCAGGGACACAAAAAATGAAATATGAGCCCTGACATCACTAAGCTTGTCTTCCAGTGGGGAGGCATTAAAAAAAAAAAAAAGTAAATGGAAAAAATAAAATAATTTCAAACTGTGATGTGACAGAAACAAAAGTACTGCAGCAAAATGGATTAACCTAGAGATTATCATACTGAGTGAAATAAGACAGAGAAAAACAAATATGGTGTCATTTATATGTGAAAGCTAAAAACATTACAAATAGCTTTATTTACAAAACAGAAACAGACTCACAGACATAGAAAACAAACTTATTATTACCAAAGGGGAGAGGGGAGCAAAGATGAATTAGGAGTATGGAATGAACAGATACATACCACTAAGATGATCTTTAAGCTCAGTTCTGAAAGAAGAGAATGAATCTGCCAAATGAAGAACCAGAGTGAGCGTTCTGGATCGAGTAGAGCCCTGGTAAAGATGGTGATAAGTGGCTGAAACTGAAAGCATGACTGGGATAAAAGAGTGGTACAAAATAAGGCCTGAAATAGAGGCTGGGCTAGATACTATAGGACCCTAGAAGTCATAATCAGGAGCTTGGGTTTTATCCTAAAACATAAGAAATAATTGAAGGCCAGACATATGATATAACTGGATTTCAGGAAAGTCACTTTGGTCGCTATGTGCAGAATGAACTAAAATGAGGTATGAAAAAGAGACCAGGTAAGGCATGAACTGCCTCAGAGTAAGGTAGTGACAGAGAGGCACAGATCATGAAGGGATTTTCTTTTTTTTTCTTTTTTTTTTCTTACTATTTTTTTTTTAATTTTATTTTATTTTTAAACTTTACAAGGATTTTAGATATGTTTTGGGAAAAGTGCAGGAAGTGAAGCTGGAGTGTGTGTAGTTGGGATTGTGTGTCAGGAATGAAGAAGGAGAGAATTCAAGGAGGGCTTCTAGCTCAGGCAACTAGTTGGGTGGTAGTGAAACACTATGATGAAGACCCAGCGAGGGGAGGTACGGTTTTAAAAAGGTGGAATATAGACTCCAGAGCTCCTTTTTGGACATGGTAAAGTGGGAGACAAATAAGTGGAGATAACACCTGAACAGCTGGACAGTCAGTACCAACACTCCTGGGTGCTGAAAACAGAAAAAAGGATGACATTTAAGTCTATGGAAATATAGGTTATCATCATCCAGAGGGTATGGAGAGAGGAAAAACACCAGCTGTGGAGAATCTCAACACCTAAAGATCATGCTGAAGGAGAGAAAATAATAAAAATGCCTGGAAATGAGTAGCCAAAGTGAGAGTGGTGCTTCAGAAGTCAAGAGAAGGAAGACTTTTTTGGAACATGTGAGGGTCAACTTAGTTGAATATTACTGAAAGATGGATGTACTGCAATGAAGACAGAGGTATCTCCTGGGTTTATCAAAATGGAGATCACTGAGTTTGAACTAAAACTACTTCCATGGCAATTCAGGTGTAGAAGCTAAATGGGGCTGGGGGTGTTTGAAGAGGACAGAGGAATGAAATGTAGGAATAACTCATCTGAAATATGCCTGTGAAGGAGAGGAGAGAAACGGGAGTAGCTGGAGAGAAACGTATGAACTAGATCTTATTTTTACACTAATAAAAAAAAGCATAAATAGGAATGGAGAAAGAGATGATTCTGGAGAAAGCGATCAAAGGAAGAAGGAAGTCATGGCTATGCCAAAGTAGTTGAAACAGGCTTTTAATACTTCATCAGTGCAGTGAGAAGGGAGGGAGGTTTGAGCAGCAGTGAAATATGTGATGCTCATCTCAGACACTGCACTAGGAAGATACAAGATTGCTGCACATTTCTGAGTGCCAATTTATGGCTTTGATGTCATGATTAAAAACCTGTTACCATCGTTGTGTGATTTTCTCTAGCAGCTTCTAGGGAAACGACTGCAAATGGTACACAACTTTCCCATCTATTCTTCTAAGTAGTCATGTTTCGAGTTTTCACAGTAATCATATGTGTGTACAAAACATGACTTCTCCCACTCCTCATCAACCTCTTTCCACACCCTTTTACACAAACCATAATGGCCCCTAATATCCAGGCCTTGGCAGAACTCTGAAAGTGAGTGTTGTCAATGCTCCTTATCAACCTGTAGACTCCATATTAATGTGGTCAATTCTCAAACTCCACTGCTACCTCTCCATAAACTCGGGTAAGTGGGAGTGAGTAGCTTCTTCCTCTGAACAATTCATTTACCATTAACGGCAGAATAACAAAAAGGTAAGCAGGATAGCCCTGGTTTCAAATCCTCTATCAATTAACAGTGTCACGTTGGACTAAATGTTACTTAACCTTTCAACACAATGCCTCTCCAACTGGTAAATGAGAAAAATATTAGTATCTTTCTCAACAGGGTAATTATGAGGATTTAATGCATATAATTAGAGATACCAAGGGAACATTTCATGCAAAGATGCGCTCGATAAAGGACAGAAATGGTATGGACCTAACAAAAGCAGAAGATATTAAGAAGAGGTGGCAAGAATACACAGAAGAACTGTACAAAAAAGATCTTCAAGACAAAGATAATTATGATGGTGTGATCACTCACCTAGAGCCAGATATCCTGGAATGTGAAGTCAAGTGGGCCTTAGAAAGCATCACTACAAACAAAGCTAGTGGAGGTGATGGAATTCCAGTTGAGCTATTTAAATCCTGAAAGATGATGCTGTGAAAGTGCTGCACTCAATATGCCAGCAAATTTGGAAAACTCAGCAGTGGCCACAGGACCAGAAAAGGTCAGTTTTCATGGCAATCCCAAAGAAAGGCAATGCCAAAGAATGCTCAAACTACCGCACAATTGCACTCATCTCACATGCTAGTAAAGTATTGCTCAAAATACTCCAAGCCAAGCTTCAACAATACATGAACCGTGAACTTCCAGATATTCAAGCTGCTTTTAGAAAAGGCAGAGGAACCAGAGATCAAGTTTCCAACATCTGCTGGATCATGGAAAAAGCAATAGAGTTCCAGAAAAGCATCTATTTCTGCTTTATTGACTATGCCAAAGCCTTTGACTGTGTGGATCACAATAAACTGTAGAAAATTCTGAAAGAGATGGGAATACCAGACCCACCTGACCAGCCTCTTGAGAAATTTGTATGCAGGTCAGGAAGCAACAGTTAGAACTGGACATGCAACAACAATCTGGTTCCAAACAGGAAAAGTAGTTCTTTAAGGCTTTATATTGTCACTCTGCTTATTGAACTTCTATGCATAGTACATCATGAGAAACGCTGGGCTGGAAGAAGCACAAGCTGGAGTCAAGATTGCCAGGAGATATATCAATCACCTCAGATATACAGATAACACCACCCTTATGACAGAAAGTGTAGAGAAACTAAAAAGCCTCTTGATGAAAGTAAAAGTGGAGAGTGAAAAAGTTGGCTAAAAAGTCAACATTCAGAAAACGAAGATCATGGCATCTGGTCCCATCACTTCATGGGAAATAGATGGGGAAACAGTGGAAACAGTGTCAGACTTTATTTTTGGGGGCTCCAACATCACTGCAGATGGTGATTGCAGCCATGAAATTAAAAGATGCTTACTCCTTGGAAGGAAAGCTATGACCAACATAGATAGCATATTGAAAAGCAGAGACATTTCTTTGCCAACAAAGGTCCGTCTAATCAAGGCTATGGTTTTCCCAGTGGTCATGTATGGATGTGAGAGTTGGACTGTGTAGAAGCTGAGCACCAAAGAATTGATGCTTTTGAACTGTGGTGTTGGAGAAGACACTTGAGAGTCCTTTGGACTGCAAGGAGATCC
This sequence comes from Bubalus bubalis, assembly GCF_019923935.1. Lineage (NCBI taxonomy): Eukaryota > Metazoa > Chordata > Mammalia > Artiodactyla > Bovidae > Bubalus > Bubalus bubalis. The sequence goes on along the minus strand of NC_059165.1, from coordinate 42,519,418 downwards.
AACCAATCCATTCTGAAGGAGATCAGCCCTGGGATTTCTTTGGAAGGAATGATGCTAAAGCTGAAACTCCAGTACTTTGGTCACCTCATGTGAAGAGTTGACTCATTGGAAAAGACTCTGATGCTGGGAGGGATTGGGGGCAGGAGGAGAAGGGGACAACAGAGGATGAGATGGCTGGATGGCATCACTGACTGGATGGACGTGAGTCTGAGTGAACTCTGGGAGTTGGTGATGGACAGGGAGGCCTGGCGTGCTGCGATTCATGGGGTCGCAAAGAGTCGGACATGACTGAGCGACTGAACTGAATGAAAATGAAGTACTTGGAAACATAATACCCATAAGACACACAGGATGAGCAGCTCATCCTAGTTTTCCCTGGATTGTGCCAGTTTTAGCACTGAAAACCCACATATTTGGACCACCCCACCCCCTCCACCCCACCTTCAGTCCTGGGAAGTTTTGGAATGGTTTGTAATCCTAAACACAGTTGATGTTTACAGATGAGTAAGAAAGGCTACTAAAATAATAGAGGTATAAAGCCTTGGCCTCTGCCCCAAAGAGAAGAGAATATATCACAATTATTCAAGTACATGAGGCTTTTGGAGTGATGGAAGTGTTGGATCAGTGATTGTGGTGATGGTTTCCTGAGTGAAGTCATCTACAAAAATTCGTTAAGTTGGACACATTTTAAATATACAGTTTATCGCATATAAATTATACTTATTTTTTTAAATGAACATAAGTAACTTAGAAGTAAAATGTTTGATGAGTGCCACAATGGAGGAAAATAACAAATGCTGCAACCCTGACCATGACCCAGTGTTAAAGGAACCAGCTACCCCTCTTTAAAGAACCACACTTAAGAAATAAATAAGATAGAAAATGTATAGAAGGAAATGATTGTTGATTCATGAATTTAAAAGATTTATGTTCTTTGCAAAATAAGAAAACAGGTACTACAATCAACCTGCCTGAATCTGAATTCTAGTTTTGCCACTTACTGATTCTGAAACCTTGAGAAAACCTTGAACGTTTACCGTCTCTAAGTGTTACTCTCCTCTGCTGTAAAAAATGAGAATAACAGTACTACCTACATTATAATATGGTGATGATGATAAATATAAAAACATGCTTGTTTCATGGTAAGCACTGAATAAAAATGAGCTATTATTAATCCTGTGGTTTGAAAGGACTAAAGAGTATTCATTCTAATTGATATAACCTAATAATTATAATATCTAGTTTGGGGTTGGTTCCTATATTAACAGTTCCTTATCATACGGAGAGAGAAGCACCATCAAATAACTTACCTTTGAGAATTAAACTACCAGAGATAAAAATTAGAGCCAGGAAAAAACATTTGGGAGGCGGTCCTAAGATGACAGAGGAATAGGATGGGGAAACCACTTTCTCCTCCACAAATTCATCAAAAGAACATTTGAATGCTGAGCAAATTCCACAAAACTTCTAAATCCTGGCATAGGACATCAGGCACCCAGAAAGGCAGCCCATTTTCTTCAAAAGGAGATTATGTGCCTAACAGCAAGTCCCAGCAGAGAAGCAACCCAGATGCTCTATCAGCCACGAGCAAGAAGGGGCTGGACAGGGAGGTGCAGGCTGCATTGCTTCGGGTAAGGACTGGGCCTGAATGCCCCGAGGGCAATCTGAGGGAACTAACTTGAGATAGCTTCCCATTCTGTGGGTTAGCTATCCTGCAAAAAGCCCTAACCTAAGATACCACCAGACCCGCTCACAGAACAAAGGACTGAGCAGAACTAGCTAGCTGCGGACCAGCCCATCCCCCACCGGAGACAAGCAGGGGAGGGCAGCCAGAGCTGGAAGGGGGCAATCACGACCCCAGAGAGGCATCCTCTACCAAACTGCAAGCAGGCTTCACTGCTAACCAAGACTTCTTGGGATTCTGGATGGTCAATCCACTGGGAGGATCACAACCAGAGATCAGCTTCCCAGAAGAGACACACGGCTCACCTGAGAAGGCGTGGCTGCTGTACACCCAGAACACCGAGCGACAGACGGGGAGGCAATAAAACGCAGCCTCCAACGGTCGGGGGGTGGGGACTGCGCTCACCAAACACCTGGTCACCTGAGCTGCTAGGACCTGGGAAGGGCACAAAACGCAGGCCCAACCAAATCTGCGCCTTTGTGGACTACCCGAGAACCTGAACCTGAGCGGCTTAGACCTGGGCAGTGCATGCAACCCAGGGCCTGCCACAGACAGTTCCCCACAGAGCAACCTAGAGCCTGAGCAGTGTAGACTGGGAAAGCACACACGCCATGAGCAGGGGCAAATCCAGTGTGGCTAAAACACTGCGAGCACTCCCCACACATGCCAGTGATATTTGTTTGCAGTGTTCCTCCCTCCCCACAGCACGACTGAAAAGTGAGCCTAAAAAAACTGACCACCACCACCCCCTTTTATCAGGTCGGAAATTAGACACTGAAGAGACCAGCAAACAGAAGAAGCTAAAATAAACAGAGGGAACTGCTTTGGAAGTGACAGGTGCAATAGATTAAAACCCTGTAGTTAGCACCGACTACATAGGATGGGGCCTATAGATCTTGAAGAAGTATAAACCAGACCAATGAAAACGAACTGCCCCAAACTGTCTGCAATAGCTCCAGAGAAAGTCCTAGATATATTTTTTTACTATTGTCATTTTATAAATTTTCTTAAATTTTTTTTTACTTTTAAGTCCTCTATTACTTCTTTAATTTTCATTTTTATAACCTACGATTATCTTGCAAAAAAAAGACCCTATTTTTAAAGCAAACTTCATATATGTATATTTTATAATTTTGTGACTTTTTTTTTTAATATTTTATTCTTGAGAATCTAACCTCTACTCTAGATTTTTAATCTTTGCTTTGTGGTATTTGTTATCAATTTTGTACCTTTAAGAACCCAAACTTCGGTACCCATTTTTACTTGGGAGTGAGATTACTGGCCTGATTGCTCTCTCCCCCTTTAGGCTCTCTTTTTTTCCACCAGGTCACCTCTATCTCCTCCCTTCCCCTTCTCTTCTCTACCCAACTCTGTGAATCTCTTTGTGTGTTCTGGGCTGTGGAGAACACTTAGTTAGGGAACTGATTACTGACTGGATCTGTCTCTCTCCTCTTGATTCCCCCTATTATCCTCCTGGTCACCTCTGTCTCCTACTTCCCTCTTCTCTTCTCTGTGTAACTCCATGAACATCTCTGAGGGATCCAGACTGCGGAGAGTACATAGGAAGTGATTAATGGCTAGCTTGCTCTCTCCCCTTTAGATTATCCCTCTTCTCCTCCTGATCACCTCTATCTCCCTCCTCCCTCTTCTCTTCTCCATGTAACTCTGTGAAACTCTCTGGGTGTCCCTCACTATGAAGAAACTTTTCATCATTAACCTAGATGTTTTATCATTGGTGCTGTATAGATGGAGAAGTCTTCAGGCTACTGTAAAAATAAGACTGAAAACCAGAGGCAGGAGGCTTAAGTCCAAATCCTGAGACATCAAAGAAAACCTGACTCCAGGGAACATTAATAAATAAGAGCTCATCAAAAGCCTCCATACTACACAGAAACCAAGCACCACCCAAGGGCCAATAAGCTCCAGAGAAAGACATACCACACAAATTCTCCAGCAACACAGGAACATAGACCTAAGCTTCAATATACAGGCTGCCCAAATTCACTCCACCATCTGACATCACATAACTCACTACTGGACGCTTCCTTGCACTCAAGAGAGAAGAAATCCAGCTCCACCCACCAGAACACTGACACAAGCTTCCCTAACCAGGAAACCTTGACAAGCCACCCATCCAACCCCACCCACAGTGAGGAACCTCCACAATAAAGAGGAACCACAAACTGCCAGAATATGGAAAGGCCACCCCAAACACACCAATATAAACAAGATGAAAAGGCAGAGAAATACTCAGCAGGTAAAGGAACAGGATAAATCCTCATCAAACTAAATAAAAGAGGAAGAGATAAGGAATCTACCTGATAAAGAATTGCGAATAATGATAGTGAAAATTATCCCAAATCTTGAAAACAAAATGGAGTCACAGATAAATAGCATGGAGACAAGGATTGAGAAGATGCCAGAAATGTTGAAGGACCTGGAAGAAATAAAAGAGTCAATATATAGTGAATAATGCAATAAATGAGATCAAAAGCCTTCCTGAGGGAACCAACAATAGAATAATGGAGGCAGAGATAGGATAAGTGAGGTAGAAGATAGAATGTTGGAAATAATTGCAACAGAGAGGGAAAAAGAAAAAAGAATTAATAGAAATGAGGACAAACTCAGAGACCTCTGGGACAATGTTAAACACCCCAACATTCGAATCATAGGAGTCCCAGAAGAAGAAGACAAACAGAAAGACCATGAGAAAATACTTGAGGAGATAATAGTTGAAAACTTCCCTAAAATGGGGAAGGAAATAGTCACCCAAGTCCAAGAAACCCAGAGAATCCCAAACAGGATAAACCCAAGGCGAAAAACCCCAAGACACATATTAACAAATTAACAAATATCAAACACAAAGAACAAATATTAAAAGCAGCAAGGGAAAAACAACAAATAACACAAAGGGGATTCCCATAAAGATAACAGCTGATCTTTCAATAGAAACTCTTCAGGCCAGAAGGGAATGGCAGGACGTACTTAAAGTGATGAAAGAGGAAAAACTTACAGCACAGATTACTGTACCCAGCAAGGATCTCATTCAAATATGAAGGAGAAATCAAAAGATTTACAGACAAGCAAAAGCTCAGAGAATTCAGCACACCAAACCAGCTCTCCAACAAATGCTAAAGGATCTTCTCTAGACAGGAAACACAGAAAGGGTGTATAAACTCGAACCCAAAACAACAAAGTAAACAGCATTGGGATCATACTTATCAATAATTACCTTAAATGTAAATGCATTAAATGCCCCAACCAAAAGAAAAAGACTGGCTGAATGGATACAAAAACAAGACCCTTATATATGTTGTCTACAAGAGACCCAACCAAAAACAAGGGACACATACAGACTGAAAGTGAAGGGCTGGAAAAAGATATTCCATGCAAATAGAGACCAAAAGAAAGCAGGAGTAGTAATACTCATATCAGATAAAATAGACTATAAAACAAAGGCTGTGAAAGGAAACAAAGAAGGTCACTACATAATGATCAAAGGATCAATCCAAGAAGAAGTATAACAATTATAAATATATATGCACCCAACACAGGACCACCACACTATGTAAGATGAATGATAACAAGTATGAAAGGGAAATTAACAGTAACACAATAATAGTGGGAGACTTTAATACCCCACTCACACTTATGGATAGATCAAATAAACAGAAAATTAACAAGGAAACACAAACTTTAAATGATACAATAGACCAGTTAGACCTAACTGATCTATAGAACCTAAAGATCTATAGGACATTGCACCCCAAAACAATGAATTTCACCCTTTTCTCAAGTGCACATGGAACCTTCTTCAGGATAGATCACATCCTCGGCCATAAGTCTAGCCTTGGTAAATTAAAAAAAAAAATTTAAACCATTTCAAGCATCTTTTCTGACCACAATGCACTAAGATTAGATGTCAACTACAGGAGAAAAACTATTAAAAATTCCAACATATGGAGGCTGAACAACACGCTGCTGAATAACCAGCAAATCACAGAAGAAATCAAAATATGCATATAAATGACTGAAAATGAAAACACAATAACCCAAAACCTGTGGGACAGTGTAAAAGCAGTGCTAAGGGGAAGGTTCGTAGCAATACAGGCACACCTCAGGAAACAAGAAGATGTCAAATAAATAACCTAACTCTACACCTAAAGCAACTAGAAAAGGAAGAAATGAAGAACCCCAGGGTTAGCAGAAGGAAAGAAATCTTAAAAATTAGGGCAGAAATAAATGCAAAAGAAACAAAAGAGACCATAGCAAAAATCAACAAAGCCAAAAGCTGGTTCTTTGAAAGGATAAATAAACTTGACAAACCATTAGCCAGATGCATCAAGAAACAAAGGGAGAAAAATCAAATCAATAAAATTAGAAATGGAAATGGAGAGATTGCAACAGACAACACAGAAATACAAAGGATCATAAGAGACTACTATCAGCAACTATATGCCAATAAAATGGACAGCTTGGAAGAAATGGACAAATTCTTAGAGAAGTACAACTTTCCAAAACTGAACCAGGAAGAAATAGAAAATCTTAACAGACCCATCACCAGCATGGAAATTGAAACTGTAATCAGAAATCTTCCAGCAAACAAAAGCCCAGGTCCAGATGGCTTCACAGCTGAATTCTACCAAAAATTTAGAGAAGAGCTATCACCTAACGTACTCAAACTCTTCCAGAAAATTGCAGAGGAAGGTAAACTTCCAAACTCATTCTATGAGGCCACCATCACCCTAATACCAAAACCTGACAAAGATGCAAAAAAAAAAAAAAAGAAAGAAAGAAAGAAAGAAAACTACAGGCCAATATCACTGATGAATACAGATGCAAAACTCCTTAACAAAATTCTAGCAATCAGAATCCAACAACACATTAAAAAGATCATACATCATGACCAAGTGGGCTCTATCCCAGGGATGCAAGGACTCTTCGATATTCACAAATCAATCAATGTAATACACCACATTAACAAATTGAAAAATAAAAGCCATACGATTATCTCAATAAATGCAGAGAAATCCTTTGACAAAATTCAACATCCATTTATGATAAAAACTCTCCAGAAAGCAGGAATAGAAAGGAACATACCTCAACATAATAAAAGGTATATATGACAAACCCACAGCAAACATTATCCTCAATGGTGAAAAATTGAAAGTGTTTCCCCTAAAGTCAGGAACAAGACAAGGGTGCCCACTTGCATCACTACTATTCAACATAGTTCTGGAAGTTTTGGCCACAGCAATCAGAGGAGAAAAAGAAATAAAAGGAATCCAAGTTGGAAAAGAAGTAAAACTCTCACTGTTTGCAGAGGACATCATCCTCTATATAGAAAACCCTAAAGATTCCACCAGAAAATTTCTAGAGCTAATCAATGAATATAGTAAAGTTGTAGGATATAAAATCAACATTCAGAAATCCCTTGCATTCCTATACACTAATAATGAGAAAACAGAAAGAGAAATTAAGGAAACAATTCCATTCACCATTGCAATGAAAAGAATAAAATTCTTAGGAAAATATCTATCTAAAGAAACAAAAGACCTATATATAGAAAACTACAAAACACTGGTGAAAGAAATCAAAGAGGACACTAACAGATGGAGAAATATACCGTGTTCATGGATCAGAAGAATCCATATAGTGAAAATGAGTATACTACCCAAAGCAATTTACAGATTCAATGCAATCCCTATCAAGCTACCAATGGTACTTTTCATAGAACTAGAACAAATAATTTCACAATTTGTATGGAAATACAAAAAAACCTTGACGAGCCAAAACAATCTTGAGAAAGAAGGATGGAACAGGAGGAATCAACCTGCCTGACTTTCGGCTCTACTACAAAGCTACAGTCATCAAGACAGTATGCTACTGGCACAAAGACAGAAATATAGATCAATGGAACAAAATAGAAATCCCAGAGATAAATCCACACACCTATGGATACCTTGTCTTCGACAAAGGAGGAAAGAATATACAATGGAGAAAAGACAATCTCTTTAAAAAGTGGTGAGGGGAAAATTGGTCAACCACTTGTAAAAGAATGAAACTAGAACACGTTCTAATAACATACAAAAAAATAAACTCAAAATGGATTAAAGATCTAAATGTAAGACCAGAAATTATAGAACTCCTAGAAGAGAACATAGGCAAAACACTCTCCGACATAAATCATAGCAGGATCCTCTATGACCCACCTCCCAGAATATTGGAAATAAAAGCAAAAATAAACAAATGGGACCTAATTAAAATTAAAAACTTCTGCACAACAAAGGAAACTATAAGCAAGGTGAAAAGACAGCCTTCAGAATGGGAGAAAATAATAGCAAATGAAGCAACTGACAAAGAATTAATCTGAAAAATATGCAAGCAACACCTGCAGCTCAATTTCAGAAAAATAAATGACCTAATCAAAAAATGGGCCAAAGAACTAAACAGACATTTCTCCAAAGAAGACATACAGATGGCTAATAAACACATGAAAAGATGCTCAACATCACTCAGTATCAAATCAGATCAGATCAGATCAGTCGCTCAGTTGTGTCTGACTCTTTGCGACCCCATGAATCGCAGCACGCCAGGCTTCCCTGTCCATCACCAAGTCCCAGAGTTCACTCAGATTCACATCCATCCAGTCAGTGATGCCATCCAGCCATCTCATCCTCTGTCGTCCCCTTCTCCTCTTGCCCCCAGTCCCTCCTAGCATCAGTCTTTTCCAATGAGTCAACTTTTCGCAGGAGGTGGCCAAAGTACTGGAGTTTCAGCTTTAGCATCATTCCTTCCAAAGAAATCCCAGGGCTGATCTCCTTCAGAATGGACTGGTTGGATCTCCTTGCAGTTCAAGGGACTCTCAGGAGTCTTCCTCAACACCACAGTTCAAAAGCATCAATTCTTTGGCTCTCAGCCTTCTTCACAGTCCAACTCTCACATCCATACATGACCACAGGAAAAACCATAGCCTTGACTAGACGAACCTTAGTTGGCAGAGAAATGCAAATCAAAACCACAAAGAGGTACCATTTCACGCCAGTCAGAATGGATGCTATCCAAAAATCTACAAGCAATAAATGCTGGAGAGGGTGTGGAGAAAAGGGAACCCTCTTACACTGTTGGTGGGCATGCAAACTAGTACAGCCACTATGGAGAACAGTATGGAGATTCCTTAAAAAGCTGGAAATAGAACTGCCATATGACCCAGCATTCCCACTGCTGGGCATACACACTGAGGAAACCAGAATTGAAAGAGACACATGTACCCCAATGTTCATCTCAGCGCTGTTTATAATAGCCAGGACATGGAAGCAACCTAGATGTCCATCATCAGGTGAATGGATAAGAAAGCTTCGGTATATATACACAATGGAGTATTACTCAGCCATTAAAAAGAATACATTTGAATCAGTTTTAATGAGGTGGATGAAACTGGAGCCTATTATACAGAGTGAAATAAGCCAGAAATAAAAACACCAATATCTATACTAATGCATGTATATGGAATTTAGAAAGATGGTAACAATAACCCTATATGTAAGCAAAAGAGACATAGATGTATAGAACAGTCTTTTGGACTCTGTGGGAGAGGGAGAGGGTGGGATGATTTGGGAGAATGGCATTGAACCATGTATATTATCATATGTGAAATGAATTGCCAGTGCAGGTTCGATGCATGAAACAGGGTTCTTGGGGCTGGTGCACTGGGGATGACCCAGAGGGATGGGATGGGGAGGAATGTAGGAGGGGGGGTCAAGATGGGGAGCACATGTACACCCATGGCAGATTCATGCCAATGTATGGCAAAACCACTACAGTATTGTGAAGTAATAAGCCTCCAATTAAAATAAATAAATTTATATTAAAAAAAAAAAAACACAAACAAGCATCCAGCCCTCATGGACTACTTTGGTGTGAGTAGCTCTGAATGTCCCCCAAATTACTCAAGCATGAGTTATTTCAGGGTTTACTCAAAGTGAAATTAATCTCCAGTCTTTTAACTGTTCATGTAGAAATGCTTCTACATTATCCTTACATTTAGCCTTTGTCTAATTCTTATGGGAAAATCAAAATTTAATTGAGTTTTGAAAAACAAATATAACACAGGTATTGATTCAATATGAAAAAGACATTTTATCCTTCCAAAACAATTTTAAAAATCAAAGTGGTTTGAGGACAATTTAGCATTTCGTAGAAACTGGTAACACTATCAAACAATACTACTATATTTGCAAACTCTATTTTCTATTTTTTTTTCCAAACTCTATTTTCTAAAACAGAAAGTCTCTTTGCTACTCCTTCCCTCTCTTTTTTCCTTGTATTTTTTTTATTTCTGCCCTGCCTGGTTCTAAAAATCAGAGCCTGTCAGTTGTCAACATAAGCACCTAGAACTGTGGCACTGATGTAGCAAAAATATCATAATTTACATGGCTATTGATTTTCTTCTCCTGTTGTCTTCATGGTCTACTCAATACCATTGCTTCTGCTAACTGCTAAAATACCATCCTCCTCCCAAAGAAAGCATTTAATGCCTTGTGTTTCCAGAACCCCGAGAAACCAAATTTGTCTATATAGGCAAAATTACACTCACTGCCATTTTTCTTTCTTTCTTTTTTTTTTTCATTTTTTAAATTTACAATATTGTATTGGTTTTGCCATATGTCAACATGAATCTGCCACAGGTATACAAGTGTTCCCCATCCTGAACCCTCCTCCCTCATCCCTCCCCTTACCATCCCTCTGGGTCATCCCAGTGCACCAGCCCCAAGCATCAAGTATCGTGCATCAAACCTGGACTGGCAACTCGTTCCATATATATTATACATGTTTCAATGCCATTCTCCCAAATCACCCCACCCTTGCCCTCTCCCACAGAGTCCAAAAGACTGTTCTATACATCAGTGTCTCTTTTGCTGTCTCGTATACAGGGTTATTGTTACCATCTTTCTAAATTCCATATATATACATTACTATACTGTATTGGTGTTTTTCTTTCTGGCTTACTTCACTCTGTATAATAGGCTCCAGTTTCATCCACCTCATTAGAACTGATTCAAATGTATTCTTTTTAATGGCTGATTAATACTCCATTGTGTATACATACCACAGCTTTCTTATCCATTCATCTGCTGATGGACATCTAGATTGCTTCCATGTCCTGGCTATTATAAACAGCGCTGAGATGAACATTGGGGTACATGTGTCTCTTTCAATTCTGGTTTCCTCAGTGTGTATGCCCAGCAGTGGGATTTCTGGGTCACAAGGCAGTTCTATTTCCAGTTTTTTAAGGAATCTCCACACAGTTCTCCATAGTGGCTGTACTAGTTTGCATTCCCACTGACAGTGTAAGAGGGTACCCTTTTCTCCACACCCTCTCCAGCATTTATTGCTTGTAGACTTTTGGATCGCAGCCATTCTGACTGCTCACTGCCATTTTTCTATTGGGTAAATAAAAACCTGTACACACCATGATTTGAAACCTTGGGGACCCTAAGCAATATCACATTTGGAGTCAGGTGATTAAAAAAAAAAAAAGGACAATCATGAAGTGCTTGCATGTTAGGTCCTTAACGTCCCAGATTAGCTGTCCTGATTCTAAGTTGTATTCAGGTATTCTTGACAGCCTTGGTAACTGAGGTAGAAGTGGTTTGTTTGTTTGTTTGTTTTTCTATCTTCCCAATGAGAATTCTTGATGGAAAACAGGATTTACGAGGTCTAAAGAGAATGTACAATTCTAAGAAGTATGTTTCAGGTTTTGAAGAGACCTCTGCAATGATCAGAAAGTTTGAATCAATTTAATATAAAAAATTAGGACTCTGTGACAGAGGTTGACTTTACACAGTTGACCTAGCATCACTCTACCCAGTGTCTCCGACTCAGAGGAATGCCATGGGAAACTGACTGAAAAATTCTGCAGCTGATTGACAGGACTCTGACACAGTATCTGGTCACTATCTGCTACAATCAAGGCATAATACTTTAGAATCTGGATCCAGGACTTAGTGATAGTCATCAATAATGTAGACATTGTCTTCTGCTTGGATAGGCTTCAGAGCTGCATTTTTCAAAGCTCCAATGCGAGAATCTTTCAATGGAATCACACTGTAGAAACAATAACATGAGTAAGAAAAAAGAAGATCACTTCTCAAGTATGAGCAGCATATTTGTTTATGTTCATTCAAGCCTGGGTATTTGCATTTCTCAGAGCCCCATTCAAACATCCTATGAAATGAATAGAAGCTTCCAGATTTGTGAATATGAAGTTACAGGAAATTATTTTTAATAAGGAGGTAGAAAGTCACATGTTTTAGTTTCAAAAAACTCACACTGGTCTCTTTCAAGACACTCATGCAATAGAACACAAAAATTTATAATCTAAGAAGACAAATACCACACACCAAATTGAAGTATTAAACCAGGATGCACAATCTCAAAGATGGCCAGGAAATGGTTTGGCTGGTGTTTTTCTACCTGAGGACTGTGACCCTTTAGCGATGTTATTTAGTGGTATGTATCTTGTATTTAAGATAAATATATATAAGTATACAAAATATCAGAGCATATCAGATATAGTAAAATACTATTGCTTACCTAAGTGTGTTCTAGTTCACAGAGTCAAAAATCACACCCTGCCTTAACAGTCAAAATTATAAAGCCATGGGTTAGATGAGCTTTATAACATGAATGCTCACACATCAAGTGTACACAAAGGTCATTTGTGGGGTTTTGATATCAATGCTTTTGTAGAAGTTGTCTGTAGACACTATTTTTATTACCCAAGCCTGCCCAGAAATGATATGAAATGCAATGAATCATCACTCTGCTCTGATCTTTAAAAAGATTAGTCATACATGTGTGGAAACAGGTTAGGTATCAGAGCTCAAAATGAGTCAATGTGATATAGCTGCCTCCAAAAATAACATCATGAGGAAATACACCTTTTTGTTTTTGTTTTGTTTGCTTTCCTATATTATACAGCATCTTCTACAATAAATATTTTCTTTTCTAATTAGGTGATTGAAAACTGAAACTTTAAAGAAGTAAACTTTGAAAGAACAAAAATGAACTAAAAGATGTTATCATTCATGGTTTTCTGTCTGTATGGAGTACTTTTTTTTTTTTTCCATTCTTGGAAGCTGACAGTCAAAAACTCCTAAAAGTCTGGTTAGGGACTCTAAGAGACCTGCTGTGTGATGTGACCTTGGACGTCACTTAACATCTCTAAACCTGTTTTCTAATTAGTAAACTGAGAATAATATTACTGCCTGTCTCACAGGTTTATTGCTGTGAAAGTCATGTCTGCAATAATAAAATCCAGCATCTATGGAACACTTGCAATATGCTGGAGATTATTCAAGGCATATTTTGTGGACTGGCTCATGTGATTAACTCAGATATAGGAAAGACTGGGTACAAACATCCAATAAAAGAGAACTAAGAATAATGGATGGCAGTTAAAGAGGGACGAATTCGGAATCAAAGAAAGACTTGGCTTAAAGCCAAAGCTGGATCAGATGAAGCAGTTTATTTTGCTGAAAGTAGGTAGTGGTTTCCTACCTTTACAGATGCTTGGGAAAATGACTGCAGGGATGCATACAAATATTTAATTTTTTATTGGGTGAAGGGGTAAATTTGCAAAACTGTAAATTGAAATGCCTGTGAGTTCAGGCAACTAATGTAAATGAACAGAGCAGGCTGGGTATGGAATAATAGGGGATGGTGGGAACTGTGGGGAGCTGGAGGCATGGCCCTACCCACTGCCTTTGCGGGTCTTAAGCCTGGAGGGGTGTTCCTGCAGTTTTTGCAGAGCTGCCTTTTGCTTCTTTGGGGCTCACTCACATAGCCTACTGCCCTGCTCTAGTATTCTCCATGGTATTTCTCTGGAAGTTCTATAAGGCCCTGCTTATCCATTTATATGTTTTCTGTCTGTTCTGCTCATCTTTTCGGAATATAATAGAGATTCAATAGACATGCAATAAACAAAGCACTGAATGAAATCAAATAACAAACTAAACAACCCATTCAAATGACCCCTGAAACAATATCTGCAATTTAGTTCTCTTGCTCTAAGAGATAAGGTTTGAGGTGTTATTTCTGTAGTAGTTATGACACAATTTCAGGTAAATATAGAGGTGCTTGGAGATGGAAATGGTAACCCATTCCAGTATTCTTGCCTGGAGAATCTCAGGGAAGGAGGAGCCTGGTGGGCTGCCTTCTATGGGGTCGCACAGAGTCGGACACGACTGAAGAGACTTAGCAGCAGCATAGAGATGCTAAAATCATCACTGGAAGGTTGAACAGCAATGGAGGTGCTCTATATACTAGATTTTTCAGGATCTGAGTATAAAATGGAGAACTTGGAAGAAAAAGAGGAGAGGGACAGAGAAATTTTCCTTATGTTTACTAGAGTAAGAACATCAAAGTCATTATTAACACAAACCATTTCAAACTTACCGTAGTAGCTCCACCTTGCTCCCCAGGCAAAAATATCCTAAATTGAGGGGGAAATGAAGAGAAAATTAAACAGGCAAGCCAAAGAGTTCATGAGATTTTTTTTCCAAACCAGTATATTATTACGATTATTACTTTAATATAAGAAAAATCAGTACAGCATTGAGTCCAAAAAAAAATTAATTTAGAATAAAGAATATTTTTAAAAAGAAGGAGAAAAAAAATAATCAATCTAGACCCTAACCTGATAACTCCAGGTAACTTCTCTTGAATCTCTAGGAGCCAAGTAAGCCCCTTGGTATAGAGTATCTTCTGATTCATAGGTTTAGTGTATTGACCTACATGCCCTAGCTTACTTTAATGCCATTACATTTCACTGAAAAAAAAAAAAAAAAAAACCCTGAATATTGCACTTCTCCCATAGAAGACAGGTTTTACACACACATACACACACAACTGGTGGAAGGAGACCACGACGTGCTGGATGACTGTCATGTGAAACCCTTTGTTCTTCTCCTAGCTCTTAAATCATGTACCCACCTAATGTCTCTTGTGCTTCTTCTATTAAGTGGGTGTTATAAAGCCATCAACAGTTTTACTCCCGATAGGGATAAAATATTGTTATTGAGGGAATGTGAAAAGAACAAAATTGGAGGGAACTCTTATATATTACAATGGCTTTTGACTTCCAAATCTCAACTTTACACAACCAGTGCTTATTTCTACATGGAACAATAAATTTAAGATAAATTAAAAAAAAAAAAAAGAACAAGGGAAGAACCAAGAAAGTTATATGAAACTGAAAACATGCGGCTCAAGAATACTCCTGTGGGAGGGAGGAGCCAAGATGGCAGAGGAGTAGGATGGGGAGAACACTTTCTCCCCCACAAATTCATCAAAAGAGCATTTAAACGTCGAGTAAATTCCACAAAACAACTTCTGAATGCCGGCAGAGGACATCAGGCACCCAGAAAAGCAACCCAACTCTTCGAAAGGAGGTAGGAAAAAATATAAAAGACAAAAAAAGAGACAAAAGAGGGAGGGACGGAGTTCCGTCCCGGGAAGGGAGTCTTAAAAAGAGAGAAGTTTCCAAACACCAGGAAACCTTCTCACTGCCCAATCTGTGCCGAGCTTTGGAAGCACAGAGGGCAACATAACAGGGAGAAAAAAAATAAATAAACAATTAAAAATCGCAGATTGCGAGCCCTACGGTAACTCCCCCAGCGGAGAAGCAGCGCAGACCCCTGCACACAGCATTAGCAAGCGGGGGCTGGGCAGGGAAGCGTGGCGCAGGCTGCGTCACTTAGAGTAAGAATCTGGCCCGAATGTCCTGAGCGCTATCTGAGTGAAATAATTTGGGCTAGCAAACCAGACTGTGGGATATCTACCACGCAAAAAGCCAGCCCTAACCTAAGACACCGCCAGGCCACGCACAGAACAAAGGACTGAACAGAGATAGCCGGCTGCAGACCTTCCCCCTCCAGTGAGAGGCAGCCAGAGCCGGAAGGGGGCAATCGCAGCCCCAGAGAGACACTATCTATAAAACTGTAAGCAGGCTTCTTTGCTAACTAAAACTTCTTGGGGGTCTGGACGGTCAACATCTGCCTGAGAAGGTGCGCCGGTTTTACACCCAGATAACCGAGTGGCGGGGAGGCGATAAGTCGCAGCATTGGCGCTCGACAAACACCTCATCACCTGAGCTGCTCGGACCTAGGAAGAGCACAAAACGCAGGCCCAATTGAGTCTGCGCCTCTGAGGACTACCCGAGTGCCTGAACCTGAGTGGCTTGGACCTGGGAGATCAGCCCAGGGCCAGCCTCTGATTGTTCCCTGAGGAACAACCTAGAGCCCAAGCAGTGTGGGCAGGGAGGCTACACACACCGTGAGTGGGGGCAGACCCAGTGTGGCTGAGGCACTGTGAGCGCACGCCAGTGTTATTTGTTTGCAGCATCCCTCCCTCCCTCCTCACAGCGCGACTGAACAAGTGAGCCTAAAAAAAAAAAAAAAAAAGTGTCCTCCACCGTCCCCTTTGTGTCAGGGCGGAAACCAGACACTGAAGAGACCAGCAAACAGAAGAAGCTATAACAGAGGGAAACGCCTTGGAAGCTACAGGCCATAGATTAAAACCCTGTGGTTACTACGGACTACATAGGAAGGGGCCTATAGATCTTGAGAAACATAAGTCGGACCAAGAAACTAGCCAAAAGTGAACTGAACCCACAATACTCACAACAAAACCAGAGAAAGACCTAGATATATTTTTACTATTTTTACGACCAATCTTGCTTTCTTTCTTTTTTTTTTTTTAAATTTTAAGTCCTCTATTGTCCTTTAATTTTCACTTTTATAACCTATTACTTTGCAAAAAAAAAAAAAAGACCCTATTTTTTTTCTTCTTCAGCAAACTTCATATATATATTTTATAATTTTTTGACCGTGTTTTTTTTTTTCCTTTTCTATAACATTGTATTTTTTAAATTCCAAACTCTACTCTACATTTTTAATTTTAGCCTTTTGGTATATGTTATCAATTTTGTACCTATAGTTTTTTTTATAATTTCTGTGACTTTTTTTTCTTTTTTTTCCCTGTGTTTCTTTCTCTTCTTATTTTATATAACATCGTATATCTGCAATTCCAAACTCTACTCAAGATTTTTAATTTATGCTTTTTGGTATTTGATATCAATTTTGTACCTGTATTTTCTTTATAATTTTTGCGATATTGTTTTTGTTTGTTTGTTTGTTTTCTCTCTTTATTTTTCTTCTTTTTTTTTTTAACATTGTATTTTTGAAATTCCAAACTCTACTCTAGATTTTTAATTTTTGCTTTTTGGTATTAGTTATCAATTTTGTACCTGTACTTTCTTTATAATTTTTGCGACCTTGTTTGTTTTCCTTTGTTCATTTTTTCTCTGTTCATTTTTTCTCTCTTTCTTTTCCTTCTTCTTTTCATTAACATCGTATTTTTGAAATTCCAAACTCTACTCTAGATTTTTAATTTTTCCTTTTATGTATTTGTTACCAATTTTTTACCTTTAAGAACCCAATCTTCAGGACCCATTTTTCACTAGGGAGCGAGATTACTGGCTTGACTGCTCTCTCTCCCTTTGGACTCTCCGTTTTCTCCACCAGGTCGCCTGTATCTCCTCCCTAACCCCTCTCTATTATACCCAACTCTGTGAATTTCTGTGTGTTCCAGACGGTGGAGAACACTTAGGGAACTGATTACTGGCTGGATCTGTCTCCCTCCTTTTCATTTCCCCCTTTTATCCTTCTGGCCACCTCTGTCTCCTTCCTCTTTCTTCTCTGTATAACTCCGTGAACATCTCTGAGTGGTCCAGTTGTGGAGTGTACATAAGGAAGTGACTACTGGCTAGCCCACTCTCTCCACTATTGATTCCACCTCATCTCATTTGGGTCACCTCTAACTCCCTCCTCCCTCTTCTCTTCTCCATGTAACGCTGTGAACCTCTCTGAGTGACCCTCACAGTAGAGAAACTTTTCATCTTTAATGTAGATGTTTTATCAATGGTGCTGTATAGAAGGAGAAGTTTTGAAACTACTGTAAAAATACGACCAATAACTGGAAGTAGGAGGCTTAAGTCCAAACCCTGACTCCAGGGAACTCCTGACTCCAAGGAACATTAATTGACAGGAGCTCATCAAATGCCTCCATACCGACACTGAAACCAAGCACCACACAAGGGCCAACAAGTTCCAGGACAAGACATACCAAGCAAATTCTCCAGCAACAAAGGAACACAGCCCTGAGCTTCAAGATACAGGCTGCCCAAAGTCACCCCAAAACCATAGACATCTCATAACTCATTACTGGACATTTCATTACACTCCAGAGAGAAGAAATACAGCTCCATCCACCAGAACATCAACACAAGCTTCCCTAACCAGGAAACCTTGACAAGCCACCTGTACAAACCCACACACAGCGAGGAAACGCCACAATAAAGAGAACTCCACAAACTGCCAGAATACAGAAAGGACACCCCAAACTCAGCAATTTAAACAAGATGAAGAGACAGAGGAATGCCCAGCAGATAAAGGAACAGGATAAATGTCCACCAAACCAAACCAAAGAGGAAGAGATAGGGAATCTACCTGATAAAGAATTGCAAATAATGATAGTGAAATTGACCCAAAATCTTGAAATCAAAATGGAATCACAGATAAATAGCCTGGAGGCAAGGATTGAGAAGATGCAAGAAAGGTTTAACAAAGACTTAGAAGAAATAAAAAAGAGTCAATATATAATAAATAATGCAATAAGTGAAATTAAAAACACTCTGGAGGCAACAAATAGTAGAATAACAGACACAGAAGATAGGATTAGTGAATTAGAAGATAAAATGGTAGAAATAAATGAATCAGAGAGGATAAAAGAAAAACAAATTAAAAGAAATGAGGACAATCTCAGAGACCTCCAGGACAATATTAAACGCTACAACATTTGAATCATAGGGGTCCCAGAAGAAGAAGACAAAAAGAAAGACCATGAGAAAATACTTGAGGAGATAATAGTTGAAAACTTCCCTAAAATGGGGAAGGAAATAATCACCCAAGTCCAAGAAACCCAGAGAGTCCCAAACAGGATAAACCCAAGGCAAAACACCCCAAGCCACATATTAATCAAATTAACAAAGATCAAACACAAAGAACAAATATTAAAAGCAGCAAGGGAAAAACAACAAATAACACACAAGGGAATACCCATAAGGATAACAGCTGATCTTTCAATAGAAACTCTTCAAGCCAGGAGGGAATGGCAAGACATACTTAAAATGATGAAAGAAAATAACCTACAGCCCAGATTATTGTACCCAGAAAGGATCTCATTCAAGTATGAAGGAGAAATCAAAAGCTTTTCAGACAAGCAAAAGCTGAGAGAATTCTGCACCACCAAACCAGCTCTCCAACAAATGCTAAAGGATATTCTCTAGACAGGAAACACAAAAATGGTGTATAAAATCGAACCCAAAACAATAAAGTAAATGGCAACGGGATCATACTTATCAGTAATTACCTTAAACGTAAATGGGCTGAATGCCCCAACCAAAAGACAAAGACTGGCTGAATGGATACAAAAACAAGACTCCTACATATGTTGTTTACAAGAGACCCACCTCAAAACAGGGGACACATACAGACTGAACCTGAAGGGCTGGAAAAAGATTTTCCATGCAAATAGGGACCAAAATAAAGCAGGAGTAGCAATACTTATATCAGATAAAATAGACTTTAAAACAAAGGCTGTGAAAAGAGACAAAGATGGTCACTACATAATGATCAAAGGATCAATCCAAGAAGAAGATATAACAATTATATATGCATCCAACATGGGAGCACCGCAGTATGTAAGACAAATGCTAACAAGTATGAAAGGAGAAATTAGCAATAACACAATAATAGTGGGAGACTTTAATACCCCACTCACACCTATGGATAGATCAACTAAACAGAAAATTAACCAGGAAACACAAACTTTAAACGATACAATAGACCAGTTAGACTTAATTGATATCTATAGGGCATTTCATCCCAAAACAATGAATTTCACCTTTTTCTCAAGCGCACATGGAACCTTCTCCAGGATAGATCACATCCTGGGCCATAAAGCTAGCCTTGGTAAATTCAAAAAAATAGAAATCATTCCAAGCATCTTTTCTGACCACAATGCAGTAAGATTAGATCTCAATAACAAGAGAAAAACTATTAAAAATTCCAACATATGGAGGCTGAACAACACGCTGCTGAATAACCAACAAATCACAGAAGAAATCAAAAAAGAAATCAAAATTTGCATAGAAATGAATGAAAATGAAAACACAACAACCCAAAACCTGTGGGACATGGTAAAAGCAGTCCTAAGGGGAAAGTTCATAGCAATACAGGCACACCTCAAGAAACAAGAAAAAAGTCAAATAAATAACCTAACCCTACACCTAAAGCAACTAGAAAAGGAAGAAATGAAGAACCCCAGGGTTAGTAGAAGGAAAGAAATCTTAAAACTTAAAGCAGAAATAAATGCAAAAGAAACAAAAGAGATCATAGCAAAAATCAACAAAACCAAAAGCTGGTTTTTTGAAAGGATAAATAAAATTGACAAACCATTAGCCAGACTCATCAAGAAACAAAGGGAGAAAAATCAAATCAATAAAATTAGAAATGGAAATGGAGAGGTCACAACAGACAACACAAAAATACAAAGGATCATAAGAGAGTACTATCAACAATTATATGCCAATAAAATGGACAACGTGGAAGAAATGGACAAATTCTTAGAAAAGTACAACTTTCCAAAACTGGACCAGGAAGAAATAGAAAATCTTAACAGACCCATCACAAACACGGAAATTGAAACTGTAATCAAAACTCTTCCAGCAAACCAAAGCCCAGGTCCAGATGGCTTCACAGCTGAATTCTACCAAAAATTTAGAGAAGAGCTAACACCTATCCTGCTCAAACTCTTCCAGAAAATTGCAGAGGATGGTAAACTTCCAAACTCATTCTATGAGGCCACCATCACCCTAATACCAAAACCTGACAAAGATCCCACAAAAAAAGAAAACTACAGGTCAATATCACTGATGAACATAGATGCAAAAATCCTTAACAAAATTCTAGCAATCAGAATCCAACAACACATTAAAAAGATCATACGCCATGACCAAGTGGGCTTTATCCCAGGGATGCAAGGATTCTTCAATATCCGCAAATCAATCAATGTAATACACCACATTAACAAATTGAAAAATAAAAACCATATGATTATCTCAATAGATGCAGAGAAAGCCTTTGACAAAATTCAACATCCATTTATGATAAAAACTCTCCAGAAAGCAGGAATAGAAGGAACATACCTCAACATAATAAAAGCTATATATGACAAATGCACAGCAAACATATGCTCAATGGTGAAAAATTGAAAGCATTTCCCCTAAAGTCAGGAACAAGACAAGGGTGCCCACTTGCATCACTACTATTCAACATAGTTCTGGAAGTTTTGGCCACAGCAATCAGAGCAGAAAAAGAAATAAAAGGAATCCAAATTGGAAAAGAAGAAGTAAAGCTCTCACTATTTGCAGAAGACATGATCCTCTACATAGAAAACCCTAAAGACTCCACCAGAAAATTACTAGAACTAATCAATGAATATAGTAAAGTTGCAGGATATAAAATCAACACACATAAATACCTTGCATTCCTATACACTAATAAATAGAAAACAGAAAGTGAAATTAAGGAAACAATTCCATTCACCACTGCAATGGAAAGAATAAAATACTTAGAAATATATCTACCTAAAGAAACTAAAGACCTATATATAGAAAACTATAAAACACTGGAGAAAGAAATCAAAGAGGACACTAATAGATGGAGAAATATACCATGTTCATGGATTGGAAGAATCAATATAGTGAAAATGAGTATACTACCCAAAGCAATTTATAGATTCAATGCAATCCCTCTCAAGCTACCAACAGTATTCTTCACAGAGCTAGAACAAATAATTTCACAATTTGTATGGAAATACAAAAAACCTCGAATAGCCAAAGTGATCTTGAGAAAGAAGAATGGAACTGGAGGAATCAACCTACCTGACTTCAGGCTCTACTACAAAGCCACAGTTATCAAGACAGTATGGTACTGGCACAAAGACAGAAATATAGATCAATGGAACAAAATAGAAAGCCCAGAGATAAATCCACGCACATATGGACACCTGATCTTTGAATATACAAGAATATACAATGGATTAAAGACAATCTCTTTAACAAGTGGTGCTGGGAAATCTGGTCAACCACTTGTAAAAGAATGAAACTAGAACACTTTCTAACACCATACACAAAAATAAACTCAAAATGGATTAAAGATCTAACTGTAAGACCAGAAACTATAAAACTCCTAGAGGAGAACATAGGCAAAACACTCTCTGACATACATCACAGCAGGATCCTCTATGACCCACCTCCCAGAATATTGGAAATAAAAGCAAAAATAAACAAATGGGACCTAATTAACCTTAAAAGCTTCTGCACATCAAAGGAAACTATTAGCAAGGTGAAAAGACAGCCTTCAGAATGGGAGAAGATAATAGCAAATGAAGCAACTGACAAACAACTAATCTTGAGAATATACAAGCAACTCCTACAGCTCAACTCCAGAAAAATAAATGAACCAATCAAAAAATGGGCCAAAGAACTAAATAGACATTTCTCCAAAGAAGACATACAGATGGCTAACAAACACATGAAAAGATGCTCAACATCACTCATTATCAGAGAAATGCAAATCAAAACCACTATGAGGTACCATTTCACACCAGTCAGAATGGCTGCTATCCAAAAGTCTACAAGCAATAAATGCTGGAGAGGGTGTGGAGAAAAGGGAACCCTCTTCCACTGTTGGTGGGAATGCAAACTAGTACAGCCACTATGGAGAACAGTGTGGAGATTCCTTAAAAAACTGGAAATAGAACTGCCTTATGATCCAGCAATCCCACTGCTGGGCATACACACTGAGGAAACCAGAAGGGAAAGAGACACGTGTACCCCAATGTTCATCGCAGCACTGTTTATAATAGCCAGGACATGGAAGCAACCTAGATGTCCATCAGCAGATGAATGGATAAGAAAGCAGTGGTACGTATACACAATGGAGTATTACTCAGCCATTAAAAAGAATACATTTGAATCAGTTCTAATGAGGTGGATGAAACTGGAGCCTATTATACAGAGTGAAGTAAGCCAGAAAGAAAAACACCAATACAGTATACTAACGCATATATGGAATTTAGAAAGATGGTAACAATAACCCTGTGTATGAGACAGCAAAAGAGACACTGATGTATAGAACAGTCTTATGGACTCTGTGGGAGAGGGAGAGGGTGGGGAGATTTGGGAGAATGGCATTGAAACATGTAAAATATCATGTATGAAACGAGTTGCAAGTCCAGTTTCCATGCACGATACTGGATGCTTGGGGCTGGTGCACTGGGACGACCCAGAGGGATGGTATGGAGAGGGAGGAAGGAGGAGGGTTCAGGATGCGGAACACATGTATACCTGTGGCAGATTCATTTTGATATTTGGCAAAACTAATACAATTATGTAAAGTTTAAAAATAAAATAAAATTTAAAAAAATAATAATAATAAAAAAAAAAAAGAATACTCCTGTGGGCTCAAGAGTATTTCTGAATATTTCAGTCCTGAGATGACTTACTTCTCCTAATCAAGAATACCACAAACATGACCAACAATGCCAAAATAGTAACCGAGATTCCAATGTAGACTCCCTTGTTGGTGCTCATCCATGTTTCTTGTGCCAGCGCCGCAGTCTACAGAAACATCAGCAGATCAAACACAAAACAGAAAAATAAAGCGATCTTGTTAGAGTTACAGGCAGAAAACATTTCAGAAAATAATATACCCAGTCACATTATTGTTTATTGGCCCCTGGCTAGTTCTGTATCATGAAAGGTAAGACCAAATGATGTAAAGTTATAGCCTTATGATGAAATTCTAAGACAACTCAAAATTCAAAATGTATTTGGGAGTAGTGGAAATGTTTACATCTTACTTGCAGTGATATTTAGAGAAGGGTACAGATTTGTTAAAACTCAAACTGGATGCTTCAAATGACTGTGCTTTATTATTATAATTTATATATATTATAAAAAAAATAAGCTCTTTTCATAAATAATCCTCTTATGATGCTAATAAAAAACAATTCTGGTTCCTATGTAAGTTGCCATAGTGGTGCTATTTGAATCTGTTCAGTTACTGAAACTAGCCATTAATTTAAACACTTTTTTGAACTAGAATTCAAGATTCTATATGTTTATAAATGGGCATGAAAGTAGCTGCACAGATTCATGGCTCTGCTTAACAATTAAAATGCTGTGCCATTGGGAAAAAAATTCCTACTGTGACAGATCATCACTTCCTAGAGTAAACCCAAAATATACTATGTCATCATGCTTGCCTCCTTTACATAGCTTAATTCTAATTCCAAAGATGTCCCACCAGGTAGGTATTTTAACAGAAAAGAAGTGAAAATCAGAGAAAAAGATTAAGTCTCAAGTCTTTTCCTGCATAAGAGTTTAATCTCTGGAGTCAAATCCCAGATTAACTTTTATTTAGTTGCTCTGTGACCCTAGCAAGTTATTTAGCCTCTCCAAACCTCTTTTGCTGTCAAATGCAGATTAAATAGGGTTCTTGGGAAAGGTACTTCAGGTACCTCCTGATAAACACTCTGAGGAATACAGAGGAGGGTGACCTAGCCTCTGAGCTGTCCTTGCCTTAACGGAAAACAGTCAGTGCCCTGGAAGGGAAAAGCTGTGTTATCACCTTACTTGTGGGAGGGAAAGCAGTTAGATGGAACACAGGATTACAGGAAGCCATCTTTGCTTGCTTTTAAAAAAATATTATGTTACATAAAAACTGGAAGTTAATTTTAGAGTGTGCAGCTCAGGATAAAGAAAGGAAAACAAAAATCAACCATAATTTCAACATCCAGAAATAGTTACTATTACCATTTTTCATTACATACTCTTTTAGAATTTTATCTTTCTAGTAGTTTTCTTAACAGACACAGTTACCGTATCCAACGTATACCACAGTATATACATCATTTTATCTTGTATCTATAACCTGTATATAATAATTTTTTTTTTTTCATTTTTGGCAATGCTACATGGCTTGTGGGATCTTAGTTCCCTAATCAGCCATCGAACCTCTACTTACTTCATTGGAGGCATGAAGTCTTAATGATTGGACTGTCAGGGACGTCCCAATGCTATCTGAAAAGTTAGTTTTTTCATTTAACAATTGACACTGTCTTCTCATGGCAGTAAGTACACTGCAGTGACACCATTTTTAGTGGCAATAAATGGGCATGCTTAATTGATAAGTTATTAATCTCTTATTATTGAACATTTAGGTTGTTTATAACATTTTCATGATTATAAACAGCAGCAATGTATATCTTGTTTTATACATCTTTATGTATATGTTCATTCTCCTCTTAAGATACAGCTCAAGAAGTTGACCTACTGGGTGGATATATATGGTGCTTGGTTTCAAGATACTTGGGAGACACTTGATATCTTCATGATCAAGACACAAAAATCCCACGATTGTGCTACCACCTACTGTGAACTTGCTTCTGTATTGCTTACATTATATAGAAGAGATTAATTGCTACTGTATATACCTGTCCTGCAGGTAACTGAGGTAAAAAACAATCTTCTCATTTGCAGTGTTTGTTTCTTCTTTTAAAACTAGCATAAGTCTGACTGACATGACATTTACATGGTGGCAGTTCTGCTATTTAACAAGCACAACAAATTCAGCCCATATCCAGCAGATCAATCAGTACCCATATCATCAAAGTGATTAAAATATTTCATATCATTCCTATGTGGTAGTGTTCTCATTGTCACTAAGTTATGCAACATAAGGCCATTTGACGTCACATTAACCCCACTTTGCTTGAACTTGAATTTCTCTTACAATGTCCATGCTGCAATTTCTCACCACTTGCAATCAAGATTACTCTCATACCTGAATCTGTTCATGTTTTTTGCTTCTAAGAGTTATTTGCACATAGTGAAAGGAAAGTTGTTTCACCCAAGGGAGCCAAAAGTAAAAATCTCACTGATAAATTCTTCTAACTTACACACAAAGATGAGGCTTTGATGAACATCATAAGACTATAGTCCCTTGGATTTTTCCCAAGCTAGTTATGGGAAATTACACAAATTACAGAATCACAAAGTTGTTGAAGACCTTAGGACCTTAATATGTCATCATATGGGGAGGATTATATATAGAAAGACTCAGCAGTGGCCTCAAAATTTCTCTATAGGAGGAAAATTGGATTGGAAAAGGATATTAGGGGGCCTATGTTTAAGGAACCACACTTTCATTGACATAATATTTTTGGTGGGGATGGCCCCCATTCCACTACATCAATTCAAGTCATGTTATTTCTCTAACAATGATCTAAGTCTTTCTTGTTATATAATGTTAAGTTACTATGCCTGAATTAATTCACTCTTTTTTTCTTATCTTATGGTCAGGAGAAATTCTGTCTTGGGTGTATATGTGTGCCTAGAAAAAATACCACTTTTCAGGTATTTCTAACGAAGTAGTGCATCTATATAGACTTTGAAAATTAATTAAACTATCCCTATTTAAGAGTCAAATTCTTTTCTTCCTTTATTTTTAAATTAGAAAGAATCAATCTGTGGACTATTCTAACAATAATAATCTCTAAATGTAACTTGATTCCAGAAGAGACATATAAGTGAATCAGGCTAATAAAATAAGAAGGAATATGCTTACAGTTTGATTGTTATGCCAATGGGGATCTGGAGACTGGGTCACAGTGCCATTTCCATCTGCTCAACAAGAAAGAAAATTAATAATAATTACAAAAAGATATTGAACTTTCCTGCAATCACCAATATATTCACACTGCCTTCTGGTAACGAAGGGAACGTTGAATAATCATATGGCCTAATGCTGTAGGCATCCCATGAATAATACCAAGTTAATAACATTTCTTAATTTAAGTAGTAAGGTTGTGTTTCTTAACCATTTTGTCATGGACCCTTTGAAAATGAACCTTTTTTTTCTCCCTATGGCGAGGGAAAAAAATGCATGCTCACAGAAAATTTACTGACAATTTTAGACAAGTCAGAGTGACCCATCCTCAGAACTAGGTTAAAAATTACCACTTACAGATAAATAATCAGTATTTTCATGGCAGCTCAGAAACTTGCAATGAGTGCTCAGAAGTCATTACACATCCAAATAGCAGAACCACTCCATTCAAAATGAACATTACATTGGTTTTACACTCAAAATGTGAGTGAAATGCACTAAGATACCTTAAACAGTTGGCATCCAACTCCTACATTATATGCCAGTGTGCCCAGACACTGATCCAAATGTGCTTTAGAAAATACATTACAACATTCCCAAGGCCAGTATACCTTATACTACCTAAACTCCCAATATACAAGGATACATTCTGTTAAAGTTTTCAATGTCCAAATTTTAATAATGATTTGAAATATCTCTTTTGTCCCACAGAACATATACTGTTGGCATTTCTAAGCAAATATAGGTCAAATACAGGATTCTCTCTTTACTGAGTATCTATTATAAAGGACAGAAATGGTATGGACCTAACAGAAGCAGGAGATATTAAGAAGAGATGGCAAGAATACACAGAAGAACTATGCAAAAAAGATCTTCACAACCTAGATAATCACGATGGTGTGATCACTGACCTAGAGCCAGACATCCTGGAATATGAAGTCAAGTGGGCCTTAGAAAGCATCACTACGAACAAAGCTAGTGGAGGTGATAGAATTCCAGTTGAGCTATTCCAAATCCTGAAAGATGATGCTGTGAAAGTGCCGCACTCAATATGCCACCATATTTGGAAAATTCAGCAGTGGCCACAGGACTGGAAAAGGTCAGTTTTCATTCCAATCCCAATGAAAGGCAATGCCAAAGAATGTTCAAAGTACCGCACAATTGCACTCATCTCACACGCTAGTAAAGTAATGCTCAAAATTCTCCAAGCCAGGCTTCATCAATATGTGAACCGTGAACTTCTTGATGTTCAAGCTGGTTTTAGAAAAGGCAGAGGAACCAGAGATCAAATTTCCAACATCCGCTGGATCATGGAAAAAGCAAGAGGGTTCCAGAAAAACATCTATTTCTGCTTTATTGACTATGCCAAAGCCTTTGACTGTGTGGATCACAATAAACTGTGGACAATTCTGAAAGAGATGGGAATACCAGACCACCTGATCTGCCTATTGAGAAACGTGTATGCAGGTCAGGAAGCAACAGTCAGAACTGGACATGGAACCACAGACTGGTTCCAAATAGGAAAAGGAG
Organism: Bubalus bubalis; assembly: GCF_019923935.1. NCBI lineage: Eukaryota > Metazoa > Chordata > Mammalia > Artiodactyla > Bovidae > Bubalus > Bubalus bubalis. The sequence continues at coordinate 42,491,344 of NC_059165.1, read as the reverse complement.
TTCGTCAAGGCTGTATATTGTCACCCTGTTTATTTAACTTATATGCAGAGTACATCATGAGAAACGCTGAACTGGAAGAAACACAAGCTGGAATCAAGATTGCCGGCAGAAATATCAATAACCTCAGATATGCAGAGGACACCACCCTTATGGCAGAAAGTGAAGAGGATCTCAAAAGCCTCTTGATGAGAGTGAAAGTGCAGAGTGAAAAAGTTGGCTTAAAGCTCAACATTCGGAAAACGAAGATCATGGCATCCGGTCCCACCGCTTCATGGGAAATAGATGGGGAAACAGTGGAAACAGTGTCAGACTTTATTTTTCTGGGCTCCAAAATCGCTGCAGATGGTGACTGCAGCCACGAAATTAAAAGACGCTTACTTCTTGGAAGGAAAGTTATGACCAACCTAGATAGCATATTCAAAAGCAGAGACATTACTTTTCCAACAAAGGTTCGTCTAGTCCAGGCTATGGTTTTTCCCTTGGTCATGTATGGATGTGAGAGTTGGACTGTGAAGAAGGCTGAGTGCCGAAGAATTGATGCTTTTGAACTGTGGTGTTGGAGAAGACTCTTGAGAGTCTCTTGGACTGCAAGAAGATCCAACGAGTCCATTCTGAAGGAGATCAGCCCTGGGATTTCTTTGGAAGGAATGACGCTAAAGCTGAAACTCCAGTACTTTGGCCACCTCATGCGAAGAGTTGAGTCATTGGAAAAGACTCTGATGCTTGGAGGGATTGGGGGCAGGAGGAGAAGGGGATGACAGAGGATGAGATGGTTGGATGGCATCACTGACTGGATGGACGTGAGTCTCAGTGAACTCCGGGAGTTGGTGATGGACAGGGAGGCCAGGTGTGCTGCGATTCATGGGGTTGCAAAGAGTCGGACATGAATGAGCAATTGATCTGATCTGATTATACACAAGCACTTTACATCCTAATACGAAATTTTCTTAATCTGAAATTTTAGATGAGGTGCTGAAATGGTTGAAGTTTCCATCTCTACTAAAGGACAAGAACCTCAGCTCATAATCACCGCACACCCTATGTTCCCATCCAATGTAAATTCTGCAGGTCTCAGAGATTCCCATACTACTGACAGAGCTATAAAACCATCATGTTCTAATGGTAGTGAAAATGAGCGAACCATATACCCCTAAATTTTCACAGTTTACATTACTATATCTACAATTTAAACATTCCGACACTACTTCTTCAAGAGACAAAGACAGTGTCTACAGTCTAGTCTCTGTATGATTAATGTTATAACCTTAAATCCTTTAACTACAGAATGAGTGATGTTGTAAAAAAATAGCATTGACTTGAGTCAGATGAAACTTGACTTCAGTGCTGACATGTCATTTACCAATGTGACCTCAACCATTGTCCTTTACATGCACATTACATATATATGAATGTAAATGTATGTATTTATATTTGTAGCTGGGGTAACCTTGAACTACAAGCTCTTGATAGCACCCGTCTCATAAAGTTATCACATTAGATGATGCGTGTAAGGTGCTTAACACCATATTAAACAAATATCAGGTGTCACAATTATGTTGCTATATAATAATAGGAGCAAAGGGGAAGGGACACCATGCAATAGATTTTCCAAATAGCATGTCCTTCATTCCTTACAAACATGTAGTGTTGAATGAAACAACTTGCCCATGGGCGTGCAACTTGAAACTGCCGTTGGCGGGGAGTTGAATTGGAAGCTGTTTGTCTCCAAAGTAGAACTAAATGTCCTCCTCAGTCTGGCAATGGCAAGAAATAAACCTGCCTTGAAAGAATTAAATGAGATAATGCACAACAATTTGCTGGCACATGCATCTGAAAAGGTAGGTGCAAGCTCTATGAAAACCAAAATTCCTCCTGGACTAACATTCTTTGCTTTGTGAGGCTTTAACCCACTTAAGTGTGACTCGGGCACTGTGAGGATTTGGCTGAAGGGCCTCAGAGATGCTGCCAAGACGGCAGCAGTCACAGAAGTTGTGGGGACACAGCTGCTGCAATGTCTGTTCCATGCTGCCAAGTCTACTTGACCAGGTTTCAGTGACATATTTTAGAGAACAATTTCCCATTTTCTACTTTGTTCTTCCTCTTAGCCTAAAAGTGTGGGGTGCAGTTGCCCCAACTGCTCTTACCTGTATTTTTATCTGCTTTCTCTTTGTTTCTGTGCCAAGAAACACTTCACACCAAGGATTCCACTTTCAAAACCAAATATCACTATTAGCTAATTTCAAGTAAATTGGTCCCTCTCTGAGTCCCGCTGCATGTCCATTTTCAATTAAGAGTTTTCTTGAATGATTGGCAAAGTAGGCCACCCTGGGTGTCTCCTATAGTAACTCCTGAGAATGATGAATCATAGGCACAAGTCTTACAAAATCTTACAAATCTGACCTTGTTTGGATGCTTTACAGGCACATGGACAAATATGCCAGCTCTGCATTACAAAGGGGTTCACACGTGGCACTCTCCAAATATATTACCATGGGTAACAGAGTTAGCTCAGAAAGATGACAATTCAATATCATCTTTCTCCATTATAGGAACAACAAACTAATCTTACATCTCAAAAGAATATGAACTTTCCAAAACTAGGGAGTACTGGAAGACTTTTGGAGTGGAATAGCACAATCCTAGTGGGACCTGCCTCTTTGGCTCTGGTATCCATATCCTCAACCCAACTCAAAGTGTCCATGTGAAATGAAAGCTCGACAAGGCAGCAGGGGAGCCTCCTGGCTATATGTAGTATCTGGGGCTTAGAGGAAGCATAAACAGGCAACCAGTTCCAGCTGGACCAGTTTGTATTTAATTGTTTTAAGGCTCTGTCCAGGGAAGTATGCCTAGAAATAAGTTTAAAGACAAGGCTGATTCATTTCATTTAGAAAAATGTGGATATGTATGTGGATGATCCCAAATCATATAAGCTGCCTGCGTCACTCAAATGTATGTATTTCTGGACATTCCAAGTAACATTCATACTTGCCCTCTATCACTTACCTTGTAACTGTGTCCCCAGATCTTTATCTCATATAACGCTATAAGAATAAGTATTATTTCCTCCATTTTCCAAAGGATAAAAACAGATTCAAAGAGGGTAATAAGACATTTGTTCAAGTTTCATAGCTGAATGGAATAGCCATTGTTGGCATTCAAGTCACACTTGTCTTATTTCAGAATATGTGCTCTGAACAATGTGCTAATATTTATCAAAATTTGAATGTTCCCAGGTGTTCGGGAAAGAAACTGAAGTTACCTGTTGAACAAGAGTGCCATGGTGAGCTGGTTATGTTTGTTTCATACAGGGTAGTAGGCTGGCTTTCTGCTGTCTGACTTGGAGAAGATAAAGAAGCTATAGGAATGACAAGAACGGGAAAATAGTGTTCAATTAGTGGAGGAAAATTTACACCCCCAGCAGAAAGAACAAACAAAACTAAATCAGAAATTACCCTTTGACTCTTTCTTAGAAATGTATTAATATATGTCCTTGAGGTATTACCCTGCTATGAAGGCATTTCATTATCATGAATAAATCTGATCTAGATAATGATCTCAGAGCTTAACAACAGAATTATTTCACTTTTTACACTTCTTTTGTTGTTCAGTTGCTAAGTCGTGTCCGACTCTTTGCAACCCCATGACCGCAGCATGCCATGCTTCCTGTCCTTCTCTGTCTCCTGGAGTTTGCTCAAACTCATGTCCATTGAGTCAGCAATACTGTCTACCCATCTCATTCGCTGCCACCCTCTTCTCCTTTTGCCTTCAATCTTTCCCAGCAGCAGGGTCTTTTCCAATGAGTCAGCTGTTTGCATAAGGTGGCCAAAGCATTGGAGCTTTAGCTTTAGCATCAGTCCTGGAGTTGTCATAAGAATTAAGGAGTTTAATACTTATAAAGCAGTTAGCATGTTTCCTGACACAGGAAACAGAGTAAGCATTAACTTCACTGAAATCTTATCTTCCAGTGTAAGCTTCAAAATGGATTAAATGATCTCTATTCAGAGCTCCTTGTAAGATAGAATCTCATTCATTTAGCCCTGTTCTGGCACCCTTATTTTTTCCTCATAATTCTATGTTAAACAGGGCTGAATGGACCATCCTTCTTAGATGTCCATGACCAGTGGTCTGGCTTTTTTTTTTTTTTTTTTTTTTTTTGCTCTTCATGATTCCTTTGAGAATCTAGTAAAAACCATAGGTCCCTCTCACTCTGAAAATGCTTAAAGATACAAAAGATGAATATAAGAGGGTACAAGTTGTTCACAGATTCTGTGAAACCAGGTTTGGAAACCTGTTAAGAATCCCTACCCTAGATTGTCCATATGCCTTAACACAGTGCCCTGGATGGTGCGTATCCTGACTTTAAAAACTTCTGCACTTAGAAGTACTTTTGCTTACCTGGCTGGAGGTCCTCTGTGGGTGCTGGCATTGGAGGAGCAGAAGTAGAGGACCTCACTGTCACTGGAGCAGTGGTGACTGTCATGGTTGGAGTAGTGGTGTTGATGGTTGTTGGCACAGCAGTGGTGGTGGCTGTTGGAGCAGTGGTGACCATTGTGGTTGGAGTAGTGGTGGTGGTGGTTGTTGGAGTTGTGGTGGGTGTTGTTTTAGGGGTAGTAGTGGTGGTTATAATAGTGGTAGTCGTTGTTGGAGTAGTAGTAATGGTTGTCTTTCTAGTAGTGGTGGTTGTTCGTGGAGTAGTGGTGGTGGTGGTAGTGGTTCTTAGAGTAGTGGTAGTAATTGTCCTTCTTGTAGTGGTGGTTGTTCTTGGAGTAGTGGTAGTGGTTGTTGGAGTAGTGGTGGTAGTTGTTGTAGTAGTAGTGGTGGTGGTCGTTGTCGTTGTAGGTGGAGCTAGAAATCAACATGAAAGCAGGGATTCATCAAGCAGCAGGAAACAAGAGACTCATGCTGGGCCTGTGCACCAACACAACCAAGGAGACTGTCGCCAGGCAGAACTCAGCACTTATCTCCCATGAACTCCAAGTTCTTGTCATGGGTCAACTAGAATCTGTGACTGAGGAGGGAGTGAAGACATGGTCACAACAAGGCAACAGCGGCATTTAAAGGATGATATTTCAGGAGGTGTTGCCATTAAAAAATGACACATGGGATTTGTGTTGAAGCACTTTGTACAGACTAGTCATACATATCAGATTTACATATCTTCATAAGCATCTGTGAAGGAGGGGAAAGTGTCTAGAGCCTGAAGCTGTCTTTGTCCTCAGCTTGTTCCACTAATGTGTCTTGCTCAGGAGTAAATATTTCCTAAGAAACTAGGACACTAAGGCTAGGAAAAGCTGCTGAGGAAGAGCACTAAGAGAAGTTGAAAGTAAGCTCTTTCTGTGAAAATTGCAAGAAAAAAGTAAAGTATTGGGTTGGAGGCAGAGAGTCACTTTGGCTCAGTTATGAACCCATTTCCCACTGGACACAACAGTGACTTTGCAAATATTCATCTATTAAAGAATTTGTAAGCACTATAAATATCCCCTATTAATTTCTTTCTTCCTCCAGATCAATCATATAATTTCACAACTCCAAAAATAATCTCTTCTCCACACACAGCCTCCTGCCACATGTGTATAGCACCAGCATCTTTTGGCTTTCTTAAATTGCCTCCTAGATGTTTTCCCGGAGTCAGCTATTTTCTGCATAACTATTGACCTGATTTTACTTGCCTTCATCAAATAAGCTAAGTGTCTTTGATGAAGTTAGGAAAAGTTATGAAATTGAAATATCAAGTTCATTTAAACTAAAAAAGAGACCTCACTTATAAAGGCTCTGAATATTGGCTTCTGTTTTCATTAGAAACTTTAGTGGGAGAATACTTACTATGAAAGAGCACCAGAAACCAGGAAACCCTTTAGAAACTGCTCCTTTCACCAAGTGGTAAAAAAAAATTAAAATGTCTACATCAAGATAGAAAAACATAAACTTCCCAGACTTTTGGATTTCACAAAATTCTTAAAAGCCAAAAGTGAACAATTATTGAGATGAAAATGTTCTCATATTGCAATAAGGTGATTTTAATTATTTTTTTCTCTTTTTTTGTTATAATTGTTCTATTTTATTATTAGCTTTCCTTAATCTCTTACTGTGCCTAATTTCTAAGTTAAAATTTATAGTTCGTATATAAGCAAAGAGGCATACATGACTGAGCGACTGAACTGACAAGCACAGGAAAAAACATGCACAGGGTTTGGTACTCTGTGCAGTTTCAGCTATCCACTGGAGGAGATATTCTTGGAATCAACCCCCGTGGAAATAAAAGCAAAAATAAACAAATGGGACCTAATTAAAATTGAAAGCTTCTGCACTACAAAGGAAACTATAAGCAAGGTGAAAAGACAGCCTTCAGAATGGGAGAAAATAATAGCAAATGAAGCAACTGACAAGGATTAATCTCAAAAATATACAAGCAACTCCTACAGCTCAATTCCAGGAAAATAAACGACCCAATCAAAAAATGGGCCAAAGAACTAAATAGACATTTCTCCAAAGAAGACATACAGATGGCTAACAAACACATGAAAAGATGCTCAACATCACTCATTATCAGAGAAATGCAAATCAAAACCACAATGAGGTACCATTTCATGCCAGTCAGAATGGCTGTGATCCAAAAGTCTACAAGCAATAAATGCTAGAGAGGGTGTTGAGAAAAGGGAACCCTCTTACACTGTTGGTGGGAATGCAAACTAGTACAGTCACTGTGGAGGACAGTGTGGAGATTCCTTTAAAAACTGGAAATAGAACTGCCATATGACTCAGCAATCCCACTGCTGGGCATACACACTGAGGAAACCAGAATTGAAAGAGACACGTGTACCCCAATATTAATTGCAGCACTGGTTATAACAGCCAGGAATGGAAGCAACCTAGATGTCCACCAGCAGTCAAATGGATAAGAAAGCGATTTTAACTTTTAAACAAGCAATTTAGTGATATGATGTGAGTGAAAGTGAAAGTCACTCAGTTGTCTGCAACTCTTTGAGACGCCATGGACTATAGAGTTCATGGGATTCTCCAGGCCATAATATTGATCCGGGTAACCATTCCCTTCTTTAGGGGATCTTCCCAACTCAGGGATTGAACCCAGGTCTGCCACATTGTAGGCTGATTCTTTACCAGCTGAGCCATGATATAGTGTGAATTGTGCTTCAAAAAATCCAAGGGTAGAGGGAGGGGATGAAACTATCTAGACTTTTTCAATGTATATGCTACAAAATTGAGTTGACAGTTGTCTAAACCAAGTGATACATCCATTTGACAAAACCTTATGTTATCTGTTTTATATGTGTGAAACTCTCTATGAGTCTTAAAATGTTAAGAAAGAACATTTGAAAATTCTCCAAAGAAATTACCTCAGAGAAAAGGTAAGATTTTCAAGAAGAAGAAATTCAGCTCCATAAAAATGCTCACTATATCTCAGTGTGGAACAGTGAATGCTTTTTCATGAACCAACTAGTGTTCCTGAAGCACTGCTTCAGGAGACAGCTTGCTGACTAGGAAGATCCTCTAGCCTACGGTCTTGAATCAAGGCTAGTCTTAGCACTTCACTCTACACAAATACAAGATATTCAGTTGAAGAGTTATTAGAAAACAAGATCATAGGAAACTTTTCTTTCCCTACTAAAGGAAAAGAAAGTTCATATCAAACAGAAAACTCTTATCTCTGGGAACCCACAGGAAGTGATCTAAGAAGTATGAAGATAAGCTCACCTGGATTGATCCTCAACTCTAGGGTGGTTTTTATGTCATTGAACCACCCTCTCACCTCAATTCGGCAACAATACAAGCCACTGTCAGACACGGCAGCATTGTTTATGGTCAAAGACACATCCCTTCCACGAATATTGCCATTTAGCTGATAACGTCCATCCCTCCGATAGGTGACTCTGTATCCATCAGTCCAGATGATGCTAGTTCCACAGTTCAACCAAGGACATGCCCCTCGGCCCCAACACATGCTTGTGACTTCTCCATTATAATAGCAGGGTAGAGTGACACTCTGACCCGCCACTCCAGTCACTCGATGGTAAGAGGTTACACCATCTGTAAATAAAGAGAAACCAGAGCATGAGGTCTCAAAATTTTAACTTTAATTTTATTTTCATTTTGTTCTTTATGTAGTTTGTGCTGTTTGAAATTATCTAACTATATCTTGAGTTTGTAAATTTAATATATGCATTTTTCCTGTAAACATATTCTTTAGCAGTATTATTATTAACCAGATATATTTGAGGATGAAACATCAGATAAATGCCTTTCTGTATTCAGGATTACTTCCTTTAGGACAGGTTTATGAGAGAAAGTATCAGGATAAAGGGCAGAAATATGTTCAGTCTTTTGGTGAATATGATTCAAATTCCTCTCCAAAAGGTTTGAAACAAACGACACTCCAGTAATGCATCAGTGTGTGTGCATTTTATCCTGTGTTTGACAGGTATCTGCTTATTAAATGTTAATACATACAGGTGGCTTTTCCTCTCCCCTAGATTCAGTCACTGTCTCAGTTGAAATCTGATTTTAAAACAGAGTTGCATTTAAAATTTTTGATTTTCAATTATATTGCAATTTTTTAAATGGCTATGCAAAAAATTTCACCTCATAAATCTTCTCTAAGTTAAGGAAAAAACAGCTAATACCCTACTTACAGCATCATTGGCAAGAAGGCAGAGGCTAATAAACTCTTTAGAAATCAGTTTTTAGGAAAAAGCGTTTTTAATACTCTCAGAAGGAACTGAGGCTTATAATGGGCTTTGTTGTTTTTGTTTAGTTGCTTAGTTGTATTGGACTCTTTGCCACCCCATGGACTGTAGCCCGCCAGACTCCTCTGTTCATGGAATTTCCCAGGCAAGAATACTGGAGTGGTTTGCCATTTCCTTCTCCAGGGGATCTTCCCGACTCTGGGATCAAACCCATGTCTCCTGCGTTGGTAGGTGGATTCTTTACCACTGAGCCACCTGGGAAGCCCATCATGGGATTTAGGATCGATTAAAAAAAATTCAAGCAGGGATCCCTTCTTGTGAGTTGATGACTGTCCTGCAATGGAGCACTGTCCAGTTAGCCAGGTGAAACCAAAAAATTGGATAATATTCAATCAAATATTAAACTTTACCTCTTAAAAACAAACAGGCAGGAAAACTGTCTCCTGCAGCAGTGGTTTAAAAAACTGTATTGCCAAATGAAGTCTGAGTGGTCCTTAAAAAAATCTGAGATTCAACAGCCAGTCATAATTAGAACTTGGCTGTAAATCTGGGAAATGCTGTGGGAATAAAACACTCATTGTTATATAAAATAAGTCTAGTTTTTATTACCAAAATTCTGATTATATTTAATTTTGCTTAATATCATTTTTAAATTATAAAGGTAATTTATGCTGATTATAGAAATTTGTTACAGAATATAATTTAAAAATATACTTTTCCTCATATTCCTACCTCTAGAGATTTTTTTTAAATTTAGGATAATGTCTATTCCTAAAAATTTCCCCCATCTCATAGAATGTTAAAATATGAGATAAATTAAGTTATGCTAAGCTAAGTCACTCCAGTCGTGTCCGACTCTGTCCGACCCCATAGACGGCAGCCCACCAGGGTCCCCCGTCCCTGGGATTCTCCAGGCAAGAACACTGGAGTGGGTTACCATTTCCTTCTCCAATGCATGAAAGTGAAAAGTGAAAGTGAAGTCACTCAGTCGTGTCCGACCCTAAGCGACCCCATGGACTGCAGCCTTTCAGGCTTCTCTATCCATGGGATTCTCCAGGCAAGAGTACTGGAGTGGAGTGCCATTGCCTTCTCCGTTATTTTGTTTATTAAAAATTAAATTTTTTGATTATTGATTAAAAAAAAATTTTTAGCCACTTGGCACCACATGTGGGATCTTAGTTCCCCAACCAGGGATAGAACTCATTCTTCCTGCATTGGAAACACAAAGTTTTAACCACTGGTAAACCAGGGAAGTTAAAATACCTTTTTTTGAAAAGAAACAGTTATACATGGTTAAAAAAAATCAAAAAGTACAAAATGGTACAATAAAGGACTTGTCTCCTTCCCACCCATCCCCATTGCTTCTTCCCACCTCGTCCACAGTTACTCTTTCTTACATACACTTGAGTAGTTCATGTATACACAACCATCTACCAACTATTTTTTTTAATTTAAACACAAAAGGCAGCATAAGCTGTACTGTACTGCAGTATGCCTTATTCACCTACCCATAGATTTTTTAATTCTTAGAACTTGAGCTTGATCCCATTACCTTCGACAAAGCACCCTCCACCATTCCCACTTACCCCCTACACACCCCCTACATCCTTGGGGTTCCAAAGCACAATCCACCTATTCACTTACCTGGCAGGAGTAGGAGGCCCAGGAGGGCTACCCAAGGATGCATGATGCTATTGGCCTGAAGGAAAGAGAAAGCAGACTGCTTGATATGACCCTCAATCAGATGGTATCAGAACAAGTCTTAATTCTCAGATTGCAACTTCTCCTTTCACCCTTACAGGGTGAATCACATAAGCCTGCCTGCAGGAAGCAGGAGCACACTTGCAAATGCTTCCGCTTTCTGTCTGCTCCAGGTGACTGAGAGCTCTGCCCCTTCCAACAGACAGGCAAAGCTGTCCTCTGAAACAGTGCCTACTTACCCAGCTCCTTTCCTACACCTAGAGTCCAAACTGACTCTAGGTGCTGACAGAGGAGATGAGGGAGCAAACACGAAGGAAATGAGAGGAAGGCTTAGCAGGGAAAGCCAGAGCAAAGACCAGATTTCCCATGGCAAAGATACACTTATCCTTAGCCTTGAAGATGAGTCACCTGGATTTCTGGTGAGAGGAGGGTACTTCTTCCTTTGTGGTCACAATGGCTAGTTCCCAGCCTTAGTCAGATTATCAAATGTCCACTGAGCTAAGAACTGAGAGTTGTGAGTTTCACTTATGGCTCAGGAGACTGCCTCTCAGATAGCTCTGAGGAACCACGCCCAAGAGGGGTGGAGAGATAAGCTTATATATGATTTTGGAGAAGTATAATCAAACATCTCAGTAGAAGGTCACCACTAGGTACAAGAAACAAATAGCTCAATTAATGCCTTTAGCATTTTTCTAAGTACAGAAGATGAAACTTGGATTCATAAAATTTTCTCCTGTAAACATCTATCTGAAGGCTGTTTTACCAGTTTTCCCAGAGCACAGAGTACTTCATTTTGGATCACTGCACTGAATTCCTTTCAGGGTATATTGAGTATCAGTGACTACAATGGCTAGTGACTTAATTCTTACAGAACCAGATGGCTAGGGACATTCCTTAGCTGGCAGTGCCCCCTCATGGTTACAAATTCAATCATGATTTAGGAGGCAGTTCATGATCACTTTATCTCATAGTGCAGTTCAGTTCAGTTCAGTCACTCAGTCGTGTCCAACTCTGCAACCCCATGAACTGTAGCACGCCAGGCCTCCCTGTCCATCACCAACTCCCGGAGTTCACTCAAACTCACATCCATCGAGTCAGTGATGCCATCCAGCCATCTCATCCTCCGTCATCCCCTTTCCCTCCTGCCCCCAATCCCTCCTATCATCAGAGTCTTTTCCAATGACTCAACTCTTCGAATGAGGTGACCAAAGTACTGGAGTTTCAGCTTCAGCATCATTCCGTCCAAAGAACACCCAGGGCTGATCTACGTCAAAATGGACTCATTGGGTCTCCTTGCAGTCCAAGGGACTCTCAAGAGTCTTTTCCAACACCACAGTTCAAAAGCATCAATTCTTTGGCACTCAGCTTTCTTCACAGTCCAACTCTCACACCCATACATGACCACTGGAAAAACCATAACCTTGACTAGACGGACCTTTGTTGGCAAAGTAATGTCTCTGCTTTTGAATATGCTATCTAGGTTGGTCATAACTTATACCTTTTTCTCAGTCAGGCCAGTATTTTGATGATCTTAAGTGTGCTCTTACTGGACTAGGCACTGCTAATAGTAGCCAAAAGTCTTTGGACCACATGTCTTTCAAATCTGTTTTGGTCCAAGCAAAATATCCTGTGTTGCTTCTTCCCATATTTAGAGCTATACTATTACAGTCGTGAGTTCATAAATAAATATATACATGTATAGCTCTTAAATAAATATATATGTTCAAGTTGCCTAGTCATCATTTTTATCAGAGGTTTAGTCACACATTTAGTAATGCAAGAAATCACAATCTTGTAAAATAGGCCAAATACAAGTAACATAGCTGCTGTTGCTACTGCTGCTAAGTCGCTTTAGTGGGGTCCAACTCTGTGCGACCCCATAGATGTCAGCCCACCAGGCTCTCCTGCCCCTGGGATTCTCCAGGCAAGAACACTGGAGTGGGTTGCCATTTCCTTCTGCAATGCATGTAAGTGAAAAAGTGAAAGTGAAGTCGCTCAGTTGTGTCTGACTCTTAGTGACCCCATGGACTGAAGCCCACCAGGCTCCTCTATCCATGGGATTTTCCAGGCAAGAGTACTGGATTGGGGTGCCATTGCCTTCTCTGAGTAATATAGCTAGTAGCATTAATAGGGTCATAAGTAAACATTTAGGGCAAGAGTTTCAATTAGTTGTGATCCAGTATATTACCAGCTCATCTGACTCAATCTGTCCTGTACAATCACTATCTTAAAGGTAATGAAATACTTGTATTGTTCACAAGGCATCCAGCCTAATTCCCCAGTGTTATTAGGCTGATAATCCTTAATTTAACTGTTCCCAATGTAAGGGAGCTTTTAAACTTAAATGATTTAAATAATCTGGTGGGAGTCATATAAATCCACCCTATAACTGAAGGAGGATCCCTCCTAATAATCAGGAAGTTATATTTGCTAACTGAAGTTTAGTTTGTTATTTTTGAGCTTGAGTAAAATTAAAAGAAAATTCATATTATAGAGAAAGCACTATTGACTGGCCAAGTGAGGGAGTCCAATCTAGTAATATCAATATCTCCTCAAACAGAATTATTGCTTTTTTCTGGAATAAATTTCCTAAGAGTCATCCAATTAGACCTGTGGAGAGGAGAAATCCACCAAGGTAACCCAGAAGTACTAGATGTAGGTAACTGATCATAAGCCTAACAATTAGATTAATTTTTAAACTCTGTGTAAGACTTACACCATGATAAAAAAAAAACATGGATTTATGAAAAAGTCTAATAAATTATCAAAAATAATTATAATATATAATTACATCCATATTTATATAATTATATAATATGATATTATTATCTAATGTTATTATTATGCTGAAAGTACTGTAACTAATCACACAGGTCAGATTGGGAATCTAAGGATAGCTGTCCACTTCTGATATTGTCTTCTCTTTGTCTTGATGGGAGTGTAGTTTCTCCTCTGTTTGAACTTTGTTTTAAGGTGAGTCTAAGTGCCACCGTGAAATTAAAAGACGCTTACTAAGGTCCATCTAGTCAGGGCAATGGTTTTTCCAGTGGTCATGTATGGATGTGAGAGTTGGACTGTGAAGAAGGCTGAGTGCTGAAGAATTGATGCTTTTGAACTGTGGTGTTGGAGAAGACTCTTGAGAGTCCCTTGGACTGCAAAGAGATCCAACCAGTCCATTCTAAAGGAAATCAGTCCTGGGTGTTCTTTGGAAGGAATGATGCTAAAGCTGAAACTCCAGTACTTTAGCCACCTCATGCAAAGAGTTGACTCATTGGAAAAGACTCTGACATTGGGAGGGATTGGGGGCAGGAGGAGAAGGGGATGACAGAGGATGAGATGGCTGAATGGTATCACCGACTCGATGGACGTGAGTTTGAGTGAACTCTTGGAGTTGGTGTTGGACAGGGGGGCCTGGCGTGCTGCAATTTATGGGGTTGCAAAGAGTCAGACACGACTGAGCAACTGAACTGAACTGAACTGAAGTGCTCCATTGAAAGAACTCTTTCTAAGTGGAAAATACAAATCCAAAAGTCAATTTCTTTCGTTTGTTCTGTGCATGAGCTAATCAAGCATGTCTGACAAGTGTCCTTTCATGTAGGTTGGAGACAGTCCTTAAATGATGCCTTTTCAAAAATGCCTAATCTTCTGGTTAGAGGTCATGGGGCATCTGATATTCTTCCAAAGATAGATTACAGTGATAAGCTTCAGAGACAAACATAGAGTGTCCTTTTAATAATTCAATTAAACTTTACAATAATGTAACTTAACAACAGGGGTCTATCTCAGAAGTGAGTCTTGGGCAGTAAATACACACCTAAATTAACAATACTAGAATTTAATATCCATATATGTAATTTTTCTCTCTAAAATTCTGTGACTTCTATCAAATATAATCAAATTAAGAGTAATTTGTTTGCAAAAATAAGTCTGCTTTCAGTAAACTTGGCCTGATTACTTATATAAGTGTAATTGATTATACAATCCTTTTAAAAATTGGTTTAGGTGGAACTTTTTATAAAGAATCTCAGATTGAATATTTAAAAGGCTTCTTTCTCACGGTGAGAAAAGTCATCCCAAGGGCATGCCATCAGATCCCACGTGTGATACCTAAAGATCTGAATTAATTTCTCTCTTTTCAGAGTTCCAAAGTGTCTTCAGATTCCTGCAACTGTCAGGAGGTGGACTTTCTTATTTACTTGATAAGAAGTCTGCTAGCAGCCTAAGGGTTTACAGTTTTGGAGGGATCAGGTAGAAAGAAAAGATACATGTTTCAGTTTTGCTTACAAAGGTATCACAACAAAATTGCTGTAAGTTATAATTAGTTTAAGGGGAAAGGTTGCCTTATATCTGGAAAACAGATTAAAAAGCAATAATATTTCAGACCAGAAAAACCATGAAATCTATAACCATATTCACCAGTTCACTCAGTCCTACATAACTAATTCTTGATCTTTTGCTAACAGTTTTATAAAGTTTTTAAAAGCCTGCTGCTGCTGCTGCTGCTGCTGCTAAGTCGCTTCAGTCGTGTCCGACTCTGTGCAACCCCACAGACGGCAGCTCACCAGGGTCCCCCGTCCCTGGGATTCTCCAAGCAAGAACACTGGAGTGGGTTGCCAGTTCCTTCTCCAGTGCATAAAAGTGAAAAGTGAAAGTGAAGTTGCTCAGTCGTGTCCGACTCCTGTCCCACTTGTCAAAAATTCTTTCTGTGAATTTTCTTGAAAATTAAGCATTTTTGCAAAGGCATCAGGATCAAACAATAACTGTTTATGAACAACAAAGATTTTTAAAGACATGGTTAAAGATCCAATTGTGATGCAATTGACAAAGAAACTTCTTTACTGCTGTGACAGAACAATTTAAGATAATAATCAGAATAAAGTCTGATAACATTTTACTATGACATTTCAGAGTCTTAGGAATTCCAATAATTTCTAGAGTATCTAAAACATTTCCCCTAACAATATAGCATAAGGATGTTTATCACCATCACTTTGAAATGCTTCTCATGCAGTTTAACATAGGATATAAGCCCAGTTAGTTTAAAATTTTTATCTTTGATAAAGAGAGAAAATAATTCCCTTAGGTGTTTCAGGACCTTTTGGAAAAGTTCAAAGTAAGCTAAAGGTCAAATGAACTTCAAGTAGAATTTGATCTCTGGCAAATTTACCAAAAATATCAAAAGGCTTTAAAAAAACACTTGGTCAGGTAGCCTTACAAGTCACTGTGAAACAATACTTATACTTACCTAAGAAACAATAAAATATTTCAAAGGCAAATACAGAAAGTTATAAAAAATTACTTAAAATACAAAGAAAATTCACAATCTGTTACAAAAATCAGATCAATATTCTTAAGAAAACTCTCCCCTCTTAATACAGAGAAACAAAATTCAGGTTTTGTACTATTTTATCTTTAATATTGAAATTCATTTGCCCAATTAAATTAATTCTAACCTTAGTTCTGCCCAAACATAGAATCCTTTCTAAAGTTTCTTTTTTCCTCTCAAACCTGCAGTTTTCTATACTTATAATAATCTGTCTCTTCCTTCCTAATTAGAAATAACTAGCATCAGAACAAAATTATTTTCTTTTTCCTTAATAAAATGCATTTTTATTTCTTATATCTCCTTCTTGTGAAGTCGCTCAGTCGTGTCTGACTCTTTGCAACCCCATGGACTGTAACCTACCAGGCTCCTCCATCCATGGAATTTTCCAGGCAAGAGTACTGGAGTACATTGCCATTTCCTTCTCCAGGGGATCTTCCCAACCCAGGGATTGAACCCAGGTCTCCTGTATTGCAAGCATATGCTTTACTATCTGAGCCACCAGGGAAGCCCCTCTTCTTCTTACATGCATACAAAGATGTTTTTCATATTAACTTTATAGGCTAATTACTTAGAATTATCAATTTTTAAAAAATATTTATTTGACAGCATTGTGTCTTCATTGGGGCATGCAGGATCTTTAGTTGCAGCATGTAAACTCTTAGTTGAGGCACATGGGGTCTAGTTCCCTGACCAGGGATCAAACCCAGGCCCCTGCATTGAAACCACAAAGTCTTAATCACTGAACCACCAGAGAAGTCCTGAATTATCAACTTTCAAAAACCTTAATCTCTAGTGAAAACTGAGAAGCAAACAATTACATACTGTCTTTTACATTAGCATCCCATAGATTGACAAATTGAAATACTATTTATAAAATCTCAACATGAAAAAACTAAGATCATTCAAAATTAGGAAAGGAGTACATCAAGGCTGTATATTGTCACCCTGCTTATTTAACTTACATGCGGAGTACATCATGTGAAATGCTGGTCTGGATGAAGCACAAGCTGGAATCAAGATTGCCTGGAAAAATATCAATAACCTCAAATTTGCAGATGACAACACCTTTATGGCAGAAAGTGAAGAGAAACTAATGAGTCTCTTGATGAAAGTGAAAGACGAGAGTGAAAAAGCTGGCTTAAAACTCAGTGTTCAAAAAATGAAGATCATGGCATCCAGTCCAACCACTTCATGGCAAATAGTTGGGGAAACAATGGAAACAGTGACAGACTTTATTTACTTAGGCTCCAAAATCACTGCAGATGTGACTGCAGCCATAAAATTATAAGACACTTGTTCCTTGGAAGAAAAGCTATAACCAACCTAGACAGCATATTAAAAAAGAGACATTACTTTGCCAACAAAGGTCCATCTAGTCAAAGCTATGGATGGTTTTTCCAGTAGTCACGTATGAATGTGAGAGTTGGGCCATAAAGAAAGTTGAGCACCGAAGAATTGATGCTTTTGAACTGTAGTGTTGGAGAAGACACTTGCGAGTCCCTTGAGCTTCAAGGAGATCCAACCAGTCCATCCTAAAGGAATGAATATTCAGTCCTGAATATTCAATCAAAGAACTCATGCTGAAGCTGAATCTCCAATACTTTGGCCACCTGATGTAAACAACTGACTCAATAGAAAAGACTGATGATGGGAAAGATTGAGGACTGGAGGAGAAGGGGACAACAGAGGATGAGATGTTTGGATGGCATCATAGAATCGATGGACACACATTTGAGCAAGCTTTGGGAATTGCTGATGGACAGGGAAGCCTGGTGTGCTTCAGTCTGTGGGGTTACAAAGAGTCAGACACAATGAGAGACTGAACCAAAGATTGTGGCATCCAGTCCCATCACTTTATGGCAAATAGAAGGGGGCAAAGTGGAAGCAGTGACAGATTTTCTTTTCTTGAGTATCAAAATCATTGTGGACGGTGACTGCAGCCATGAAATTAAAAGACACTTGCTCTTTGGAAGAAAAGCTATGACCAAACTAGACAGTGTATTAAAAAGCAGAGACATCCCTTTGCTGCCAAAGGTCCATAGAGTCAAAGCTGTGGTTTTCCCAGTAGTCCTGTGAGAGTTGGACCATAAAGAAGGCTGAACACTGAAGAACTGATGCTTTCAAATTGTGGTGCTGGAGAAGACTCTGGAGAGTCCCCTGGACTGCAGGAAGATCAAACTAGTCAAACCTAAAGGAAATCGACCCTGAATATTCATTGAAGGACTGATGCTGAAGCTGAATCTCCAATACTTTGGCCACCTGGTGCGAAGAGCTGACTCATTGGAAAGATCCTGATGCTGGGTAAGATTGAAGACAAAAGGAGAAGAAGGCAGCAGAGGATGAGATGGTTAGATAGCATCGCCATTCAATGTACATGACTTTTAGCAAACTCCAAGAGATAGTGAAGGACAGGGAAGCATGGTGTCCTGAAGTCATAGGGTCGCAAAGAGTTGGACTAGACTTAGTGATTAAACAGCATAATTTCTAAAATGCGTGTGCTTTCTTAGAGAAAATGTTGCAATGTGGCACCAAATGTATTTATTAATAGTCCTGAATCTTTAGGTTCTCTGCAAAATGATATCTACGTTCAGTAATTAATGTTTCAGCTACCTTGTTTTATTTGGAAGGGAACTTGATATTAAATAAACTTTCATCATTCAACTTAATGTAGGAAAATCCTAAAGTTTCAAGTTACCAAATATTTAGAGAGACTAGTTATAAGTAGACATTGCCAAAACATGATTATATCTAAAGAGTTTACCTAAAACCTCTTATCTCTTTTACATTTAACAGCTTGATATTTTATAAAAAATTTCATCATGCCAAGTTATTTTTCTTGCTGACAAGAAGATCTTATTGTAGTAAATCTAGGTATAATAAAAGTATTACATTTAATGTTGATAGCCCTAAAAACATGTCTATATTAATTAAACCAACAAATTTTTACTTTTACTTCAAATATTAATTTAATACTGAATATTCCTTAGTTCACATGAACCTAAAATTCATTTGGGTTAATTTCTTTTATATTTTTGAGAATCTATGTAAGTATTTAATTTTCTGTAAGTCAAGTAAATAGAGTTCATTTAAAAGTTAATTTTGGTAATGTTCACCAGAGGTAGACATATCATATCTATAAGGCTCACACAGACATATAGACAGATACAACCAGAGATTTCATAGCTTCATTTTTAAAACTTAGTCATGAATCAGGTATTACAATACCCTAGTATTTTAAATAACAGTTGGAATAAGTTGTTTACTTGTTTGATTTTAAAAAAGATTTCTCCTTTTTTTTTCTTAGTCCCTAGACCATCTAGATACTAGTTCCTGAGAGCACTGGTAAAGTCTTCACGTCTCAAGGCACCAGGAGAGAAACGCAAACTTCTCCTAGGAGGAACACGTCCAACTTCCCACCTAATCATCCAATCCAGATTTCTCCAGTCTCTTTCAACCAACCTCCCAGTGTCTTCCAACTTCAGGGAGGTGGGGGAGAGGGGAGCAGTTATCAATTATACACTGCCAAGTAAAACTCAGGATCATCAGTCAATAATCAGGAGACATGAGAACCAAGAAAAGTCTACTCAAATTCATCTGGACTCATCGAGAATGAAGACAGACACAAGAGACCCTGCTGGTCTTTGAAGTACCAAGGGCTCTTGATCCTCATAAAGTTCAAGCAAAGGAAAGTCTGGTCTGTGTCTCTTCATGGTCCCCAAAACAGTCAACTGAAATAATAATGCACAATGTACCTGTGAGTTTCTGTTTTATTTGGAGACTGACTGAGTACAAGGAGATGGCCTCTCAGAGAACTCTGAGGAACTGCTCCAAAGAGGTGGGGTGGAGGGAGGGGATGTCGACATGTCTGTGATATTGAAACTGTGCAGTCAGGGCACACAGTAGAAGGTTGCTAGTCACAGGGAACAGACATTTCAGTTAACTGACTTTAGTGCTTTTCTAAGGATGGGAAGATGAAAGAATTTTGGATTCATAAAATTTTCTCTCAAAAATATCATCTGAAGGGCTATTCTTCCAGTTTTCCCAGAGCACAGAATGCCTCATTCCTGATCTCTGCCCTGAACTCCTTTCAGGGTGGTTGAAAGTCAGCTACTACTGTGGCTACAGATTCAATCTTAGTAGAGCGAAGTGGGGAGCAACATTCTTTAGAAGCCACAAGAATTCAGCAAAAATGCAAATAATTATGCCTACCCATTCATTCTAAAGGATGTCTCAGGACACATCTTATTGAGTGATATCAGGAGAATGTTTCAGGAAGCAGAGTCTGGATTAGACAGGTTCAGATCACAGCTCTGTTACTTGATTTCCTCATTTGGAGAATAGCACTGAAAATACTTGCTCTATCTCTATTTTATAAAAGTTCATGAGAACTTTTATTATGAGAAACAAGGCTGTGGGAGCCCTGTCTGGGGGTGCTTCAGTCTGAAGGAGGCCTTGGATGGAGGAGGCCCAAGTCTTAGAGCTTCCTTGACCTACTTGAACACAAGCTCCCTCCTGTTGCTGGGCCTTCACACATGCTGTGCCCTGAACTACTTGCTAAAAATCAACTCTTCCATAAAACCAACAGGTGATTATATGTCTTTAATAGTCCTCCTAGGGGTTGCAAAAAGTTGGACACAACTGAACAACTAAGCACAGCACAGCTTTATGATGCTATGCACATGAATTTAAGTGGACAACAAGAGGTGTTCTACCAAGGAATAGCATATTTCTGGAAACCTGCTTTCCTCTTTTCCACTGCCTCTATACTCTTGGAGGGGACACTATTGACCCCACTTCAATCAGCACCAAGGGTTAGGGGGAAGAAATGCCTCATACAAAAGTAGGCCTTGCCTTATTTATTTGGGAGACACGGCCAAAGCCCAGTATATCAGTGATAAAAATGTTCTAATTTAATTCAATTCTAACACTGTTATTAATAATATATTGACAGTAACAGGGCACGATTCAATGCATCAAGGATGAAAAATATCCAGAATTGTGCCATCAGGTAGAGACAGAGATAAATAAGCAACTAATAAAATTGGGCAGAATGATAAAACTGATAAACATAATTGGACTACATCACTACTTGACTTACAACCCTCCTATGGTTCTTATAGGGTAAAAAAAAAATCTAACTCCTTACTCAGATTTACAAAGCCCTAGAAAGTGTTCTAGTTTCATTCTTTTACAAGTGGTTGACCAGTTTTCCCAGCACCACTTGTTAAAGAGATTGTCTATTAAAGACATTGTATATTCTTGCCTCCTTTGTCAAAGATAAGGTGTCCATATGTGCATGGATTTATCTCTGGGCTTTCTATTTTATTCCATTGATCTATATTTCTGTCTTTGTGCCAGTACGATACTGTTTTGATGAGTGTGGCTTTGTAGTAGAGCCTGAAGTCAGGTAGGTTGATTCCTCCAGTTCCATTTTTCTTTCTCAAGATTGCTTTGGCTATTCGAGGTTTTTTGTATTTCCATACAAATTGTGAAATTATTTGTTCTAGCTCTGGGAAGAATACCGTTGGTAGCTTGATAGGGATTGCATTGAATCTATAGATTGCTTTGGGTAGGATACTCATTTTCACTATATTGAATCTTCCAATCCATGAACATGGTATATTTCTCCATCTATTAGTGTCCTCTTTGACTTCTTTCACCAGTGTTTTATAGTTTTCTATATATAGGTCTTTAGTTTCTTTAGGTAGATATATTCCTAAGTATTTTATTCTTTTCATTGCAATGGTGAATGGAATTGTTTCCTTAATTTCTCTTTCTATTTTCTCATTATTAGTATATAGGAATGCAAGAGATTTCTGTGTGTTGATTTTATATCCTGCAACTTTACTATAGTCATTGATTAGTTCTAGTAATTTTCTAGTGGAGTCTATGTAGGGTTTTCTATGTAGAGGATCATCTCATTTGCAAACAGTGAGAGTTTTACTTCTTCTTTTCCAATTTGGATTCCTTTTATTTCTTTTTCTGCTCTGACTGCTGTGGCCAAAACTTCCAAAACTATGTTGAATAGTAATGGTGAAAGTGGGCACGCTTGTCTTGTTCCTGACTTTAGGGGAAATGCTTTCAATTTTTCACCATTGAGCATATGTTTGCTGTGGATTTGTCATATATAGCTTTTATTATGTTGAGGTATGTTCCTTCTATTCCTGCTTTCTGGAGAGTTTTTTTTTTTTTTTTATCATAAATGGATGTTGAATTTTGTCAAAGGCTTTCTCTGCATCTATTGAGATAATCATATGGTTTTATTTTTCAATTTGTTAATGTGGTGTATTATGTTGATTGATTTGTGGGTATTGAAGAATCCTTGAATCCCTGGGGTAAAGCCCACTTGGTCATGATGTATGATCTTTTTAATATGTTGTTGGATTCTGTTTGCTAGAATTTTGTTAAGGATTTTTGCATCTATGTTCATCAATGATATTGGCCTGTAGTTTTCTTTTTTTGTGGGATCTTTGTCAGGTTTTGGTATTAGGGTGATGGTGGCCTCATAGAATGAGTTTGGAAGTTTACCTTCCTCCGCAATTTTCTGGAAGAGTTTGAGTAGGATAGGTGTTAGCTCTTTTCTAAATTTTTGGTAGAATTCAGCTGAATGGCTGCGATCCAAAAGTCTACAAGCAATAAATGCTGGAGAGGGTGTGGAGAAAGGGAACCCTCTTACACTGTTGGTGGGAATGCAAACTAGTACAGCCACTATGCAGAACAGTGTGGAGATTCCTTAAAAAACTGGAAATGGAACTGCCTTGTGACCCAGCAATCCCACTGCTGGGCATACACACTGAGGAAATCAGAATTTAAAGAGACACATGTACCCCAATGTTCATCACAGCACTGTTTATAATAGCCAGGACATGGAAGCAACCTAGATGTCCATCAGCAGATGAATGGATAAGAAAGCAGTGGTACGTATACACAATGGAGTATTACTCAGCCATTGAAAAGAATACATTTGAATCAGTTCTAATGAGGTGGATGAAACTGGAGCCTATTTTACAGAGTGAAGTAAGCCAGAAAGAAAAACACCAATACAGTATAGTAACACATATATATGGAATTTAGAAAGATGGTAACAATAACCCTGTATACGAGACAGCAAAAGAGACACTGATGTATAGAACAGTCTTTTGGACTCTGAGGGAGAGGGCGAGGGTGGGGTGATTTGGGAGAATGGCATTGAAACATGTATATCATATATGAAATGATTCACTAGTCCAGGTTCGATGCACGATACTTGATGCTTGGGGCTGGTGCACTGGGATGACTCAGAGGGATGGTACAGGGAGGGAGGAGGGAGGAGGGTTCAAGATGGGGAACATGTGTATACCTGTGGCGGATTCATGTTGATATATGGCAAAACCAATACAATATTGTAAAGTTAAAAAATAAAATTAAAATAAAAAAAAACACACAAAAACAAAGCCCTAGCCCCCACAAATGTCTCAGATTTCTTTTACCACTCTCTCCTTGCCCACAGGGCTCCAACAAATGGACTTCCTTCAAATGTATCCCTACTTTAGGACCTTTTCCCTACAGGTGCTTCAGCCTAGATCCCTATTCTTTCACCCCATCATTTTCAAATTTCTTCTATTCATTCTGATCCCTGCTTAAATCTCACCTTCTCAGACACTCCCCTGGTCCTTCAATCTAAAGTAGCCAACCAGTCACTGCCTTTTTTTCAGTTCTCTGCATTTATTTACCTTGTTTCCTATGATGTATTTGTGTGTGTGAGAGAGAGAGAGAAAGAGAAATCCACCTCTCCTCCCTCTTGTACAGTAATATACAATAGAACTTTCTGTGATGCTGGAGCTCTATGGGTGTTGTGCAAGCATTTGTAATATGCCATTACAATCAAAGAATTTTTTTTTCCATTTAACTTAATTTATATATAAGTTTAAATAGCCAAACATGGCTACTGTGTTGGATGGCACTCAACATAGACTATAAATAAACCCCTTCAAGGTAGGCCTCCCCCTTTCATTCTCTATCCCTGAAAACTTGTTAGGGATTCGATGGGTATTGACTGAATAAAGTATGAAAGCACAAAGGCACAGAGAGAGACTGTTCATTGACTGAGGGGCTGGGATTTTGGATTGGGGGGAAGTCTCTTCAAAATGTGACATATGAGCTTCACAACTGGAGAATGGGAAATAGGCAAAGGGTGTTTTAAGTGGGAGAAATGATGAGTAAGAGCCAAAACAGGGACATAGAACCAAGGCTTTATGATGTGCAGTAAGTGTACGATTCCATAGGACTGAATTTTCAGGCAAGCTGTCACCCACGGGAGCCCCCACTATGTCCTCAAGGCTCCCACATAGCACAATGGATTTTTTCAGTTTGAGCTATTCGACAGTTGCTACTCTAGAATCAACTTTGTGACCCCTTGAAGATACATCCCAGTTGAGGGATAAAGTTCAGGCAGCAAACATGACTTTCCAGCTGCTTACTCCACAGGAAATGAAGCCCCAGTGCAGGCACAGAGAATGAGAGAATCAGACTCACCTTTGAGAAGGAATGCAGGGGCCACTATGGTGAGAAGCGTGAGGACCTGTCAGGAAGCTACTGCAATATTTCTGTCTGGGGGTGCTTCAGTCTGAAGAAGGCCTTGGTTGGAGGAGGCCCAAGTCTTAGAGCTTCCTCGACGTACTTGAACACAAGCTCCCTCCTGTTGCTGGGCCTTCACACATGCTGTGCCTTGAACTACTTGCTGAAAATCAACCCTTCCATAAAACCAAGAGGTATGATTATATATCTTTAACAGAAGAGAGGATGGAGAGCAGCTCAGGCCCTGGTTGTTTCAACACAGGACCAGCAGGACTTCTCGCAGAGTGTGGAGTAACAGCCTAAAGATGACTCCAAGAAATGTGGCCTGAGGAACTGGAAAGACTGGAGGTGCCACCAACTGAGACAGGGGTAGCTGTGTGTAACAGTTTGGGAGGAAATATTGTGGACTTCAGACATGTTGAGTTTCAGATTTCTCAGACACCCAAGTGAAAACTTTTCAGGAGAGGTGATCTGCACTGAAAATACTTATTTCAGAGACATCAGGATAGAAATGGGATTTTAAAGCCATGAACCAGAGTTGATGCTCAGGGAATGTCCTTGGTTCATAGACTAGGCCCTGGGGCCTTGTGCAAAAGTAGGAGGTGGAAGAGGCACCATCACACACATAGAAACAAGCCAATGAAGCAGGAGGAAAGGTAAAAAGTAAATGGGATCCTACTGCAGCCAAGTGAAGCAAATGCATTAGCAAAGAGGCAATGATCATGAATCAAATGCCGCAAAGGCAAGGAATGAGATTTGCCTATAGGACAGAGCAACCTGGAGATCATTAATGACTTTAATAAAACAGTTTCAGTAAAGAATAGTTGAATGACTGTTCACTTTCCCAATCTATGTTACATCTCAAGAAAAGGGTTTACAAGGAAAGGGAAAATCAAAAGAGAATTAAAAATTGAGGTCAGGGAACTCTTTCAAGGAATTTTGTGACAAAAAAATAAAAGGAAGGGGGAGTTTGGAAGTAGGGTTAAGAGACAGATGATAAAAATAACAGCATGTTTGTATGATCTGGGGATGACTGAGTGGAAGAATTGATTTGGGCAAGGAAAAAATGCATGGAGCAATAGAGGGACAGAATCCACTGTCCAATTAAGGGATTCTACTGAGACGTGACTGGGGATAGCACATCTTCGAGAGCAAATGGAGGAGGGACTCAAACATGACCATTTGGAAGTGCTGAGGTGCCACTGGAAACCAAGGGGTCATGAAAGCAAAGCCCAGGAAGCCAATGCTCTCCAGCTATCTGCAGTTGCCAACTATGAGGAAGAAGCCACATCAGAAGATAGCTATTTTTTAAATCTTCTCCAGTATTTAAATAATCCCATCAATTATCTTCCCCATCTTAAAGCATTCAGGCATTTCCTAAGACCAAAGTTGAAACTCTAAAATCTGCCCAAAAGAGACTTCCCAAGCTAGCCACACCCTTCCTTCTATCCCAAGCCTAACAAAAGTCCAAGCCAAAACTTGTACTTGCTAATCTTTGCAAGATCAATTTCTAACACATAAAAGAATACTATCAAACCTGTAAAAGTCAGAAGCAAATATCAGGCTCCTCCTTTACATTTTACAAATATTTTAACTTTATAAACCACAGACATTGATGAACAAAATTGTTCACAGAGATACACATACTCCTATTCCCATTTCCTTGATACTATATAACACCCGTCTAACAGATAAGGAGAGACTCACCAAAGGGATGTATTGACTCTAAGTCACACAGCTTTTGTTTGTTTGTTCCACTTGCTTGCCTTGTGGGATTTCATCTCCCAATCACAGATCAAATCCATGCCCCCCACAGTGGAAGCTCTGAGTCCTATCACTGAACTGTCATGGAATTTCCCACACAGCTTTCAAGTGAGCCTCAATGAGTATTTCTTCCTCCAAAGGTACCACACAATTCTGCTCAGGTTTCTTTTCCCCTCTCTTTTCCTCACTGATGTTGCCCAGGAAAAGCTTAAAAAATTCCAATGTGTAAGTCCGTGATTCTAATTAAATGAGGATTCCTCTCTCTAGACATACAAATACATTTTATATGAGTGACACAATTTCTATTGGTCCATTCATCATTGTATTAAGATTCCATATTTTACTGAGAAAGTTCAAGCAGCAATGTTCCAGTTTTCTCTTCAGCGTAAGAAAGGATTGTATTTACAGGTGGATGTAAGTACATCCATCGATGTACTTGGATTCAATCTGTGAAAGGGAAATCCCACAAGCCATGCAGGGGGACCAAAATAAACAAACAAAAGCTGTGTGACATAGAGACAATACATCCCTTTGCTGAGCTGAAGAGAAGTACAGTGCTTTCCAGAGGATTGTACTTATAGCTGAGTCAGGAGGTAGTTTTCCAGCTTCTCTGGTGGTCTGTCACTGATTCTCTCTCTTTTCTGTTTATGGATAAAGATGGAATTCTAGTCCTTATCTTTTTGTCACACCTTTCCAGAGAATGATGGGAGCTATCTTTAGAAGTTAAACTTCTCTAGTCTGCCAGTCTTTTTGCTGGATTTGATCCAGTCACTAAATAGATTACTGGAAGATTTTAGTGAGCTGGAATAGAATTTGCTCTCTGCTAGGCTGCTTTTAGTTTTTAATTGAAGTAGAGTGGATGTACAATATTAAAGAAGTTAAAGGTGTATAATAGTGATTCACAATTTTTAAAGGTTATGCTCCATTTTCAGCTATTATAAAGTATTGTCTGTTGTACAATATGTGTTGTACAGTATATCCTTGTAGCTTATTTTATACCTAGTGGTTAATACCATTTGGCCCCCTACTGTTGTTTCCTCTCCCCCATTCCCTCTCCCACTGGTAATCACTAGCTTGTTCTCTATATTTGTGAATCTATTTCCTCATCAATTATGTTGACTAGTCTGTTTTATTTTTTAGATTCCACATATAAGTGATTTCAGTAATACAGTATTTGTCTTTCTCTGACTTATTTCACTAAGCATAATACCCTCCAGCTCCAACCAAGCTGTTACAAATGGCAACATTGTGCGTATATATATATACACTGTAACTTCTTTATCCATTCATGTTTAAGGACAATTAGGTTGCTTTCCTATCTTGGCAACTGTAAATAAGGCTTCTATGAATAATTGGAGTGCATATATCTTTTTGAATTATTGTTTTTTTTTGGGGGGGGTGGGGTATATAACCAAGAGGTGAATTCCTGAGTCATACCATAGTCCCATTCTTAGTTTTCTTATAAACCTCCATAGTGTTTTCCACTAAGCCTGCACTAAATCAAATTCCCACCAATAATGTACAAGGGTTCTCTTTTACCCATTTCCTTGCCAACATTTGGTTTTGTGTTCTTTTTTATGAAAGCCATTCTGACAGATGTGAGGTGATACCTCATTGTGGTTTTGACGTTTTAATATCCATTTGCCTGAAGAGAAGCAATGCCAAACATGTGCCTGTTGGCCATCTGCATGACCCCTTTGGAAAAATGTCTACTCAGGTCTTCTCTCCATCTTGAAACATGGTTGTTTTTTTGATGTTGAGTTGTATGAACTGTTTATGTATTTTGGATATTAGCCCTTTATTAGTCATATCATTTACAAATAATTTCTACCTCTCATTATGTTGAGAGGTAGAAATTTTTGTTTTGTGATGGTTTCCTTTGTGCAAAAGCTTTTAAGTTTAATTAGTTCCCATTTATTTTTGTTTTTATTTCTCTTGCTTTAAAAGGAGCAGATGCCAGAAAACATAGCTACTTTTTTTTAATGCACAGGTTTTCTAATTCAGCATGTATTCTCTTGCTTGCTGACTATAACATGGGAAGACCCAACCTCCAGACTCTCTGGTCACTGCATCCTGCTGCCAACCAGGCCATTGGGTGTGACCTGAGACCTCAACACTCCCAGGTACCTGAGAAAAGTAATCAGGAGTCCATTGTTCCCCTAAAAAATGAGCAATGGCCCCCAGATATCCCATTGCTGCAAGAGGCCAGCATGCTGTTGGGGAGCCAGACTGAAGCCTCTGAAAGGTTGGTGGTGGGTCAGAGAGTGGGCAGGAGAGTGATCATGACTGCCCCTGGGACCTCTACAGCTGAGAGCTCAGCCTGAGGCAGGGTGTGGGGTATGGTGGGCATGATGAGGGAGAATAAATGAGATAAACTTACACTCATGACCAGGAGCTCCAAGCCCCAATATCTCTCAGAGGCACAGCCCAGAGGACAGAACAGGAAGTCACTTGGGCCCTGGGTGGAGCCATCCTGCAACCCCTCCACAGGATGGACCCAGGGCCTCTCTCTGGGTGAGGTCAATGTGTCACTCCAACCTCAGCCATGGACAGCATGTGGTGAACCAAGAGGATGGTGGTTGTGGGTGTGTAGTGGTGAGCATAGGGGTGCTGAAACATAGCAGGTGGGGGTGATGACCCAGACAGGCTTTAGCTCATCATGACTGAGCCCTGGGCATTCACTCTCCCCACCTGGGCCACCAGCCAGGCCCCATCCTCAGACTCTGCCCAGGAAGCCAGGCACAGCTGAACCCCCCCAGCCCCTGAGCCTAGTCCTGGCCTTGGAAACCTGGTCTCTACCTTCCAGAGGGTCTGGCCTCACCTCCAGGGCCTTAGTAGTCACCTTATTGTCCTAAGAAGGACCCTGGTCACACCTGGGTTCCCCAACCCCATAGCAAGCAATTCTGGGCATGGAGGGTGCTTCAGGCATCATCTCATCCACACCAATTACGAACTGGGACCCTGGCAGGCTCCAAGGGGGTTAGTGCCAAGGGGACCAGGAATGGACACCTGGCCCCCAGCACAGGGCACCTGGCACAGTTGGGACCAGGCCTCTTCTACAGATCTCCCAGCTCTGGCTGCTAGATAAGGGTCAGCCCCAAATTCACTCAAGTCCCCCTGGTCAGATGGTCATAGGCCCATGACTCAGCTACTCAGGGGTTTGGTGTGTACTACTCGCTCCAGCTTGCTCCAAAGCAGCTGCCACCAGGTCTGCTTATCCTTCTCCAGGGCTGTGTTGGGGTCTTGCCCTTGTACTTGGTGATGTAAGAGTAGATCTCTTGCAGGACACTCGTGCTATTGAATTGACTCAGGTCCAATGTGAGATATGCACTTGTGTCCTGGTAGCTGATGGCAGGCCATCTTGGTGATGTAGGCATAGTTAATCTCCACCTGGCTCTTGTAGCTAAGAATGTCCTTGGTGTAGAGCAGCTTCTGGGAGGAAAAGTCCTTGCCCAGCTTGTGCTCAGATGTAGAGCAGGAGTCCATGAAGGCCTAGGCTACCACTGACAGCCAGACATCAGTGCTGCTGCTCTTGTAGATGTTGAATAGAACCTGTCGTTTCTTGATCATGTTCAACCAGGAGCACGGGAACAGGCAGTTTTTCTTCCAGGTGTGATGCATATCTGCATCACATACCTGGTGCTGATCGGCCTGCTCGTCCAGGAAATCAAACATGTACTCGATGGCCAGCAGCAGGGCTGAGCCCCAGTAATGCTGAAGATGGTTTGGAAGAAGGCATCCATGATCTTCTGTAGCATGCCCTTGATGGCCAGAAGCTGCATTAGGAACTTTTCGTATACTGTCTTGCTACCTCAGTCATCACTCAGCTGTTCTAGGTAGTCATGGTTCTTGAACAAGAGCACTGCTACTTTTTATATCAAAGAGTGCTCTGCCCATGTTTTCCTCTGGCAGTTCTATGGTTTCTGGTCTATTTATATCTTTAACCCATTTTATTTTTGTATGTGATATTAAGTGCAGGAGTGAAAGTCACTCAGTCGTGTCCGACCCTTTGCGATCCCGTAGACTATACAGTCCATGGAATTCTCCAAGCCAGAATACTGGAGTGGGAAACCGTTCCCTTCTCTAGAGGATCTTCCCAACCCAGGGATCGAACCCAGGTCTCCCACATTGCAGGCGGATTCTTTACCTGCTGAGCTATCATTCTTCTACCTGTAGCTGTCCAGTTTTCCAGCACCGCTTTTTTTGACTGTCTTTTCTCCATTGTCTATTCTTGCCTCTTTTGTCACTGATTAATTGACCAAAAGTATATGATTCCGAATTCTCCATCCTCTTCCATTGATCTGTGTGTCTGTTTAGCCAGTACCACAATATTTTGATTACCATAGCTTTGTAATATAGTCTAAAGTTGGGGAGTGTGAATTCCTCACCTTTGTTCTCTTTCTCAATATTGTTTTGGCCTTTTGGGTCTTTTGTATTTCCACATAAATTTTAAAATTGTTCCTAGTTCTTTGAAAGATACTATTGGTATTTTGGTAGGGATTGTATTGAATCAATAAATTGCCTTGGGTAATTTTAACAATAGTATTTTAACAATATTAATTATTGTTAAATATTAATAAAATGTTTTAGCAATAATAATTTATTAATATAAAATTTGATATGCAGAGTACATCATGAGAAACGCTGGACTGGAAGAAACACAAGCTGGAATCAAGATTGCCGGGAGAAATATCGATAACCTCAGATATGCAGATGACACTACCCTTATGGCAGAAAGTGAAGAGGATCTCAAAAGCCTCTTGATGAAAGTGAAAGTGCAGAGTGAAAAAGTTGGCTTAAAGCTCAACATTCAGAAAACGAAGATCATGGCATCTGGTCCCACCACTTCATGGGAAATAGATGGAGAAACAGTGGAAACAGTGTCAGACTTTATTTTTCTGGGCTCCAAAATCACTGCAGATGGTGACTACAGCCACAAAATTAAAAGACGCTTACTCCTTGGAAGGAAAGTCATGACCAACCTAGATAGCATATTCAAAAGCAGAGACATTACTTTGCCAACAAATGTTTGTCTAGTCCAGGCTATGGTTTTTCCTGTGGTCATGTATGGATGTGAGAGTTGGACTGTGAAGAAGGCTGAGCGCTGAAGAATTGATGCTTTTGAACTGTGGTGTTGGAGAAGACTCTTGAGAGTCCCTTGGACTGCAAGGAGATCCAACCAGTCCATTCTGAAGGAGATCAGCTCTGGGATTTCTTTGGAAGGAATGATGCTAAAGCTGAAACTCCAGTATTTTGGCCACCTCATGCAAAGAGTTGAGTCATTGGAAAAGACTCTGATGCTGGGAGGGATTGGGGGCAGGAGGAGAAGGGGATGACAGAGGATGAGATGGCTGGATGGCATCACTGACTGGATGGACGTGAGTCTGAGTGAACTCTGGGATTTGGTGATGGACAGGGAGGCCTGGCGTGCTGCAATTCATGGGGTCGCAAAGAGTCGGACACGACTGAGTGACTGATCTGATCTGACATACGACATTATATGTATATTATATAATATATAAAATATATGAATATTGATATATTTATATAAATTTTAAAATGTAAATGTATATAAATATTAGTAAATATTAAACTTAATATTTAAAAATATTAATTATTTTAATAGTCATTTTTAAAATATTAATTCTTCCAATCCAAGAGCATGGTATAATTTTCCTTCCGTATTATCTTCAGTAGTTTTCCAAGTACAGGTCTCTCACCTTCTTAGGCAGTTTTATTCTAGGAAATTTATTCTTTTTGAGGTAGGCTGTTTTTAAAAATTCAGTACAGGTCTTGATTTAGGGTCAGACTTTAGGCCTGAAAAGTCATATACAAAAGGGACTTTAACTACCTGGGGCCAAACCTCTTGATTTCTATGGGAATAAACTGAGGACCAGAGAGAAATAGACGAGAGGACCCACAGAAGTCACTCAGGCCCAATGCAGAAGTGAAAGCCAGGTTCATCTACCCCTATTCCACTGTTCCTTTTCCTCAAGAAACAGTATTTCACCAATGTTTTTTGTTGTTGTTCTCTGCAACACTCAGCTTGTGGGATCTTAGTTCCCCAACCAGGGATATAAACACACAGCCTCTGCAATCAAAGCTCAGAATCCTAACCAGTGGAGTGCTGGGAGCCGGCACATTGCATATTGAGTGAGGATCTGGAATAGCTCAACTGGAATTCTATCACTTCCGGGAGCCAGCGTGAGGCACTCCGCCCATGACAAAGGTCATGAGGAAGGAGGCTCGGCATACGCAAAGGCGGGATCGAGCCTCAGGAGTCCCCCTGGAAATTCTCGAGCATCTACCCCCAAAACCAGAGTCTGCCTACTTTCTGCTTTGTGCTTTCACCTACACCTCTGACTTTACGGGGGGCTGTCCCCCACTACCTCTCTCTGAAAAAAGAGTTAGCTCACAGCTCCAGTTAATAATTCCTGGGTGTGACAGTGTTTAACCTACAAACTCCTTTGGAAATCCTCTAGCCTGCCTGAATAGGTTTTTCTGGCCACATGTGATTGTTCAGAGCCTCCCAACTGTGAGAGGCAGGAGATGTTCTAAACTGCCTAAACACAGATTCCTTTGAGTAGTTAAAAGATTGATTAGAAAATGTATTGGTGAAGGGTTTTTCACTTGTTGGGCCAATGTTTGCTGCTAAGTCTCCATACTCCTACTGTGTCCTTGGCAGTGTATTGATTGATATAATGGGTGTATAGAAATGTAAAATGCAGCTTTGTTCAATGCTTTTTGGAAGGCTGGCGCCTGACTTTGGAATAATCACCTTTAGAGAAAGATAAGTTTCTTAAAATGTTAACAGGCCTCCGGGCCAGAAGATGATGTCTATCACCTGAACTTTTGCATATGATAAGTTTACAGGAAAAAAGCCTGGCTTGCTGCATGACTCTACCCCTTCCCCCATTATCCTCTATGCATAACTTAAGGTATAAAAACTACTTTGGAAAATAAAGTGCGGGCCTTGTTCACTGAAACTTGGTCTCCCCATGTCATTCTTCCCTTTAACTTCTGGCTGAGCGTCCATCTGGAGCGTGGATGTCCTCTGCGACCATTTATTTGCCTGGGCTTCTAAGACCCACTCGAGAAGGTGTCTAAGGTGGGGCACCTTCCACTATTCGAGAGGGCGCCTGCGGCCTCCGTGGTCAGAGCTAACCTGGTGTCACGGGTTATATTGATTTTCCGCGTAAACCAAGCCACTCAGCTTCTTTTCTCCACTGAATTTTCTTACTGAGCTATCCTTATTTCAGCCGCTTTTCTCCACTGAATTTCCTCACTGAGCTATCCTTATTCTATTACTCTTTGTATCCTTAATTAAAGTGTAATTAAGCAGTTATTCCCTGACCCTCGCCTAGCCGTCTCTCCTTCGAATACCCTGGATCAGCCGGGGCTGGTCCCCGGCAGTGGAGTGCCAGGGAATTCCCATTTATTTCACCAAATATTCATCAAGCATCCCATACTAAGCAAAGGAACATTTTAGTAGATAAAGCAAACCCACAATCTCCACCATTGCAAGTTTAGGAAAACAAGCCAGCACTTTCAGTATGAAGGAAGTCATCATAGGAAACAAGCTTATGGTTACCAAAGGGGACGGTGGGAGAAAAAGTAGGGGTATACAGAAAATTAAGATCATGGCATCTGGTCCCATCACTTCAAAGGAAATAGATGGGGAAACAGTGGAAACAGTGTCAGACTTTATTTTGGGGGGCTCCAAAATCACTGCAGATGGTGACTGCAGCCATGAAATTAAAAGACGCTTACTCCTTGGAAGGAAACTTATGACCAACCTAGATAGCATATTCCAAAGCAGAGACATTACTTTTCCAACAAAGGTCCATCTAGTTAAGGCTATGGTTTTTCCAGTAGTCATGTATGGATGTGAGAGTCGGACTGTAAAGAAAGATGAGCACCAAAGAATTGATGCTCTTGAACTGTGGTGTTGGAGAAGACTCTTGAGAGTCCCTTGGACTGCAAGGAAGTCCAACCAGTCCATTCTGAAGGAGATCAGCCCTGGGATTTTTTTTGGAAGAAATGATGCTAAAGCTGAAACTCCAGTACTTTGGCTACCTCATGCAAAAGTTGAGTCATTGGAAAAGACTCTGATGCTGGGAGGGATTGGGGGCAAGAGGAGAAGGGGAAGACAGAGGATGAGATGGCCGGATGGCATCACCAACTCGATGGACTTGAGTCTGAGTGAAATTTGGGAGTTGGTGATGGACAGGGAGGCCTTGCATGCTGCAATTCATGGGGTCGAAAAGAGTCAGACACGACTGACCGACTGAAGTTATACAGTTCAACTGATACATAAAATAAACAAGCAACAAAGATTTACTGTATAGCATAGGAAACTGGTGACTCAGATGGTAAAGAATTTGCCTGCAAGCAAGAGAGCCAGGGCAGATCCCTGTGTTGGGAAGATTCCTTGGAAAAGGGAATGGCTACCCACTCTCAGTATTCTTCCCATGGACAGAAGAGCCTGTCAGGCCACAGTCAATGGAGCTGCAAAGAGGCACACAAGACTCAGTGACTTACATTTCACACTATAAGGAACTATATTCATTATCTTGCAATAAACTATAATGGAAAATAATCAGAAATACATCCACACACACACATGTGAATCACTTTGTTATGAACCTTAAACTAACATAATACTGTAAATCAACTGTACTTCAATTTAAAATAAAGGAGTCGAGTTACACTGTGCCCCAATATAATTTATATACCTCTCTCACATGTAATACCACATCCATTGATGTTTCAGGTTTTGAAGCTGTGAGTGAGACGATGTCAGAAAATGGAATGTGAGCTAAGTAGCTCCTGTTCACACAGCTAGAGGGCACTGCCTAGTGTAAAACAGAACATCTCCCCAATTTATGAAATGATGGGTCCTTTTTCTTCGTCCCCAAAACCAAAACAATGTTTTCTACTTAAAAACACTGACATCAGAGATTTGTTTGGGGATGAAAACTTTCACTTTTAGCTATGTGCCTTGCTGCATTGTCATATGATTGTAAGTCATTTCCTCTGCATCCATTTGAGGGAAGATGATTGGATCAGAAAAAAAAAAAAAAGAAGAAAAGAAAAACCGTGATAGCACTTGGCTTTCATCAGATAAGGTTAAGGGAATCTTATGAAGGACTCAGCCCACTGCAAGACTTGGCCCACTGCAAGACTTGGGCACCAGTTGAACTCCTGTGCTAGTAGAAGTTATTCAAAATGTATGCTGAGCTTTGTCAAAAGTTTTGTCAAGGCACTGCATTTGTAGTGAGCATTGGGACTTACCACACTGATAACAGAATGCTCTGTTAACTAGCTATGTTGCTAAAGAATGTTGACATTTTAAAATTTCAAAACTTCAAATGTCAAAAATCAAAAATGAATTATTTCGAGTGAAAGGAACACTATTTAAATAAATTGCTTTCCAAACTGACTGCCTTGAGAAAAAAACATTCATTTAGTAATACACTGAATGGTATATTTCTTTAAAAATATACTACTGTTCTATTGTCATGAGAGTTCAAATACAATCACATCCTTTGACACAACAATTCCATGTCCACAAGCATAAATGTTGGAAGTATACAAATGCACATAGGTTTTTGTATATTTGAAATGGGGAAAAAAAACAAAACCTAAACATCTATGTGTGGGGAAGTGATTTAATAGATTAAGCACATTTGTTATACTTAGTACTACATAGCTGTCTAAGTAAAGGCCGTTGTCCCATTCTCACGGGGAATGATGAGCTTTTGTAAGTAGTGGAAAAAATTAGGTTACCGTGTGTGTGTGTGAGAGTGACTGAAAAAGAGAGAGAGAAAACAAGAGAATAGCCCAGAACTTTGCTAAATCTAGAGCCACTAGCCACATGTGGCTATTGAGCACTTAAAAAGTGACTAGTCAGAATGGACGTGTCCTCTAAATGGAAAATACTCACTGAACTGTGAAGACATATAATGAAGAAAAAAAAAAACAAAATAACAACACTAAGAAAAAAAACAAAAACACTGCATTTCTACTGGACAGTGCTGACCTAGGACTGTTCCTGGGGAGTGGGACTGGGGAAAATTTTTGATGAAGAGGACAGGGAATAGGGATTTCTATTTTTAATTATTTTTCAGAAAGCACTTAATTTAAAATTTTAAAAATCAGAGTAGGAATCCAAGCAAAATTTATTGTTTAGTTAATATTATGTGTCAGTCTTAATTTCTTAGTTTTCACAAATGGTACCATGGTTATGTAAGCTGTTAACCAAAACAAAACCAAAAAAATCTGCTGAATACAGGAACTCTGTACTATCATTGCAATTTTTCTGCAAATCTCAAATTATTTCAAAATAAAAACCTAAAAAAAACAACAATGAGGGAAACAAGCACTCTAACAAGATGTATCTTCTGCTTAGAGATTCTTACTTGGAGTCTCAAAGTACTTACTGTAAAGTAACTCGCCTACCCACAGCTCCTTGTAAACACCTTTGCTTGAAACAAGACAGCTAGGATTACTAAATATCATATTCCTTAGCTCCCACCTGAAATTCCATCAATTCAGAAAACTCTCTTCTCCCTTGGTGATTAGAAGCTCCCTGGCTGCTGCTTAGGTACCAGGGATTTTTGCTGGAGTAGGACACTTGCTCAGAGAAGAGGAAAGCTGCCACCTCTCTAAGGACTTCACTGAGGCCTGGGCAGCTAGACGTTTTCAAAGCCCCTTCACTTGCTCCTTGCTCCCTCATCGGCTCCTTGCTTCAGCCCTCAGACTAAACCAACACTAAGGTCAAGAGATTTTTGCTAAGATCTCATCGTGAACTTTGAGATTAAAAAAATGAATCAAAAATCAATATTACTAGTATAACAACCTTCACCTAACACCTTGTACAGGTGTTACTACTTACTTAAAGGTTTCCAGAACAAGAACTAAACTCAGCATGCAAATGAGAAGGAATGACAGGTAAAACTGGATAACAAAATTTAAAACAGATTTGATATAGATATATAGATACATGGCTATTTCAGAACTGGCCAAAGGAAGATAATTTTAAGCAGTGCATTGGAGTGTAAAATACTTTCATTTTACATGAAGTAGGTTTAAAAACATGAAATGTAGAAATTACAAAGGACAACGTGTCAGATTGTCATAAGGCATGTTGTTAAGTATAGACTATAAACCTGCAACAAAATACTTTCCAAAGGTGACCCAACCACAAAACAAGTATATTAAAAATAATGTGGGTATTTAAACAGACATTCTACCACCACAACCACACCTGCATAGCTTAAATCATTTTTTAAAACCTCACTACTTTCTCTGGAAAAAGAGTCACACCATAATCAGAAGGAGCTTAACTAAGAATTATGAAAGAAAACTGCTACTATGTAAATGAGTGAACTTTATAGTTACAGGCAATACAACTGAAAAAAAGATGTAGAGGATCTAAAATCTTGAAAGTCACATTTCTGATGCATTCTCTACTGCACAGCTTTTCCACTGAAAACTGGTTAAAATCTGAGCTCCCCTTAAGCTTGAGGAATCTCTAACCAAGTGTCCCAGCTGCCTCTCTCTCCTTTTCCCCTTTCTAGCTGAGTTCCAGAAAAGAATGATGAAAATCTTTAAAATTACAGATCTAGGGCATCTCTACTTGCCTCTGGAAAGACTTTCTCAGTAGAAATCTGGAGACAAAATTAATTTGTATTCAGTTAAAAAAAACTTATGTGAAAATTAAATTTAAATGGAAATAAGCATAAGGGGATGTTCCCAAATAAATGAATGACAAGTCAAACCACTTGGAATTTCTGCCTTGGAAATTCTAACACTTAAAGTGATAGGCAGATAAAACATGGCAAGATCTTAAATTTTCAGTCTGAAAAGATCAAGGAGCCTCTTTGGGCCCTGTGGGTGTCTATGGCAGAGATCTAGGAGAAAAATTTCTAAGGCACTTCTAAGAGAAAACCCACACATTCAATCTTTCTATGTTGTTGTTAATTAAGTTACTACTTGTCATCACCCAGACCCTTTGGGGGTTCCTTGATAGTATGTTATCTTTCTGCCATCTTCCTCATCACAAATCACTGACACAGAGTTGATCCTACCCTGAAAACCAGGGTCCCAGTCCCTGCTGGAACCACTTTTGACACATCTAGAGTGATGCTACACACTACCGCTGGCTGTGACCTGAGTTTATCCAAAGTCTTCATTTCTTTCTATGAGGAGGAGGGTGGACAGGAAAGCATTGTGATCATACTTAAAATTTCTTTATTACAAAAAAATGGAGAAAATTATTCAAACAGTTACAGAAGCACATAAAAGGAAAAAGTGAAACTCTTGACTATTTGCCCCTGTGGAATAACCATATTAACTTTGGAATATGCTTCTGGAATATTTTACAGTAAAAGAAAGAAAGAGAATTAACTATACTATTTTAGAACCTTTTTATTAGCAATATAGATTTATCCTTTGACAAGTGACACAAGCTCTGTGAAACTAGGGAATTTGTCTGTTTCCTTCACCGCTATATTTCTAGGAACTAAAACACTGTCTGGCACAAGATCAGATCAGATCAGATCAGTGGCTCAGTCGTGTCCGACTCTTTTCGACCCCATGAATCACAGCACGCCAGGCCTCCCTGTCCATCACCAAATCCCAGAGTTCACTCAGACTCACGTCCATCCAGTCAGTGATGCCATCCAGCCATCTCATCCTCTGTCGTCCCCTTCTCCTCCTGCCCTCAATCCCTACCAGCATCAGGGTCTTTTCCAATGAGTCAACTCTTCGCATGAGGTGGCCAAAGTACTGGAGTTTCAGCTTTAGCATCATTCCTTCCAAAGAACATCCAGGGCTGATCTCCTTCAGAATGGACTGGTTGGATCTCCTTGCAGTCCAAGGGACTCTCAAGAGTCTTCTCCAACACCACAGTTCAAAAGCATCAATTCTTCGGCGCTCAGCCTCCTTCACAGTCCAACTCTCACATCCATACATGACCACAGGAAAAACCATAGCCTGGACTAGACAAACCTTTGTTGGCAAAATAATGTCTCTGCTTTTGAATATGCTGTCTAGCTTGGTCATGACTTTCCTTCCAAGGAGTAAGCATCTTAATTTCATGGCTGCAGTCACCATCTGTAGTGATTTTGGAGCCCAGAAAAATAAAGTCTGACACTGTTTCCACTGTTCCCCATTTATTTCCCATGAAGCGGTGGGACCGGATGCCATGATCTTCCTTTTCTGAATGTTGAGCTTTAAGCCAACTTTTTCACTCTCCACTTTCACTTTCATCAAGAGGCTTTTGAGTTCCTCTTCACTTTCTGCCATAAGGGAGGTGTCATTTGCATATCTGAGGTTATTGATATTTCTCCCAGCAATCTTGATTCCAGTTTGTGTTTCTTCTAGTCCAGCGTTCCTCATGATGTACTCTGCATAGAAGTTCAATAAGCAGGGTGACAATATACAGCCTTGATGTACTCCTTTTCCTATTTGGAACCAGTCTGTTGTTCCATGTCCAGTTCTAACTGTTGCTTCCTGACCTGCATACAAATTTCTCAAGAGGCAGATCAGATGGTCTGGTATTCCCATCTCTTTCAGAATTGTCCACAGTTTATTGTGATCCACACAGTCAAAGGCTTTGGCATAGTCAATAAAGCAGAAATAGATGCTTTTCTGGAACTCTCTTGCTTTTTCCATGATCC
Source organism: Bubalus bubalis (assembly GCF_019923935.1). NCBI lineage: Eukaryota > Metazoa > Chordata > Mammalia > Artiodactyla > Bovidae > Bubalus > Bubalus bubalis. The sequence goes on along the minus strand of NC_059165.1, from coordinate 42,451,610 downwards.
AGCAGATGTTGGCAATTTGATCTCTGGTTCCTCTGCCTTTTCTAAAACCAGCTTGAACATCAGGAAGTTCACGGTTCACATATTACTGAAGCCTGGCTTGGAGAATGTTGAGCATTACTTTACTAGCGTGTGAGATGAGTGCAATTGTGTGGTAGTTTGAGCATTCTTTGGTATTGCCTTTCTTTGGGATTGGAATGAAAACTGACCTTTTCCAGTCCTGTGGCCACTGCTGAGTTTTCCAAATTTGCTGGCATGTTGTAGGTGTTAAAAAATGTTCACTGAATAAATGAATGAGATCCTCCTTCCTGTCAGATCAGTCAGAAGTTCCATGGGGTCAGAGATGTGTCTATTTGGTCTCTGTGATCCCAGCACCAGAGTACCTGGCACAAGGTAAGCACTTGTATCTGTTGAACTAGCAAAACAACTCAATAATGAAACCACCTAATTTTTTTTTAACTGTTCCAGTGTGTTGGCAATACCATAATAACCAGCTATTCCCCAATTCATTGAAAAAGTCTCTCACAAACACTGTTGCAATAGTTGTTCATATATATATCCTTGTTTAAAGATTTTTTTAGGATATGAATCCCTTTTGTCATGCAATCATTGACTTGATATAAATATGTTCTGAAACTGATTCCCTCCGGAATTTCATAAATTAAAAACACTTAAGATTAATTTTCCAACTTGTTTAAAAGCCACTGCCTGGAACTCTGCAAAATGATCTCCAGTAGAAAATGAATGCTTCCCAATCCTATCTGGATGCAGCCTGAACACTGTAACAAACAGGCTGCCTGCATCCTCGGTGACCAACATCTCCTGCATGAACACAGTAGCACTTTAGTCATCACCCAGAGAAGGCCGTTTTCAGGCAGGTCTCTACTGTTGATACATCCAGCAGAAAAGAGAAAGAAAACAGGAGAGTAATAGACTTCCAGGGTGTGAGGTGGAAGAAGATGCTGAAAAACTAAGAGCTGGACAAGACCAGAAACAGAGGATTAAGAGTATTTTTGAGTTTCCTACAAGTGAAGGTACAGAGCTCTATCTGAACTCTCCAATGGAAAAGTTTTTCCAGAAATTTACCTTTCTGCTTATTTAATTTTTTCACTCCAAAGATATTAAATAAATCTCTATTATGTGTCAGAGTTGTGCCATAACTGGGGAGAAAAAGAACAGGCAGGATGGACCTACTCTCCACCATCTTGGCACTGAAGCTTAAGGACCATTGTCGAAGCATGAAGGGGTCTGACTCTGACGAATAAAGACAGCTAGAGACCTTCACCTACTTTGCACCAGGGAACAGAATTTGTGTCCCAGTTACTGCTCCTTCTTTTATGAAAAACTCTGCTCCATTTCTCTCCATGAATGAAGAGGTCAGTTAGAGATCTTTCCCTTTGAGTACCCCCAAGCAAAACTGGTCAACACACACTGAGTGTACTTCCTTTTTCTCCAGGAGCATCTGCCACACCACAGGCCTTGCTGGGTCATCTTATTAACTGAGGCCAAGGAGAGCTGTGCATTGGCACTTACTGTTGCAGAGTCAACATTCAAAGAAGTATAAACCTTTAGGCTTTGAGGGAATCAAGACCATCTAGTCCTACTCCAGTAGTTTCCTAACCCATTCCATGGATCACCAAGCTCTTTGAGAATCACTGACTCCTTTAGACTTCCTATGTTGAAAAAGAGTAATATATACACACATATATAATATGTGTAATATATACACATGTATCTCAGCACATAATTTCCCCTGTATTTTCAGGAGTTTCATGGACATACCATGTAATAGAATATCTAGAATTCCAGAGATCCCATATTAAGAATTCTTACTCTCTATAAAAGCCCACTGGAGCTCTAATGTCCCAATTAGCAGTCTCTGAGTTGGGTGGATGGAATGCAGAGGCAATGTAATGCCTGTGTATTACCACACAGGTCCCAGCTCAGTCCTCAAGTGAGTTAGTTATCTTTAAAATATGGAAAACCTCTGCTGGGTGGCCAAGCACAGAATTTCTCAAATCAGTCAGCTGAGCCATCTCATGTTTTCAAAGACAACACCAAGCCCCTAAATGAAGTGGTTGAATCTGGTGGCATTGAAAGGTGACAGCAGCCCAGAGGCTGTTAGGATTGCTGCCCACTGTTGATGGAGCAGTAACACTCGTATGGATCCTCCACTTCATATACATTTTCCTCAATGATATAGATGTTTTCCTCTGGGTGCATCCCCTCTGCTGCTGTACTTGCCAACCCTGAAGGAGAAAGGTTGGCCAAAGTGATGATGCTGTGGAAATAAAGTATTGCAGTTAAGCATTTTCTGGACAACATGTAATAGAATTGAGAGAATGGGCTTTGCTGAAGAGTTAGCAACCAAGGCAGTATACGATCCTTGATCAGGTCCTGACTAGGAAGGGAAAACATAAAATAACAATGAAATAATCTGGGGAATACTCTGTACAAATTCAAATTAATCTGAAATTTCTTAGGTATAAAAGTAATATTGTGTTATCTAAGAGAATATACTCATTCTGAGGAAGTGCAGACTGAAGTGTTTATGTGAAGTGTCAAGATGTCTGAAACACCTGTACAAATGGTTCAGAAAAAAACAAAATTGTATACATAGAGAGAGAAACAACATAAATGTGACAAAATATCAAATAACATGCTCAAATTGCACTGTTATTTCAATTATTATGTGGGTTTAAACAATTCCAAAAAGTAAAAGGAATGTGTTATGGATCCAATGAGACTTGAGTTTGAATTCTACCTCTGTTGCTTATCATCCATATGATCTAGGCTAAGTTGGATTTGCCTTTTCCATTTATTCATTCAAAAACTGTTTAGTGTGTTACACACTGAGCCCATGCATCAAGAGATACAACAGTGAACAAATCACAAAAAGCTCCTGGAGGCTGTATATTAGTAAACTCAGGGTGTTAGGGTCCTCACCTATACAATGGGAATAAGTACTCTTCTCTCACAGGGCTGCTGTAAGGAACATTTATCCATGCAATCCTCAAATATTTATGAAGTGTGTATGAAGAATCAGGTGTGCACTAGGGGATACAGTTGTTAATGTGGCTGATAAGTTCCTAATTTTCTATGGGGTTTACATTTATAGGTAGAGATAAAACACTAAGCCAATAATTTCATAAAGAATGAACTAGTAGTAAATGTAAATATTACCTATTGATGTTATAATATTTCAGGTTTCAGCTCTAATAAATACTGGTTATAGATCATATAAAGCCATGATGATTAGATGTTCTATTTGGTCTTATTTGACTTTTTTACTGCAGACTACTTTGTCTTCATAATTACAACATCTAGTGTGTGAGAATGCTAAGTCACTTCAGTCGTGTCCAACTTTTTATGATCCTAGGGACTGTAGCATTCCTGGTTCCTCTGTCCATGGGATTCTCCAGGCAAGAGTGGGTTGCCATGCCCTCTTCCGGGGGATCTTCCCGACCCACGGAGTGAACCTGTATCTTATGTCTCCTGAACTGGCAGGCTGGTTCTTCACCACTAGCACCACCTAGACTTAGTCTAAAATTATTAGTGATTCATATAGTATTCAGTGGACAGAATCATTTTTTTCTTAAAATATATTTCATTCTGTCCATGTCCCAAATGTCACAATAACCCAGTAAAAGTTATATAACCTTTGTGTGTGTGTAGGGTAGTGTAATTAGGAATGGAGACTAATTCTGCAATATGAAAGACAAGCAGCTTTCAGCTCTGTTTGTACAATTACTTAGAAAGTTTTTTGAACAACAAAGGCTTCCCTGGTGGCTGAGATAGTGAAGAATCCACCTGCAATGCAAGAGACCTGAGTTTGATCCCTGATTCAGGAAGATCCCCTGGAGAAAGGAATTGCCACCCACTCCAGTATTCCTTCCTGGAGAATTCCATGCACAGAGGAGCCTGAGAAGTCTGAGAAGTTATGAAAAGCTCTGAGAGCAGATACTGAGCTTCTCGTTCAATTCTGTAACCAACAGCCTCCTAGAACCTGGGTGGAGTAGGTGCTCAATCAGCTGTAGGGTCACTCAAGATCCCCACCTTATCCTACCCTACTCATGATTCTTACCTTGAATTTTGTATCTTCTCTTTTCTATCAGGATACCCTAAGTAGAAAGCAAAGAAAAGTCCATTTAAAATACTTTAATAAAATAAATGAGGTAAAAAACAAAACAGGCTAATGGGAGGCAAAGATTGTTTAGGGAAATCTGGTCTACCGGTTAAGATTGAATTACATCAAACCACTGATAGGTGTCTTGGTTTATTACATAAACTGTGGTAGAAAGTAATAAAGATGTATTTTCATATTTAACAAATATAGGGAGTGCCTACTACATATCTGGTAGTATGCTAAGCACCAGGGACACAAAAAATGAATTATGAGCCCTGATATCATTAAGCTTGTCTTCCAGTGGAGAGGCACTTAAGAAAAAAAAGTAAATAGAAAAAATAAAATAAGTTCAGACTGTGATGTGACAGAAAGAAAAGTACTGCAGCAAAATGGATTAACCTAGAGCTTATCATACTGAGTGAAATAAGACAGAGAAAAACAAATATGGTGTCATTTATATGTGAAAGCTAAAAACATTACAAATAGCTTTATTTACAAAACAGAAACAGACTCACAGACACAGAAAACAAATTTATGGTTGCCAAAGGGAGAAGGGAGCAGAGATGAATTAGGAGTATGGAATGAACAGATACATACCACTAAGATGATCTTTAAGCTCAGTTCTGGAAGAAGAGAATGAGTCAGCCAAATGAAGAACCAGGGTGAGCATCTGGATCGAGTAAAGCCCTGGTAAAGATGGTGATAAGTGCCTGAAACTGAAAGCATGACTGGAATAAAATAGTGGCACAAGATAAGGTCTGAAATGGAGGCTGGGCTAGATACTATAGGACCCTAGAAGTCATAATCAGGAGCTTGGGTTTTATCCTAAGACATAAGAAATAATTGAAGGCCAGAAATATGATATAACTGGGTTTCAAGAAAATCACTTTGGTTGCTATGTGCAGAATGAACTAAAAGGAGGTATGAAAAAGAGACCAGGTAAGGCATGAACTGCCTCAGAGTAAGGTAGTGACAGAGAGGCTCAGAATCATTAATGGATTTTAGATATGTTTTGGGGAAAGTGCAGGAAGTGAAGCTGGATTGTGTGTAGTTGTGATTGTGTGTTAGGAGTGAAGAAAGAGAGAATTCAAGGATGGCTTATAGCTCAGGCAACTAGCTGGGTGGTAGTGAAACACTATTATGAAGACCCAGCGAGGGGAGGTACGGTTTTAAAAAGGTGGAATATAGACTCCAGAGTTCCTTTTAGGACACGGTAAGGTCGGAGACAAATAAGTGGAGATAACACCTGAACAGCTGGACAGTCAGTACCAACACCCTTGAGTGCCGAAGACAGAAACTAAGGATGACATTTAAGTCTATGGAAATATAGGTTATCATCATCCAGAGGGTATGGAGAGAGGAAAAACACCAGCTGTGGAGAATCTCAACACCTAAAGATCATGCTGAAGGAGATAAAATAATAAAATTGACTGAAAAGAAGCGGCCAAAGTGAGAGTGGTGTTTCAGAAGTCAAGAGAAGGAAGACTTTTTTGGAACATGTGAGGGTCAACTTAGTTGAATATTACTGAAAGATGGATGTACTGCAATGAAGACAGAGGTATCTCCTGGGTTTATCAAAATGGAGATCACTGAGCTTGAACTAAAACTACTTCCATGGCAATTCAGGTGTAGAAGCTAAATGGGGCTGGGGGTGTTTGAAGAGTACAGAGGAATGAAATGTAGGAATAACTCATCTGAAATATGCCTGTGAAGAAGAGGAGAGAAATGGGAGTAGCTGGAGAGAAATGTGTGAACTAGATCTTATTTTTACACTAATAAAAAAGCATAAATAGGAATGGAGAAAGAGATGATTCTGGAGAAAGCGACCAAACGAAGAAAGAATTCATGGCTATGGCAAAGTAGGTGAAACAGGCTTTTAATACTTCATCAGTGCAGCTAGAAGGGAGGGAGGTTTGAGCAGCAGTGAAATATGTGATGCTCATCTCAGACACTGCACTAGGAAGATTCAAGATTGCTGCACATTTCTGAGTGCCGATTTATGGCTTTGATGTCATGATTAAAAACCTGTTACCCTCGTTGTGTGATTTTCTCTAGCAGCTTCTAGGGGAAAGACTGCAAATTGTACACAACTTTCCCATCTATTCTAAGTAGTCATGTTTTGAGTTTTGGCAGTAATCATATGTGTGTACAAAACATGACTTCTATTCCTCATCAACCTCTTTCCACACCCTTTTAAACAACCCATAATGGTCCCTAATATCCAGGCCTTGGCAGAACTCAAAAATTGGGTGTTATCATTGCTCCTTATCAACCTGTAGACTCCATATTCGTGTGGTCAATTCTCAAACTCCACTGCTACCTCTCCATAAACTCGGGAAAGTGGGAGTGAGTAGCTTCTTCCTCTGAACAATTCATTTACCATTAAAGGCAGAATAACAAAAAGGTAAGCAGGATAGCCCTGGTTTCAAATCCTCTATCAATTAACAGTGTCACGTTGGATTAAAAGTTACTTAACCTTTCAACACAATGGCTCTCCAACTGGTAAATGAGAACAATATTAGTATCTTTCTCAACAGGGTAATTATGAGGATTAATGCACATAAAGCACTTGGAAGCATAATGCACATAAGCCACACAGGATGAGCAGCTCATCCCAGTTTTCCCTAGACAGTCCCAGTTTTAGCACTGAAAACCCACATATTCAGACCCCCACCCTCTTCAGTCCTGGGAAATTAGTAAGAAAGGCTACTAAAATAATAGCGGTATAAGGCCTTGGCCTCTGCCCCAAAGAGAAGACAGTATATTACAATTATTAAAGTAAGTGAGGTTTTTGGAATGATGGAAGTGTTTGGTCTTTGATTTTGGTGATGGTTTCCTGAGTGAAATTATCTACAAAAGTTCATTAAATTGGACACATTTTAAATATACAGTTTATTGCATATAAATTATACTTATTTTTAATAAACATAAGCAACTTAGAAGCAAAAAGTTTGTTGAGTGCCACAATGGAGGAAAATAACAAATGCTGCAACCTTGACCATGACCCAGGGTTAAAGGAACCTGCTACCCCTCTTTAAAGAACCACACTTAAGAAATAAATAAGATAGAAAATGCATAGAAAGAAGTGATTGTTGATTCATGAATTTAAAAGATTTATGTTCTTTACAAAATAAGAAAACAGGTACTAGAATCAACCTGCCTGAATCTGAATTCCAGCTTTGCCACTTACTGATTCTGAAACCTTCCAAAAACCTTGATAGTTGACCGTCTCTAAGTGTTACTCTCCTCTGCTGTAAAAAATGGGGATAACAGTACTACCTACCTTATAAGATGGTGATGATGATGATAAATATAAAAACATGCTTGTTACATGGTAAGCACTGAATAAAAACGAACTATTATTAATCCTGTGGTTTGAAAGGACTAAAGAGTATTCATTCTAATCATTAAACCTAATAATTATAATACCTAGTTTGGGGTTGGTTCCTATATTAACAGCTCTGAATCATAGGGAGAGAGAAGCACCATCAAATAACTTTCATTTGAGAATTAAACCACCAGAGTTAAGAATCAGAGCCAGGAAAAAAAAAATTGGGGGGTGGTCCTAAGATGGTGGAGGAATAGGACGGGGAGAACACTTTCTCCCCCACAAATTCATCAAAAGAACATTTGAACACTGAGCAAATTCCACAAAACTTCTGATTGCTGGCAGAGGACATCAGGCACCCAGAAAGGCAGCCCATTTTCTTCGGAAGGAGATTACGTGCCTAACGGCAACTCCCAGCAGAAAAGCAACCCAGATGCTCGCATTGGCCACAGCAAGCAGGTGCTGGACAGGGAGGCTCAGGCTGCGTTGCTTTGGGTAAGGAATGGGCCTGAATGCCTTGAGGGCAATCTGAGGGATCTAGCTTGAGATAGCAAATCAGACTGTGGGATAGCTATCCTGCAAAAAGCCCTAACCTAAGACACCACCATTCAAGAACAAAGGACTGAGCAGAACTAGCCAGCTGTAGACTGGCCCATCCCCCACTGGAGACAAGCAGGCGAGGGCAGGCAGAGCCGGAAGGGGGCAATTGCGATCCCAGAGATGCATCCTCTACCAAACTGCAAGCAAGCTTCACTGCTATCCAAGACTTCTTGGGATTCTGGATGGTTGACATCCACTGGGAGGGTCACAACCATAGATCAGCTTCCCAGAAGACACAGATAGCATACCTGAGAAGGTGCAGCCTTTGTACACCCAGAAAACTGAGTGACTGGGACAGGGGAAGTGATAAGATGCAGCCTCCAATGGCGGGGCCGTGGCTGGGTGGGGTGGGAACTGCGTTCAAAAATCACCTGGTCACCTGAGCTGCTCGGACCTGGGAAGGGCACAAAACGCAGGCCCAACCAAGTCTGAGCCTTTGTGGACTACCCGAGAACCTGAACCTGAGCGGCTTAGACCTGGAAAGTGCTTGCAACCCACGGCCTGCCACAGACAGTTCCCCACAGAGCAACCTGGAGCCTGAGCAGTGTAGACTGGGAAAGCACACATGCCATGAGCAGGGACAAACCCAGTGTGGCCGAGACACTGCGAGCACTCCCCACACATGCTAGTGATATTTGTTTGCAGTGTTCCTCCCTCCCCACAGCACTACTGAACAAGTGAGCCTAAAAAAAGTGACCTCCACCGGCCCCTTGTGTCAGGGCAGAAATTAGACACTGAAGAGGCCAGCAAACAGAAGAAGCTAAAATAAACAGGGAACTGCTTTGGAAGTGACAGGTGCAATAGATTAAAACCCTGTAGTTAGCACCAACTGCTTAGGAGGGGGCCTATAAGTCTTCTGAAGTATAAGCTGGATGAAGGAACTATCTGAAAATGAACTGACCCCACAGTGTCCCCAACAGCTCCAGAGAAAGTCCTAGATATATTTTTTACTATTATTATTTTATAAATTTTCTTAATTCTTTTAAAATTTTAAAGTCCTCTATTACTCCTTTAATTTTCATTTTTATAACCTACTATTACCTTGCAAAAAAAAAAAAAAAACCTATTTTTAAAGCAAACTTCATATACATATATTTTATAATTTTTGTTACTGTTTTGTTTTTTTAATATTGTATTTTTGGACTCTGAGAGAGAGGGAGAGGGTGGGAAGATTTGGGAGAATGGCATTGAAACATGTAAAATATCATGTATGAAACGAGTTGCCAGTCCAGGTTCGATGTACGATACTGGATGCTTGGGGCTGGTGCACTGGGACGACCCAGAGGTTTGGTGTGGGGAGGGAGGAGGGAGGAGGGTTCAGGATGGGGAACACATGTATACCTGTGGTGGATTCATTTTGATATTTGGCAAAACTAATACAATTATGTAAAGTTTAAAAAATAAAATTAAATTAAAAAAATAAAAAATAAATAAATAAAAAAAGAATTGCATTAAACATGGGAAAAAAATATTGTATTTTTGAGAATCTAACCTCTACTCTAGATTTCTAATCTTTACTTTTTGGTATTTGTTATCAATTTTGTACCTTTAAGAATCCAATCTTCAGTACCTATTTTTACTTGTGAGTGAGATTACTGGTCTGATTGCTCTCTCCCTCTTTTGACTCTCCTTTTTTTCCACCAGGTCGCCTCTACCTCCTCCCTCCCCCTTCTCTTCTCTACCCAACTCTGTGAACCTCTGTGTTCCAGACTGTGGAGAACACTTAGGGAACTGATTACTGGCTGGATCTGTCTCTCTCTTTTTGATTCCCCCTTTTATCCTCCTGGGCACCTCTGTCTCCTACCTCCCTCTTCTCTTCTCTTCTCTTCTCTGTGTAACTCCATGAACATCTCTGAGGGATCCAGACTGTGGAGAACACATAGGAAATGATTACTGGCTAGCTTGCTCTCTCCCCTTTTGATTCCACCTCTTCTCCTCCTGGTCACCTCTATCTCCCTCTTCCATCTTCTCTTCTCCATGTAACTCTGTGAACCTCTATGGTGTCCCTCACTGTGGAGAAACTTTTCATCATTAACCTAGACGTTTTATCATTGGTGCTGTATAGATGGAGGAGTCTTGAGGCTACTGTAAGAAAAAGACTGAAAACCAGAGGCAGGATGCTTAAGTCCAAATCCTGAGACACCAAAGAACTCCTGACTCCAGGGAACATTAATCAATAAGAGCTCATCAAAAGCCTCCATACCAGCACTGAAACCAAGCACCACCCAAGGGCCAACAAGCTCCAGAGAAAGACATACCACACAAATTCTCCAGGAACATAGCCCTGAGCTTCAATATACAGGCTGCCCAAAGTCACACCAAACCCACTGACATTTCAAAACTCACTACGGGACACTTCATTGCACTCCAGAGAGAAGAAATCCAGCTCCACCGACCAGAACACTGACACAAGCTTCCCTAACCAGGAAACCTTGACAAGCCACCCATCCAACCCCACCCACAGTGAGGAACCGCCACAATAAAGAGAAACCACAAACTGCCAGAATATGGAAAGGCCACCCCAAACACACCAATATAAACAAGATGAAAAGACAGAGAAATACTCAGCAGGTAAAGGAACAGGATAAATGCCCACCAAACTAAACAAAAGAGGAAGAGATAGGGCATCTACCTCATAAAGAATTCTAAATAATGATAGTGAAAATGATCCAAAATCTTGAAAACAAAATGGAATCACAGATAAATAGCCTTGAGACAAGGATTGAGAAGATGGAAGAAATGTTTAACAAGGACCTGGAAGTAATAAAAGAGTCAATATATAATGAATAATGCAATAAATGAGATCAAAAGTCCTCTGGAGGGAACCAACAGTAGAATAATGGAGGCAGAGGATAGGATAAGTAAGTTAGAAGATAGAATGTTAGAATTAAATGAAACAGAGAGGAAAAAAGAATTAAAAGAAATGAGGACAAACTCAGAGACCTCTGGGACAATGTTAAACACCCCAACATTTGAATCATAGGAGTCCCAGAAGAAGAAAACAAACAGAAAGACCATGAGAAAATACTTGAGGAGATAATAGTTGAAAACTTCCCTAAAATGGGCAAGGAAATAATCACCCAAGTCCAAAATCTCAAAGAGTTCGAAACAGGATAAACCCAAGGCAAAACATCCCAAGACACATATTAATCAAATTAACAAAGATCAAACACAAAGAACAAAAATTAAAAGCAGCAAGGGAAAAACAACAAATAACACAAAGGGGATTCCCACAAGGATAACAGCTGATCTTTCAATAGAAACTCTTCAGGCCAGAAGGGAAGGGCAGGACATACTTAAAGTGATGAAAGAGAAAAACCTACAGCCCAGATTACTGTACCCAGCAAGGATCTCATTCAAATATGAAGGAGAAATCAAAAGACAAGCAAAAGCTCAGAGAATTCAGCACCACCAAACCAGCTCTCCAACAAATGCTAAAGGATCTTCTCTAGACAGGAAACACAGAAAGGGTGTATAAACTCGAACCCAAAACAACAGAGTAGATGGCATTGGGATCATACTTATCAATAATTACCTTAAATGAAAATGGGTTGAATGCCCCAACCAAAAGACAAAGACTGGCTGAATGGATACAAAAACAAAACCCCTATATATGTTGTCAACAAGAGACCCACCTCAAAACAAGGGACACATACAGACTGAAAGTGAAGGGCTGGAAAAAGATATTCCATGCAAATAGAGACCAAAAGAAAGCAGGAGTAGCAATACTTATATCAGATAAAATAGACTTTAAAACAAAGGCTGTGAAAAGAGACACAGAAGGACACTACATAATGGTCAAAAGATCAATCCAAGAAGATATAACAATTATATATGCACCCAACGTAGGAGCACCACAACATGTAAGACAAATGCTAACAAGTATGAAAGCAGAAATTAACAGTAACACAAGAATAGTGGGAGACATTAATACCCCACTCACACCTATGGATAGATCAAATAAACAGAAAATTAATAAGGAAACACAAACTTTAAAAGATATAATGCACAAGTTAGACCTAACTGATATCTATAGGACATTGCACCCCAAAACAATGAATTTCACCCTTTTCTTAAGTGCACACAGAACCTTCTCCAGGATAGATCACATCCTGGGCCATAAGTCTAGCCTTGGTAAATTCAAAAACATTTAAACCATTCCAAACATCTTTTCTGACCACAATGCAGTAAGATTAGATGTCAATTACAGGAGAAAAACTATTAAAAATTCCAACATACGGAGGCTGAACAACACACTGCTGAATAACCAACAAATCACAGAAGAAATAAAAATATGCATAGAAATGAATGAAAATGAAAACACAACAACCCAAAAACCTATGGGACACTGTAAAAGCAGTGCTAAGGGGAAGGTTCATAGCAATACAGGCATACCTCAAGAAACAATAAGAAGTCAAATAAATAACCTAACTCTACACCTAAAGCAACTAGAAAAGGAAGAAATGAAGAACCCCAGGGTTAGTAGAAGGAAAGAAAACTTAAATATTAGGGCAGAAATAAATGCAAAAGAAACAAAAGAGACCATAGCAAAAATCAACAAAGCCAAAAGCTGGTTCCTTGAGAAGATAAATAAAATTGACAAACCATTAGCCAGACTCATCAAGAAACAAAGGGAGAAAAATCAAATCAACAAAATTAGAAATGGAAATGGAGAGATCACAACAGACAACACAGAAATACAAAGGATCATAAGAGACTACTATCAGCAGCTATATGCCAATAAAATGGACAGCTTGGAAGAAATGGACAAATTCTTAGAAAAGTACAACTTTCCAAAACAAAACCAGGAAGAAATAGAAAATCTTAACAGATCCATCACAAGCACGGAAATTGAAACTGTAATCAGAAATCTTCCAGCAAACAAAAACCCAGGGCCAGACAGCTTCACAGCTGAATTCTACCAAAAATTTAGAGAAGAGCTAACACCTATCCTACTCAAACTCTTCCAGAAAATTGCAGAGGAAGGTAAACTTCCAAACTCATTCTATGAGGCCACCATCACCCTAATACCAAAACCTGACAAAGATCCCACAAAAAAAGAAAACTACAGGCCAATATCACTGATGAACATAGATGCAAAAATCCTTAACAAAATTCTAGCAAACAGAATCCAACAACATATTAAAAAGATCATACATCATGACCAAGTGGGCTTTACCCCAGGGATGCAAGGATTCTTCAATATCCACAAATCAATCAACATAATACACCACATTAACAAATTGAAAGATAAAAACCATATGATTATCTCAATAGATGCAGAGAAAGCCTTTGACAAAATTCAACATCCATTTATGATAAAAAACCCCCAGAAAGCAGGAATAGAAGGAACATACCTCAACATAATAAAAGCTATATATGACAAACCCACAGCAAACATTATCCTCAATGGTGAAAAATTGAAAGCATTTCCCCTAAAGTCAGGAACAAGACAAGCGTGCCCACTCTCACTACTACTATTTAACATAGTTTGGAAGTTTTGGCCAGAACAATCAGAGCAGAAAAAGTAATAAAAGGAATCCAAATTGGAAAAGAAGAAGTAAAATTCTCGCTGTTTGCAGATGACATGATCCTCTACATAGAAAATCCTAAAGGCTCCACCAGAAAATTGCTAGAACTAATCAATGGATATAGTAAAGTTTCAGAATATAAAATCAACACACATAAATCCCTTGCATTCCTATACACTAACAATGATAAAACAGAGAAATTAAGGAAACAATTCCATTCACCATTGCAATTAAAAGAGTAAATACTTAGGAATGTATCTACCTAAAGAAACAAAAGACCTACGTATAGAAAACTATAAAACACTGATGAAATAAATCAAAGAGGACACAAATATATGGAAAAATATACCATGTTCATGGATTGGAAGAATCAATATAGTGAAAATGAATATACTACCCAAAGCAATCTATAGATTCAATGCAATCCCTATCAAGCTACCAATGGTACTTTCATAGAACTAGAACAAATAATTTCACAATTTGTATGGAAATACAAAAAACCTCAAAGAGCCAAAGCCATCTTGAAAAAGAAGAATGGAACTGGAGGACTCAACCTGCCTGACTTCCGCCTCTACTACAAAGCTACAGTCATCAAGACAGTATGGTACTGGCACAAAGACAGAAATATAGACCAATGGAATAAAATAGAAAGCCCAGAGATAAATCCATGCACCTATGGACACCTTATCTTTGACAAAGGATGCAAGAATATACAATGGAGAAAAGATAATCTCTTTAATAAGTGGTGCTGGGAACATTGGTCAAACACTTGTAAAAGAATGAAACTAGAACATTTTCTAACACTATACACAAAAATAAACTCAAAATGGATTAAAGATCTAAACCTAAGACCAGAAAATATAAAACTCCTAGAGGAGAACATAGGCAAAACACTCTCTGACATAAATCATAGCAGAATCCTCTATGATGCACTCCCAGAGTATTGGAAATAAAAGCAAAAATAAACAAATGGGACCTAATTAAAATTAAAAGCTTTTGCACTGCAAAGGAAACTATAAGCAAGGTGAAAAGACAGCCTTCAGAATGGGAGAAAATAATAGCAAATGAAGCAACTGACAAACAACTAATCTCAAAAATATACAAGCAACTCCTACACCTCAATTCCAGAAAAATAAATGACCCAATCAAAAAATGGGCCAAAGAACTAAATACACATTTCTCCAAAGGAGACATACAGATGGCTAGCAAACACATGAAAAGATGCTCAACATCACTCATTATCAGAGAAATGCAAATCAAAACCACAATGAGGTACCATTTCACGCCAATCAGAATGGCTGTGATCTAAAAGTCTACAAGCAATAAATGCTGGAGAGGGTGTGGAGAAAAGGGAACCTGCTTACACTGTTGGTGGGAATGCAAACTAGTTCAGCCACTATGGAGAACAGTGTGGAGATTCCTTTAAAAACTGGAAATACAAAACTGGAAATTGCGATATGATCAGCAATCCCACTGCTGGGCATATACACTGAAGAAACCAGAATTGAAAGAGACACATGTACCCCAATGTTCATGCCAGCACTGTTTATAATTGCCAGGACAGGAAAGCAACCTAGATGTCCATCAGCAGATGAATGGATAAGAAAGCTGTGGTATGTATACACGAAGGAATATTACTCAGCCATTAAAAAGAATACATTTGAATCAGTTCTAATGAGTTGGATGAAACTGGAGCCTATTATACAGAGTGACGTAAACCAGAAAGAAAAACACCAATACAGTACACGAATGCATATATATGGAATTTAGAAAGATGGTAACAATAACCCTGTATGCGAGACAGCAAAAGAGACACAGTTGTATAGAACAGTCTTTTGGACTCTGTGGGAGAGGGTGAGGGTGGGATGATTTGGGAGAATGGCATTGAACTGTGTATATTATCTTATGTGAAATGAATCGCCAGTGCAGATTCGATGCATGATACAGGATGCTCGGGGCTGGTGCTGGGATGACCCAGAGGGATGGGATGGGGAGGAATGTGTGAGGGGGGTTCAGGATGGGGACCACATGTGCACCTGTGGCAGATTCATGTCAATGTATGGCAAAAACACTACAATATTATGAAGTAATTAGCCTCCAATTAAAATAAATAATGGGCCAAAGAACTAAATAGACATTTCTCCAAAGAAGACATACAGATGGCTAACAAACACATGAAAAGATGCTCAACATCACTCATTATCAGATAAATGCAAATCAAAACCACTATGAGGTACCATTTCATGCCAGTCAGAATGGCTGTGATCCAAAAGTCTACAAGCAATAAATGCTGGAGAGAGTCTGGAGAAAAGGGAACCCTCTTACACTGTTGGTGGGAATGCAAACTAGTACAGCCACTATGGAGAACAGTGTGGAGATTCCTTTAAAAACTGGAAATAGAACTGCCTTATGATCCAGCAATCCCACTGCTGGGCATACACACTGAGGAAACCAGAAGGGAAAGAGACACATGTACCCCAATGTTCATGCCAGCACTGTTTATAATTGCCAGGACAGGAAAGCAACCTAGATGTCCATCAGCAGACGAATGGATAAGAAAGCTGTGGTATGTATACACAAAGGAATATTACTCAGCCATTAAAAAGAATATATTTGAATCAGTCCTAATGAGGTGGATGAAACTGGAGCCCATTATACAGAGTGAAGTAAGCCAGAAAGAAAAACACCGATACAGTATAGTAACGCATATATATGGAATTTAGAAAGATGGTAACAATAACCCTGTGTACAAGACAGCAAAAGAGACACTGATATATAGAACAGTCTTATGGACTCTGTGGGAGAGGGCGAGGGTGGGGTGATTTGGGAGAATGGCATTGAAATACGTATAATATCATATATGGAACGAGTTGCCAGTCCAGGTTCGATGCACGACACTGGATGCTTGGGGCTGGTGCACTGGGACAACCCAGAGGGATGGTATGGGGAGGGAGGAGGGAGGAGGGTTCAGGATGGGGAACACATATATACCTGTGGCGGATTCATTTCGATATTTGGCAAAACCAATACAACATTGTAAAGTTTAAAAATAAAATAAAATTAAAAAAAGATTTATAAAAAAAAATAAAATAAATAAATTTATATTTAAAAAAAAAGCATCCAGCCCTCATGGACCACTTTGGTGTGAGTAGCTCTGAATGTCCCCCAAATTACTCAAGCATGAGTTATTTCAGGGTTTACTCAAAGTGAAATTAATCTCCAGTCTTTTAACTGTTCATGTAGAAATGCTTCTAAATGATTAAAATTATCCTTACATTTAGCCTTTGTCTAATTCTCCTGGGAAAACCAAAATTTAATTAAGTTGTGAAAAAGAAATATAACACAGGTATTGATTCAATATGAAAAAGAATTTTTATCCTTCCAAAACAATTCTAAAATTTTTATCCTTCCAAAACAATTCTAAAAATCAAAGTGGTTTGAGGACAATTTAGCATTTTGTAGAAACTGGTAACACTCTCAAACAATACTATTATATTTGCAAACTCTATTTTCTAAAACAAAAAGCCTGTTTTGCTACTCCCTCCTTCTCTTTTTTCCTTGTATTTATTTCTGCCCTGACTCATTCTAAAAATCAGAGCCTCCCAGTTGTCAATATAAGTACCTAGAACTGTGGCACTGAGGTAGCAAAAATATCATAAATTATATGGCTATTGATTTTCTTCTGGTGCCTTCATAGTCTACTCAATACCATTGCTTCTTCTAACTGCTAAAATACCATCCTCCTCCCAAAGAAAGCATTTAATGCCCTGTATTTCCAGAACCCTGAGAAACCAAATTTGTCTATAATGGGAAAATCACACTCACCTACATTTTTCTATTGGATAAATAGAAACCTGTACACACCATGATTTGAAACCTTGAGGACCCTATGCAATATCACATTTGGAGTCACTTTATTAAAAAAAAAAAAAAAAAAAGGGACAATCATGAAATGCTTCCATGTTAAGTCCTCTAAGTCCCAGACTAGATGTTCTAATTCTAAGTTGTTTTCAGGTATTCTTGACAGCCTTGGTAACTGAGGTAGAAGTGTTTTTTCTATCTTGCCAATGAGAATTCTTGATGGAAAACAGGATTCATGAGATCTAAAGAGAATGTACAATTCTAAGAAGTATGTTTCATGTTTTGAAGAGACCTCTGCAATGATCAGAAAGTTTGAGCCAATTTAGTATAAAAAATTAGGACTCTGTGACAGTGTTGACTTTACACAGTTGACCTAGCATCACTCTACCCAGTGTCCCTGACTCATAGGAATGCCATGGGAAAATGACTGAAAAATTCTGCAGCTGATTGACAGGACTCATATGGTGCCTGGTCACTGTCTGCTATAGTCAAGGGCATAATACTTTAGAATCTGGATCCAGGACCTAGTGATAGTCATCAATAATGTAGACATTGTCTTCTGCTTGGATAGGCTTCAGAGCTGCATTTTTCAAAGCTCCAATGCGAGTATCTTTCAATGGAATCACACTGTAGAAACAATAACATGAGTAAGAAAAAGAAGATCAATTCTCAGGTATGAGCAGCATATTTGTTTATATTCATTCAAGGCTGGGTATTTGCATTTCTCAGAGCCCCACTCAAACATCCTATGAAATGAATAGAAGCTTCCAGAATTGTGAATATGAAGTTACAGGAAATTATTTTTGATAAGGAGGTAGAAAGTCACACCTTTTGGTTTCAAAAATCTCACACTGGTCTCTTTCAAGACACTCCTCATGCAATAGAACACAAAAATTTATAATCTACGAAGACAAATACCACACATCAAATTGAAGTATTAAACCAGGATGCACAGTCTCAAAGATGGCCAGAAAATGGTTTGGCTGGTGTTTTTCTACTTGAGGACTGTGAGCCTTTAGTGAATGTTATTTAGTGGTATGTATCCTGTATTTAAGATATATATATATATCTTATGAATATGAATATATGAATACAAAATATCAGAGCATATCAGATGTAGTAAAATAGTATTGCTTCACCTAAGCATGTTCTAGATCCCAGAGTCAAAAATCACACCCTGCCTTAACAGTCAAAATTAGAAAGCCATGGGTTAGATGAGTTTTATAACATGAATGCTCACACATCAAGTGTACACAAAGGTCATTTGTGGAGTTTTAATATCAAGGCTTTTTTAGAGGTTGTCTGTAGGCACCATTTTTATTACCTAAGCCTGCCCAGAAAAGAAATGCACTGAATCATAGCTGAATGATGAAATAACATCATGAGGAAATACACCTTTTTGTTTTGTTTTGTTTGATTTTCTATATTATACAGCATCTTCTACAATAAATATTTTCTTTTCTATTTAGTTGATTAAAAACTGAAACTTTAAAAAAGTAACATTGAAAAAACAAAAATGAACTAAAAGGATGTTATCATTCATAGTTTTCTGTCTGTAAAGAGTACTTTTTTCTTTTTCCCTCTTGGAAGACAGTCAAAAACTCCTAAAAGTCTAGTTTTGGACTCCGGGGACCTCTGTGTGATATGACATTGGATGTCACTTAACATCTCTAAACCTGTTTTCTAATTAGTAAACTGATAATAATACTACTGCCTGTCTCACAGGTTTATTGCTGTGAAGGGCATGTTTGCAATAATAAAATCCAGCATCTATGAAACACTTGCAATATGCTGGAGATTATTCAAGGCATATTTTGTGGACTGGCTCATGTGATTAACTCAGATATAGGAAAGATTGGGTACAAACATTCAATGAAAGAGAACTAAGAATAATGGATGGCAGTTAAAGAGGGACGAATTCGGAATCAAAGAAAGACTTGACTTAAAGCCCAAGCTGGACCAGATGAAGCAGTTTATTTTGCTGGAAGTCGGTAGTGGTTTCCTACCTTTACAGAGGCTTGGGGAAATGACTGCAGGGATGCATACAAAGAAGATTTAATTTTTGACTGGGTGAAGGGGTAAACTTGCAAAACTGTAAATTGAAATGCCTGTGAGGCCAGACAACTAATGTAAATGAACAGAGCAGGCTGGGTATGGAATAATAGGGGATGGTGGGAACTGTGGGGAGCCGGAGGCATGTCCCTACCCACTCACTGCCTTTGCGGGTCTTAAGCCTGGAGGTGTCTTCCTGCAGATTTTTGCAGAGCTACCTTCTGCTAATTTGAGGTTCACTCACATAGCCTACTGCCCTGCTCCAGTATTCCCCATGGTATTTCTCTGGAAGTTCTATGCTGCTACTCCTGCTAAGTTGCTTCAGTCATGTCTGACTCCGTGCGACCCCATAGACAGCAGCCCACTAGACTCCTCTGTCCCTGGGATTCTCCAGGCAAGAATACTGGAGTGGGTTGCCATTTCCTTCTCCAATGCATGAAAGTGAAAAGTAAGGGAAGTCGCCCAGTAGTGCCCGACTCTTAGCGACCCCATGGACTGCAGCCCACCAGGCTCCTCTGTCCATGGGACTTTCCAGGCAAGAGTACCAGAGTGGGGTGCCATTGCCTTCTCCGGGAAGTTCTATAAGACCCTGCTTATTCATTTATATGTTTTCTGTCTGTTCTCATCTTTTCAGAATATAATAGAGATTCAATACACATGCAATAAACAAAACACTGAATGAAATCAAATAACAAACTAAACAACCCATTCAAATGACCCCTGAAACAATATCTGCAATTTAGTTCTCTTGCTCTAAGAGATAAGGTTTGAGGTGTTATTTCTGTAGCAGTTATGACACAATTCCAGGGAAATATAGAGGTGCTTGGAGAAGGAAATGGCAACCCACTCCAGTATTCTTGCCTGGAGAATCCCAGGGAAGGAGGAGCCTGGTGGGATGCCTTATATGTGTTCACACAGAGTCGGACACAACTGAAGCGACTTAGCAGCAGCAGCAGCATAGAGATGCTAAAATCATCACTGGAAGGTTGAACAGCAATGGAGGTGCTCTATATACTAGATTTTTCAGGATGCAGAGTATAAAATGGAGAACTTGGAAGGAAAAGAGGAGAGGGACAGAGAAATTTTCCTTATGTTTACTAGAGTAAGAACATCAAAAGGCATTATTAACACAAACCATTTCAAACTTACCGTAGTAGCTCCGCCTTGCTCCCCAGGCAAAAATATCCTAAATTGAGGGGGAAATGAAGAGAAAATTAAACAGGCAAGCCAAAGAGTTCATGAGATTTTTTTTCTAAACCAGTATATTATTACCATTATTAGTTTAATATGAGCAAAATCAGTACAGCTCTCAGATTCTAAAAAAAAAATTAATTTAGAAGAAAGAATATTTTTAAAAAGGAGAAAAAAAAATCAATCTGGACCCTAACGTGATAACTCCAGGTAACTTCTCTTGAATCTCCAGGAGCCAAGTATACCCTTGGTATAGAGTATCTTGTGATTCGTAGGTTTAGTGTATTGGCCTACATGCCCTAGCTTACTTTAATGCCATTATATTTCACGGAAAAGAAACCCTGAATATTGTGCTTCTCCCATAGAAGACAGGTTTTACACACACATACACACACAACTGGTGGAAGGAGACCACAACGTGCTGGATGACTGTCATGTGAAACCCTTTGTTCTTCTCCTAGCTCTGAAATCATGTACCCTCCTAATGTCTCTTGTGCTTCTTCTATTAAGTGGGTGTTATAAAGCCATCAACAGTTTTACTCCCGATAGGGATAAAATATTGTTATTGAGGGAATAGGAAAAGAACAAAATGGGAGGGAACAAATGTTGTATATTACAGTGGCTTTTGGCTTCCAAATCTCAACTTTACACAACCAGTGCTTATTTCTCCATATTTAATTTCTCCTATCTAGAATTTAAATATCATGTTTATGGAATGATAAATTTAAAATAAATAAAAAATTAAAAAAAGAACAAGGCAAGAACCAAGGAAGTTACGTGAAACTGATATCATATCAAATGTAAAGCCATATGTATTTGCCGCAAGAATACTCCTGTGGGCTCAAGAATATTTCTGAATATTTCAGTCCTGAGGTGACTTACTTCTCCTAATCCAGAATACCACAAACATGACCAACAATGCTAAAATAGTAACCGAGATTCCAATGTAGACTCCCTTGTTGGTGCTCATCCATGTTTCCTGTGCCAGCGCCTCAACCTACAGAAACATCAGCAGATCAAACACAAAACAGAAAAATAAAACAATCTTTTTAGAGTTATAGGCAGAAAACATTTCAGAAAATAATATACCCAGGCAAATTATTGTTTATTGGCCCCTGGCTACTTCTGGATCATGAGGGATAAGACCAAGTGATGTACAGTTATAGACTTATGATGAAATTCTAAGACTACTCAAAATTCAAAATGTATTTGTGGGTGGTGGAAATGTTTACATCTTACATGCGGTGGTATTTAGACAAGGGTACACATTTGTTAAAACTCAAACGGTATGCTTCAAATGAGTGTGCTTTATTATTATAAATTATACATACTGTAAAAAAAAAAAATAAGCTCTTTTCATAAATAATCCTCTTCAGTTCAGTTCAGTCACTCAGTCGAGTCCGACTCTTTGCGACCCCATGAATCGCAGCACGCCAGGCCTTCCTGTCCATCACCAACTCCCGGAGTTCACTCAGATTCACATCCATCGAGTCAGTGATGCCATCCAGCCATCTCATCCTCTGTCGTCCCCTTCTCCTCCTGCCCCCAGTGCCTCCCAGCATCAGAGTCTTTTCCAATGAGTCAACTCTTCCCATGAAGTGGCCAAAGTACTGGAGTTTCAGCTTTAGCATCATTCCTTCCAAAGAAATCCCAGGGCTGATCTCCTTTAGAATGGACTGGTTGGATCTCCTTGCAGTCCAAGGGACTCTCAAGAGTTTTCTCCAACACCACAGTTCAAAAGCATCAATTCTTCGGTGCTCAGCCTCCTTCACAGTCCAACTCTCACATCCATACATGACCACTGGAAAAACCATAGCCTTGACTAGATGGACCTTTGTTGGCAAAGTAATGTCTCTGCTTTTGAATATGCTATCTAGGTTGGTCATAGCTTTCCTTCCAAGGAGTAAGCGTCTTTTAATTTCATGGCTGCAATTGCCATCTACAGTAATTTTGGAGCCCAAAAAAATAAAGTCTGACACTGTTTCCACTGTTTCCCCATCTATCTCCCATGAAGAGATGGGACCGGATGCCATGATCTTCGTTTTCTGAATGTTGAGCTTTAAGCCAACTTTTTCATTCTCCTCTTTCACTTTCTTCAAGAGGCTTTTTAGTTCCTCTTCACTATCTGCTATAGGGTGGTGTCATCTGTATATCTGAGGTTATTGATATTTCTCCTGGAAATCTTGATTCCAGCTTGTGCTTCTTCCAGCCCAGCGTTTCTCATGATGTACTCTGCATAGAACTTCAATAAGTAGGGTGACAATATACAGCCTTGACATACTCCTTTTCCTATTTGGAACCAGTCTGTTGTTCCATGTCCAGTTCTAACTGTTGCTTCCTGATGTGCATATAGGTTTCTCAAGAGGCAGGTCAGGTGGTCTGGTATTCCCATCTCTTTCAGAATTTTCCACAGTTTATTGTGATCCACACAGTCAAAGGCTTTGGCATATTCAATAAAGCAGAAATAAATGTTTTTCTGGAACTCTCTTCCTTTTTCCATGATCCGGCGGATGTTGGCAATTTGATCTCTGGTTCCTCTGCCTTTCCTAAAACTAGCTTGAACATCAGGAAGTTCATGGTTCACGTACTGCTAAAGCCTGGCTTGCAGAATTTTCAGCATTACTTTAATAGTGTGTGAGATGCGTGCAATTGTGCGGTAGTTTGAGCATTCAATGACATTGCCTTTCTTTGGGATTGGAATGAAAACGGAAATTTTCCAGTCCTGTGGCCACTGCTGAGTTTTCCAAATTTGCTGGCATGTTGAGTGCAGCACTTTCACAGCATCATCTTCCAGGATTTGAAATAGCTCAACTGGAATTCCATCACCTCCACTAGCTTTGTTCCTAATGATGCTTTCTATGGTCCACTTGACTTCACATTCCAGGATGTCTGGCTCTAGGTGAGTGATCATACCAAAATGATTATCTGGGTCGTGAAGATCCTTTTTGTACAGTTCTTCTGTGTATTCTTGCCACCTCTTCTTAATATTTTCTGCTTCTTTTAGGTCCATACCATTTCTGTCCTTTATCAAGCCCATCTTTGCTTGAAATATTCCCTTGGTATCTCTAATTTTCTTGAAGAAATCTCTAGTCTTTCCCATTCTGTTGTTTTCCTCTATTTCTTTGCATTGATTGCTGAGGAAGGCTTTCTTATCTCTCCTTGCTATTGTTTGGAACTCTGAATTCAGATGCTTATATCTTTCCTTTTCTCCTTTGCTTTTCACTTCTCTTCTTTTCACAGCTATTTGTAAGGCCTCCCCAGACAGCCATTTTGCTTTTTTGCATTTCTTTTCCCTGGGGATGGTCTTGATCCCTGTCTCCTGTACAATGTCACGAGCCTCTGTCCATAGTTCATCAGGCACTCTATCTATCAATCTAGGCCCTTAAATCTATTTCTCACTTCCACTGTATAATCATAAGGGATTTCCTTTAGGTCATAGATGAATGGTCTAGTGGTTTTCCCTACTTTCTTCAATTTAAGTCTGAATTTGGCAATAAGGAGTTCATGACCTGAGTCACAGTCAGCTCCCAGTCTTATTTTTGCTGACTGTATAGAGCTTCTCCATCTTTGGCTGCAAAGAATATAATCAATCTGATTTCAGTTTTGACTATCTGGTGATGTTCAAGTGTAGAGTCTTCTCTTGTGTTACCTCCTTTACATAGCTTAATTTTAATTCTAAAGATGTCCCACCAGGTAGGTATTTTAACAGAAAGGAAGTGGAAAATCAGAGAAAAAGATTAAGTCTCAAGTCTCCTCCTGCATAAGAGTTTAATCTCTGGAGTCAGAATCCCAGATTAACTTTTATTTAGTTGCTCTGTGACCCTAGCAAGTTATTTAGCCTCTCCAAACCTCTTTTGCTGTCAAATGCAGATTAAATAGGGTTCTTGGGAAAGGTACTTCAGGTACCTCCTGATAAACACTCTGAGGAATACAGAGGAGGGTGACCTAGCCTCTGAGCTGTCCTTGCCTAAACGGAAAACAGTCAGTGCCCTGGAAGGGAAAAGCTGTGTTATCACCTTACTTGTGGGAGGGAAAGCAGTTAGATGGAACACAGGCTTACAGGAAGCCATCTTTGCTTGCTTTTTAAAAAATATTATGTTACATAAAAACTGGAAGTTCATTTTAGAGTGTGCAGCTCAGGATAAAGAAAGGAAAACAAAAATCAATCATAATTTCAACATCCAGAAATAGTTACTATTACCATTTTTCATTACATACTCTTAGAATTTTATCTTTCTAGTAGTTTTCTTAACAGACACAGTTACCATATCCAATGTATACTACAGTATATACATCATTTTACCTTGTATCTATAATCTATATATAATAAATATATATATATTTTTTTAAATTTTTGGCAATGCTACATGGCATGTGGGATCTTAGATCCCTAATCAGCCATCGATCCTCTACTTACTTCATTGGAGGCATGAAGTCTTAACCATTGGACTGTCAGGGAGGTCCCAATGCTATCTGAAAAGTTAGTTTCTTCATTTAACAATTGACACTGTCTTCTCATGGCAGTAAGTACACTGAAGTGACACCATTTTTAATGGCAATAAATGCGCATGCTTAATTGATAAGTTATTAATCTCTTATTATTGAACATTTAGGTTGTTTATAACATTTTCATGATTATAAACAGCAGCAATGTATATCTTGTTTTATACATCTTTATGTATATGTTCATTCTCCTCTTAAGATACAGCTCAAGAAGTTGACCTACTGGGTGGAAATATAGGCTGCTTGGTTTCAAGATACCCGGGAGACACCTTGATATCTTCACGATCAAGACACAAAAATCCCACGATTGTACTACCACCTATTGAGAACTTGCTTCTGTATTACTTACATTATATAGAAGAGATTAATTGCTATTGAATATACCTGTCCTGCAGGTAACTGAGGTCAAAAACAATCTTCTCATTTGCAGTGTTTGTTTCTTTTTTTAAAACTAGCATAAGTCTGACTGACATGACATTTACATGGTGGCAGTTCTGCTATTTAACAAGCACAACAAATTCAGCCCATATCCAGCAGATCAATCAGTACCCATATCATCAGAGTGACTAAATCTTTCATATCATTCCTACGTGGTAGTGTTCTCATTGTCACTAAGTTATGCAACATAAGGCCATTTGACGTCACATTAACCCCACTTTGCTTAAACTTGAATATCTCTTATAATGTCCATGCTGCAATTTCTCACCACTTGCAATCAAGATTACTCTCATACCTGAATCTGTTCATGTTTTTTGCTTCTAAGAGTTATTTGCACATAGTGAAAGGAAAGTTGTTTCACCCAAAGGAGCCAAAAGTGAAAAATCTCACTGATAAATTCTTCTAACTTACACACAAAGATGAGGCTTTGATGAACATCATAAGACTATAATCCCTTGGATATTTCCCAAGCTAATTGTGGGAAAAGTGCAAGAACAAATTACAGATTACAAAGTTGTTGAAGACCTTAGGACCTTAATATGTCATCATATGGGGAGGATCATATATAGAAAGACTCAGC
Organism: Bubalus bubalis; assembly: GCF_019923935.1. Classification (NCBI taxonomy): domain Eukaryota; kingdom Metazoa; phylum Chordata; class Mammalia; order Artiodactyla; family Bovidae; genus Bubalus; species Bubalus bubalis. Next base: position 42,425,403 of record NC_059165.1, on the reverse strand, counting down.
AGTGGCCTCAAAATTTCTCTATAGGAGGAAAATTGGATTGGAAAAGGATATTAGGGGGCCAATGTTTAAGGAACCACACTTTCGCTGACATAATATTTTTGGTGGGGATGGCTCTCATTCCACTACATCAATTCAAGGCTTATTATTTCTCTAACAATGATCTAAGTCTTTCTTGGTATGTAATGTTAAGTCACTATGCCTGAATTAATTCACTCTTTTTTTCTTATTTTCTGGTCAGGGGAAATTCTGTCTTGGGTGTATATGTGTGTCTAGAGAAAAATATCACTTTTCAGGTATTTCTAACAAAGTAGTGCATCTATATAGACTTTTTAAATTAATTAAACTATCCATGAAATTAAAAGATGCTTACTCCTTGGATGAAAATTTATGACCAACCTAGACAGAATATTCAAAAGCAGAGACATTACTTTGCCACCAAAGGTCCATCTAGTCAAGGCTATGGTTTTTCCAGTGGTCATGTATGGATGTGAGAGTTGGACTGTGAAAAAAGCTGAGCGCCAAAGAATTGATATTTTTGAACTGTGGTATTGGAGAAGACTCTTGAGAGTCCCTTGGACTGCAAGGAGTTCCAACCAGTTCATTCTAAAGGAGATCAGCCCTGGGTGTTCTTTGGAAGGAATGATGCTTAAGCTAAAACTCCAGTACTTTGGCCACCTCATGCGAAAAGTTGACTCATTGGAAAAGACCCTGAAGCTGAGAGGGATTAGGGGCAGGAGGAGAAGGGGACAACAGAGGATGAGATGGCTGGATGGCATCACCGATTCGATGGACGTGAGTTTGAGTGAACTCTGGGAGTTGGTGATGGACAGGGAGGCCTGGCATGCTGCGATTCATGGGGTCGCAGAGTCGGACACGACTGAGCGACTGATCTGATCTGATCTGACCCCTATTTAACAGTCAAATTCTTTTCTTCCTTTATTTTAAATTAGAAAGAATCAATCTGTGGACTAGTCTGACAATAATAATCTCTAAATGTAACTTGATTCCAGAAGAGACATATAAGTGAATCAGGCTAATAAAATAGGAAGGAATATGCTTACAGTTTGATTGTTATGCCATTGGGGATCATGAGATGGTGTCACAGTGCCATTTCCATCTGCTCAACAAGAAAGAAAATTAATAAGAATTACAAAAAGATTTTGAATTTTCCTGCAAGCACCAAATATATTCACACTGCGTTCTGGTAATGAAGGGAAAGTTGAAAAATTATATAGCTTAATGCTGTAGGCATCCCAGGAATAATACCAAGTTAATAAAATTTATTAATTTAAGTAGTAAGGTTGTGTTTCTTAACCATTTTGTCAGGAAGCCTTTGAAAATGAACCCTTTTTCTTTTCTCCCTATGGGGGGAAGGAAATACATGCTCACAGAAAATTTACTGAAAATTTTAGACAAGTCAGAGTGACCCATTCTCAGAACTAGGTTAAAACTTACCACTTACAGATAAATAATCAATATTTTCATGACAACTGAGAAACTTGCAATGAGTGCTCAGAGGTCATTACACATCCAAAGAGCAGAACCACTCTGTTCAAAATGAACATTACATTGGTTTTACATTCAAAATGTGAGTCAAATGCACTAAGTTACCTCAAACAGGTGGCATCCAACTCCTACATTATATGCCAGTGTGCACAGACACTGATCCAAATGTGCTTTAGAAAATATGTTACAACACTCCCAAGACCAGTATACCTTATATTACCTAAACTCCCAATAAAAGGATACTATGCCTTAAAGTCTTCAATGTCCAAATTTTAATAGTGTTTTGATATATCTCTTTTGTCCCACTGAACATATACTGTTGGCCCTTCTAAGCAAATATAGGTCAAATACAGGATTCTCTCTTTACTGAGTATCGATTATATACAAGCACTTTACATCCTTATACCAATTTTCTTAATCTGAAATTTTAGATGAAGTGCTGAATTGGTTGAAGTTTCCAACTCTACTAAAGGACAAGAGCCTCAGCTCATAACCACCGCACACACTATGTTCCCATCCAATGAAAATACTGCAGGTCTCAGAGATTCACATACTACTGACAGAGCTATAAAATCATCATGTTCTAATGGTAGTGAAAATAAGTAACCATATTCCCCCCAAGTTTTCACACTTTATACTACTGTATCTACAATTTAAACATTCCGACACTACTTCTTCAAGAGACAAAGACAGTGTCTACGGTCTAGTCTCTGTGTATGATTTATGTTATAACCTTAAATCCTTAAGCTATAGAATGAGTGATGTTGTAAAAAAAATAGCATGGACTTGAGTCAGATGAAACTTGACTTCAGTGCTGATATGTCACTTACCAATGTGACCTCCATTAATATCCTTTACATACAAATTACATACATATGCATGTAAATGTATGTATTTATATTTCTAGCTGGGGTAACCTTGAACTACAAGCTGTTGATAGCACCCGTCTCATAAAGTTATCACATTAGATGATGCATGTAAGGTGCTTAACACCATATTAAACAAATATCAGGTGTCACAATTATGTTGCTATATAACAATAGGAGCAAAGGGGAAGGGACACCATGCAATGGATTTTCCAAATAGCATGTCCTTCATTCCTTACAAACATGTAGTGAGGAATGAAACAACTTGCCCTCGGGCGTGCAGCTTGAAACTCGGGCAGTTGAATTGGAAGCTGTTTGTCTCCAAAGTAGACAAATGTCCTCCTCAGTCTGGCAAAGGCAAGAAATAAACCTGCCCTGAAAGAATTAAATGAGATAATGCACAACAATTTGCTGGCAAATGCATCTGAAAAGGTAGGTGCAGGCCCTAAGAAAACCAAAATTCCTCCTGGACTAACATTCTTGGCTTTGTGAGGCTTTAACCCAGTGAAGTGTGACTCGGGCACTGTGAGGATTTGGTTCAAGGGCCTCAGAGATGCTGCCAAGATGGCAGCAGTCACAGAAGTCGTGGGGACACAGCTGCTGCAATGTCTGTTCCATGTTGCCAAGTCTACTTGACCAGGTTTAGTGACATATTTTAGAGAACAATTTCCCATTTTCTACTTTGTTCTTCCTCTTAGCCTAAAAGTGTGGGGTGCAGTTGCCCCAACTGCTCTTACCTGTATTTTTATCTGCTTTCTCCTTGTTTCTGTGCCAAGAAACACTTCACACCAAGGATTCCACTTTCAAAACCAAATCTCACTATTAGCTAATTTCAATTAAATTGGCCCCTCTCTGAGTCCCGCTGCATGTTCATTTTCAATTAAGAGCTTCCTTGAATGATTGGCTAAGTAGGCCACCCTGGGTGTCTCCTACAGCAACTCCTGAGCATGATGAATCATAGGCACAAGTCTTACAAAATCTTACAAAATCTGACCTTGTTTGGGTGCTTTACAGGTACATGGACAAATAAGCCAGTTCTGCATTACAAAGGGGTTCACCTGTGGCACTCTCCAAATATACCACCATGGGTAACACAGTTAGCTTGGAAAGATGACAATTCAATATCATGTTTCTCCATTATAGGAAAAACAAACTAATCTTACATCTCAAAAGAATATGGACTTTCCAAAACTAGGGAGAACTGGGAGACTTTTGGAGTGGAATAGCACAATCCTAGTGGGACCTGCCTCTTTGGCTCTGGTGTCCATGTCCTCAACCCAACTCAAAGTGTCCATGTGAAATGAAAGCTCGACAAGGCAGCAGGGGAGACTCCTGGCTCTGTGTAGTTTCTGGGGCTTAGAGGAAGCATAAACAGGCAACCAGTTCCAGCTGGACCAGTTTGTATTTAATTGTTTTAAGGCTCTGTCCAGGGAAGTATGCCTAGAAATAAGTTTAAAGACTAGGCTGATTCATTTCATTTAGAAAAATGTGGATATGCATGTGGATGGTCCCAAATCATACTACCTGCCTATGTCACTCAAAGTACATATTTCTGGACATTCTAAGTAACAGTCATAGTTGCCACTCTATCATTTACCTTGTAACTGTGTCCCCAGATCTTTATCTCAAAGAACGCTTGTAAGAATAAGTAATATTTCCTCCATTTTCCAAAGGATAAAAACAGATTCAAAGAGGGTAATAAGACATTTGTTCAAGTTGCATAGCTGAATGGAATAGCCATTGTTGGCATTCAAGTCACGCTTGTCTTATTTCAGAATATGTGCTCTGAACAATGTGCTAATATTATCAAAATTTGAATGTTCCCAGGTGTTCAGGAAAGAAACTGAAGTTACCTGTTGAACAAGAGTGCCATGGTGAGCTGGTTATGTTTGTTTCATACAGGGTAGTAGGCTGGCTTTCTGCTGTCTGACTTGGAGAAGATAAAGAAGCTATAGGAATGACAAGAACGGGAAAATAGTGTTCAATTAGTGGAGGAAAATTTACACCCCCAGCAGAAAGAACAAACAAAACTAAATCAGAAATTACCCTTTGACTCTTTCTTAGAAATGTATTAATAGATGTCCTTGAGGTATTACCCTGCTATGAAGGCATTTCATTATCATGAATAAATCTGATCTAGATAATGATCTGAGAGCCTAACAACAGAATTATTTCACTTTTTATACTTCTTTTGTTGTTCAGTTGCCAAGTTATGTCCTACTCTTTGCAACCCCATGACTGCAGCATGCCATGCTTCCCTGTCCATCTCTGTCTCCTGGAATTTGCTCAAACTCATGTCCGTTGAGTTAGCAATACTGTCTACCCATCTCATTCTCTGCCACCCTCTTCTCCTTTTGCCTTCCATCTTTCCCAGCAGCAGGGTCTTTTCCAATGAGTCAGCTGTTTGCATAAGGTGGCCAAAGCTTTGGAGCTTCAGCTTTAGCATCAGTCCTGGGGTTGTCATAAGAATTAAGGGGCTTAATACTTATAAAGCAGTTAGCATGTTTCCTGACACAGGAAACAGAGTAAGCATTAACTTCACTGAAATCTTATCCTCAAGTGTTGGGTTAGGCTTCAAAATGGATTAAATGATCTCTATTCAGATTTTTGTCATAATTCTATGTTAAACTGGGCCGAATGCACCATCCTTCTAAGATGTCCGTGACTAGTGGTCTGGCTTTTTTTTTTTTTTTTTTTTTTTTGCTACTAATGATTCCTTTGAGAATCTAGTAAAAACCATAGGTCCCTCTCACTCTGAAAATTCTTAAAGATACACAAGATGAATATAAGAGGGCACAAGTGGTTCACAGTTTCCAAACTGTGAAGCCAGGTTTGGAAACCTATATAGCAAAACCAATACAATATTGTAAAGTTAAATAAAATTAAAAAAAAAAAGAGTCCCTACCCTAGATTGTACGTCTACCTTAACACAGTGCACTGAATGGTGCATATCCTTACTTTAGAAACTTCTGTGCTTAGAAGTACTTTTGCTTACCTGGCTGGAGGTCCTTTGTGGGTGCTGGCATTGGAAGAGCAGAAGTAGAGGACCTTGCTGTCACTGGAGCAGTGGTGACTGTCATGGTTGGAGTAGTGGTATTGATTGTTGTTGGCACAGCAGTGGTGGTGGTTGTTGGAGCAGTGGTGACCATTGTGGTTGGAGTAGTGGTGGTAGTTGTCTTTCTTGTAGTGGTTGTTCTTGGAGTAGTAGTAATGGTTGTCTTTCTCATAGTGGTGGTTGTTCTTGGAGTAGTGGAGGTGGTGGTGGTGGTTGTTGGAGTCATGGTGGTTGTTGGAGTCATGGTGGTTATTGTTTTGGGAGTAGTAGTGGTGGTTGTTGGAGTAGTGGTAGACATTCTTGGAGTAGTAGTAACAGTTGTCTTTCTTTTAGTGGTGGTTGTTCTTAGAGTAGTGGAGATGGTGGTGGCGGTTGTTGGAGTCGCGGTGGTTGTTGTTTTGGGGGTAGTAGTGGTAGTTGTTGGAGTAGTGGTAGTCGTTCTTGGAGTAGTAGTAATGGTTGTCTTTCTCATAGTGGTGGTTGTTCTTGGAGTAGTGCTAGTGCTGGTGGTGGTAGTGGTTCTTGGAGTAGTAGTAATGGTTGTCTTTCTTGTAGTGGTGGTTGTTCTTGGAGTAGTGGAGGTGGTGGTAGTGGTTCTTGGAGTAGTGGTGGTAGTTGTCTTTCTTCTGTTTGTTCTTCTTTGAGTAGTGGTGGTAGTTGTCTTTCTTCTACTGGTTCTTCTTGGAGTAGTGGTGGGAGTTGTCTTTCTTCTATTGCTTCTTCTTAGAGTAGTGGTGGGAGTTGTCTTTCTTCTATTGCTTCTTCTTAGAGTAGTGGTGGGAGTTGTCTTTCTTCTATTGCTTCTTCTTAGAGTAGTGGTGGGAGTTGTCTTTCTTCTATTGCTTCTTCTTCGAGTAGTGGTGGCAGTTGTCTTTCTTCTAGTGGTTATTCTGGGAGTAATGGTGGTAGTTGTCTTTCTTCTAGTGGTTCTTCTTGGAGTAGTGGTGGGAGTTGTCTTTCTTCTATTGCTTCTTCTTGGAGTAGTGGTGGCAGTCGTCTTTCTTCTAGTGGTTATTCTGGGAGTAATGGTGGTAGTTGTCTTTCTTCTATTGCTTCTTCTTCGAGTAGTGGTGGCAGTTGTCTTTCTTCTAGTGGTTCTTCTTGGAGTAGTGGTGGCAGTCGTCTTTCTTCTATTGCTTCTTCTTCGAGTAGTGGTGGCAGCTCTCTTTCTTCTATTGCTTCTTCTTGGAGTAGTGGTGGTAGTTGTCCTTCTTGTAGTGGGGGTGGTTGTTGGAGTAGTGGTGGTAGGTGTTGTTGTAGTAGTAGTGGTGGTGGTCGTTCTCGTTGTAGGTGGAGCTAGAAATCAACATGAAAGCAGGGATTCATCAAGCAGCAGGAAACAAGAGACTCGTGCTGGGCCTGTGCACCAACACAACCAAGCACACTGTCCCCAGGCAGAACTCAGCACTTATCTCCCATGAACTCCAAGTTCTTGTTATGGGTCAACTAGAATCTGTGACTGAGGAGGGAGTGAAGACATGGTCACAACAAGGCAACAGCAGCATTTAAAGGATGATATTTCAGGAGGTATTGCTATTAAAAAATGACACATGGGATTTGTGTTGAAGAACTTTGTAAAGTGCTTATTAAACTTATATGCAGAGTACATCACGAGAAATGCTGGACTGGAAGAAGCACAAGCTGGAATCAAAATTGCCGGGAGAAAAAAGCAATAACCTCAGATATGCAGATGACACCACCCTTATGGCAGATAGTGAATAGGAACTAAAAAGCCTCTTGATGAAGGTGAAAGAGGAGAGTGAAAAAGTTGGCTTAAAACTCAATATTCAGAAAACGAAGATCATGGCATCTGGTCCCATCACTTCATGGGAACTAGATGGGGAAAGAGTGGAAACAGTGTCAGACTTTATTTTTGGGGGCTCCAAAATCACTACAGATGGTGACTGCAGCCATGAAATTATTCCTTGGAAGAAAAGATATGACCAACCTAGATAGCATATTGAAAAGCAGAGACATTACTTTGCCAACAAAGGTCCCTCTAGTCAAGGATATGATTTTTCCAGTGGTCATGTATGGATGTGAGAGTTGGACTGTGAAGAAAGCTGAGCACCGAAGAATTGATGCTTTTGAACTGTGATGTTGGAGAAGACTTTTGAGAGTCCCTTGGACTGCAAGGAGATCCAACCAGTCCATTCTGAAGGAGATCAGCCCTGGGATTTCTTTGGAAGGAATGATGCTAAAGCTGAAACTCCAGTACTTTGGCCACCTCATGTGAAGAGTTGACTCACTGGAAAAGACTCTGATGCTGGGAGGGATTGGGGGCAGGAGGAGAAGGGGATGACAGAGGATGAGATGGCTGGATCGCATCACTGACTGGATGGACGTGAGTCTGAGTGAACTCCGGGAGTTGGTGATGGACAGGGAGGCCTGGCGTGCTGTGATTCATGGGGTCCCAAAGAGTCGGACATGACTGAGTGACTGAACTGAATTGAACTTAACTTTGTAAAGACTAGTCATAGATATCAGATTTACATATCTTCATAAACATCTGTGAAGGAGGGAAAAGTGTCTAGAGCCTGAAGCTGTCTTTGTCCTCTCAGCAATACATAACTAGAACACAAATAGTAGTTCCTAAGAACCAGACTATCGACCAAATAATAGCATTTGCTTCTGTCAGTTCTAAGGTACCAAACATATCTGCATCTTAAATGTGGATTAATTCACATCATTAACATACTCTGGATAACACAGATGCCATATGCCACCTGGGAAGCCCTGAAAACAGTCATAGATAGTATATACATGAATGGATGGGGCTGTGTTCTAATAAACCTTTATTTATTTAAAAAAAAAAACAAAAAAACAAAAAACCTGTTGGTGAGCTTATTTTATAATCTGATCTGGTCCTATGGCTACAGTTTGCCGACCTGGGCCTAACAGTGTAGTTAAAGATTTTGAAGAACAGTGCAGTCTCAATCCCCTCCCTTCAGTTTGAAAAGAAACTTAAGAAAAAGAGGAAGCAAGAAAAACATCTGATCAAAGGAGTATAACAAGGAGGAAATTTAATCAGCTTGTTCCACTAATGTGTCTTGTTCAGGAGTAAATATTTCCTAAGAAACTAGGACACTAAGGCTAGGAAAAGCTGCTGAGGAAGAGCCCTAAGAGAGGTTGAAAGTAAACTCTTTCTGTGAAAAGTGCAAGAAAACTCAAGTAAAGTATTGGGTTGGAAGCAGAGAGTCACTTTGGCTCAGTTATGAACCCGTTTCCCACTGGACAGAGTGGTGACTTTGCAAATATTCATCTATTAAAGAATTTATAAGCACTATAAATGTCCCCTATTAATTTCTTTCTTCCTCCAGACCAATCATATAATTTCACAACTCCAAAAATAATCTCTTCTCCACACACAGCCTCCTGCCACATGTGTATAGCACCAGCATCTTTTGGCTTTCTTAAATTGCCTCCTAGATGTTTTCCCAGAGTCAGCTATTTTCTGCATCACAATTGACCTGATTTTACTTGCCTTCATCAAATAAGCTAAGTGTCTTTGATGAAGTTAGGAAAAGTTATGAAATTGAAATATCAAGTTCATTTAAACTAAAAGAGACCTAGCTTATAAAGGCTCTGAATATTGGCTTCTGTTTTCATTAGAAACTTTAGTGGGAGAATACTTACTATGAAAGAGCACCAGAAAACATGAAATCCTTTTGAACCTGCTCCTTTCACCAAGTGGTAAGAAAAATTAAAATGTCTACATCAAGATAGAAAAACATAAACTTCCCAGTCTTTCGGATTTCACAAAATTCTTAAAAGCCAAAAGTGAACAGTTATTGAGATGAAAATGTTCTCATATTGCAATAACGACTTTTTTTCTTTTTTTTTGTTATAATTGTTCTATTTTATTATTAGTTATTCTTAATCTCTTACTGTGCCTAATTTCTAAGTTAAAATTTATCATTGGTATATAAGCAAAGAGTCGTACATGACTGAGCAACTGAACTGACAAGCACAGGAAAAAACATGCACAGGATTTGGTACTCTGTGCAGTTTCAGCTATCCACTGGAGGAGACACACTTGGAATCAACCCCCATGGAAATAAAAGCAAAAATAAACAAATGGGACCTAATTAAAATTAAAAGCTTCTGCACAACAAAGGAAACTATAAACAAGGTGAAAAGACAGCCTTCAGAATGAGAGAAAATAATAGCAAACGAAACAACTGAAAAAGGATTAATCTCAAAAAATACAAGCAACACCTGTAGCTCAATTCCAGGAAAATAAACGACCCAACCAAAAAATGGGCCAAAGAACTAAACAGACATTTCTCCAAAGAAGACATACAGATGGCTAACAAACACATGAAAAGATGCTCAACATCACTCACTATCAGATAAATGCAAATCAAAACCACAATGAGGTACCATTTCACACCAGTCAGAATGGCTGCTATCCAAAAGTCTATAAGCAATAAATGCTGGAGGGGGTGTGGAGAAAAGGGAACCTGCTTACACTGTTGGTGGGAATGCAAACTAGTACAGCCACTATGGAGAACAGTGTGGAGATTCCTTAAAAAACTGGAAATAGAACTGCCATATGACCCAGCAATCCCCTGCTAGGCATACACACTGAGGAAACCAGAATTGAAAGAGACACATGTACCCCAATATTCATTGCAGCACTGTTTATAATAGCCAGGACATGGAAGCAACCTAGATGTCCACCAGCAGTCGAATGGATAAGAAAGCCATTTTAACTTTTAAACAAGCAATTTAGTGATATGATGTGAGTGAAAGTGAAAGTCACTCAGTTGTGTGCAACTCTTTGAGACGCCATGGACTATAGAGTTCATGGGATTCTCCAGGCCATAATACTGGACTGGGTAGCCATTCCCCCCTCTAGAGGATCTTCCCAACTCAGGGATCGAACTCAGGTCTCCACATTGCAGGCTGATTCTTTACCAGCTGAGCCATGATATGGTGTGAATTGGGCTTCAAAAAATCCAAGGGTAGAGGGAGGGGATGAAACTATCTAGACTCTTTCAAAGTATATACTACAAAATTGAGTTTACAGTTGTCTAAACCAAATGCTACATCTATTTGACAGGACCTTATATTACCTGTTTTATATGTGTGAAACTCTCTATGAGTTTTAAAATGTTAAGAAAGAACATTTGAAAATTCTCCAAAGAAATGACCTCAGAGAAAAGGTCAGATTTTCAAGAAAAAGAAATTCAGCTCCATAAAAATACTCACTATATCTCAGTGTGGAACAGTGAATGCTTTTTCATGAACCAACTAGTATTCCTGAAGCACTGCTTCAGGAGACAGTTTGCTGACTGGGAAGACCCTCTAGCCTACGGTCTTGAATCAAGGTTAGTCTTAACACTTCACTCTACACAAATACAAGATATTCAGTTGAAGAGTTATTAGAAAACAAGATCATGGGAAACTTTTATTTCCCTTCTAAAGGAAAAGAAAGTTAATATCAAACAGAAAACTCTGTCTCTGGGAACCCACAGAAGTGATCAAAGAAGTAGGAAGATAAGCTCACCTGGATTGATCCTCAACTCTAGGGTGGTTTTTATGTCATTGAACCACCCTCTCACCTCAATTCGGCAACAATACAAGCCACTGTCAGACACGGCAGCATTGTTTATGGTCAAAGACACATCCCTTCCACGAATATTGCCATTTAGCTGATAACGTCCATCCCTCCGATAGGTGACTCTGTATCCATCAGTCCAGATGATGTTAGTTCCACAGTTCAACCAAGGACATGCCCCTCGGCCCCAACACATGCTTGTGACTTCTCCATTATAGTAGCAGGGTAGAGTGACACTCTGACCCACCACTCCAGTCACTTGATGGTAAGAGGTTACACCATCTGTAAATAAAGAGAAACCAGAGCATGAGGTCTCAAAATTTTAACTTTAATTTTATGTTCATTTTGTTCTTTATATAGTTTGTGCTGTTTGAAATTATCTAACTGTATCTTGAGTTTGTAAATTAAATATATGCATTTTTCTTGTAAACATATTCTTTAGCAGTATTATTATTAACCAGATATATTTGAGGATGAAACATCATATAAATGTCTTTCTGTATTCAGGATTACTTCCTAATAGGACATCACCAGATGGTCAACACCGAAATCAAAGTAGCCAAAGATGGAGCCAAAGATGGAGAAGCTCTATACAGTGAGCAAAAACAAGACCAGGAGTTGACTGTGGAAAGATATAAGCATTTGAATGCAGAGTTCCAAAGAATAGCAAGAAGAGCTAAGAAAGCCTTCCTCAGCAATCAAAGCAAAGAAATAGAGGAAAACAACAGAATGAGAAAGACTAGAAATCTCTTCAAGAAAATTAGAGATACCAAGGGGACATTTCATGCAAAGATGGGCTCAATAAAGGACACAAATGGTATGGACCTAACAGAAGCAGAAGATATTAAGAGGTGGCAAGAATACCCAGAAGAACTGTACAAAAAAGATCTTCATGGCCCAGATAATCACGATGGTGTGATCACTGACCTAGAGCCAGTCATCCTGGAATGTGAAGTCAAGTGGGCCTTAGAAAGCATCACTACGAACAAAGCTAGTGGAGGTGATGGAATTCCAGTTGAGCTATTCCAAATCCTGAAAGATGATGCTGTGAAAGTGCTGCACTCAATATGCCACCATATTTGGAAAGCTCAGCAGTGGCCACAGGGCTGGAAAAAGTCAGTTTTCATTCCAATGCCCAAGAAAGGCAATGCCAAAGAATGCTCAAACTACCGCACAATTGCACTCATCTCACACACTAGTAAAGTAATGCTCAAAATTCTCTAAGACAGGCTTCAAAAATACGTGAACCATGAACTTCCAGATGTTCAAGCTGGTTTTAGAAAAGGCAGAGGAACCAGAGATCAAATTGCCAATATCTGCTGGATCATGTAAAAAGCAAGAGAGCTCGAGAAAAACATCTATTTCTGCTTTATTGACTATACCAAAGCCTTTGACTGTGTGGATCACAATAAACTGTGGAAAATTCTGAAAGACATGGGAATACCAGACCACCTGACTTGACTCTTGAGAAATCTGTATGCAGGTCAGGAAGCAACAGTTAGAACTGGATGTGGAACCACAGACTGGTTCCAAATAGGAAAAGGAGTACATAAAGGCTGTATATTATCACCCTGTTTATTTAACTTATATGCAGAGTACATCATGAGAAAGGCTGGACTGGAAGAAACACAAGCTGGAATGAAGATTGCCAGGAGAAATATCAATAACCTCAGATATGCAGATGACACCACCCTTATGGCAGAAAGTGAAAGGAACTAAAAAGCCTTTTGATGAAAGTGGAGGTGGAGAGTGAAAAATTGTCTTAAAACTCAACATTCAGAAAACAAAGAATATTGGCATCCGGTCCCATCAGTTGATGGGAAATAGATGGGGAAACAGTGTCAGACTTTATTTTGGGGGGCTTCAAAATCACTACAGATGGTGATTGCAGCCATGAAATTAAAAGACGCTCACTCCTTGGAAGGAAAATTATGACCAACCTAGATAGCATATTCAAAAGCAGAGACATTACTTTGCCAACAAAGGTCCGTCTAGTCAAGGCTATGGTTTTTCTAGTGGTCATGTATGGATGTGAGAGTTGGACTGTGAAGAAAGCTGAGTGCCGAAGAATTGATGCTTTTGAACTGTGGTGTTGGAGAAGACTCTTGAGAGTCCCTTGGACTGCAAGGAGATCCAACCAGTCCATTCTGAAGGAGATCAGCCCTGGGATTTCTTTGGAAGGAATGATGCTAAAGTTGAAACTCCAGTACTTTGGCCACCTCATGCGAAGAGTTGACTCATTGGAAAAGACTCGGATGCTGGGAGGGATTGGGGGCAGGAGGAGAAGGGGACGACAGAGGATGAGATGGCTGGATGGCATCACTGACTGGATGGACGTGAGTCTGAGTGAACTCCAGGAGTTGGTGATGGACAGGGAGGCCTGGCGTGCTGCGATTCATGGGGTCGCAAAGAGTCAGACACGACTGAGCAACTGAACTGAACTGAAGGACTGGTTTATGAGACAAAGTATCAGGATAAAGGGCAGAAATATGTTCAGTCTTTTGGTGAATATGATTCAAATTCCTCTCCAAAAGGTTTGAAACAAATGACACTCCAGCAATGCATCAGTGTGTGTGCATTTTATCCTGTGTTTGACAGGTATCTGCTTACTAAATGTTAATACATACAGGTGGCTTTTCCTCTCCCCTAGATTCAGTCACTGTCTCAGTTGAAATCTGATTTTAAAACAGAGTTGCATTTAAAATTTTGATTTTCAATTTTATTGCAACTTTTTAAATGGCTATGCAAAAAATGTCACCTCACAAATCTTCTCTAAGTTAAAGAAGAAACAGCTAATATCCTAGTTTCAGCATCATTGGCTAGAAGGCAAAAGCCTAGTAAACTCTTTAGAAATCAGTTTTTAGAAAAAAGGGTTTATAATACTCTCAGAAGGAACTGAGGCTTGTAATGGGCTTTGTTGTTTTTGTTTAGTTGCTTAGTTGTATTGGACTCTTTCCACCCCATGGACTGTAGCCCGCCAGACTCCCCTGTTCATGGAATTTCCCAGGCAAATTCCCTGAAGAATTTCCTTCTCCAGGGGATCTTCCCGACTCTGGGATCAAATCCATGTCTCCTGCATTGGTAGGTGGATTCTTTACCACTGAGCCACCTGGGAAGCCCATCATGGGATTTAGGATCGATTAAAAAAAATTCAAGCAGGGATCTCTTCTTGTGAATTGATGACTGTCCTGCAATGGAGCACTGTCCAGTTAGCCAGGTGAAACCAAAAAAATTGGACAATATTTAATCAGATATTAAACTTTGCCTCTTATAAACAAACAGGCAGGAAAACTGTCTCCTGCAACAGTGGTTTAAAAAACTGTATTGCCAAATGAAGTCTGAGTGGTCCTTAAAAGAAATCTGAGATTCAACAAACAGTCATAGTTAGAACTGGGCTGTAAGTCTGGGAAATGCTATGGGAATAAACACTCATTGTTATATAAAATAAGTCTAGTTTTTATTACAGGAATTCTGATTATATTTAATTTTGCTTAATATCATTTTTTAATTATAAATGTAATTTATGCTCATTATAGATATTTGTTACAGAATATAATTTTAAAATGTACTTTTCCTCATATTCCTACCTTTAGAGATTTTTTCTTAATTTAGGATTATGTCTATTCCTAAAAATTTCCCCTATCTCATAGAATGTTAACATATGAGATAAATTAAATTATTTTGTTTATTAAAAATTAAATTTTTTTGTTTATTGATTAAAAAAAATAGGGCCACATGGCATCGCATATGGGATCTTAATTCCCCAACCAGGGATAGAACTTGTGCTTCCTGCATTGGAAACACAAAGTTTTAACCACTGGTAAACCAGGAAAGTTAAAATACTTTCTTCTTAAATGAAATAGTTACACATGGTTAAAAGTATCAAAAAGTACAAAATGGTACAATAAAGGACTCGTCTCCTTCCCACCCATCCCCATTTCTTCTTCCCACCCTCGTCCACGGTTACTCTCTTACATACACTTGAGTAGTTCATGCATACACATCCATATACCTACTATTTTTTTTTTTATTTAAACACAAATGGTAGCATAAGCTGTACTGTACTGCAGCATGCCTTATTCACCTACCCATAGATTTTTTAATTCTTAGAACTTGAGCTTGATCCCATTACCTTTGACAAAGCCCCCCTCCACCATGCCCACACATCCCCTACACACCCCCTACATCCTTGGGGTTCCAAAGCACAATCCACCTATTCACTTACCTGGAAGGAGTAGGAGGCCCAGGATGACTACCCAAGGATGCATGATGCCATTGGCCTGAAGGAAAGAGAAAGCAGACTGCTTGGTGTGGCCCTCAATCAGATGGTATCAGAACAAGACTTAATTCTCAGATTGCAACTTCTCCTTTCACCCTTACAGGGTGAATCACATAAGCCTGCCTGCAGGAAGCAGGAGCACACTTGCAAATGCTTCCACTCTCTGTCTGCTCCAGGTGACTGAGAGCTCTGCCCCTTCCAACAGACAGGCAAAGCTGTCCTCTGAAACAGTGCCTACTTACCCAGCTCCTTTCCTACACCTAGAGTCCAAACTGACTCTAGGTGCTGACAGAGGAGATGAGGGAGCAAACACGAAGGAAATGAGAGGAAGGCTTAGCAGGGAAAGCCAGAGCAAAGACCAGACTTCCCATGGCAAAGGTAAACTTATCCTTAGCCTTGAAGATGAGTCACCTGCCTTTCTGAAGAGAGGAGGGTACTTCTTCTTTTGTGGTCACAATGGCTAGTCCACAGCCTTAGTCAAATTATCAAATGCCCACTGAGCTAAGAACTGAGAGTTGTGATTTCACTTATGGCTCAGGAGACTGCCTCTCAGATAGCTCTGAGTAACCACACCCAAGACAGGTGGAGAGATAAGCTTATCTGTGATTTTGGAGAAGTACAATAAAACATCTCAGTAGAAGGTCCCCACTAGGTACAAGAAACAAATACCTCAATTAATGCCTTTAGCGTTTTTCTAAGTACAAGAAGATGCAACTTGGATTCATAAAATTTTCTTCTGTAAATACCTACCTGAAGGCCTGTTTTACCAGTTTTCTCAGAGCACAGAGTAGTTCATTTTGGATCACTGCACTGAATTCCTTTCAGGGTATATTGAGTATCAATGACTACAATGGCTAGTGACTTAATTCTTACAGAACCAGATGGCTAGGGACACGCCTTAGCTGGCAGTGCCCCCTAATGGTTATAAATTCAATCATGATTTAGGAGGCAGTTCATGACCACTTTATCTCATCAGATCAGATCAGATCAGTTGCTCAGTCATGTCCGACTCTTTGCGACCCCATGAATCTCAGCACGTCAGGCTTCCCTGTCCATCACCAACTCCCGGAGTTCACTCAGACTCACGTCCATCCAGTCAGTGATGCCATCCAGCCATCTCATCCTCTGTCGTCCCCTTCTCCTCCTGCCCCCAATCCCTCCCAGCATCCGAGTCTTTTCCAATGAGTCAACTCTTCGCATGAGGTGGCCAAAGAACTGGAGTTTCAGCTTTAGCATCATTCCTTCCAAAGAAATCCCAGGGCTGATCTCCTTCAGAATGGACTGGTTGGATATCCTTGCAGTCCAAGGGACTTTCAAGAGTCTTCTCCACCACAGTTCAAAAGCATCAATTCTTCGGCGCTCAGCCTTCTTCACAGTCCAACTCTCACATCCATACATGACCACTGGAAAAACCATAGCCTTGACTATATGAACCTTTGTTGGCAAAGTAATATCTCTGCTTTTGAATATGCTACCTAGGTTGGTCATAACTTTCCTTCCAAGGAGTAAGCATCTTTTAATTTCATGGCTGCAGTCACCACCTGCAGTGATTTTGGAGCCCAGAAAAATAAAGTCTGACACTGTTTCCACTGTTTCCCCATCTAGTTCCCATGAAGTGTTGGGACCGGATGCTATGATCTTCATCTTCTGAATGTTGAGCTTTAAGCCAACTTTTTCACTCTCCACTTTCACTTTCATCAAGAGGCTTTTGAGTTCCTCTTCACTATCTGCTATAGGGTGGTGTCATCTGCATATCTGAGGTTATTGATATTTCTCCTGGCAATCTTGTTTCTTCCAGCCCAGCATTTCTCATGATGTACTCTGCATATAAGTATACAGCCTTGATGTACTCCTTTTCCTATTTCGAACCAGTCTGTTGTTACATGTCCAGTTCTAACTATTGCTTCCTGACCTGCATACAAATTTCTCAAGAGGCAGATCAGGTGTCTGGTATTCCCATGTCTTTCAGAATTTTCCACAGTTTATTGTGATCCACACAGTCAAAGGCTTTGGCATAGTCAATAAATCAGAAATAGATGCTTTTCTGGAACTCTCTTGCTTTTTCCATGATCTAGCGGATGTTGGCAATTTGATCTCTGGTTCCTCTGCCTTTTCTAAAACCAGCTTAAACATCAGGAAATTCATGGTTCACATATTGCTGAAGCCTGGCTTGGAGAATTTTGAGCATTACTTTACTAGCGTGTGAGATGAGTGCAATTGTGTGGTAGTTTGAGCATTCTTTGGCATTGTCTTTCTTTGGGATTGGAATGAAAACTGACCTTTTCCAGCCCTGTGGCCACTGCTGAGTTTTCCAAATTTGCTGGCATATTGAGTGCAGCACTTTCACAGCATCATCTTTCAGAATTTGGAATAGCTCAACTGGAATTCCATCACCTCCACTAGCTTTGTTCGTAGTGATGCTTTCTAAGGCCCACTTGACTTCACATTCCAGGATGTCTGGCTCTAGGTCTGTGATCACATATCGTGATTATCTGGGTCATGAAGATCTTTTTTGTACAGTTTTTCTGTGTATTCTTGCCATCTCTTCTTAATATCTTCTCCTTCTGTTTGGTCCATACCATTTGTGTCCTTTATCGAGCCCATCTTTGCATGAAATGTTCCTTTGGTATCTGATTTTCTTGAAGAGATCCCTAGTCTTTCCCATTCTGTTGCTTTCCTCTATTTCTTTGCATTGATCTCATAGTACAGAGAATACCTTTTTCTCAGTCAGGCCAGTATTTTGATGATCTTCAGTGTGCTCTCACTGGACTAGGCACTGCTAATAGTAGCCAAAAGTCTTTGGACCACATGTCTTTCAAATTTGTTTTGGTCCAAGTAAAATATCCTGTGTTGCTTCTTCCCATATGTAGAGCTACACTATTACAATCTTGAGTTCATAAATAAATATATACATGTATAGCTCTTAAATAAATTATATGTTCAAGTTGCCTGGTCATCATTTTTATCAGAGGCTTATTCACACATTTAGTAATGCAAGAAATCACAATCTTGTAAAATAGGCCAAATGCAAGTAGCATAGCATGTAGCATTAATAGGGTCATAAGTAAATATTTAGGCCAAGAGTTTCAATTAGGTGTGATCCAGTATATTACCAGCTCATCTGACTCAATCTGTCCTGTACAAATCACTATCTTAAAGGCAATGAAATACTTGTATTGTTCACAAGGCATCCAGCCTAATTCCCTAGTGTTATTAGGCTGATAATCCTTAGTTTAACTGTTCCCAATGTAAGGCAACTTTTAAACTTAAATGATTTAAATAATCTGGTGGGACATATAAATCCACCCTGTAACTGAAGGAGGGTCCCTCCTAATAATCAGGAAGTTATATTTGCTGACTGAAATTTAGTTTGTTATTTTTGAGCTTGAGTAAAATTAAAAGAAAATTTATATTATAGCCATGGTCAGAGAAAGCACCATTGATTGGCCAAGTGAGGGAGTCCAATCTAGTAATATCAATATCTGCTCAAACAGAACTATAGCTTTCTTCTGGAATAAATTTCCTAAGAGTCATCGAATTAGACCCATGGAGAGGAGAAATCCACCAAGGTAACCCAGAAGTACTAGGTGTAGGCAACTGATCATATGCCTAACAATTGGATTAATTTTTAAACTCTGTGTAAGACTTACAGCATGAAAAAAAAATATGGATTTATGAAAAAGTCCAAGAAATTATCAAAAATATTATAATATATAATTATATCCATATTTCTATTATATAATATGACATTATTATCTAATATAACTATTATGCTGAAAACTCTATAAATAATCATACAAGTCAGGTCGGTAATCCAGGGATAGCTGTCCACTTCTGACGTTGTCTTCTCTTTGTCTTGGTAGGAGTGAAATTTCTCCTCTGTTTGAACTTTGTTTTAAGGTGAGTCTAAGGGCTCCAGTCGGAGAAGACATTGGCACCCCACTCCAGTACTCTTACCTGGAAAATCCCATGGACGGAGGAGCCTGGTGGTCTGCAGGCCATGGGGTCGATAGGAATCGTATACGACTGAGCGACTTCACTTTCCCTTTTCACTTTCATGCATTGGAGAAGGAAATGGCAACCCACTCCAGTGTTCTTGCCTGCAGAATCCCAGGGACGGGGGAGCCTGGTGGGCTGCCATCTCTGGGGTCGCACAAAGTCGGACACAACTGAAGCAACTTAGCAGCAGCAGCAGCAGCAAGGGCTCTGGTGCAAGAACTCTTTCTAAGTGAAAAATACAAATCCAACAGTCAATTTCTTTCATTTGTTCTGTGCATGAGCTAATCAAGCAAGTCTGACAAGTGTCCTTTCATGTAGGTTGGAGACAGTCCTTTAAATGATGCCTTTCCAAAATGCATAATCTGGTTATAGGTCATGGGGCATCTGATATTCATCCAAAGGTAGATTACAGTGATAATCTTCAGAAACAAACTTAGAGTGTTCTTTTAATAATTCAATTAAACTCTACAATAATGTAACCTAACAACAGGGGTCTATCTCAGAAGTGAGTCTTGGGCAGTAAACACAGACCTAAATTAACAATACTAGAATTTAATATCCATATATGTAATTTTTCTCTCTAAAATTATGCTGACTTCTATCAAATATAGTCAAATTAAGAGTAATTTGTTTGCAAAAATAAGTCTGCTTTCAGTAAACTTGGCCTGATTACTTATATAAGTGTAATTGATCATACAATCCTTTTAAAAATTGGTTTAGGTGGAACTTTTTATAAAGAATCTCAGATTGAATTTTTAAAAGGCTTCTTTCTCAAGGTGAGAAAAGTCATCCCAAGGGCATGCCATCAGATCCCACGTGTGATACCTAAAGATCTGAATTAATTTCTCTCTTCTCAGTGTTCCAAAGTGTCTTCAGATTCCTGCAACTGTCAGGAGGTGGACTTTCTCATTTACTTCATAAGTCTGCTAGCAACCTAAGGGTTTACAATTTTAGAGAGATCAGGTAGAAAGAAAAGATACATGTTTCAGTTTTGCTTACAAAGGTATCACTAACCAAATTGCTGTAAGTCATAATTAGTTTAACGGGAAAGATTTCCTTATATCTGGAAAACAAAAAGCAGTAATATTTCAGACCAGAAAAACCATAAAATCTATAACCATGTTCATCAATTCACTCAATCCTATGTAACTAATACTTGACCTTTTGTTAACAGTTTTATAAAGCTTTTAAAAGCCTGCACTTGTCAAAAATCCTTTCTGTGAATTTTCTTGAAAATGAAGCATTTTTGTAAAGACATCAGGATCAAACAAAAACAGTCTATGAACAACAAAGATTTTTAAAAACATAGTTAAAGATCCGATTGTGCTGCAATTGACAAAGAAACTTCTTTACTGCTGTGACACACATTTTAAGATAATAGAAATAAGACTGATAACATTTTACTATGACATACCAGATTCTTAGGAATTCCAATAATTTCTAAAGTATCTAAAAATTGCCCGCCTGCCCCATACAATATAGCCTAAGGATATTTATCACCATCCGTTTGAAATGCTTCCCATGCAGTTTGAAGTGAAAGTGAAGTCGCTCAGTCCTATCCTACTCTTTGCGAAACCCCCGGACCACTAGGCATCTCCGTCTTTAGGATTCTCCAGGCAAGAATACTGGAGTGGGTTGCCATTTCCTTTTCCAGGGGATATTCCCAACCCAGGAATCGAACCCAGGTCTCCCGCATTGCAGGCAGACGCTTTAACCTCTGAGCCACCGGGGAAGCCCTTCCCATGTAGTTTAACATAGGATATAAGCCTAGTTAGTTTAATATTTTTATCTTTGATAAAGAGAGAAAACAATTCCCTTAGGTGTTTCAGGACCTTTTGGAAAATCTCAAAGTAAGCTAAAGGTCAAATGAACTTCAAGTAGAATTTGATCTCTGGCAAGTTTGCCAATAATATCAAAAGGCTTTAAAAAAACACTTGGTCAGATGGCATCACAGGTCACTGTGAAACAATACTTATTGACTTAACTAAGAAACAATAAAATATTTCAAAGGCAAATACAGAAAGTTATAAAAAATTATTTAAAATACAAAGAACATTCACAATCTGTTACAAAAAGCAGATCAATATTCTTAAGAAAACTCTCCCCTCTTAATAGAGAGAAACCAAATTCAGGTTTTGTACCATTTTACATTTGATATTGAAATTCATTTGCCCAATTAAATTAATCCTAATCTTAGTTCTGCACAAACATAGAATCCTTTCTAAAGATTCTTATTTCCTCTCAAACCTACAGTTTTCTATACTTATAATAATCTCTCTTCTTTTCTATTTAGAAATAACTAGCATCAGAACAAAATTATTTTCTTTTTCCTTATTAAAATGCATTTTTATTTCTTATATCTTCTTCTTGTGAAGTCGCTCAGTCGTGTCCGACTCTTTGCAACCCCATGGACTGTAGCCTACCAGGCTCCTCCATCCATGGAATTTTCCAGGCAAGAGTACTGGAGTGCGTTAACATTTCCTTCTCCAGGGGATCTTCCCAACCCAGGGATTGAACCCAGGTCTTCCATATTGCAGGCAGATGCTTTACCCTCTGAGCCACCAGGGAAGCCCCTCTTCTTCTTACTTGCATACAAAGACATTTGTCATATTAATTTTATAGGCTGCTGCTCCTGCTAAGTCACTTCAGTCGTGTCTGACTCTGTGCGACCCCATACACGGCAGCCCACCAGGCTCCCCCGTCCCTGGTATTCTCCCAGCAAGAACACTGGAGTGGGTTGCCATTTCCTTCTCCAATGCATGAAAGTGAAAAGGGAAAGTGAAGTCACTCAGTCGTGTCCCACTCCTAGTGACCCCATGGACTGCAGCCCTACAGGATACTCCGCCCATGGGATTTTCCAGGCAAGAGTACTGGAGTGGGTTGCCATTGCCTTCTCTGAACTTTATAGGCTAATTACTTAGAATTATCAAATTTTTAAAAATATTTATTTATTTGATTGCATTGGGTCTTCATTGGGGCATGCAGGATCTTTAGGTGCCGAATGCAAACTCTTAGTTGGGGCACATGGGGTCTAGTTCCCTGACCAGGGATCAAACCCAGGTCCCTGCATTGAAACCACAGAGTCTTAATCATTGAACCACCAGAGAAGTCCTGAATTATCAACTTTCAAAAACCTTAATCTCTAGTGAAAACTGAGAAGCAAGTAATTACATACTGTCTTTTACATTAGCATCCCACAGATTGGCAAACTTGAAATACTGTTTATAAAAACTCAACATGAAAAAAATAAGATTGTTCAAAATTGGGAAAGGAGTACATCAAGGCTGTATATTGTCACACTGCTTATTTAACTTACATGCAGAGTACATCATGTGAAATGCTGGGCTGGATGAAGCACAAGCTGGAATCAAGATTGCCAGGAAAAATATCAATAACCTCAGATTTGCAAACGACACTACCCTTATGGCAGAAAGCAAAGAGAAACTAAAGAGCCTCTTGATGAAAGTGAAAGAGGAGAGTGCAAAAGCTGGCTTAAAACTCAGTGTTCAAAAAATGAAGATCGTGGCATCCAGTCCATCCACTTCATGGCAAATAGATGGGGAAACAATGGAAACAGTGACAGACTTTTCTTAGGCTCCAAAATCACTGCAGATGGTGACTGCAGCCATGAAATTATAAGACACTTGTTCCTTGGAAGAAAAGCTATAACCAACCTAGACACCATATTAGAAAACAGAAACATTACCAACAAAGGTCCATCTAGTCAAAGCTATGGTTCTTCCAGTAGTCATGTATGGATGTGAGAGTTGGGCCATAAAGTAAGTTGAGCACTGAAGAATTTATTCTTTTGAACTGTAGTGTTGGAGAAGACACTTGAGAGTCCCTTGAACTTCAAGGAGATCCAACCAGTCCATCCTAAAGGAAATCAGTCCTGAATATTCATTGGAAGGACTCATGCTGAAGCTGAAGCTCCAATACTTTGGCCACCTGATGTGAAGAACTGACTCTTTAGAAAAGACTCTGATGCTGGGAAAGATTGAGGACTGGAGGAGAAGGGGACAAAAGAGGATGAGATGGTTGGATGGCATCACAGACTCAATGGACATGCATTTGACCAAGCCTTGAGAGTTGGTGATGGACAGGGAAGCCTGGTGTGATGCAGTCCATGAGGTTGCAAAGAGTTGGACACAACTGAGAGACTGAACTGAAGATCATGGCATCCAGTCCCATCACTTTATGGCAAATAGAAGGGGGCAAAGTGGAAGCAGTGATAGATTTTCTTTTCTTGAGTACCAAAATCATTGTGGACGGTGACTGCAGCCATGAAATTAAAAGACACTTGCTCTTTGGAAGAAAAGCTATGATCAACCTAGACAGTGTATTAAAAAGCAGAGACATCCCTTTGCTGGCAAAAGTCCACATAGTCAAAGCTGTGGTTTTCCCAATAATCATGTAAGAGTTGGACCATAAAGAAGGCTGAACACTGAAGAACTGATGCTTTCAAATTTTGGTGCTGGAGAAGAATCTGGAGAGTCCCCCAGACTGCAGGAAGATCAAACCAGTCAAACCTAAAGGAAATTGACCCTGAATATTCATTGAAGGACTGATGCTGAAGCTGAATCTCCAATACTTTTTCCATCTGATGTGAAGAGCTGACACATTGGAAAGATCCTGATGCTGGGTAAGATTGAAGACAAAAGGAGAAGAAGGCAGCAGAGGATGAGATGGTTAGATAGCATCACCAACTCAACGGACATGAATTTTAGCAAACTCCAGAAAATAGTGAAGGACAGGGAAGCATGGTGTCCTGAAGTCATGGGGTCCCAAAGAGTTGGACTAGACTTAGTGATTAAAAAACATAATTTCTAAAATGTGTGTGCTTTCTTAGAGAAAAGGTTACAATGTGGCACCAAATGTATTTATTAATAGTCCTGAATCTTTAGTTTCTCTGCAAAATGATGTCGACATTCAGTAATTAATGTGGACAAGGCTCTGTGATGTGCAGTAAGTGTACAACTTCATAGGACTGAATTTTTGGACAAGCTGTTTCCAAAGGGAGCACCCACTATGTCCTCAAGGCTCCCAAACAGCACAATCAGATCAGATCAGTTGTTCAGTCGTGTCCGACTCTTTGCGACCCCATGAATCGCAGCACACCAGGCCTCCCTGTGCATCACCAACTCCCGGAGTTCACTCAGACTCACGTCCATCGAGTCAGTGATGCCATCCAGCCATCTCATCCTCTGTCATCCCCTTCTCCTCCTGACCCTAATCCCTCCCAGCATCAGAGTCTTTTCCAATGACTCAACTCTTCGCATGAGGTGGCCAAAGTACCAGAGTTTCAGCTTTAGCATCATTCCTTCCAAAGAAATCCAAGGGCTGATCTTCTTCAGAATGGACTGGTTGGATCTCCTTGCTATCCAAGGGACTCTCAAGAGCCTTCTCCAACACTTCAGTTCAAAAGCATCAATTCTTCAGCACTCAGCCTTCTTCACAGTCCAGTTCTTATGTCCATACATGACCACAGGAAACAACATAGCCTTGACTAGACGAACCTTTGCTGGCAAAGTAATGTCTCCGCTTTTGAATATGCTATCTAGGTTGGTCATAACTTTCCTTCCAAGGAGTAAGCATCTTTTAATTTCATGGCTGCAGCACCATCTGCAATGATTTTGGAGCCCAGAAAAATAAAGTCTGACACTGTTTCCACTGTTTCCCCATCTAGTTCCCATGAAGTGATGGGACCAGATGCCATGATCTTCGTTTTCTGAATGTTGAGCTTTAAGCCAACTTTTTCACTCTCCACTTTCACTTTCATCAAGAGGTTTTTAGTTCCTCTTCACTTTCTGCCATAAAGGTGGTGTCATCTGCATATCTGAGGTTATTGAGATTTCTCCTGGCAATCTTGATTCCAGCTTGTGTTTCTTCCTGTCCAGCATTTCTCATGATGTACTCTGCATATAAGTTAAATAAACAGGGTGACAATATACAGCATGACGTACTCCTTTTGCTATTTGGAACCAGTCAGTTGTTCCATGTCCAGTTCTAAACAGCACAAAGGATTTTTTCAATTTGAGCTATTGGACAGTTGCTACTCTAGAATCAACTTTGTGACCCCTTGAAGATACATCCCAGTTGAGGGATAAGGCTCAGGCAGCAAACATGAATGTCCACAGGAAATGAAGCCCCAGTGCAGGCACAGAGAATGAGAGGATCAGACTCACCTTTGAGAAGGAATGCAGGGGCCACTATGGTGAGAAGCATGAGGACCTGTCAGGAAGCTATTGCAATATTTCTATCTGGGGGTGCTTCAGTCTGAAGAAGGCCTTGGTTGGAGGAGGCCCAAGTCTAAGAGCTTCCTCGACCTACTTAAACACAAGCTCCCTCCTGTTGCTGGGCCTTCACACATGCTGTGCCCTGAACTACTTGCTAAAAATCAACCCTTCCATAAAACCAAGAGATATGCTTATATGTCTTTAACAGAAGAGAGGAGGGAGAGCAGCCCAGGCCCTGGTTGTTTCAACACAGGACCAGCAGGACTTCTCGCAGAGTGTGGAGTAACAGCCTAAAGATGACTCCAAGCGATGTGGCCTGATCAACTGGAAAGACTGGAGGGGCCACCAACTGAGACAGGGGTAGCTGTGTGTAACAGTTTGGGAGGAAATATTGTGGACTTCAGACATGTCGAGTTTGAGATTTCTCAGACACCCAAGTAAAAACTCTTCCGGAGAGGGGATCTGGACTGAAAATACTTATTTGAGAGACATCAGTCTAGAAGTGGGATTTTAAAGCCATGAACCAGAGTTGATGCTCAGGGGATCTTCTTGGCTTAGAGACTAGGCCCTGGGGCCTTGTGCAAATGGTGGAGGTGGAAGAGGCACCATCACACACATAGAAACAAGCCAATGAAGCAGGAGGAAAGGTAAAAAGTAAATGGGATCCTACTGCAGCCAAGTGAAACAAATGCATTAGCAAAGAGGCAATGATCATGAATCAAATGCCGCAAAGGCAAGGAATGAGATTTGCGTGTAGGACAGGGCAACCTGCAGATCATTAATGACCTTAATAAAAGCAGCTTCAGTAAAGAATAGTTGAATGACTGTTCACTTTCCCAATCTATGTTACATCTCAAGAAAAGGGTTTACAAGGAAAGGGAAAATCAAAAGAGAATTAAAAATTGAAGTCAGGGAACTCTTTCAAGGAATTTTGTGACAAAAAATAAAAGGAAGGGGGAGTTTGGAAGTAGGGTTAAGAGAAAGATGATAAAAATAACAGCATGTTTGTATGATCTGGAGATGACTGAGTGGAAGAATTGATTTGGGCAAGGAAAAAAATGCATGGAGCAATAGAGGGACAGAATCCACTGTCCAATTAGGGGATTCTACTGAGACATGACTGGGATAGCACATCTTCGAGAGCAAATGGACGAGGGACTCAAACATGACCATTTGAAAGTGCTGAGGTGCCACTGGAAACCAAGGGGTCATGAAAGCAAAGCCCAGGAGGCCAATGCTCTCCAGCTATCTGCAGTTGCCAACTATGAGGAAGAAAACACATCAGAGGATAGCTATTTTTTAAATCTTCTCCAGTATTT
Organism: Bubalus bubalis; assembly: GCF_019923935.1. Lineage (NCBI taxonomy): Eukaryota > Metazoa > Chordata > Mammalia > Artiodactyla > Bovidae > Bubalus > Bubalus bubalis. The sequence continues at coordinate 42,398,580 of NC_059165.1, read as the reverse complement.
AAATAATCCCATCAATTATCTTCCTAAGCATTCAGGCGTTTCCTAAGACCAAAGTTGAAACTATAAAAGCTGCCCAAAAGAGACTTCCCAAGATAGCCACACCCTTCCTTCTATCCCAAGCCTAACAAAACTCCAAGCCAAAACTTGTACTTGCTAATCTTTGCAAGATCAACTTTCTAACACATACAAGAATACTATCAAACCTGCAAAAGTCAGAAGCAAATATCAGGCTCCTCCTTTACATTTTACAAATATTTAAACTTTACAAACCACAGACATTGATGACCAAAATTGTTCACAGAGATACACATATTACACCCATCTAACAGATAAGGAAAGACTCACCAAAGGGATGTATTGACTCTAAGTTACACAGCTTTTGTTTGTTTGTTCCCCTTGCATGCCTTGTGGGTTTTTAGTTTCCCAATCACAGATTGAATCCATGCCCCCTGCAGTGCAAGCTCTGAGTCCTACCACTGAACTGTCATGGAATTTCCCACACAACTTTCAAGTGAGCCTCAGTGAGTATTCCTTCCTCCAAAGATCCCACACAATTCTGCTCAGGTTTCTTTTCCTCTCTCTTTCCCTCACTGATGTTACCCAGGAAAAGCTTAAACAATTCTAATGTGTAAGTCCATTATTCTATTTAAATGAGGATTTCTCTCTCAAGAGATACAAATCCATTTTACATGAATTACTCAATTTCTATTGGTTCATTCATCATTGTATTAAGATTTCATATTTTACTGAGAAAGTTCAAGCAGCAATGTTCCAGTTTTCTCTTCAGCATAAGACAGAATTGTATTTACAGGTGGATGTAAGTACACCCATCGATGTACTTGAATTCGATCTGTGATTGGGAAATCCCACAAGCCATTCAAGGGGACCAAAAAAACAAACAAAAGCTGTGTGACTTAGAGACAATACATCCCTTTACTGAGCTAAAAAGAAGTACAATGCTTTACAGAGAATTGTACATACAAGTGAGTTAGGAGGTAGTTTTCCAGCTTCTCTGGCGGTCTGTCACTGATTCTGTCTCTTTTCTCTTTATGGATAAAGATGAAATTGTAGTCCTCATCTCTTTGCCACACCTTTCCAGAGAATGTTGGCAGGTATCTTTAGAAGTTAAACTTCTCTAGTCTGCCAGTCTTTTTGCTGGATTTGATCGAGTCACTAAATAGATTACCAGGAGATTTTAGTGAGCTGGAATAGAATTTGCTCTTTGCTGCTGCTGCTGCTGCTAAGTTGCTTCAGTCGTATCCAACTCTGTGTGACCCCATAGATGGCAGCCCACCAGGCTTCCCCGTCCCTGGGATTCTCCAGGCAAGAACACTGGAGTGGGTTGCCATTTCCTTCTCCAATGCATGAAAGTAAAAAGTGAAAGTGAAGTCATTCAGTCATGTCCGACTCTTAGCAACCCCATGAACTGCAGCCCACCAGGCTCCTCCATCCATGGATTTTCCAGGCAAGAGTACGACTGCTTTTATTTTTTAATTGAAGTAGAGTGGATGTACAATATTATATAAGTTACAGGTGTATAATGTAGAGATTCACAATTTTTAAAGGTTATGCTCCATTTACAGCTATTATAAAGTATTGGCTGTTGTACAATATGTGTTGTGCAGTCTATCCTTGTAGCTTATTTTATACGTTGGGGTTAATGTCTTTTAACCCCCTACCGGTGTTTCCTACCCCATTCCCTCTTCCACTGGTAATCACTTGCTTGTTCTCTATATTTGTGAGCCTGCTTCCTCTTCAATTAAATTGACTAGTTTGTTTCATCTTTTAGATTCCACATATAAATGATTTCAATAATACAGTATTTGTCTTTCTCTGACTTATTTCACTAAGCATCAGTTCAGTTAAGTTCAGTTCAGTCACTTAGTCGTGTCCGACTCTTTGCGACCCCATGAATCACAGCATGCCAGACCTCCCTGTCCATCACCAACTCCTGGAGTTCACGCAAACACACGTCCATCGAGTCAGTGATGCCATCCAGCCATCTCATCCTCTGTCGTCCCCTTCTCCTCCTGCCCCCAATCCCTCCCAGCATCAGAGTCTTTTCCAATGAGTCAACTCTTCGCATGAGGTGGCCAAAGTACTGGAGTTTCAGCTTTAGCATCATTCCTTCCAAAGAAATACCAGGACTGATCTCCTTTAGAATGGACTGGTTGAATCTCCTTGCAGTCCAAGGGACTCTCAAGACTCTTCTCCAATACCACAGTTCAAAAGCATCAATTCTTCGGTGCTCGGCTTTCTTCACAGTCCAACTCTCACATCAAATACATGACCAATGGAAAAACCATAGCCTTGACTAGACGGACTTTGGTTGGCAAAGTAATGTCTCTGCTTTTGAATATGCTATCTAGGTTGATCACAACTTTCCTTCCAAGCAGTCAGTGTCTTTTAATTTCATGGCTGCAATTGCTGTCTACAGTGATTTTGGAGCCCAAAAAAATAAAGTCTGACACTGTTTCCACTGTTTCCCCATCTATCTCTCATCAAGTGATGGGACCAGATGCCATGATCTTAGTTTTCTGAATGTTGAGCCTTAAGCCAACTTTTTCACTCTCCACTTTCACTTTCATCAAGAGGCTTTTTAGTTCCTCTTCACTTTCTGCCATAAAGGTGGTGTCATCTGCATATCTGAGGTTATTGAGATTTCTCCCAGCAAGCTTGATTCCAGCTTGTGCTTCTTCCAGCCCAGCGTTTCTCATGATGTACTCTGCATAGAACTTCAATAAGCATGGTGACAATATACAGCCTTGATGTACTCCTTTTCCTATTTGGAACCAGTCTGTTGTTCCATGTCCAGTTCTAACTCTTGCTTCCTGACCTGCATATAGGTTTCACAAGAGGCAGGTCAGGTGGTCTGGTATTCCCATCTCTTTCAGAATTTTCCACACTTTATTGTGATCCACACAGGCAAAGGCTTTGGCATAGTTAATAAAGCAGAAATAGATGTTTTTCTGGAACTCTCTTGCTTTTTCCATGATCCAGCGGATGTTGGCAATTTGATTTCTGGTTCCTCTGCCTTTTCTAAAACCAGCTGGAACATCTGGAAGTTCACGGTTCACGTATTGCTGATGCCTGACTTGAAGAATTTTGAGCATTACTTTACTAGCGTGTGAGATGGGTGCAATTGTGTGGTAGTTTGAGCATTCTTTGGCATTGCCTTTCTTTGGGATTATACCCTCCAAATCCACCCAGGCTGTTGCAAATGGCAACATTGTGCATGTATATACACACACTGTGACTTTTTTTTCCATTCATGTTTATGGACAATTAAGTTGCTTCCATATCTTAGCAATTGTAAATAAGGCTGCTATGAATATTGGGGTGCATATATCTTTTTGAATTTTTGCTTTTTTGGGGGGTATATATAACCAGGAGGTGAATTGCTGAGTCATACCATAGTCCCATTCTTAGTTTTCTTATAAACCTCCATAGTGTTCTCCACTAAGGCTGCACTAAATCAAATTCCTAACAACAGTTTACAAGGATTCTCTTTTCCCCGTATCCTTGCCAACATTTGGTTTTGTGTTCTTTCTTATGAAAGCCATTCTGACAGGTGTGAGGTGATACCTCATTGTGGTTTTGACTTTTTAATTTGCATTTCTATGAAGAGAAGCAATGTCAAACATGTGCCTGTTGGCCATCTGCATGACCCCTTTGGAAAAATGTCTACTCATGTCTTCTGTCCATCTTGTAACATGGTTGTTTTTTTGACATTGAGTTGTATGAGCTATTTGTATATTTTGGATATTAGCCTTTTATTAGTCATATCATTTACAAATAATTTATACCTTTCATTATGTTGCCTTTTTGTTTTGTGATGGTTTCCTTTGTTGTGCAAAAGCTTTTAAGTTTAATTAATTCCAATTTATTTTTGTTTTTATTTCTCTTGCTTTAAAAGGAACAGATGCAAGAAAACATAGCTACTTTTTTTTTTTTTAATGTACTGGTTTTATAAATCATCATGTATTCTCTTGCTGGCTGACTGCAACATGGCCCAAACTCCAGAACCTCTGGTCCCTGTATCCTGCTGCCAACCAGGCCACTGGGTGTGACCTGAGACCTCGACACTGCCAGGTGCCTGAACAAAGTAAGCAGGAGTCCATTGTTCCCCTAAAAAATGAACAATGGCCCCCAGATGTCCCCTTACTGCAAGGGGCCAACATGCTGTTGGGGAGCCAGACTGAAGCCTCTGAAAGGTTGGTGGCGGGTCAGGGAGTGGGGAGGTGTGTGGTCATGACTACTCCTGGACTTCTAGAGCTCAGAGCTCAGCCTGAGGCAGGGTGTGGGGGATGGTGGGCATGGTGAGGGGGAATAAATGAGATAAACTTACACTCATGACCAGGAGCCCCAGGCCCCAATAGCTCCCAGAGGCACAGCCCTGAGGACAGAGCAGGAAGTCACTTGGGCCCTGGGTGGAGCCATCCTGCAACCCCTCCATAGGATGGACCCAGGGCCTCTCTCTGGGTGAGACTGATGTGTCACTCCAACCTCAGCCATGGACAGCATATGGTGAATCTAGAGGATGGTGGTTGTGGGTGTGTAGTAGTGAGCATAGGGGTGCTGAAACATAGCAGGTGGGGGATGATGGCCCAGACAGACTTCAGCTCATCATGACCAAGCCCTGGGCATTCACTCTCCCCACCTGGGCTACCAGCCAGGCCCCCGTCCTCAGACTCTGCCCAGGAAGCCAGGCACAGTTGAACCCTCCCAGCCGCTGGGCCTAGTCCTGGCCTTGGCAACCTGGTCTCCCCCTCTCAGGAGGTCCAGCCTCACCTCCAGGCCCTTAAGTGAAGTGAAGTCACTCGGTCGTGTCTGATCTTTGCAACCCCATGGAATGTAGCCTACCAGGCTCCTCTGTCCATGGGATTTTCTAGACAATAGTACTGGAGTGGACTGCCATTTCCTCCTCCAGGGGATCTTTCCAACCCAGGGATCGAACCCGGGTCTCCCACGTTTTAGACAGACACTTTATCGTCTGAGCCACCAGTGAAGTCACCTTATTGTCCCAAGAAGGACCCTGGTCACACCTGGGTTCCCCAACCCCATAGCAAGCAATTCTGGGCATGGAGGGTGCTTCAGGCATCGTCTCATCCACACCAATTAAGAACTGGGACCCTGGCAGGCTCCAAGGGAAAGGTTAGTGCCAAGGGGACCAGGACTGGACACATGGCCCCCAGCACAGGGCACCTGGCACAGTTGGGACCAGACCTCTTCTAGAGATCTCCCAGCTCTGGCTGCTAGATAAGGGCCAGCCCCAAATTCACTCAAGTCCCCCTGGTCAGATGGTCATAGGCCCATGACTCAGCTACTCAGGGGTTTGGTGTGTACTACTCGCTCCAGCTTGCTCCAAAGCAGCTGCCACCAGGTCTGCTTATCCTTCTCCAGGGCTGTGTTGGGGTCTTGCCCTTGTACTTGGTGATGTAAGAGTAGATCTCATGCAGGACACTCGTGCTATTGAATTGACTCGGGTCCAATGTGAGATATGCATTTGTGTGGTAGCTCATGGCAGGCCATCTTGGTGATGTAGGCATAGTTAATCTCCACCTAGCTCTTGTAGCTAAGGATGTCCTTGGTGTAGAGCAGCTTCCGGGAGGAAAAGTCCTTGCCCAGCTTGTGCTCAGATGTGGAGCAGGAGTCCATGAAGGCCTAGGCCACCACTGAAAGCCAGGCGTGAGCGCTGCTGCTCTTGTAGATGTTAAATAGGACCTGTCCGTTCTTGATCATGTTCAACCAGGAGCATGGGAACAGGCAGTTTTTATTCCAGGTGTGATGCATATCTGCATCATGTACCTGGTGCCGATCGGCCTGCTCGTCCAGGAAATCAAACATGTACTCGATGGCCAGCAGCAGAGCTGAGCCCCAGTGCATGCTGAAGATGGTTTGGAAGAGGGCATTCACGAACTTCCGTAGCATGCCCTTGATGGCAGAAGCTGCATCAGGAACTTCTCGTAGACTGTCTTGCTGCCTCAGTCACCACTGAGCTGTTCCAGGTGGTCATGGTTCTTGAACAAGAACACTGCTACTTTTTATATGAAGAGTGCTCTGCCCATGTTTTCCTCTGGCAGTTCTATGGTTTCTGGTCTATTTATGTCTTTAACCCATTTTTGTATGTGATATTGAATGAGTGAGTGATTCAAAGTCACTCAGTCGTGTCTGACTCTTTGCAACTCCATAGACTATACAGTCCATGGAATTCTCCAAGCCAGAATACTGGAGTGGGTAGAATCTCCCTTCTCTAGGGGATCTTCCCAATTCAGGGATCGAACCCAGGTCTCCCGCATTGCAGGTGGATTCTTTACCAGCTGAGCTGTCATTCTTCTACCTGTAACTGTCCAGTTTTCCCAGTACCGCTTTTTGAAGACTGTCTTTTCTCCATTGTCTATTCTTGCCTCTTTTGTCATTGATTAATTGACCAAAAGTATATGATTCTGAATTCTCCATCCTATTCCATTGATCTGTGTGTCTATTGAACAAATTTTGATTACCATAGCTTTTGTAATATAGTCTGAAGTTGAGGAGTGGGATTTCTCCACCTCAGTTCTCTTTCTCAATATTGTTTTGGCCTTTTGGGTCTTTGTATTTCCACATAAATTTTAAAATTGTTCCTAGTTTTTGAAAGATACTATTGGTATTTTGGTAGGGATTGTATTGAATCAATAAGTTGCCTTGGGTAATTTTAACAATATTATTCTAACATTATTAATTATTGTTAAATATTAATAAAATATTTTCATTAATAATAATTTGTTAATATAAATTTATGATATATAATATATAGTACATTGTATATAATTATATGTATATTATATATGATATATAAAATATATGAGTTTATGTATTTATATAAATTTTAAAATATAAATTTTATATAATATTAATAAATATTATACTTATAATTACCAATATTAATTATTTTAATAATCATTTTAACAATATTAATTCTTCCAATGCAAGAACATGGTATAATTTTCCATCCATATTATCTTCAGTAGTTTTCCAAGTACAGTTCTTTCACCCCCTTAGGCAGTTTTATTCTAGGAATTTTATTCTTTCTGAGGTAGGCTGTTTTTAAAAATTTAGTACAGGTCTTGATTTAGGGTCAGAATTTAGGCCTGAAAAGTCATATGAACTTTGAGACTGTTTATACAAGAAGGGACTTTAACTACCTGGGCCAATCCTCTTGATATGTATGTGAATAAACTGAGGACCAGAGAGAAATAGACAAGAGGACCCACAGAAGTCACTCGGGACTAATGCAGAAGTGAAAGCCAGGTTCACCTACCCCTATTCCACTGTTCCTCTTCATCAACAAACATTATTTCACCAATGTTTTTGTTGTTCTTCGCAACACTCAGCTTGTGGGATCTTAGTTCCCCAACCAGGGATATAAACCCACAGCCTCTGCAATCAAAGCTCAGAGTCCTAACCAGTGGAGTGCCAGGGAATTCCCATTTATTTCACCAAATATTCATCAAGCATCCCATACTAAGCAATGCAACATTTTAAGTAGATAAAACAAACCCACAATCCCCACCTTTGAAAGTTAAGGAAAACATGACACCACTTTCAGTATCAATGAAATCATTATAGGAAACCAAAGGGGAAGGTGGGAGATGAAGTAGGAGTATACAGTTAACAGATACACACTCAATTACATCAGTCGTTCAGTCGTGTCCAAGTCTTTGTGACCCCATGAATCACAGCATGCCAGGCCTCCCTGTCCATCACCAACTCCTGGAGTTCACTCAAACTCACATGCATCGAGTCAGTGATGCCATCCAGCCATCTCATCCTCTGTTGTCCCCTTCTCCTCCTGCCCCCAATCCCTCCCAGCATCAGAATCTTTTCCAATGAGTCAACTCTTCGCATGAAGTTGCCAAAGTACTGGAGTTTCAGCTTTAGCATCATTCCTTCCAAAGAAATCCCAGGGCTGATCTCCTTCAGAATGGACTGGTTGGATCTCCTTGCAGTCCAAGGGACTCTCAAGAGTCTTCTCCAACACCACAACTCAGAAGCATCAATTCTTCAGTGCTCAGCTTTATTCACAATCCAACTCTCATATCCATACATGACCACTGGAAAAACCATAGCCTTGACTAGATGAACCTTTGTTGGCAAAGTAATGTCTCTGCTTTTGAATATGCTATCTAGGTTGGTCATGACTTTCCTTCCAAGGAGTAAGCGTCTTTTAATTTCATGGCTGCAGTCACCATCTGCAGTGATTTTGGAGCCCAGAAAAATAAAGTCTGACACTGTTTCCACTGTTTCCCCATCTATTTCCCATGAAGTGATGGGACTGGATGCCATTATCTTCGTTTTCTGAATGTTGAGCTTTAAACCAACTTTTTCACTCTCTACTTTCACTTTCATCAAGAGGCTTTTTAGTTCCTCTTCACTTTCTGCCATAAGGGTGGTGTCATCTGCATATCTGAGGTTATTGATATTTCTCCCAGCAAGCTTGATTCCAGCTTGTGTTTCTTTCAGTCCAGCGTTTCTCATGATGTACTCTGCATATAAGTTCAATGAGCAGGGTTACAAGATACAGTCTTGATGTACTCCTTTTCCTATTTGGAACCAGTCTGTTGTTCCATGTCCAGTTCTAACTGTTGCTTCCTGACCGGCATACAGATTTCTCAAGAGGCAGGTCAGGTGGTCTGGTATTCCCATGTCTTTCAGAATTTTCCACAGTTTATTGTGATCCACACAGTCAAAGACTTTGGCATAGTCAATAAAGCAGAAATAGATGTTTTTCTGGAACTCTCTTGCTTTTTCCATGATCCATCAGATGTTGGCAATTTGATCTCTGGTTCCTCTGCCTTTTCTAAAACCAGCTTGAACATCAAGAAGTTCATGGTTTACATATTGCTGAAGCCTGGCTTGGAGAATTTTGAGCATTACTTTACTAGCATGTGGGATGAGTGCAATTGTGCGGTAGTTTGAGCATTCTTTGGCATTGCCTTTCTTTGGGATTGGAATGAAAACTGACCTTTTCCAGTCCTGTGGCCACTGCTGAGTTTTCCAAATTTGCTGGCATATTGAGTGCAGCACTTTCACAGCATCATCTTTCAGGATTTGAAATAGCTCAACTGGAATTCTATCATTTCCACTAGCTTTGTTCATAGTGATGCTTTCTAAGGCCCACTTGACTTCACATTCCAGGATGTCTGGCTCTAGGTCAGTGATCACACCATCGTGATTATCTGGGTCATGAAGATCTTTTTTGTACATTTCTTCTGTGTATTCTTACCACCTCTTCCTGATATCTTCTGCTTCTGTTAGGTCCATACCATTTCTGTCCTAGCCCATCTTTGCATGAAATGTCCCCTTGGTATCTCTAATTTTCTTGAAGAGATCTCTAGTCTTTCCCATTCTGTTGTTTTCCTCTATTTCTTTGCATTGATCACTGAGGAAGGCTTTCTTATCTCTCCTTGCTATTCTTTGGAACTCTGCATTCAGAATCTTATATCTTTCCTTTGCTCCTTTGCTTTTCACTTCTCTTCTTTTCACAGGTATTTGTAAGGCCTCCTCAGACAGCCATTTTGCTTTTTTGCATTTCTTTTCCCTGGGGATGGTCTTGATCCCTGTCTCCTGTACAATGTCACGAACCTCATTCCATAGTTCATCAGGCACTCTATCAGATCTATAGAGTATAATGGAATTAGCCAATTCAATACTGTAAGGTTGTTTATATTAATCCAGACCTTATTGAGGCAGCTGAATTGCTAAGCCTTAAAATTATCTATGCATCTTTTCTAATATTCTTACCAGAGAAGCAGAGGTTTAAACATGGTGGGAGCTTTGATAAACCTCCATAATTAATGGAGTTAGTAATTCAGTGAGAGTTCCAAGAAAGATTCAGCAGCAAGGGAGGGAGGGAAAAAAGGAAGGAAGAAAGGAAGAGAGAGAGAATTAAAAGTAGAAGTTGTTCATCAAGGGTCATTAAAGGCATCTGGAAAACTTTCCTCAGTCTTTTATGCCTAAACACAGGCTTGAGCCCTGTCAGGATGGTACAAGTGTCTGACCCAGGGGGACATTTTCTGGTTCTTTAAGTGTCTCCAAGACTCATGGGATGTCGACTGGAAAAGCAAAAATGCTGACTTTTCAGAAGCACAGAGGAAAAAAAAGATAGCAACAAAAAAGTAAATCATAAAACAATGAAAAGAAAAAAATTATTGAAACTATATATATATATATATATAATTCTGTGTGAGTGTGTATACTGAATTATGGAATGCACTGGGTATCCATAACAACCCCTTGTTATTCCTACCCATAAATTCATTTGTTGAAGCTCTAACACCTAGTAGCTTGAATGTGACTGTATTTGGAGGTACCTTAATAAAGAGGTATTTAAAGTAAAGTGATGTTGTATGAATGGGCCCTAATTGAATATGACTGGTGCTCTTACAAAAAGACAACATTAGAATACAAACACACAGAGGAAGACCACCTTAGAGCATAGAGAGAAGAGTGTTATACAAGTTAAGGAAAAAGGGCTTGGAAGAAACCAACCCTGATGAAACCTTGATCTCAGACTTCTAGCCTCCAGAATTGTGAGAAAATTAACTTTTGTTGTTTAAGCTACCCAGTCTGTGGTGTCTGTTATGACAGCCTTGGCAAAGACCACACACACACACACACACACACACGTATATATAGACCCTAGAGCAAGTTTCTGGGCTGCCCCATTCAGTAGGAGAACCCTCTGCCAAGGGATCCAAGGCACACCTGAGCAGCAGAAGGGAAAGAATGGCCAGGTGAGCCAGGTACCTGCAGTGAGGATGGACCCTTCAGTGGAAGGCTCAAGGGTCAGAACTGTCATGTCTTCCTCAGGAAGCAAGCTTGGTGTTGTCAGAAAGCACATGGAGGCCATGGTTTTTGTAACATCAGTGTTTCTCATCTGGAGGAGAGGTGTGGTTGTGAAGTCAGGTGTAGTCATGACTGTTGATGGAAGTACAGTTGTGGGTGTTGTCACGGCAGTGGGATTGGTGGTGGTGGTATTGGCTGAGTGGCAGATGGTTGTTGAGTGTGTAGTTGTGGGGGCTGTAACCAATAGAAGATACGTCTGGTACCAAATGGAGATAGAGGAAGATGAAAACACCACAGGAATAGCCAGCATATGTCCATTTCTCTGTGTTTCTGCTGCCTCACCTAACCAGGATCATTAAAATGCTCATGAAAACTGGGTTTATTAACTCTAGTCTTGGCCTTTCTAACCCATACATCACACAGTAGCTAGAGTAATCTTTGAAAATGAGAAATTATTATGTAATGTCTGCTTCTTCTAGTACACTCTTACCTCCATGAGGGAAAAGCTGGAATTTATGCTGTTTTCTGCTACAAATCTAATACCTACCACAGTGTCCTGTACGTAGTAGGTGCTGTGTCTATGCTCAGTGATACAAAACCATCCCATAAAAAGTATGTTCAAACATTTCAGTCAAATAAAATGAATAAGTTCTAGAAATGAGCTGCACACATTGTAAACACAGTTAACTAAAGTACATTTTACGCTTGAAAAAGCGTAAAGTGGGCAGAAGACATTCTAGGTGTTGTTTCCACAATAAAAATCTAAAACTAAAAAACAGTTCAAAGATCATAACATAAGGTGAAAATATACTCTTTCAGATTAAAGATTGGGTCGTGCCCAAATCACTCATTCCTTAAACATCGGAATTTGGATTCATTTGCAACAGTTATTCTACACATACCATCCTCTCATAAATATTCCAAATTTCCATTGACTCTAATGGACCAGAAAGACATTATGAATTATGTTTAATTTCAAGTAAACGTAAATGATCTCATAGAGTATTAAGATCAACCTGTATTTTATAAATAATATCAATAGCTGGTTATACCAGGCTTGAAGAACAAAGATTTGGATTGGCATCATTTATTTTCCACAAATCCAAATAATACCTTCTGTCTCATAAAGTTGCTCTGGGAGAAAAAAATACACTAATGCTTGTAAAAGTTCTCTAATTAGGAGCATCCACAATAATTCTTCTCAAATTTTAGAGTACATGAGAATCCCCTAAGAAAATTTTTATGCATATGGCTGGTGAAACCCTGCCTTCTGAAATGCTGGTACAGTTAGGGAACAGAGCCCAAGAATCCTCAGTCCTTGGTGCAGACTGATATGGCACCATTTATCATTTAAGAGAACTTTCAGCTCTGATCCTTGATGAGTCTGAGTGGTCATTGTCTGAGTGACCACTGAGTGACAGTAAGAAAACACTCACTGTCTTCTAAAATGGTCATTTTGAAAAAGTCACTTGCCTTCTTCAAGTAGGGTTGAAGCCGGAAACGAGGTATTAGCAACTATCAGCATCACCAAAGCCTCCACACCTGGAGTCCACAGGAAAGATAAGACCAGGAAAAAACAGTGATAAAGACAGTGACAGGAATTGCTTGCATTGCATTAACTCCCACAGGCTATCTGGGGGGAGAGGTGGTTAGATGAATAATTACTGCGGCTGCTGCTAAGTCGCTTCAGTCGTGTCTGACTGTGCGACCCCATACACGGCAGCCCACCAGGCTCCCCCGTCCCTGGGATTCTCCAGGCAAGAATACTGGAGTGGGTTGCCATTTCCTTCTCCAATGCATGAAAGTGAAAAGGGAAAGTGAAGTCGTTCAGTTGTGCCCAACTCTTAGCGACCCCATGGACTGCAGCCTACCAGGCTCCTCCACACATGGGATTTTCCAGGCAAGAGTACTGGAGTGGGTTGCCATTGCCTTCTCCGAATAATTACTACAGGGTGACAAGTTCTTTGACTTCCCTGTTGGCTCAGATAGTAAAGTGTCTGCTTACAATGCGGGCAGACTCCAGGGAGGAGAGGAAATAATAGTGGAAACAATTAAACCAGTTTGGCAGCATAGGTGGACAGGAAAAGCCTGACCTAGATGGAGACCTGAGGATGCATGGAGTTATAGAGGAAAGAAAGGAACAAAGAGCAGCAGGACAAGGGCTTGTTTTCCCTGGAATACAGATATTTTCTCATGCAGCATTTTTGCAAGATTCATGTGCAGAAACTGAATTATTAAAACCTCACGGGACATTAGATACTGTCATAGATTTTTAAAACTGTTTTTTCCAGGTTTCTCCTTTCTTATCTGGAAGGGCCATAGTCATCAGTGTCAAAGGATAATAACCAAAACGCAACTTCACCTCAGCCCAGAGCATCCTTCTCTATACCATCAGGATGTGAAGGTCTATACTGGTCCACACTAAGTATACACATTTGCATCATCCAAAACCTGGAAACAATTTTCAGAAAAGGTAAACTTCACCTTGATGTTGCCGAAAGGTTATGTCCAGCTGTATACAGCTGAAAAGCCAGTAAACAGGCTAGGTTGGTGGAAAGGAAAGTTTGCTTTATTTCAGATGCCAGCAAGTGTGGGGAGGGTGGCAGACATCTGTTCAAAGGATGACTCTCCACCCTGACAAGCAGCGGGTTAGAGCTTTATAGACAGAATGGTGGGGTGGGGGGTTACATTCAGAAACAGCAGTCATCTCTAACAGTCATCTTCAAACGGGTCATCAGTGATCTGACTTGCATCATCTTGGTTGTTTTAGGTAGAGTTAATCTTCAGTTCCAGGGTGCACTTGTTCCCATTTCTTTGAGGTCAATTCTTGAAATTGTGGCAGCTCAAGTCCTGGGTACACTCTGGTCATCATGTAGTTAACTTCTCCACCTGGTGTTTTGGTATCTATATGACAGCTCACAGGATATGGCTCAGAATATTATCTATAGCCCTTGAGAAATAACTAAAGGTCCTTGATTATGCTTAATAACTACAGTATTATTATTTAGTCTCTATTTAGTGTTTTAAGATTCTTGAGAGTCCCTTGGATTACAAGGAGATCCAACCAGTCCATCCTAAAGGAAATCAGTTCTGAATATTCATTGGAAGGACTGATGTTGAAGCTGAAACTCCAATACTTTGGCCACCTGATGTGAAGAACTGACTCATTGGAAAAGACCCTAATTCTGGGAAAGATTGAAGACAGGAGGAGAAGGGGATGGCAGAGGATGAGATGGTTGGATGGTATCACCAACTCAATGGACATGAATTTGAGCAAGCTCCGGGAGTTGGTGATGAACAGAGAAGCCTGGCATGCTGCAGTCCATGGGGTTGCAAAGAGTCTGACACGACTGAGTGATTGAACTGAACTGACACTGTTTTCCTTTCTTTCAGCATTTCTCACTTCTCTGATTAAACTGATCCTTTGAATAAAATTTTCCACAGGCAAAAGGCAGGCAGAGAATATGGTTGGGGGGTGGGGAGGAGGGTGACAAGAACCGTATGGTCCTGCTCCATTTCGTTGACACCTGAACTCCAGCAAAATAAAATAAACCAAGAACCAAAAAAAAACCTCCTAAAAAATAAAGAGAATAATAAACTGAATGTAATCTCTGAATAAACACTCAAAGATACTGAGCACACAAATCAGTTAAAGCAAAAATTAAATCTCAGTATCATTCAGTGTTTTATTTGGACCATTCAGTTTATTCAGAGATTACATTTTCCAGGTTCCTGGGAATGAGGTGGGAAAGGACTCCAAAGTTGAGTGAGCAGTGGAAATACTTCCTCTGAATCCCTCTATTTTCATCACTTTCCCCCTCTGCTCTTGCATCTCTGAGTCCTGTGCCTCACCGAAGATTTGTACTTTCAACAGTATTTCAATGTGAGAAATATGAGGTTTAAGGCTTATTCGGTTGGTTATAATTAAATGAGATTTTTAGAAAATATTCTAAAACATTTATGTGTCATTATATTCCCTTTTGCATGTCCCCCAACAACATCAGGCTTCCATGGTTCAGATGGTGAACAATCTGCCTGCAATGCAGAAGACCTGAGTTCAGTTCCTGGGGGAAGATTCCCTAGAGAAGGAAATGGCTACCCATTCAAGTATTTTTGCCTGGAGAATTCCATGGACAGAGGAGCCTATGGGCTACAGTCCATGGGGTCACAAAGAGTCAAACATGACTGAGTAACTAGAGGGCTTCCCTGGTGGTTCAGATGGTAAAGAACTCATCTGCAATGCAAGAGACCTGGGTTCAATCTCTGGGTCTGGAAGATCCTCTGGAAAAGGGAATGGCTAACATGACTGAGCAACTGACACACTTTCGACAATATCAACCAAATGGGCTTCCCTCATAGCTCAGTTGATAAAGAATCTGCCTGCAATTCAGGAGACCCAGGTTCGATTCCTGGGTCAGGAAGATCCCCTGGAGAAGGAAATGGCAACGCACTCCAGTAGTCTTGCTAGAGAATTCCATGGACAGCTGAGCCTGGCAGGCTACAGTCAATCAGGTCACAAGAGCCCAGGAGTCCAAGAGCCTGACACAACATAACAACTAAACCACCACCCCTTCAATAAAGTCATCAGAGAATGATTCTCAGTACCTCTCCCAATTAGTTTTCAAGATATAAATAGACAACAAAGGATTGCAAACATTTCAGGAAAGTCTTCCACATGAAAATGATAGAAAAATGAGAGAGAGTAGAAGTTCAGTCAGTTCAGTTCAGTCACTCAGTCATGTCCAACTCTTACCGACCCCATGAACCTAGAAGGCCGGGCCTCCCTGTCCATTACCAACAGCTGGAATCCACCCAAACCCATATCCACTAAGTCAGTGATGCCATCCAACCATCTCATTCTCTGTCATCCCCTTCTCCTTCTGTCCTCAATCTTTCCCAGCATCAGGGTCTATTCCAATGAGTCAGCTCTTCACATCAGGTGGCCAAAGTACTGGAGTTTCAGCTTTAGCATCATTCCTTCCAAAGAAATCCCAGGGCTGATCTCCTTCAGAAAGGACTGGTTGGATCTCCTTGCAGTCCAAGGGACTCTCAAGAGTCTTCTCCAACACTACAGTTCAAAAGCATCAATTCTTTGGTGCTTAGCTTTCTTTATAGTCCAACTCGTACATCCATACATGACTACTGGAAAAACCGTAGCCTTGACTAGATGGACCTTTGTTGACAAACTAATGGCTCTGTTTCTTAATATGCTGTCTAGGTTGGTCATAACTTTCCTTCCAAGGAGTAAGCATCTTTTAACTTCATGGCTGCAATCACCATATGCAGTGGTTTTGGAGCCCCCCAAAAAATAAAGTCAGCCACTGTTTCCACTATTTCCCCATTGATTTGACATTAAGTGATGAGACCAGATGCCATGATCTTAGTTTCTGAATGTTGAGCTTTAAGCCAACTTTTTCACTCTCCTCTTTCATTTTCATCAAGACGCTCTTTAGTTCTTTTTCTCTTTCTGCCATAAGGGTGGCGTCATCTGTATATCTGAGGTTATTGATATTTCTCCTGGCCATCTTGATTCCAGCTTGTGCTTCATCCAGCGCAACATTTCTCATGATTTATCTGCATATAAGTTAAATAAGCAGGGTGACAATATACAGCCTTGATGTACTCCTTTTCCAATTTGGAACCAGTCTGTTGTTCCATGTCCAGTTCTAACTGTTGCTTCCTGACCTGCATACAGGTTTCTCAAGAGGCAGGTCTGGTGTTCTGGTATTCCCATCTCATTAATAATTCCACAGTTGTTGTGATCCACACAGTCAAAGGCTTTGGCATAGTCAATAAAGCAGAAATAGATGTTTTTCTGGAACTCTCTTGCTTTTTCCATGATCCATCAGATGTTGGCAATTTGATCTCTGGTTCCTCTGCCTTTCCTAAAACCAGCTTGAACATCTGGAATTTCATGATTCATGTATTGCTGAAGCCTGGCTTGGAAAATTTTGAGCATTACTTTACTAGTGTGTGAAATGAGTGCAATTGTGCAGTAGTTTGAGCATTCTTTGACATTGCCTTTCTTTGGGATTAGAATGAAAACTGACCTTTTCCAGTCCTGTGGCCACTGCTGAGTTTTCCAAATTTGCTGACATATTGAGTGCAGCACTTTCACAGTATCATCTTTTAGGATTTGAAATAGCTCTACTGGAATTCCATCACCTCCATTAGCTTTGTTTGTAGTCATGCTTCTTAAGATCCACTTGACTTCACATCCCAGGATGTCTGGCTCTAGGTGAGTGTGAGTGATCACAGCATCATGATTATCTGTGTTGTGAAGATCTTTTTTGTACAGTTCTTCTGTGTATTCTTGCCATCTCTTCTTCTGCTTCTGTTAGGTCCATACCATTTCTGTCCTTTATTGAGCCCATCTTTGCATGAAATGTTCCCTTGGTATCTCTAAATTTCTTGAAGAGATCTCTAGTCTTTCTCATTCTATGAGAGTAGAAGAAAATAAGCAAACAAGAAAATAAACAAACAAACAAAAAAAAAACCCAAATGCATATCACCCAGGAAAAAAAAGAGGAAACAGAAAAACTATTAAAGAGAAAAGTCAGAGAAAAACAAGAGCTGTTAATAGTTAAGATTATACTTACTCCAAAATTTTACGACAGGCTTTGAAAAATAACATTGAGGAAATTTTCTAGAAAATACAATCTATCTACAAAGTCAAATGGCTGAGTGTGTTTCAGAATATTAAAACAGAAAATAGAGAGGAAGAAATTATTAATTCTTATGCTCAAAAAAAAAAAAAAAAATGAGTCTCCAGACTGGGAGGACCAACCAAATGCTAAACTTCATGAATAAAAAGATCCCCACAAGAAATAGTACATTATCATGAAATATAAGAATATTAGACATAAGGAAAGATATTAAAAGACTCCAGAGTGAAAATGAACAAAAAGATACTCACTGAAAGGACATACAGTCAGAACGGCATTGGTCTTCTAAATAGATAAGGTAGAAAATAATGCAGGTTTGCTTTCAGAATTCATGGGGAAATGATGGTCATTAAAATAAAAACTCTGACTACAGGTTTAATACAAACTTGTAATTTGATGACATTGGGAAAATGGGCAGACAGAAAGTAGGGTGGTGGAGGGAGAGAGTCAAATCCTATTTGCAGTTATAGGATGCCACTAGTTAATGTCCAAATTGACTAAAGAATACCAATATAAGCACATTATTACTAAAATCGAGGTAAAAAACATAGGGATAAACCTAAGGATTTAAAATTTTATGAAAAGAAATAGGAAAACAATTTATTATATTTTTTATTAGTAAGCCTTAAAAAATTTAGAGTAAGTTATTTATGTTATTTTTAACACATTTTTAAATGGAAATATTGAGCATACTTAGCACCTAGATCTTAGTTTCCAACACTGCCCTCCAACAAAAAGAAATAGAGCACCTTGGAAAAATGGCTGATTCTGGGACTGAGGCAAATACTTGAGATGAGTTTGGAACATCTTGCAATGCTAGGAAGTACAGAATGTTGGGGAAAATCCGTATTTAACAGTAGGATTATTAAAGGGACAGAGGAGACAACAGAAAAAGCTCCCAGTGACCAGAGGAAGAACAATTTGAACAATAAAAAATAATGTAGTACTGGATTATTACACAAAGTAGACAATAAATCCTATGATTCCATACTGACACAATAAATAATTGAATCAATACATACGTTGGGGAGAAGAGACAAATCTTCACAGAATTCCAAATAATTGATGTAGATACTCCCTCCCCAAGGAGGTGAAGCAAAACTCCCCTCCTCATGTGTGGGCAGGACACAGTAATTTTCTTCCCTAAAAGTACAGAATGGAGAGGGAGAGAAAAAGACTAACTTTGCAGTGGAGAAACCTGGCAAACACTGCTTGAGGCAGGCGGTCAAGATCAATGTCAACAGAGATAAGTCATGGTGATAGCTTGAGAGATGGGAGGTAAATGGAGCTTTAACTCTGCAGCCTCCTTCCAGAACCCACAACCTAAGTCTAGATACAAGGAAACCATCAGACACAACCAAATTGAGGGGTGCTCTACAAAAGTTCTGTCAATGTCATCAAAAATAAGGAAGGTCTAAAGAACTTATACCTAAGAGGAACCTATGAAAATATGATGACTGAATGCAATGTGGTATTCTGAATGGAATCCTGGAAGAGGAAAAGGCCATTAGGTAAAAACTAAGGAAATTTTTTGACTTTGGGTAATAATAATTATCAATGTTCGTTCAATATTTGTCACAAATAACCACACTTGTGGAAGATATTAACAATAGGGGAAACTAGGTATTGGCTATATGGGAACTCCCTGCACACTCTTCAGAAGTTTTCTGTGAACCTCAAGCTGTTGTAAAATACATTGTTTACTTTTAAATAAGTACATATACCTTTGTTTTAGACATGAAAATGTTCATAGTAATGTGGTATCTGGAAGGGGTCACACACTGGAAACATGGACTAAACTTGGTTGTCTTCTCTTCCGAAGATAAGGTCAGTGGGCAGACTTCAGGGAATTCACAAATATCCTAATACTGGATGGTTAATTCATATCATTGTATAAAAGTCTACTATTCTGGGGAGGGGCCATAGTAGTCCTAGACACTTCGTGTGTTTGCCACCTTCTCTCTGTGCATGCAGTTTGCTTCTAGAGAACCAATTCTCCCTCCTTCTCGGTCAACAAAGTTCAGCTGGCATTGATTTCATTTGTGGTGATTGGCTCAAGGATGGAGAGGTAACCTAAACAAAGGCAAGGATACACAGTCTTCTCACATTTACAGGCACAGTTGAGAAACAGGGACTTTCCCTGTTTATCACTGGGCTTTGAACGGTATGGACATGAGCCTGAAACCAGTGTTGCTCATTGTGCTGCCAGTGGGTGAAGTATGCCTACAAGAGAGCCATTCAGGCAGAAGGCAAGTGGAGACATAGAGAAACCCCGGTTCTCTGACATGGTTTGAGCCCCTGCAACAAGGTCTACTAATTGTGCCAATACAATCCCTTCCAGGTTCAGCATTGTTTTGAGTCTTCCATCATTTGGAATCAAAAGACCCCAGGTCTAAACCTAGAAGGACATCTACATGTGATGATTTGGCTGGATGACTAAACTTTTCCCAATCTTAAGAATTTAACTATTATCTGGTCCAATAACCTGCTTCACTAAATGCCTTGCTTGTTGGTTTAGTTGCTAAGTAGTGAGGGACTCTTTTGTAACCCCATGGACTGTAGCCCACCAGGTTCCTCTGTCCATGAGATTTCCCAGGAAAGAATACTGGAGGAGGTTGCCATTTCATTCTCCAGGGTATCTTCCTGATCCAAGGATTGAACCCATATCTCCTTCACTGGCAGGCAGATTCTTTACCATTGAGCCACCTGGGAATCCCCTCACTCAACACCTGACTTGCACCAACTACTGTCACCTATTTCACTTTAGGCATGTGGGAATTCTTCTAGATTCTGGGCACTGGGAGTAAAGACAGATTTTTTACACTTAAGGACCTGAAAGTTTCAAAACTTTAAGCAGAGGCAGTATTATCAGGTCCCATTTTAATGATAAGATGCTGAAGGACATAGACATACAAGTCTTTTAAGTAATAGGAGAAAATAGAATCCAAGTTTTTGGATAAATGGCTCTTTCTGGTAGCCAGTAATTTCTCTCTGGTTAAATGTAATCCCACTCATTCATTTTTATTTGTTTGTTTCTTCGTCAGTTATAGTGAGGGTCGGCAAACTGTGGACCATGGACCACATCCAGCTTTATAAATAAAGCTGCAACACAGCTTTACTGCAACACAACCATGCCCGTGTGTTTATCTATTGTCTGTGACTGCTTTCAAACTGCAATGGCAGAGTTGAATAAATGTGACAGATGTGATCTGTATGTATCTGTATACAGATATATCATCCGTATACAGTATGATCCACACAGCCAAAAATGGTTACTATCCAGTTTTAACAGTAAAGAATTGTCAACCTCTGAACTATATATTGCTGTGTGCCAGGCTGCAGAGTTACCCAAATGTTCTTGTCTTCAATAAGCTCACCGGCTAGTGCTTCCTAGTAGGAGACAAGCAAGTTAACAGAGGACAGAGCACATTGTGATAAGATGTGACAGGGAAAAGACAGAACATGGGGGTGGTAGGAAAGAATCCTAGCTCTGTCTTAAAGGCAGAAGGAGAGATTCAAGGTCACTTTCTAATTCTACAACTAAGGAACATTGGAGAGGATTGGGGTGGGATAGAAAGAATTTCATGCAGAGGAAATTATCAGTGATGACAGCTGCAAGACACTTTGGATTAACAAGAATTTCAGGTTTGCATGTGTTTTTTTGTATTATTTAAACTCTTTAAATGTGTATATCATCATATAGAAAAATAAAAATATTCTCTCCAAAAATAACTTTAAAAAACAGGGCTAACAATGAGACAATGTAGCAACCCAAGGATTTTGAGTGATGTGTGTGTGTGTGTGTGTGTGTGTGTGTGTGTGTGTATTCCACTATGGCTAGACTTGAAATAGAACTGGACATGGAACAACAGACTGGTTCGAAATAGGAAAAAGTGTAGGTCAAGGCTGTATATTGTCACCCTGCTTATTTAACTTATATGCAGAGTACATGATGAGAAACGCTGGGCTGGAAGAAGCACAAGCTGGAATCAAGATTGCCGGGAGAAATATCAATAACCTCAGATAAGTAGATGACACCATCCTTATGGCAGAAAGTGAAGAGGAACTAAAAAACCTCTTGATAAAAGTGAAAGAGGAGAGTGAAAAAGTTGGCGTAAAGCTCAATAATCAGAAAACTAAGATCATGGCATCTGGTCCCATCACTTCATGGGAAATAGATGGGGAAACAGTGGAAACAGTGTCAGACTTTATTTGGGGGGGCTCCAAAATAACTGCAGGTGGTGATTGCAGCCATGAAGTTAAAAGACGCTTACTCCTTGGAAGGAAAGTTATGACCAACCTAGATAGCATATTCAAAAGCAGAAACATTACTTTGCCAACAAAGATCCATCTAGTCAAGGCTATGGTTTTTCCAGTGGTCATGTATGGATGTGAGAGTTGGACTGTGAAGAAAGCTGAGCGCCAAAGAATTGACACTTTTGAACTGTGGTGTTGGAGAAGACTCTTGAGAGTCCCTTGGACTGCAAGGAGATCCAACCAGTCCATTCTAAAGGAGATCAGTCCTGGGTGTTCTTTGGAAGAACTGATGTTAAAGCTGAAACTCCAGTACTTTGGCCACCTCATGCGAAGAGTTGACTCATTGGAAAAGACTCTGATGCTGGGAGGGATTGGGGGCAGGAGGAGAAAGAGACAATAGAGGATGAGATGGCTCTATGGCATCACTGACTGGATGGACATGAGTTTGGGTGAACTCTGGTAGTTGGCAATATACAGGGAGGCCTAGTGTGCTGCAATTCATGGGGTCGCAAAGAGTCAAACACGACTAAGCGACTGAACTGAACTGACAGTAATTTTCAGAACCCAGGGGGAAAACCACAAATTTGTATTCTAAGATGATTATTTTAAAGGCCAAAAGACTAGAACATAATTATAAAAATTGACTTAGAATTCATGGACCTTAGGTGACTATACAGAATATAATGAAATTAGCCAATTGAATGCTGTAAAGTTGTTTATATTAATCCAGGTCTTATTGAGGCAGCCAAAATGCCTAAGCTTTAAGAAATGATATTTTTTGAAATATTCTTACCTGTGAATCAGAGGTTGAAACATGGTAGGAGATTCAATCAGATCAAATCAGATCAGTTGCTCAGTCGTGTCCGACTCTTTGCGACCCCATGAATTGCAGCACACCAGGGCTCCCTGTCCATCACCAACTCCCGGAATTCACTCAGACTCACGTCCATCCAGTCAGTGATGCCATCCAGCCATCTCATCCTCTGCCATCCCCTTCTCCTCCTGCCCCCAATCCCTCCCAGCATCAGAGTCTTTTCCAATGAGTCAACTCTTCGCATGAGGTGGCCAAAGTACTGGAGTTTCAGCTTTAGCATCATTCCTTCCAAAGAAATCCCAGGGCTGATCTCCTTCAGAATGGACTGGTTGGATCTCCTTGCAGTCCAAGGGACTCTCAAGAGTCTTCTCCTACACCACAGTTCAAAAGCATCAATTCTTCGGTGCTCAGCCTTCCTCACAGTCCAACTCTCACATCCATACATGACCACTGGAAAAACCATAGCCTTGACTAGACGAAACTTAGTTGGCAAAGTAATGTCTCTGCTTTTGAATATGCTATCTAGGTTGGTCATAACTTTCCTTCCAAGGAATAAGAGCCTTTTAATGTCATAGCTGCAGTCACCATCTGCAGTGATTTTGGAGCCCAGCAAAATAAAATCTGACACTGTTTCCACTGTTTACCCATCTATTTCCCATGAAAAAGGTCTTCACGAACCAGATAATCACGATGGTGCAATCACTGACCTAGAGCCAGACATCCTGGAATATGAAGTCAAGTGGGCCTTAGAAAGCATCACTACGAACAAAGCTAGTGGAGGTGATGGAATTCCAGTTGAGCTATTCCAAACCCTGAAAGATGATGCTGTGAAAGTGCTGCACTCAATATGCCACCATATTTGGAAAACTCAGCAGTGGTCACAGGACTGGAAAAGGTCAGTTTTCATTCTAATACCAAAAAAAGGCAATGCCAAAGAATGTTCAAACTACCACACAATTGCACTCATCTCACACGCTGGTAAAGTAATGCTCAACATTCTCCAAGCCAGGCTTCAGCAATAAGTGAACCGTGAATTTCCTAATGTTCAAGCTGGTTTTCAAAAAGGCAGAGGAACCAGAGATCAAATTGCCAACATCCGCTGGATCATGGAAAAAGCAAGAGAGTTCCAGAAAAACATCTATTTCTGCTTTATTGACTATGCAAAAGCCTTTGACTGTGTGGATCACAATAAACTGGAAAATTCTGAAAGAGATGGGAATACCAGACCTCCTGATCTGCCTCTTGAGAAATTTGTATGCAGGTCAGGAAGCAACAGTTAGAACTGGACATGGAACAACAGACTGGTTCCAAACAGGAAAAGGAGTTCATCAAGGCTGTATATTGTCACCCTGCTTATTTAACTTATATTCAGAGTACATCATGAGAAACGCTGGACTGGAAGAAACACAAGCTGGAATCAAGATTGCTGAGAGAAATATCAATAACCTCAGATATGCAGATAATACTACCCTTATGGCAGAAAGTGAAGAGGAACTAAAAAGCTCTTGATGAAAGTGAAAGTGGAGAGTGAAAAAGTTGGCTTAAAGCTCAACATTCAGAAAATGAAGATCATGGCATCTGGTCCCATCACTTCATGGGAAATAGATGGTGAACCAGTGGAAACAGTGTCAGGAGATTCAATAAGCCCCCATAATTAATGGAGCTAGGAACTCAGTGACAGTTCCAAGACATAGGATCAAGTAGGATGCAGGAAGGAGGAAAGGAGAGAGGAAGGAAGAAAGCAGGGAAGGAAGGAAGGAGGAGGAAGAAGAAAAAGTAAGAGGGAAAGAAAAAGGAAAGAAAAAGAGAGAAATAAAGAAGCCAATACATCAAGGGATATTTTAAGGTAATATAGAGGCCTTTCCTCAATCAATCTCTATTAAAGTACTGACTGCAGCCTTGGCAGGATAGAACTGATGTCTGATCCAGGGTGAAATTTCCTGGTCTTTTACTAATTGTCTCCAAGACCCGTGGCAAGTCAACTGGAAAACCAAATAAGCTGACCTTTCCATAGCACAAAGGAAAAAATAAAATAAAAAAGGAAATCATGAAACTACAAAAGGAACAATTTAATGAATCTATACACACATACACACACAGTGTTATAGGATGAATATGTAGTCCCCACCTGCAAATTCATATGTTGAAGCCCTAACCCCTAGTAGTTCAAACGTGACTATATTCAGAAATAGTGCCTGTAAAGAGGTAATTAAGATAAAATTGATGCTATATGGATGAGCCCTACTTGAATATGATTGGTGTTCTTACAGAAAGAGGAGATTTGAACACAGATACACAGGAGAAATGTCATGTGATGATTCAGGGAGAAGGTGATCCAGGAGAAAGGCCTCAGAAGAAACCAACACTGCTGACCCCTTGGTCTCCAGACTTCTAGCCTCCAGAATTGTGAGAAAGTAAACTTTTGTTGTTTAAGCTCCCCAGTCTGTGCTATTTGTTATATAGCCCTGCAAACTCATACACATACACACATACATAAACCCTAGAACAAGTCACTAGGGTCAAGGGATCAAAAGTACATCTCAGCAGCAGAAGAGAAAGACTGGCCGATTGAATCAGGTACCTACAGTGAGGATGGGCCCTTTGGTGGAAGGCTCAAGGGTCAGTAGTATGGTGTCTTCCTCAGGAAGGGAGCTCAGGGTTGTTAGAGAGCGCATAAAGGGCATGGTCCTGAGTTCAACAGGGGTTCTCATCTGAAGTGGTGGTGTGGATGTGAGGTCAGATGTAGTCACGACTGTTGATGGAAGCACAGCTGTGGGTCGGGTGTCCTCATGCCAGAGGTGGTGGTGGTGGTGGTGGTGATTGGGTGTTAAGTGATTGTTGAGCATGTATTTGTGGGGGCTGTAATCAACTGAAGATATGTCTGGTACTAAGTGGAGACAGAGGAAGAAGGAAACACCCCAGATATAGCTGGCATCTGTCTACTTCTCTGTGTTTCTGTTGCCTTATCTGGTCCACAAGTCTGGACCATTAAAATGCCCACAATAATTGGGATTATTAACTCTAGTCTTGGCCTTTACAACCTGTACTTCATACACTGGCTAAAATAATCTTTGAAAATAAGAAATTATTATGTACTGACTACTTCTGCTAGCATCCTGTTGGCTCCATGAGGGAAAAGCTGGTAATTATTTTGTTCTCTGCTATAAAACTAATACCTACTACAGCATCTGGTTCATGGTAGGTATTCTCAAAACATGGCATGAATGAATAAATGAACAAGGCCATCCAAAGGGAGTGCAAGATGGATTTTGCTGCACACACTGTATTCATAATTAACAATAGTACATCATACACTTCAAAATGCTTGAACAGGGTAGAAACATGCTAGATATTTTTGCCACAATCAAAATCAAAATCAAAAAAGCAGCTCCAAAAAGTGTGACATAGGGTGAAAACTCACCTCCTAAGCATCTGAATTTGGGCTCATTAGTAACAGTTATTCAACACATACCACCCTCTCTCAAATAGGCCAAAATTCCATGAACTTTAATGGATGAGAAAGACATCATTTTCAAGTGAATTTAGAAATGACCTCATATAATACTGAGGTGAACCAGTACTTTACAAAATAATATGAACAGCTGGTTATATCAGGCTTGAAAAGCGAAGACTTGGATTGGCATTGTTTATCTTCAACAAATAGGAATAACACTTTCTATCTCACAAAGTTGCTTTGAAAGAAAAATATACTAATGCTTATGAAAGTTCTCTAATTAAAAGCATCCACATCTGTTCTCCTCAAAGTTTAGAACACATGAGAGTCACCTGAAGAGATTATTACACATAGTGAGACCTGCCTTCCAAGATGCCATCCAGTTAAGAAAAGAGCTGGAGAATCCTCAGTCCCTGGGACAGACTGATTTGGCATCTTTGAAGAGCACATTCAGCTCTGATCCTTGATGGTCTGAGTGGTCACTGTCTTCTAAAATGGTCATTTTAAAAAAAGTAACTTGCTTTCTTCAAGTAGGATTGGAGAGGCTCACTCAATCAGTGTTCAGCCTATAGCCAGAAAGGTGGCATTAGCAACAATCAGCATCATCAAACCCTCCACACTTCCAGTCCACAGGACAAGATAAGACCAGGAAAAAACAATAATAAAGGAAGTGACAGGAAATACTTTCATTCCATTAACTCGCACAGGGTATCTGGGGAGAGAGGTGGTTAAAAGAGCAGTTATTACAGGGTGACAAGTTCTCTAATTGGCAAACTCCAAGGAAGAGAGGAAATTTTGGTGGAAATAATTCAACCAGTTAGGAGGCTACAGGTGGTCAGGAAAAGCCTGACTTACATGAAGCCCTGAGGATGCATGGAATTACAGATGAAAGAAAGGAACAAAGAACAGTATAACAAAGGCTTGTTTTTCTTGGAATGTAGGTGTTTTCTCATGCAGCACATTTGAAAGATTCATGTGCAGAAACTATGAACTGTTTAAACTGCAAAGAACATTAGGTATTCTTTTCTCCTAGAGTCGTGGATTGTTAAAACCGGTCTTATCCAGGTCCTGCCTTTCTTACCTGGAAGGGCCATAGTTGCCAGTGTGAAAGGATAGTAACCAAGATGACTTAAGCTCAGCACAGAGCATCTCACCCTATAAAATCAGGATGTGAAGGTCTACACTGGTCCACACTGAGTGTATACTTTTGCATCATCCAAAATCTGAAAATGATGTGTGGAAAAGGTAAATCTCACCTTGATGCCTGACCCCCACCAAAATAAAACAAATCAAAAGCAAACAAAAGTCATAAAAATAAAGAGAATAATAAAAAATATATTCAGAGCTCTTAGCAGAACAAATTCCCCTGGCTCTAACTGAATAAAACCTACAAAGGATGTTTCTTTTCCACATGTTATCTGATCTCTCATCTCTATGTCTTTTCTTAACTTACCAGCTCTAGTATTAACATAAATACCCCCACCCTAAAACATCCAAACCAATCTCAGGATAAACCCTGTGTCACAAATAGGGGGAAAGACCTTCCAGGAAGAGAAGTTGAGTGGATGCAGGAATGAAATGGGCTTCTGCTTTACAGATCAGCCATGGAAATCCATCACAGGGACTCCTGGATGGAAGGACTGAGAACACTTACTCAGACAAAGCTGCCCAAGTTCAATCACCAGCCAGAGAATCAGAGGCCTTTGGACATTTCGGCTGTTGGTAGGCCACGGGAGTCAGTCTGTCCAAATTCCATTTCTTACACTCTAATTAATGCTGACAGAGCAGGACTTGAGGTTTCATTTCTCTTTTGCATCATAATTTTCTTTTTCCTTCTCCTGAATGGCCTCCCTCAATCTGGGATGTACGATCAAATGTGTGGAGCACTTTTCTCCTGCCATTAGTGTGTATGCAGACATGTGGAATGGTGCTGTGGGTGTGCTTGTACTCCCTTGTCCACTCATGTAGAGGGTTTTCCAGCATGTACATGAACACCTATGCTGTGTGTATGCATGCTTATAAACTATGCATCAGCCATGGTCCTTCTGGCTACTGTGCAGCTCACACTCGAATACAAATAACTCTCCTCCTACTGGCAGTGTTTCACACACAGACTCCTCATGGACCCAAAGGGAAGTTAGATGGGAATTTTGCTCTGCTCCTATTCTGGGTTCTCCCTCATCCAACTCCTTGGCCCCCTTGCCCTGATAAGAGAAATAAAAGCAGGGCTGCCATCAACCATCCCATAAGCCAAAATCCCCATTAGAGTTTACTGGGCAAGGAAAGAAGAGGTTCAACAGAGGAAATGTATGCTGATTGTTACCAGACAGGCTCGGGTAGAAAGAAGCCAATGTCTGGGCCCAATTCCAACACTTGTTAAAGAAACAACTTGATATTGAAGAGCACACGAACCAGATTTCAGGGCTTAAATCTCCTGATATTTATGACCCTTCTGGACTCTGGATTCAATGATATATTCTGAACCACAGAATCAGTTAGAAGAGAAATCAAATCAATGCTCAACAACCAAATGTGTTTTATAAAACAGATTTATCTCATCATTAGTTATTGAATGCTTAATTATATGCCAGGCACTCTGATACATATTATATGCTAGGCACTCTGCTATAGATAGATAGATGTATTATTTAATTTTCACAGCCCTAATAAATAGATACTACCATTTCCTATGTAGCAGATTAGGAAACTGAGACTTAAGTGAAAGTGAAGTAGCTCAGTCGTTTCCGACTCTTTGCAACCTCATGGACTCTTCTGTCCATGGAATTCTCCAGGCAAGAATATTGGAGTGGGCAGCCGTGCCCTTCTCTAGGGGATCTTCCCAAGCCAGGATCAAACCCAGGTCTCCTGCATTCTTTACCATGTGAGCACCAGGGAAGCTCAGAAATACTGAAGTGGATAGCCTATCCCTTCTCTAGGGGATCTCTTCAACCCAGGAATCAAACCATGGTCTCCTGCATTGCAGACGGATTCTTTACCAGCTAAGCTACCGGAGAAGCTTAAGGGAGCTAAGTGATTGACATTCACAGCAAAAAATATTGTAGAAACAGAACTGAAGCCAAGACTTTCTGACCTCAAAGCCCAGATCTTAATCACTACACACTCCTTTGATCTGTGACCCTTAGGGCAATACACCATGAGACCAAGCATCAGTGGCTAGTGCCTATCTAGCCCCAGAGAGGGAATTTAAGGATGCACAAATATTCTAGAATTTTTTTTAAAAATCTTATTTGATTGTAACCAACCAAATGAGCCTTAAATCTTCAAATTTCTCACACTGAGATATTATTGAAAGTACAAATCTTGGGTGAGGCACTGGACTCAAACTAAAACAGAGAGAAAAGGATGGAAATAGAGGGATTCAGAGAAAATCTTTCCACTCAGTGTTCACTAAACTGTGGAATTCTTTTCCAATCCCATTCCTAGGAACCTGGAAGACGTAATCTCTGAATAAATGGAATGGTCCAAATAAAACACTCAATAATACTGAGATTTGCGTGCTTCCAACAACGTCACCCAATCTCCCTTCAATAAAGTCATCAGAGCGTGAGTCTCGGTCATGCATGCACCTCTCCTAATTACTTTTTAGAACATCAATTTAAAATATGAATAGCAAAATGAGGATCTCCAGACATTTCAGGAAAGTCCTCAGTATGAAAAGGATACAAAAACATGACAGAGACCAGAACAAAACAAGCAAGCAAACAAACAAATAACCAAAACCAGTATCATCCCCCCAAAAAAGAGAAGGAACAGAGAAACTATAAAGCCAATCTGCAAAGTCAAATGGCTAGGAGTGTTTCAGAATAATAAAACATAAAATAGAGAGGAGGAAATGGTTAAAAAAATCATTTTCTTTATTCTCATATCCAAAAGACATGAGTCTCCAGACTGGGGGGCTCAAACTAATATTACACACAATGAATAAAAAATATCCCAGAAAAATACTGTTATCATGAAATATAAGAATATGAGGAATTCCCTGGTGGTGCAGTGGTTAAGAATCCACCTGCCAATGCAGTAAAGAGGGATTTGATTCCTGTCTGGGAAGCTTACACATGCTACCAAGGAACCAAGAAGGCAACTATGCCTGTGTGCCACAAATACTGAGGCTGCACTCGGAAACCAGTGTTCTGGAACAAGAGACGCCACCACAATGAGAGCCCACACATCACAATAAGAGTAGGCCCTCTCCCTACACGGAGAAGGCAGTGGCAACCCAATCCAGTACTCCTGCCTGGAAAATCCCATGGATGGAGGAGCCTGGTAGGCTGCAGTCCATGGGGTCGCTGAGGGTCGGACAAGACTGAGCAACTTCACTTTCACTTTTCACTTTTACGCATTGGAGAAGGAAATGGCAACCCACTCCAGTGTTCTTGCCTGGAGAATCCCAGGGACAGGGGAGCATGGCGGGCTGCGGTCTATGAGATCACACAGAGTAGGCCACGACTGAAGTGATTTAGCAGAAGCAGCAGCCTCTCCCTACAAGGAGAGAAAGCCCACTGTGCATAGCAATGAAGACCCAGTGCATCAAAAAACAAATAAATTAATAAATAAATAAATCTTTAAGAAAAGAATATTAGACATAGTAGAAGATATTAAAAGACTCCAGAGGGAAAACAAATAAAAAGGAGGGATTCAGAATTGGAATCTCATTGGTCTTCTAAATAGCCAAGCTAGAAGAAATGCAGGAATGTTTTCAAAACTCACAGGGGAAAATGATGCTCATAATAAAAGAAACTGACTACTGGTTTAGTACAAAATTGCAATCTGATGACATTGGGAAAATGGGCAGACAGAAAGCAGGATGCTGGTGCCAGAGAGTCAAACCTTATTTGCCCTTACAGGACGTCAATAGTTGATGTCCGAATTGACTAAACAATATCAGAGTAAGCATATTATTACTAATATGGAGATAAAAAACAGAAGAAAGAAATCCCAAAGTTAAAATTTTATGGAAATTAATAGAAAAGGAATTTATTTTATTTTTAGTGATTAGCCTTCTAAATAACTAGATTACTCTAGACCTTTAGAACAATTTATGTTGTTTAGAATACATTTAGGTTTTTAAAAATGTACATAGT
Organism: Bubalus bubalis; assembly: GCF_019923935.1. NCBI lineage: Eukaryota > Metazoa > Chordata > Mammalia > Artiodactyla > Bovidae > Bubalus > Bubalus bubalis. The sequence continues at coordinate 42,367,461 of NC_059165.1, read as the reverse complement.
GAGCACACCTAGCACCCAGATCTTAGTTTCCAACACTGCTCTATAACAAAAGGAACTAGAGCACCGGGCAAAATGGCTGATTCCAGAGTTGAGGCAGGAAATATAACCAGAGCCGAAACAATCTGAACCACATAATATAGGAGTTGTTGTTCAGTCACTCAATTATATCCTACTCTTTGAGACCCCATGGACTGCAGCACGCCAGGATTCCCTGTTCTTCAGCATCTCCCAGAGCTTGCTCAAACTCATGTCCATCGAGTTGGTGATGCCCTCCAACCATCCTGTTCTCTGTCATCCCCTTCTCTCTTGTCTTCAATCTTTTCCAGCAACAGGGAATTTTCTAATGAGTCAGCTCTTCACATCAGGTGGCCAAAGTATTGGAGTTTCAGCTTCAGCATCACTCCTTCCAATAAATATACAGGACTGATTTCCTTTTGACTGGTTGGATCTCCTTTTTGCCCAAGGGACTCTAAAGAGTCTTCTCTAACACCACAGTTCAAAAGCATCAATTCTTCAGGATTCAACCTTCTTTATGGTCCAACTCTCACATCCATACATGACTACTGTAAAACCATAGCTTTAACTATACGGACCTTTGTTGGCAAAGTGATGTCTCTACTTTTAATATGCTGTCTAAGTTGGTCATAGCTTTTCTTCCAAGGAGTAAGCATCTTTTAATTTCATGGCTGCAGTCATCATCAGGAATGGTTTTAGAACCCAAGAAAATAAAGTCTCTCACCTTTCCACTCTTTCCCCATCTATTTGCCATGAAGTGATGGGACAATATGTCATGATCTTCATTTTTTGAATGTTAAGTTTTAAGCCAGCTTTTTCACTCTCCTCTTTCACCTTCATCAAGAGGCTCTTTAGTTCCTCTTTGCTTTCTGCCATAAGGGTGATGGCATCTGCATATTTGAAGTTATGGATATTTCTCCTGGCAATCTTGATTCCAGCTTGTGCTTCATCCAGTTTGTCATTTCGCATAATGTACTCTGCATATAAGTTAAAATAAGCTGGGTGATAATATACAGCCTTGATGTATTCCTTTCCCAATTTGAACCAGAATTTCAGAATTTGAATATAGCATTACTGAATTATAGCCCAAGGTAGATAAGGAATACCTATGAGTCCATCAGTTCAGTCGCTCAGTCATGTCGGACTCTTTGTGACCCCCATGGACTGCAGCATGCCAGGCTTCCCTGTCCATCACCAACTCCCGGAGTCCACTCAAACTCATGTCCATTGAGTCGGTGATGCCATCCAACCATCTCATCCTCTGTGTCCCCTTCTGCTCCTGCCCTCAATCTTTCCCAGCATCAGGATCTTTTCCAGTGAGTCAGCTCGTCACATGAGGTGGCCAGGTATTGGAGTTTCAACTTCAACATCAGTCCTTCCAATGAACACCCAAGACTGATCTCCTTTAGGATGGACTGGTTGGATCTCCTTGAAGTCCAAGGGACTCACAAGAGTCTTCTCCAGCACCACAGTTCAAAAGCATTAATTCTTCTGTGTTCAGCTTTCTTTATAGTCCAACTCTCACATCCATACATGACTACTGGAAAAACCATAGCTTAACTAGATGGACCTTTGTTGGCAAAGTAATGTCTCTGCTTTTTAATATGCTCTCTAGGTTGGTCATAGCTTTTCTTCCAAGGAGCAAGGGTCTTTTAATTTCATGGCTGCAGTCACCATCTGCAGTGATTTTGGAGCCAAAAAAATAAAGTCAGCCACTGTTTCCCCATCTATTTGCTATGAAGTGATGGGACCAGATGCCTTGATCTTAGTTTTCACTGTCCACCTTCACTTTCATCAAGAGGCTGTTTAGTTTCTCTTTGCTTTCTGCCATAATGGTGGGGTTTCCAGCTTGTGATTCTTCCAGCCCAGTTTCTCATGATGTACTCTGCATCTAAGTTAAATAAGCAGGGTGACAATATACAGCCTTGACAGACTCCTTTTCCTATTTGGAACCAGTCTGTTGTTCTATGTCCAGTTCTAACTGTTGCTTCCTGACCTGCAAACAGGTTTCTGAAGAGGCAGGTCAGGTGGTCTGGTATTCCCATCTCTTTCAGAATTTTCCACAGTTAATTGTGATCCACACAGTCAAAGGCTTTGGCATAATCAATAAAGCAGAAGTAGATGTTTTTCTGGAACTCACTTGCTTTATCGATGATCCAGTAGATGTTGGCAATTTGATCTCCGGTTCCTCTGCCTTTTCTAAAACCAGCTTGAATATCTGGAAGTTTACGGTTTAAGTACTATTGAAGCCTGGCTTGGAGAATTTTGAGTCCATACGGATATAATAAATAATTGAATCAATATATACGTGGTAGAGAAGAGATAAATCATCACAGAAGAATTCTGAATAATTGATGTAGATACTCCCTCCTCAAGGGGGTGAAACAAAACTCCCCTCTTCCAGTTGTTCTAAAAAAAATGTATTTTTAAAGAAGTACCTGTATCTTGGGAAAGACCCTGATGATGGGAAGAATTGAAGGCAAAAGGAGAAGTGGGTAGCAGAGGATGAGATGGTTAGATAGCATCACTAACAAAATGGACATGAATTTGAGCAAACTCCAGGAGGTATTAGAGAACAGAGGAGCCAGATGTGCTGCAGTCCATGGGGTCACAAAGAGTCAGACATGACTTAGCAACTGAACAACTACAACAAACATATACCTTTATTTTAGAAATGAAAATGTTAATAGTGATTTGGTATCTGGAAGGGGTCACACACTGGAAAGATGGACTAAGCTTGGTTGTCTCCTCTTCTTAAGAGCAGTGGACAGGCTTCAGGAAATGCACAAACATCCTAATATTGCATGGTTAATGTTAGTATTCTTGGGAGAGAGGCCATAGAATTCCTAGATTCTTCATGTGTTTGCCACCTTCTCTCTGTGTATGTAGGTTGCCTCTGGATAACCAGCTATCCCTCTTTCTCTATCAACAAAGTTCAGTTGTCATTGATTTCATTTGTGGTGATTGGCTCAAGGATGAAGAGATGACCCAAATAAAAGTAAGGATACACAGTCTTCTCATGTTTACTGGACTTTTTGAGAAATAGGATCTTTCCTGTTTTTTACTGGCTTTGAGCTATGAGGACATGATTCTGAGGCCAATATTAGTCATTATACCACCAATGGGTGAAGTCTGCCTGATAAGAGAACCAATCAAGCAGAAGGCAAATGGAGACATAGAGAAACCCTGGATCTCTGACAAGATTTGAGCCACTGAAACAAGGCACATCAATGTGCCAGTAAATTCCCTTTGGTGTTTCAGGCATTTCTGCTGAGTCTTCCATCATTTGGAATCAAAAGACCCTAAGTCTAAACCTAGAAGGAACACTACAGAGTGATAATCTGGCTGGATGACTAAAGTTTTCCCAGTCTTAAGAGTTTACACTATTATCTAGTTGAACTACCTGCTTCACCAATCACATGCTTTGCCCCAGCTAGTATTTGTCACTTATACTTTAGGCATACAGGAATTCTCTTAGGCTCTGGGCTCTGGGAGTAAAGACAAATAAGACATAGATTTTATCATTAAGGACCTGGTAGTTTCAAATCTTTAAGAAGACATGGTACTATCAACTCCCATTTTAAAGATAAGGCCCTTGAGGCCACAGAGAATAAGTTTTTTAAATACCAGAAAACAGAATCCAAGTTTTCTGATGAAGGGCTGTTTGTGGTAGCCAATAATTCCTTTCTGATTAAATGTAATCCTACTCAATAATTTTTATTTGATCATTTCTTCATCAGTTATAGTGGGGGTGGGGGTCAGCAAACTGTGGCCCATGGACCAGATCCAGCCCATCATCTAGCTTTGTAAATAAAGTTTTATTGCAACACAACCATGCCCATGTGTTTATTTATTGTCTATGGCTGCTTTCATAGTGCAATGTCAGAGTTGAGTAAATGCGACAGATACAGTATGGTCAACACAGCCAAAAATGTTTACAATCTTGTTTTAACACTAAAGAATTGTCAATCTGCAAAACATATATATTGAGTTCTTGCTTTGTGTCAAGCTTCAGTGTTTGCCCAGCCATTGTTGGCCTCAATAAGCTCACAGGCTAGTGCTTCCTAGTGTGAGACAAGCAAGTTAATAGACAACAGAGCACACTGTGATAAGATGTGACAGGAAAAGAACAGAACACTATGGGAGTGTTACAAAAGACCTAGCCCAGTCTTACAGGTGGAAGGAGAGAGTCAAGGTCAATCTCTAAGTCTCCAGGATAACTGAATTTCAGGTTTTCAGGCGTCTATATATTATTTAAATTATTTAAAGATGTATATGGTAGTATTTAAAAGTAAAAGTAGAGGTTTGACAGAAAACACAAAATTTTGTAAAGCAATTATCCTTCAATTAAAAAACAAATAACTTTTAAAAAGAAATCAATTCTCAAACTAAAAAAAAAGTAAAAGTAGAATTTAACACTCTCTCTCTCAAAAAAAAAAGAAAAGAAACCTTAAGAAATAAAACAAGGCTATGTGTAGACTAACAATGAGGCCATGTAGTGACCCAAGGATTATGACTGATGTGTTCATGTGTGTGTGTGCATTTGTGTGTGTGTGAGTGTTTCACTATGGCTGGACTTGAAGTCAGGAGAATGAAGTGGAAGTGTAAACTGAGGTGCCTGGAACACAGTCTGGGGTCAGATCACCAAGGGCCTGAAAAGACATATGAAGAAGCATGGGTACTTTCATGAGAGTAAAGAGGAACTCTTTTTCTTTTTTAACTGAAATATAGTTGATTTATATTTTTCATGCATGATCATTGAACTTTAAGGCAAAATTTATTTAAAAGAATAAGAATTTCACGATTGGAAGCATTTTCAAGGACTAGCTGTAAGATCACAAAAATCTCCTCTACCTTGTACTGTATGACTCTTGAGATCTGGAAATAACTTTAACCTGAGAAAGAGGCTCCTTTTATGGGCTCAATCACTTTTCCTGCTTATTACTAACCATGAGGATCCACTCAGCAAGCCTCCTATCATCTACAACGTAAGCATCAGCTTCCATACTTTCTGTGATTTCCTGTGGAATGGGAATTCAGACTGCCTGGATTCTATCTTGACCACATATGAGCTGTGTGGCTATGAGCAATTTCCTTAACCTCTCTGTGCACAATTACCCCTCTGTAAATTGGAGATAATCATACCTACATCTTGAATTGCTGTAACTACTAAATGACATGATCCATGGAAAGCGTTTAGCCAAGTACTCAGCAGCAGCAGCAGGCAAATAGTAAGCAACCAATAAAAGTCACTTATCATTCAGGTAGCTGCTATTCAGGTAGTGTTGGAGGAGCATAGAAGAGAGAGTGACCTGTTGCAGTGTGCATTTTGTTACTGCCTGCTCAACATCCCTTCTTTTGTGGAACCCTTTCTCCCTCAATCTGTGTGAATCCAGTCCAGCATCTGAGTCAGTGGGTGCAACCAATCATTTTAACCTATTCCTTCATAGGAACTGGTACAAGACAAAAACAATATATGGTTTACTGGGAGAGTCTAGTTCAGAGACATGGAGAATCATGACACCTGGAAAAGAAAGAAGAAGAAAGATGGGAAAATTATCCATCTATCCAAAGCTTGATACATGGTGTCAAGCCTCTGTTTGTGTCTTTCTTTCAAGTTGTCCTTTCTAGCTCTGTACAGCCCTAATGTTAGGAAAATGGAAAGGAAGTATTAGTATCATTCACTCACTTATGTGCCAACTACTATGTTGTGTACATATATTCCCAACTGCAAACCTGTAAAGAAGAATTAACATTTCACATGATATATGCAAAGAAAGAGGAATTGCAAGTGTCAAAATTTTAACTCCCAATATAACTTTTGTTGTCTAGTATATTAGCTAGAGTTTTTATGGGACCGAGAGTCACTCATATTACCCCTGGGAAGAACTAATTCCTGACAAGGACACTCATGGTCAGGAATCACTACACCATCAGGAACCTCCAAGGCATCACTTGCTTTGCTCTCCTCTCAGGTGTCTCTCTCTGCTTGTCCTGAACCTCTCTCTGTGACCAGGTTCCTCATGAGTTCAGCTAGTTCCTGGTCCACTTTATACAACCCAGTCCCAAGTCCTCTCTATGACCCTCAACTCATCTCTCTGAGCTCACTGACTCATCCTCTCATTTATGAGTTCATTGGCCTTGAAAGAGGACTCCAGTCCCTCCAGTTCTCATTTCCCATGGCAGACTTCAGGTTGTAGTTCGCTAGCAGGTCTGCGACTGGCACCCCAGGATCATGAGGAAAAGGACCACGCAGAATACATCATTTCATTTGAAACTTGAGGAATGAGGGCAATGAATGGGACACAGTCCCTCAGAAGTGGCTGGGGTGAATGAGAAATGGCCCAAAACTCTAACACAAATAAGATTTGTTTATGTTTTCCCCAAAATAGTCAGTTGAATCCAGTCAATAGTAACAGAGAATCCATTTCACAGAAGCCTAAACACATAAAGAGCTGGTTTTCCCTCTCATAACAAGACATCTGGATGTAGGCAACCCACATATTCAAAAATGTCAAGGACCCAGGCTCTTTTCTTTCTGTTCCTCCCTATTGAGTTGTCACAACATGGTCACTGTAGGGCTGACATTATTTCTGGATGTCAAGTTCATCTTTAGGAAAGGAAAGGGAGAGTCAGAGCACTTTCACATCGTGTTCTATGACTTTCACTGAGGAAGGGAAGACCCTCTACGGAGACTCCCTCTTATAATCTGGAGCACGGCTACCAGTCAATTCTCAAATCCAAACTATATGTCTATGACTGGTTTAGGATGAGCAGAGCAGGGACATCCCCTGAGTGTGGGGTTGGGACTTAGGGTCTCTGACATCAAGGGATGGAACATGCTGGTCTCATGAGAAAGTACTACAGTTGTATTAGGAGAAGGAAAGGCTGTTAGCTGAGCAACAAAGAGCACCTTCTTTAACAGAGCACACCTCTAAGAAAAGAGATCCTGAAAATGCACCCTATAGCTGGTCCAGTGCTTCCAACAGCAACAACTTCTTATTGAGTGAATGAGTAGATGAATAAATGAATGAATATTCTCACTCTTGAAACACAAAAACTAATACCAAGTTGAAAGAAGACAAGAGTGACAGTTATGAGATACAAATTTTCAGAAATATATGTGATATCTTGTCTTGTCTCTTTGAACCTCAATTTCTTTATAAAATAAGACTGAATAATCCATTTGCCATAATTTGGGGATTAAATGAAACTTCTGCTGCTGCTGCTGCTAAGTCACTTGAGTCGTGTCCGACTCTGTGCGACCTCATAGATGGCAGCCCACCAGGCTCCCCCGTCCCTGGGATTCTCCAGACAAGAACACTGGAGTGGGTTGCCATTTCCTTCTCCAATGCATGAAAGTGAAAAGTGAAAGTGAAGTCACTCAGTCATGTCCAACTCCAAGCGATCCCATGGACTGCAGCCTACCAGGCTCCTCTGTCCATGGGATTTTCCAGGCAAGAGTACTGGAGTGGGTTGCCATTGCCTTCTCCATAAATGAAACTACATACAGGTAATTCTTTGAAACCAAAAAATTAGGAAATACTGTTTCAATTTACAAGCAATGGAAGCAAACACAGGAGGGAACTGGCATGGGTCAAAAGGCCTTAAAGATCATCTTTCCCAGGGATGGAGGGGCTCCACAAAATGACAAGGAGAAATAGAGCTTGGGATACATATTCTGATTGGCTCAAGAAGTGACTGTTAAATTAATTTTACCCTCTGAAGATTTTACCCCAAAGAGTTTCCATTTGAATTATTTAGGAAGTGCTATAATATTGGAAACTCATAATCTTTTGGCAAGTCCAAGACTTGGGTTAAGAAATTGAAAATAGAAGCATTAGACATAAGAGATAAAAAAAAAAGTACACCATTCAGCTCCCCTGGGGATATCCTACTTGGCCCAAATATAATATAATCACTACTTTCAGGTTATATAACACTGGAACCAACCGCATATGAGTATAGCTCTCTGCCTGTGACAGTTGAGCTCAGTTCAATTTCAGAGACTTAGTGACAGTTGTTTTTTACAAATATTTAACCTAGCACAGGGTGATGGAGCATGCCCCACTCCATGACATTAGATATGGCCACCAGGCTTGATAAGGCCTGTGCATGTGGCCAGAACTGTCATGAGTCACCTGCAGGCAGAAGCCTATAAGCATTCGTATGCAAGTCACTATTCTCCCTCCCCTGTTAGAACAACCGGCTCCAAACAGTGGGAGCTCCACAAGCCTAGATTCCAGGGTAAGAATGACATCAAGCCAGAACCCCTCCCTCATGGCCCTCCCATGGAAGCAAACAGAAACACAAACAAAGCTGTATTGTTCTAAACCATTAAACTGGGTCCCTGCAGCATAATGTCACGTGTCCTAATGCCACCGCAGTCACATGGAAGCAGCAGCAAAAGGGGTTAGAAACATTTCTTGAAGTAAGGCAGTCCAGGAGTGGAGGCTCTGACACTTCTGAACCAGAAGTCCTCCTACTCTTCACCCTTTATCCTTGCTCTCATTCGTCCATCAGCCCAGATCTGTGGCTCTCGGGTCCGCATCTTCGAATCACCAGGGGAACCTCAAATACTTGCCCAGCTTCTACCTTGGACATTGTGATTTCACTGGTCTTGGGCAGGGCCTAGGCATTAGTACTTTTTATGCCAGATGTGCAGTTGGCTTTGAGAGCTACTTGTCTGCAGTTGCTTAATGTTATTTAACTGGTTCACCCTTCAGCCCTCAGTCTGAATCTTCTCCAAAATGTCCTCCTGAATTCAAAGTTCCCCCTTGGGCTCCAATAGCAACCTGGTTACATCCGATCTCTAATTAGAACATCACATTAAAGTATCCATTTCCACATCTACTTTTCAAACAGAATGTAATCTCCCAGAACACAGGGACTGTACTAAAGTCTTCCTGTAGGCCCAGCACCTAGATCTTGGCATCATCCTATATATCAAGGTATATACACAATAAATGCTTATTTAAGCAGAGAAAATACCACCTGATTAAATTTAAGAAATCATTGGCAGTCTCATAGAAAACAACTTTCATGGAAGCTTGGAAGAAATGACAACCATTCGAAGTTGAGAAGTGAATATGAAAGTAAGTTATTTAAAGATGTCGTCTTGAAACGAGAAATAGAAAGGGAGATGATGATGATCAAGAGAATGGGTCGTATCAGGCATGGGGAAAAAAGTCAGTTTTGTAGCACTGGGAATAAAATTAATCAAAAGGGGAAATGTGTTCTGCAGAAAAGTTTAATTTTTATTAGCCAAAGATACAAAAGTACGAGAAGGAGGTAGAGAAAACAGTACAGGTGTGCTAAGTCACTTCAGTCATGTCCGACTCTGTGCGACCCCATAGACGGCAGCCCACCAGGCTCCCCCATCCCTGGGATTCTCCAGGCAAGAACACTGGAGTGGGTTGCCATTTCCTTCTCCAATGCATGAAAGTGAAAAGTGAAAGTGAAGTCGCTCAGTCGTGTCTGACTCTTAGTGACCCTATGGACCGCAGCCTACTAGGCTCCTCCATCCATGGGATTTTCCAGGCAAGAGTACTGGAGTGGGGTGCCATTGCCTTCTCCGAGTACAGGTGTACACAATGCCAAAAATAGCTACTTCTGTGTGGAAGGTTTGGGTGATATTTTTTTGTCTTCAAGCAAGTGCTCAATAAGTATTTGTTGGATGAACAAATTATCTCTGTGTGAGTAAATGAGTGTATTTTTTCACATCTCCACAGTTGAGTTCATCGTCAAGTTGAAGGCAGCAGTTCCCAACCTTTTTTGTAGCTGTGAGTGGTTTTGAGAGACATTTTTTACACAGATGGTAGTTTCAAGATGATTCAAATGCACTGCATTTATTATGCCACCGCTAATCTGGCAGGAGGCAGACCTCAGGTGGTAATGCAAGCGATGGAGACCAGTTGTAAATACAGATGAATCTTTGCTCACAAGCCCGTCAATCACCTCCTGCTGTACTGTCTGGTCCCAGCAGGTTGGGGGACCCCCGCTTTAAGGAACAATATCATCTCAGATCTGTTAAGCCTTCTCAGATTTTTCTTTATATCTCCACACCTGTCTCAATTTTTCTTTAGTGTATCATGTAAATGCCATTGGATATACAAACATCCTTAGAAAATTCAGGGTATTGCTTTGTATACTATGTTTCAAACTCACAAAATGTTTTTCTATTGATCTCATGCTGCTTCCTTGTTACTCAACCCAATGTTCTTGAACTGTAACTGTGGTACCATGTGTACATTTATCTTATAGCCCCTAACTGCTGCATAATATTAATATATCACTGAAGTGAAAGAGGAGAGTCAAAAAAACCATCTTAAAACTCAACATTCAAACAACTAAGATCATGGCATCCAGTTCCATCACTTCATGGCTAATAGATGGGGAAACAATGGAAACGGTGACAGACTTTATTTTCTTGGGCTCCAAAATCACTGCAGATGGTGATTGCAGCCATGAAATTAAAAGACACTTGCTCCTTGGAAGAAAAGCTATGACCAACCTAGACAGCATATTAAAAAGCAGAGACATTACTTTGTTGACAAAAGTCCATCTAGTCAGAGCTCTGGTTTTTCCAGTAGTCATGTATGGATGTGAGAGTTGGACCATAAAGAAAGCTGAGTGCTGAAGAATTGATGCTTTTGAACTGTGGTATTGGACAAGACTCTTGAGAGTCCCTTGGACTGCAAGGAGATCAAACCAGTCCATCCTAAAGGGGATCAGTCCTGAATATTCATTGGAAGGACTGATGTTGAAGCTGAAACTCCAATATTTTGTCCACCTGATACGCAGAACTGACTCATTGGAAAAGATCCTGATGCTGGGAAAGACTGAGGGCAGGAAGTGAAGAGGATGACAGAGAATGAGATGGTTGGATGGCATAACCGACTCAATGGACATGAGTTTGGGTAGACTCCAGCAGTTGGTGATGGACAGGGAGGTCTGGCGTGCTTCCCTGTTCATGGGGTCACAAAGAGTCAGACACGACTGAGCAACTGAACTGACTGACTGACTGTAGGCATATTCCATATTATAGTCATCGATTCTCTTAACAATGAACACCTAGTTTACCTCCAACTCACTACTAATACAAAAAAGAAAAAAGTTGCAATAAAGAACCTCATATATGTCCAAACATGGACTTGAGAAAGTTTCTTAGGGGCAGGTATCCAGACAAGGGACTGTTAAACGATAGGCTAGTCACACACTTAACTTCCACAGGTACTTAAGCTCTCTCCAGAACAACTGCACAGTTTTACTCCTACCTGCTGTGCTTCAGAGTTCTGTTTCCCTACAACCTTGCTAACAATATGATCCCTCTAGAATTTTTGCTATGCTGACAGATGCAATGTGCTACTGTGTTCCCTTTCTCTGACTACTGTTGACTTTAATCATCTCTTCACTTATTGGTAACATAAGTGAACATATTAAACTTATGTTTTCCCTTCAGTGAATTGACTTATCTTTGCCCATTATTCTACTTGTTCCTTTTCTCTCTCTCAAAGTGTGTGCGTGTGTAATGTGATCTCTGAACATTACAGTAATTCCTTTTGCTCCATTATCTCTGCCAGCCTTTTCCATTGAATACTTCATTGAACTGAAATCCTTAATAATGATCTATTAAAGCCTAGTGGACATGATGGAATGCCAGTTGAGCTATTTTAAATCCTAAAAGATGATGCTGTGAAAGTGCTGCACTCAATATGTCAGAAAATTTGGAGAACTCAGCAGTGGCCACAGGACTGGAAAAGGTCAGTTTTCATTCCAATCCCAAAGAAAGGCAATGCTAAACAATGCTCAGACTACTGCATAATTGCACTCATCTCACACACTAGTAAAGTAATGCTCAAAATTCTCCAAGCCAGCCTTCAGCAATATGTGAACCGTGAAATTCCAGATGTTCAAGCTGGTTTTAGAAAAGGCAGAGGAACCAGAGTTCAAATTGCCAACATCTGCTGGATCATCGAAAAAGCAAGACAGTTCCAGAAAAACATCTATTTCTGCTTTATTGACTATGCCAAAGCCTTTGACTGTGTGGATCACAATAAACTGTGGAAAATTCTTTATGAGATGGGAATTCCAGACCACCTGACCTGCTTCTTGAGAAATCTGTATGCAGGTCAGGAAGCAACAGTTAGAACTGGACATGCAACAACAGATTGGTTCCAAATAGGAAAAGGAGTACATCAAGGCTGTATATTGTCACCGTGTTTATTTAACTTATATGCAGATAAATCATGAGAAATGCTGGGCTGGAGGAAGCACAAGCTGGAATCAAAATTGCTGGGAGAAATATCAATAACCTCAGATATGCAGATGACACCACCCTTATGGCAGAAAGTGAAGAAGAACTAAAGAGCCTCTTGATAAAAGTGAAAAAGGAGAGTGAAAAAGTTGGCTTAAAGCTCAACATTCAGAAAACTAAGATCATGGCATCCAGTCCCATCACTTCATGGCAGATAGATGGGGAAACAGTGGCAGACTTTATTTTTGAGCGTCCAAAATCACTGCAGATGGTGATTGCAGCCATGAAATTAAAAGATGCTTGCCCCCCTTTGAAGGAAAGTTATGACAAACCTAGATAGCATATTAAAAAGCAGAGACATCACTTTGTCAAAAAAGGTCCATCTAGTCAAGGCTATGGTTTTTCCAGTAGTCATATATAGATGTGAAAGTTGGACTATTGAGAAAGCTGAGTGCTGAAGAATTGCTGCTTTTGAACTGTGGTGTTGGACAAGACTCTTGAGAGTCCCTTGGACTGCAAGGAGATCCAACCAGTCCATCCTAAAGGAGATCAGTCCTGAATATTCATTGGAAGGACTGATGCTGAAGCGGAAACTCCAATACTTTGGCCACCTGATGTGAAGAGCTGACTCATTTGAAAAGACCTTGATACTGGGAAAGATTGAAGGTAGGAGGGGAAGGGGATGACAGAGCATGAGATGGTTGGATGGCATCACGGACTCAATGGACATGAGTTTGCGTAAACTCCTGGCATTGGTGATGGACAGGGAGGCCTGGCATACTGTAGTCCATGGGGTTGCAAAGAGTTGGACATGACTGAGAGACTGAACTGAACTGAACTGAATGATTTTCCTATTCTATTGGTTTTTCTAGCAAAGAGGCTTTGAGAAGAGTTATTCTTTGTGAGAACTCAAAAAGAGTAAGTTTAGTGCCTATGACAGCACAGAGACAATTTGAGAATGGACTCTGACAGAAGAAGTGGACTAAATTTTTATCATTGTCATTGTGGATGGTTACTGAACTGGCTCTTTCCCTGTCAATAGATCTACCCCCACTCTAATATAAAAGGTCTTTTCAACAGGGTCCAAGTATTTTAAGAGATTTCTAGCTAGGAAAGAGAAAAGGAAGAGGAAGAAGTGAAACTTCTGGAGCTGCACTGCTAAAGAAAGCTTATTCTTTCAGACTCTTTGCTGTTAAATTATTACTTTAAGTTATCTTCTATAATTTAAACAAATAAGAAATAAATTCCCAGATGCCACCTTTATTACTGAATCAGAATCTCCAGGAGCAGACCTCAGGAATCTGTATTCTAATGAGTTCCCAGTTGATCTAACTCAAGAATCCCCAACCTTTGGCACCAGGGACCAGTTTCCTGGAAGACAATTTTTCTGTGAAGGAGGGGCAGGGGATGGTTTAGGCAGTAATGAAAGCAATGGTTTAGGTGGCAATACAATTCATGGGGAGCAATAGGGAGCAGCAAATGAACCTTGCTGCCAATCACCTCCTGCTGGGTGGCCAGTTTCCTAAGAGGACTCCTACTGGTGCCAGGGCAAGGTCCAGAGGTTGGGGATCCCAATCTAACTCATTGTCTCCTAGGCTTCAGGCATCGGCATAACCTTTGCCAAACTCACATTGTCCTTTTGCCATTATTCACTCAAGTTGTTTTAGGTTAACTAAAATTGTAGTCATTCTAAATAATATCCATTAAATCATAGTTTTAATGCATTGTAATTTTAATTGCATTTTAAAACAATAACTATTTTAAAAATCCATCATGAACTAGCTGAGGGCAGCACCTGCTCCACTCTACTGATTCAAAGCTGTACGTTTGGGAAGACTGGGTCAGCTGCTTCCAGGTCCACATGATTCAAACTTTGGCCCTCTTATTCCAGGACCCACCTTCCTAGGCCTGGGCATCCTCACACACTCCTATGGAAAGCCCCACACTTCCAGGACACTACCCTGTCTTTCCCCATGTACCCTCTCCTGTCATGCCAATCAAACTGGATTTTTACTTCTGAACTTAGGACAATATCACCTAAAGCATGTCAATAAATGTTAAAATATACTCTGCAGGTTTAACCCTTGATAGCAAAAGTGCTTTCTATTCCAAGAATGGGATTCTCCTCAAACAGATACATTCATACAGCCCTTTGCATCAGCATCTGAAATGGTACATGATTCTCCAGCTTCATTTCTTTTTATTCTTTCTCAGTCACTCTGCCTCAGCCACACTAGAACATACCTTACTTTCTCCCTTTAATATACAAGCTCTTCCTACCTCAGTACCTTTGCACTTGCTGGATTTCTTCCACATGTCTGCCATCTACACATTCCTTGAGTTTCAACTCAAACTCCCCACTTTCCCAGAGGCAGCTCCTAACCAACCCAGCTAAAGCTACACCAATTCTCCACATCCCCATGCCCTCCAGGCATCCTCTATCACAGCAGTTTTTAACCAAGGGTGACATTTCCTCTAAGGGAGACTTTGGTAATGTCTACAGACTTTTGCAGTTGTCACTACCTAGGGCTGGGGGTGGGGTAGGGGGAAACAAGTGCGTTCTATCGAATAGAGGCCAGGTATGCTGATAAACAATCCTATGATGCATAGTACAGTCCCCTCCTACAATGCATTATCTGGACCCAAATGCCATGTTTGAGAAGTTTAGCTCTATCAGTGTGTTATGTTTTTTGCTTCTCATCATCAGCACCAGAACTGATGGTGTCGGGGTTTCTTTCCTACTGAATAGAGTTCCTCGGGAACTGGAGTTCACGGTTGTTCTCCGCTTCACCTCAGCACCTAGAGGAGTGCCAGGCACCTTGACTCTCAAATCTGGTCCCATTTATCCTTGTCCTGAGAGCCCACAGCAAGTTGAGGACGACCGACCTCAAGTAAATGATGAGGATAAGAAAATATGTCACTTTAGAAAATGAAAACAAAAATGTGTTCAATTAATGAGTGTGCATACAAATGAAACCCATGATTGGGAGTTCTTCATGCTTTCATTTACTCACAAAATTATCTTTATAGCCATCAGTGAAAGATTGGTTCCTCTACTTTTAAAAATGTGCAAAATTTCTAAGTCCAAATATATGGTTTTAATTATGTTGTTGTTGTTGCTTACTCACTAGGTTGTGTCTGACTCTTTTGTGACCCCAGGAACTGTAACCCCCTAGGCTCCTGTCCATGGGATTTCTCAGGCAAGAATACTAAAGTGGGTGCCATTTCCTTCTCCAGAGGATCTTCCCAACTCAGGGATCGAACACACATTTCTTCCACTGGCAGATGGATTCTTTTACTACTGAGCCACCAGGATAGCCCTGGTTTTAATTATACCAGGATCCTAATGTCATAAGCAGATTGTAGAAATGTAATCCCGATAATCTCAAAAGACAAAAACGAAGGTCAATACATTCTATATTATTGGCATCCACAGAAAATAATTTAATATTAACTAAACACCTTGCCTTCCTTCCTTCTAACCCATTCTTCCCCTTGCATGTGTGTCCTCAGTCAGTGAGTTGTGTTCAACTCTTTGCAACCCCATGGACTGTAGCCCACCAGGCTCCTTTGTCCATGGGATTTCCCAGGCAAGAATACTGGAGCAGGTTGCCATTTCCTACTACAGGGGATCTTCACAACCCAGGGACCGAACCTGTGTCTCTTGAGTCTCATGCATTGGCAGGCAGATTCTTTACCACTAACACCACCTGAAAAGCCCATTCTTCCCCTCAGTTATCAAAAAAAATTTTCTGCACTATGATAGCCAAATTACCCATTATCAACTTTTCTAAAACAGATACATTTTTTCAGAAAAATAATAAGGGACCATATAGCAAGAGGCCTCTGAATGCAATACCACAGAAATTATATACTGACCCCTGATGATAGATCTCCTATCACTACAAACTACACACACACACAGACACAATCTGAATTTCTGTAGTGTTTTTCTTTTTTCTTTTTTTTTCCTTCTATTTTTCTCCCAAATAACATGTCACTGGAATTACTACTACACCAATGTATCTGTGGAAATATTTCTAATAGGTGTAAAAAAAATCAGGACAACATTGTAAATCAACTATACTTCATTTAAAAATATATTAAAAAATTAGGCATAAAGAATGACCTACTCTAATGTCCATGGGGTCGTGAAGAGTCGGACACAACTGAGCGACCTCACTTTCACTTTTCACTTTCATGTATTGGAGAAGGAAATGGCAACCCACTCCAGTGTTCTTGCTTGGAGAATCCCAGGGATGGGGGGAGCCTGGTGGGCTGCCATCTATGGGGTAGCACAGAGTCGGACACAACTGAAGCGACTTAGCAGCAGCAGCAGCAGCACTCTAATGTCATCCAACATTCCTGGTAAAACTTAGAATTAGAGCTCGGGGACAGTCTCTAATTCTGTGTACCACCTGCTTTCTACTAAGCTGCATGTCTTGTTTCACAGAATGCTACTGGGTATGCCAGTAGTCATTGTGCTCAGGGGTTTCCAAACATTTT
Source organism: Bubalus bubalis (assembly GCF_019923935.1). Classification (NCBI taxonomy): domain Eukaryota; kingdom Metazoa; phylum Chordata; class Mammalia; order Artiodactyla; family Bovidae; genus Bubalus; species Bubalus bubalis. The sequence goes on along the minus strand of NC_059165.1, from coordinate 42,350,684 downwards.
GAAAATGCTCAATTAAACAAAGTTAAGCAGGTTCCCAGAACCTGTAATGTTCCATCACAAAACTTCAGGAAGGAAAGGGAAAATAGAGCATAAATCATAAATTCAAAGGCCCACGAGACACAAAACAGGGAACAACATGAGGTTGCAGGCAAGGCAAGGGCTGAGGGATGTGGTGCCATCTAGTGGAGCCCTGACTGCACAGGGATGCCGCCCAACATTGTTGGGGCTTTCCTGACAAGTTACAAATCTGGGCTTTAATTTGAAATCTGCATGTTTATACATGTTGTCTTGGATTTTTAAAAAAAAATACATTGTAGTTGGAACATAATTTTTTTAAGTTAGATTAATCTGGCCCCATCGGTGAAAACTAGTAAACAATGTTTAGCAATCTTCTTTGACCATATAACCTTTATTCAGAGGTCCCATTTTAATTGCCAAGAATTTAACAAAAGTGTCAAAAACATTGCCTTCAAAAACAAGCATCCAGCCCTCATGGACCACTTTGGTGTGAATAGCTCTGAATGTCCCCCAAATTACTCAAGCATGAGTTATTTCAGGGTTTACTCAAAGTGAAATTAATCTCCAGTCTTTTAACTGTTCATGTAGAAATGCTTCTAAATGATTAAAATTATCCTTACATTTAGCCTTTGTCTAATTCTTCTGGGAAAACCAAAATTTAATTGAGTTGTGAAAAAGAAATATAACACAAGTATTGATTCAATATGAAAAAGACCTTTTATCCTTCCAAAACAATTCTAAAAATCAAAATGGTTTGAGGACAATTTAGCATTTTGTAGAAACTGGTAACACTCTCAAACAATACTATTATATTTGCAAACTCTATTTTCTAAAACAGAAAGCCTCTTTTGCTACTCCCTCCTTCTCTTTTTTCCTTGTATTTATTTCTGCCCTGACTCATCCTAAAAATCAGAGTCTCCCAGTTGTCAATATAAGTACCTAGAACTGTGGCACTGAGGTAGCAAAAATATCATAAATTATATGGCTATTGATTTTCTTCTGGTGCCTTCATAGTCTACTCAATACCATTGCTTCTTCTAACTGCTAAAATACCATCCTCCTCCCAAAGAAAGCATTTAATGCCTTGTATTTCCAGAACGCTGAGAAACCAAATTTGTCTATAATGGAAAAATCACACTCACCTCCATTTTTCTATTGGATAAATAAAAGCCAGTACACACCATGATTTGAAACCTTGAGGACCCTATGCAATATCACATTTGGAGACACTTTATTTAAAAAAAAGGGGGGGGGGGGCAGGGACAATTATGAAATGCTTCCATGTTAAGTCCTCTAAGTCCCAGACTAGATGTCCTAATTCTAAGTTGTTTTCAGGTATTCTCGATAGCCTTGGTAACTGAGGTAGAAGTGTTTTTTTCTATCTCGTCAATGAGAATTCTTGATGGAAAACAGGATTCGTGAGGTCTAAAGAGAATGTACAATTCTAAGAAGTATGTTTCATGTTTTGAAGAGACCTCTGCAATGTTCCGGCAATGGCACCCCACTCCACTACTCTTGCCTGGAAAATCCCATGGACGGAGGAGCCTGGTGGGCTGCAGTCCATGGGGTCGCTAAGACTCGGACATACTGAGCAACTTCAGTTTCACTTTTCACTTTCATGCATTGAGAAGGAAATGGAAACCCACTCCAGTGTTCTTGCCTGGTGAATCCGAGGGACGGGGGAGCCTGGTGGGCTGTCGTCTATGGGGTCGCACAGAGTCGGACACGACTGAAGTGACTTAGCAGCAGCAGCTGCAATGATCAGAAAGTTTGAGCCAATTTAGTATACAAAATTAGGACTCTGTGACAGAGGTTGACTTTACACAGTTGAGCTAGCATCGCTCTACCCAGTGGCCCTGAATCATAGGAATGCCATGGGAAACTGACTGAAAAATTGTGCAGCTGATTGAAAGCACTCTGACACAGTATCTGGTCACTGTCTTCTACAGTCAAGGGCATAACACTTTAGAATCTGGATCCAGGACTTAGTCTTCAGTAATGTAGACATTGTCTTCTTCTTGGATAGGCTTCGGAGCTGCATTTTTCAAAGCTCCAATGTGAGACTCTTTCAATGGAATCACACTGTAGAATAACATGAGTAAGAGAAAAGGAGATCACTTCTCAAATATGAGCAGCATATTTATGTTCATTCAAGCCTGGGTATTTGCATTTCTCAGAATCCCATTCAAACATCCTATGAAATGAATAGAAGCTTCTAGAATTGTGAATATGAAGTTACAGGAAATTATTTTTAATAAGGAGGTAAAAAATCACACCTTTTAGTTTCAAAAAACTCACACTGGTCTCTTTCAAGACACTCATGCAATAGAACACAAAAATTTATAATGTAAGAAGACAAATACCACACACCAAATTGAAGTACTAAACCAGGAGGCACAGTCTCAAAGATGGCCAGGAAATGGTTTGGCTGGTGTTTTGTAGCTGAGGACTGTGACCCTTTCAGTTTTCATTCCAATCCCAAAGAAAGGCAATGCCAAAGAATGTTCAAACTACCACACAATTGTACTCATCTCACATGCTAGTAAAATAATGCTCAAAATTATCCAAGCCAGGCTTCAGCAATATGTGAACTGTGAACTTCCTGATGTTCAAGCTGGTTTTAGAAAAGGCAGAGGAACCAGAGATCAAATTGCCAACATCCGCTGGATCATCGAAAAAATGAGAGTTCCAGAAAAACATCTATTTCTGCTTTATTGACTATGCCAAACCCTTTGACTGTGTGGATCACAATAAACTGTGGAAAATTCTGAAAGAGATGGGAATACCAGACCACCTGACCTGCCTCTTGAGAAACCTGTATGCAGGTCAGGAAGCAACAGTTAGAACTGGACATGGAAAAACAGACTGGTTCCAAATAGGAAAAGGAGTCTGTCAAGGCTGTATATTGTCACCCTGCTTATTTAACTTGTATGCAGAGTACATCATGAGAAACACTGGACTGGAAGAAACACAAGCTGGAATCAAGATTGCCGGGAGAAATATCAATAACCTCAGATATGCAAATGACACCACCCTTATGGCAAAAAGTGAAGAGGAACTAAAAAGCCTCTTGATGAAAGTGGAGAGTGAAAAAGTTGGCTTAAAGCTCAACATTCAGAAAACAAAGATCATGGCATCCGGTCAAATCACTTCATGGGAAATAGATGGGGAAACAGTGGAAACAGATTCAGATTTTATTTTGGGGGGCTCCAAAATCACTGCAGATGGTTATTGCAGCCATGAAATTAAAAAACACTTATTCCTTGGAAGGAAAGTTATGACCAACCTAGATAGCATATTCAAAAGCAGAGACATTACTTTGCCAACAAAGGTCCGTCTACTCAAGGCTATGGTTTTTCCAGTGGTCATGTATGGATGTGAGAGTTGGACTGTGAAGAAAATTGAGCACCGAAGAATTGATGCTTTTGAACTGTGGTGTAGGAGAAGACTCTTGAGAGTCCCTTGGATTGCAAGGAGATCCAAACAGTCCATCCTAAAGGAGATCAGTCCTAGGATTTCTTTGGAAGGAATGATGCTAAAGCTGAAACTCCAGTACTTTGGCCACCTCATGTGAAGAGTTGACTCATTGGAAAAGACTCTGATGCTGGGAGGGTTGGGGACAGGAGGAGAAGGGGACAACAGAGGATGAGATGGCTGGATGGCGTCACCAACTCAATGGACATGAATTTGGGTGAACTCCTGGGGTTGGTGATGGACAGGGAGGCCTGGTGAGCTGCAATTCATGGAGTCACAAAGAGTCGGACATGACTGAGCGACTGAACTGAACTTAACTGATCCTGTATTTAAGATAAATATATATAAGTATTCAAAAAAAAAATGGCTGTGTGAGGAGGCCTTACAAATAGCTGTGAAAAGACAGGAAGTGAAAAGCAAAGGAGAAAAGGAAAGATACACCCAGTTGAATGCAGAGTTCCAAAGAATAGCAAGGAGAGTAAGAACGCATCCCTCAGTGATCAATGCAAAGAAATAGGGGAAAACAATAGAATAAGAAAGACTAGAGATCTCTTCAAGAAAATCAGAGATACCAAGGGAACACTTCAGGCAAAGATGGGCTCCATAAAGGACAGAAATGGTATGGACCTAACAGAAGCAGAAGATATTAAGAAGAGGTGGCAAGAATACACAGAAGAACTGTACAAAAAGGATCTTCACGACCCAGATAATCACAATGGTATGATCACTCACCTAGAGCCAGACAGCCTGGAAAGTGAAGTCAAGTGGGCCTTAGGAAGCATCACTACGAACAAAGCTAGTGGAGGTGATGGAATTCCAGTTGAGCTATTTCAAATCCTGAAACATGATGCTGTGAAAGTGCTGCACTCAATATGCCAGCAAATATGGAAAACTCAGCAGTGGCCACAGGACTGGAAAAGGTCAGTTTTCATGCCAATCCCAAAGAAACGCAATGCCAAAGAATGCTCAAACCACCGCACAATTGCACTCATTTTAGACACTAGTAAAGTAATGCTTAAAATTCTCTAAGCCAGGCTTCAGCAACACATGAACCGTAGACTTCCAGATGTTCAAGCTGGTGTTAGAAAAGGCAAAGGAACAAGAGATCAATGCCAACATCCGATGGATCATCGAAAAAGTGAGAGTTCCAGAAAAACATCTATTTCTGCTGTATTGACTGTGCCAAAGCCTTTGACTGTGTGGATCACAATAAACTGTGGAAAATTCTGAAAGAGATGGGCATACCAGACCACCTGACCTGCCTCTTGAGAAACCGGTATGCAGGTCAGGAGGCAACAGTAGAATTGGACATGAAACAACAAATTGGTTCCAAATAGGAAAAGGAGTACATAAAGGCTGTATATTGTCGCCCTGTGTATTTAACTTATATGCAGAGTACATCATGAGAAATGCTGGGCTGGAGGAAGCACAAGCTGGAATCAAGATTGTTGGGAGAAATATCAATAACCTCAGATATGCAGATGACTCCACCTTTCTGGCAGAAAGTGAAGAAGAACCAAAGAGCCTCTTGATGAAAGTGAAAGAGGAGAGTGAAAAAGTTGGCTTAAAGCTCAACATTCAGAAAACTAAGATCATGGCGTCTGGTCCCATCACTTCATGGCAAATAGATGGGGAAGCAGTGGAAACAGTGTCAGACTTTATTTTTGGAGCCCCCAAAATCACTGCAGATGGTGATTGCAGCCATGAAATTAAAAGACAATTACTCCTTAGAAGGAAAGTTATGACCAACCTAGATAGCATATTGAAAAGCAGAGACTTCACTTTGTCAAGAAAGGTCTGTCTAGTCAAGGCTATGCTTTTTCCAGTGGTCATGTATGGATGTGAGAGCTGGACTGTGAAGAAAGCTGAGTGTGGAAGAATTGATGCTTTTGAACTATGGTGTTGGAGAAGACTCTTGAGAGTCTCTTGGACTGCAAGGAGATCCAAACAGTCCATCCTAACGGAGATCAGTCCTGGGTGTTCATTGGAAGGACTGACACTGAAGCTAAAACTCCAATACTTTGGCCACCTCATGCGAAGAGCTGATTCATTGGAAAAGACTGTGATGCTGGGAAAGATTGAGGGCAGGAGGAGAAGGGGACAACAGAGGATGTTATGGTTGGATGGCGTCATCGACTCAATGGACATGGGTTTGGGTGGACTCCGGGAGTTGGTGATGGACAGGGAGGCCTGGCGTGCTGTTGTTCATGGGTTGCAAATAGCCAGACAGGACTGAGCGACTGAACTGAACTGATAAAAAATATCAGAGCATATCAGAGGCAGTAAAATAGTATTGCTTCATTAAGCATGTTCTAGATCACAGAGTCAAAAATCACACCCTGCCTTAACAGTCAAAATTAGAAAGCAATGGGTTAGATGAGTTTTATAACATGAATGCTCACAAATCAAGTTTACACAAAGGTCATTTGTGGAGTTTTGATATCAATGCTTTTTTAGAAGTTGTCTGTAGGCACTATTTTTATTACCTAAGCCTGCCCAGAAATGATATGAAATGCACTGAGTCTTCATCAGCTCTGATCTTTAAACAGATTAGTCATATTGCATGGAAACAGGTTCGTTGTTCAGCAGCTCAAAATGAGTCAATGTGATATAGCTGCCCCCAAAATAACATGGGAAAATACACCTTTTTGTTTTTGTTTTGTTTGCTTTTCTATATTATACAACATCTTCTACAATAAATATTTTCTTTCTAATTAGGTGATTGAAAACTGAAACTTTAAAGAAGTAAACATTGAAAGAACAAAAGTGAACTAAAAGGATGTTATCATTCATGTTTTTCTGTCTGTAGGGAGCACTTATTTTTTTTCCACTCTTGGAAGCTGACAGTCAAAAACTCCTAAAGGCCTGAGTTTTGGACTCTAAGAGACCTGCTGTGTGATGTGACCATGGATTGGCACTTAACATCTCTAAACATGTTTATAATTTGTAAACTGAGAATAATACTACTGCCTGTCTCACAGGTTTACTGCATGTCTGCAATAATAAAATCCAGCATCTATGGAACACTTGCAATATGCTGGAGATTATTCAAGGCGTATTTTGTGGACTGGCTCATGTGATTAACTCAGATGTAGGAAAGACTGGGTACAAACATCCAATGAAAGAGAACTAAGAACAATGGATGGCAGTTAAAGAGGGACGAATTCAGAACAAAGAAAGACTTTGCTTAAAACCCAAGCTGGACCAGATGAAGAAGTTTATTTTGTTGGAAGTAGGCACTGGTTTCCTACCTTTACAGATGCTTGGGAAAATGACTGCAGGGATGCATACAAAGAAGATTTAATTTTTTACTGGGTGAAGGGGTACATTTGCAAAAACTGTAAATTGAAATGCCTGTGAGGCCAGACAACTAATGCAAATGAAAAGAGCAGGCTGGGTATGGAATAACAGGGGATGGTGGGAACCGTGGGGAGCTGGAGGCATGTCCCTATCCCCTGCCTTTGCGGGTCTTCAGCCTGGAGGTGTCTTCCTGAAGATTTTTGCAGAGCTGCCTTCTGCTTCTTTGGGGCTCACTCACATAGCCTACTGCCCTGCTCCAGTATTCCCCATGGTATTTCTCTGAAAGTTCTATAAGGTCCTGTTTATTCATATATACGTTTTCTGTCTGTTCTACTCATCTTTTCAGAATATAATAGAAATCCAAAAGACATGCAATAAATAAAGCACTGAATGAAATCAAATAAACTAAACAACCCATTCAAATGACCACTGAAACAATATCTGCAATTTAATTCTCTTGCTCTAAGAGATAAGGTTTGAGGTGTTGTTTCTGTAGCAGTTATGACACAATTCCAGAGAAATATACAAATGCTTGGAGATGGAAATGGAAACCCACTCCAGTATTCTTGCCTGGAGAATCCCAGGGAAGGAGGAGCCTGGTGGGCTGCCTTCTATGGGGTCGCACAGAGTCAGACACGACTGAAGCAACTTAGCAGCAGCAGCAGCAGCATAAAGATGCTAAAATCATCACTGGAAGGTTGAACAACAATGGAGGTGCCGTATATACTAGATTTTGCAGGATCTGAGTATAAAATAGAGAACTCGGAAGGAAAAGAGGAGAGGGACAGAGAAATTTTCCTTATGTTTACTAGAGTAAGAACATCAAACGGCATTATTTACACAAACCATTTCAAACATACCGTAGTAGCTCCGCCTTGCTACCCTGGCAAAAATATCCTAAATTGAGGAAAACATGAAGAGAAAATAAAACATATAAGCCAAAGAGTTTTTGAGATTTTTTTCCAAAGTATATTATTGCGATTATTACTTTAATATGTGCAAAATCAGTACAGCTCTCAGAGTCTTAAAAAAAATCAATTTAGAAGAAAAAATATTTTTTAAAAAGGAGAAAAAAATCAATCTGGACCCTAACCTGATAACTCCAGGTAACTTCTCTTGAATCTCTAGGAGCCAAGTAAGCCCCTTTGTATAGGATATCTTCTGATTCATAGGTTTAGTGTATTGACCTACATGCCCTAGCTTACTTTAATGCCATTATATTTCACTGAAAAAAACCCTGAATATTGCACTTCTCCCATAGAAGATACGTTTTACACACACATACACACACAACTGGTGGAAGGAGACCACGAGGTGCTGGATGACTGTCATGTGAAACCCTTTGTTCTTCTCCTAGCTCTGAAATCATGTACCCACCTAATGTCTCTTGTGCTTCTTCTATTAAGTGGGTGTTATAAAACCATCAACAGTTTTACTCCCGATAGGAATAAAATATTGTTATTGAGGGAATGCGAAAAGAACAAAATGGGAGGGAACAAATCTTGTATATAACCTTGGCTTTTGACTTCCAAATCTCAACTTTACACAACCAGTGCTTATTTCTCCATATTTAAATTCTGAGAATGTTTGTTCAATGTTTGTGGAACAATAAATTTGAGATAAATTTTAAAAAAAAGAACAAGGTAAGAACCAAGAAAGTTATATGAAACAGAAAACATGTTGCTCAAGAATACTCCTGTGGGCTCAAGAATATTTCTGAATATTTCAGTCCTGAGGTAACTTACTTCTCCTAATCCAGAATACCACAAACATGACCAACAATGCCAAAACAGTAACCGAGATTCCAATGTAGACTCCCTTGTTGGTGCTCATCCATGTTTCTTGTGCCAGCACCGCAATCTACAGAAACATCAGCAGATCAAACACAAAACAGAAAAATAAAACAATCTTGTTAGAGTTACAGGCAGAAAACATTTCAGAAAATAATATACCCAGTCACATTATTGTTTATTGGCCCCTTGCTAGTTCTGGATCATGAAGGGTAAGACCAAATGATGTAAAGTTATAGCCTTATGATGAAATTCTAAGACAACTCAAAATTCAAAATGTGTTTGGGAGTGGTGGAAATGTTTACATCTTACTTGCAGTGATATTTAGAGAAGGGTACAGACTTGTTAAAACTCAAACTGTATGTTTCAAATGACTGTGCTTTATTAATTTATATATTTTATTAAAAAAATCTCTTTTCATAAATAATCCTCTTATGAGACTAATAAAAAACAATTCTGGTTCCTATGTAAGTTGCCATGGTGGTTCTATTTGAATGTGTTCAGTTACTGAAACTAGCCATTAATTTAAACACTTTTTTGAACTAGAATTCAAGATTCTATGTCTTTATAAATGGGCATGAAAGTAGCTGCTCAGCTTCATGGCTCCGCTTAAAAATTAAAATGCTGTGCAATTGGGAAAAAAATTCCTAGTGTGAGAGATCTTCACTTCCTAAAGTAAATCCAAAATATACCAGGTCATCATCATGCTTGCCTTCTTTACATAGCTTAATTCTAATTCTAAAGATGTCCTACCAGGTAGGTATTTTTACAGAAAGGAAGTGAAAAGCAGAGAAAAAGATTAAGTCTCAAGTCTCCTCCTGCATAAGAGTTTAATCTCTGGAGTCAGAATCCCAGACTAACTTTTATTTAGTTGCTCTGTAACCCTAGCAAGTTATTTAGCCTCTCCAAACCTCTTTTTCTGTCAAATGCAGATTAAATAGGGTTCTTGGGAAAGGTACTTCAGGTACCTCCTGATAAATACTATGAGGAATACACAGGAGGGTGACCTAGCCTCTGAGGGTGTCCTTGCCTAAATGGAAAACAGTCAGTGCCTTGAGAGGGAAAAGCTGTGTTATCACCTTACTTGTGGGAGGGAAAGCAGTTAGATGGAACACAGGGTTACAGGAAGCAGTCTTTGCTGGCTTTTTAAAAAATATTATGTTACATAAAAACTGGAAGTTCATATTTGAGTGTGCAGCTCAGGATAAAGAAAGGAAAACAAAAATCAACCATAATTTCAACATCCAGAAATAGTTACTATTACCATTTTTCATTACATACCCTTTTAGAATTTTATCTTTCTAGTAGTTTTCTTAACAGACACAGTTACCGTATCCAATGTATACTACAGTATATACATCATTTTATTTTGTATCTAAAACCTATATATAATAATTTTTTTTTTCATTTTTGGCAATGCTACATGGCTTGTGGGATCTTAGTTCCCTAATCAGCCATCGAACCTCTACGTACTTCATTGGAGGCATGAAGTCTTAACCACTGGACTGTCAGGGAAGTCCAAATGCTACCTGAAAAGTTAGTTTTTTCATTTAACAATTGACACTCTCTTCTCATGGCAGTAAGTACACTGAAGTGACAACATTTTCAGTGGCAATAAATGGGCATGCTTAATTGATAAGTTATTAATCTCTTATTATTGAACTTTTAGGTTGTTTATAACATTTTCATGATTATAAACAGCAGCAATGTATATCTTGTTTTATACATCTTTATGTATATGTTCATTCTCTCCTCAAGATGCATCTCAAGAAGTTGACCTGCTGGGTGGAAATATATGCTGCTTGGTTTCAAGATACTTGGGAGACACTTGATATCTTCACGGTCAAGACACAAAAAGCCCACAATTATGCTACCACCTATTGTGAACTTGCTTCTGTATTGCTTACATTATATAGAAGAGATTAATTGCTACTGAATATACCTGTCCTGCAGGTAACTGAGGTCAAAAACAATCTTCTCATTCACAGTGTTTGTTTCTTTTTTTTTAAACTAGCATAAGTCTGACTAACATGACATTTACATGGTGGCAGTTCTGCTATTTAACAAGCACAACAAATTCAGCCCATATCCAGCAGATCAATCAGTACCCATATCATCAGAGTGACTAAATCTTTCATATCATTCCTACGTGGTAGTGTTCTCATTGTCACTAAGTTATGCAACATAAGGCCATTTGACGTCACATTAACCCCACTTTGCTTAAACTTGAATTTCTCTTATAATGTCCATGCTGCAATTTCTCACCACTTGCAATCAAGATTACTCTCATACCTGAATCTGTTCATGTTTTTTTTCTTCTAAGAGTTATTTGCACATAGTGAAAGGAAAGTTGTTTCATCCAAAGGAGCCAAAAGTGAAAAATCTCACTGATAAATTCTTCTAACTTACACACAAAGATGAGGCTTTGATGAACATCATGAGACTGTAGTCCCTTGGATTTTTCCCAAGCTAATTGTGGGGGAAATGCAAGAACAAATTACAGAATCAAAGAGTTTGAAGACCTTAGGACCTTAATGTGTCATCATATGGGGAGGATTATATATAGAAAGACTCAGCAGTGGCCTCAAAATTTCTCTATAGGAGGAAAATTGGATTGGAAAAGGATATTAGGGGGCCTATGTTTAAGGAATCACACTTTCACTGACATAATATTTTTGGTGGGGATGGCCCCCATTCCACTACATCAATTCAAGGCATGTTATTTCTCTAACAATGATCTAAGTCTTTCTTGTTATGTAATGTTAAGTCACTATGCCTGAATTAATTCACTCTCTTTTTCTTATTTTCTGGTCAGGAGAAATTCTGTCCTGGGTGTATATGTGTGTCTAAAGTAAAATATGACTTCCCTGTTGGCTCAGACAGTAAAGCGTCCATCTACAATACAAAAGTAAAATATAACTTTTCAGCTATTTCTAACAAGGTAGTGTATTTATATAGACTTTTAAAATTAATTAAACTATCCCTATTTAAGAGTCAAAGTGTTTCTTCCTTTATTTTTTTAAATTAGAAAGAATCAATCAGTGGACTAGTCTGACAATAATAATCTCTAAATGTAACTTGATTCCAGAAGAGACATATAAGTGAATCAAGCTAATAAAATAGGAAGGAATATGCTTACAGTTTGATTGTTATGCCAATGAGGATCTGGAGACTGGGTCACAGTGCCATTTCCATCTGCTCAACAAGAAAGAAAATTAATGAGAATTACAAAGATATTGAACTTTCCTGTGAACACCAAATATATTCACACTGCCTTCTGGTAATGAAGGGAAAGTTGAATAATTATATGGCCTAATGCTATAGGCATCCCCAAAATAATACCAAGTTACTGCTGCTGCTGCTGCTGCTGCTGCTAAGTCGCTTCAGTCATGTCCGACTCTGTGCGACCCCATAGACGGCAGCCCACCAGGCTCCCCCGTCCCTGGGATTCTCCAGGCAAGAACACTGGAGTGGGTTGCCATTTCCTTCTCCAATGCATGAAAATGAAAAGTGAAAGTGAAGTCGCTGTGGTGTCCGACTCTTCGAGACCCCATGGACTGCAGCCTACCAGGCTCCTCCGTCCTAACATTTATTAATTTAACTAGTAAGGTTGTGCTTTTTAACCATTTTGTCATGGACCCTTTGAAAATGAACCCTTTTTTTCTCCCTATTGGGAAAAAAAAATGCATGCTCACAGAAAATTTACTGACAACTTTAGACAAGTCAGAGTGGCCCATTGTCAGAACTAGGTTAAAAATTACCACTTACAGATAAATAATCAGTATTTTCATGGCAGCTCAGAAACTTCCAGTGAGTGCTCAGAGGTCATTACACATCCAAAGAGCAGAACCACTCTGTTCAAAATGAACATTACATTGGTTTTACATTCAAAATGTGAGTGAAATGCACTAAGATACCTCAAACAGGTGGCATCCAACTCCTACATTATATGCCAGTGTGCCCAGACACTGATCCAAATGTGCTTTAGGAAATATATTACGTCACTCCCAAGACCAGTATACCTTATACTACCTAAAATCCCAATATAAAAGGATACTATGCCTTAAAGTTTTGAATGCCCAAATTTTAATAATGTTTTGAAATATCTCTTTTGTTCCACAGAACATATACAGTTGGCCCGTCTAAGCAACTATAGGTCAAATACAGGATTTTCTCTTTACTGAGTATCTATTATATACAAGCACTTTACATCCTTATACCCATTTTCTGAATCCGAAATTTTAGATGAGGTGCTGAAATGGTTGAAGTTTCCAACTCTACTAAAAGACAACAGCCTCAGCTTATAACCACCGCACACACTATGTTCCCATCCAATGTAAATTCTGCAGGTCTCAGAGATTCCCGTACTACTGACAGAGCTATAAAACCATCATGTTCTAATGGTAGTGAAAATGAACTAACCATATCCCCCGAAATTTTAACAGTTTACAGAACTGTATCTACAATTTAAACATCCCGACACTACTTCTTCCAGAGACAGACAGTGTCTACAGTCTAGTCTCTGTGTATGACTTACGTTATAACCTTAAATGCTTAAGCTATGGAGTGAGTGATGTTTTTAAAAAAATAAAAAGGACTTGAGTTAGATGAAACTTGACTTCAGTGCTGACATGTCACTTACCAATGTGACCTCGATCAATGTCCTTTACATACATATTACATACATATGCATGTAAATGTATGTATTTATATTTCTAGCTGGGGTAACCTTGAACTACAAGCTGTTGATAGCACCCGTCTCATAAAGTTATAACATTAGATAATACAAGTAAGGTGCTTAACACCATATTAAACAAATATCAGGTATCACAATTATGTTGCTATATAACAATAGGAGCAATGGGGAAGGAATACCATGCAATGGATTTTCCAAATATCCTATCCTTCATTCCTTACAAACATGTAGTGAGGAATGAAACAACTTGCCCATGGGCGTGCAGCTTGAAACTGCCATTGGCGGGCAGTTGAATTGGAAGATGTTTGTCTAAAGTAGAACTAAACGTCCTCCTCAGTCTGGCAATGGCAAGAAATAAACCTGCCCTGAAAGAATTAAATGAAATAATGCACAACAATTTGCTGGCACATGCATCTGAAAAGGTAGGTGCAGGCCCTAAGAAAACCAAAATTCCTCCTGGACTAACATTCTTGGCTTTGTGAGGCTTTAACCCAGTGAAGTGTGACTCGGGCACTGTGAGGATTTGGCTGAAGGGCCTCAGAGATGCTGCCAAGACGGCAGCAGTCACAGAAGTCGTGGGGACACAGCTGCTGCAATGCCTGTTCCATGCTGCCAAGTCTACTTGACCAGGTTTTAGTGACATATTTCAGAGAATAATTTCCCATTTTCTACTTTGTTCTTCCTCTTAGCCTAAAAGTGTGGGGTGCAGTTGCCCCAACTGCTCTTACCTGTATTTTTATCTGCTTTCTGTTTCTGTGCCAAGAAACACTTCACACCAAGGATTTCACTTTCAAAACCAAATGTCACTATTAGCTAATTTCAATCAAACTGGTCCCTCTCTGAGTCCTGCTGCATGTTCATTTTCAATTAAGAGCTTCCTTGAATGATTGGCAAAGTAGGCTACCCTGGGGGTCTCCTATAGCAACTCCTGAGCATGATGAATCATATGCACAAGTCTTACAAAATCTTACAAAATCTGACCTTGTTGGATGCTTCACAGGCACATGGACAAATAAGCCAGTTCTGCATTACAAAGGGGTTCACATGTGGCACTCTCCAAATTTATCACCATGGGTAACAGAATTAGTTGGGAAAGATGACAATTCAATATCTTTCTCCATTATAGGAAAAACAGACTTATCTTACATCTCAAAAGAATGTGGACTTTCCAAAACTACGGAGAACTGGAGTCTTTGGGAGTGGAATAGTACAATCCTAGTGGGACCTGCCTCTTTGGCTCTGGTGCCCATGTCCTCAACCCAACTCAAAGTGTCCATGTGAAATGAAAGCTCGACAAGGCAGCAGGGGAACCTCCTGGCTCTGTGTAGTTTCTGGGACTTAGAGGAAGCATAAACAGGCAACCGGTTTGGTCTGGACCAGTTTGGATTTAATTGTTTTAAGGCTCTGTCCAGGGAAGTATGCCTAGAAATAAGTTTAAAAACAAGGCTGATTCATTTTATTTAGAAAAATGTGGATATGTATGTGGATGATCCCAAATCATACAAGCTGCCTGTGTCATTCAAATGTACGTATTTCTGGATATTCTAAGTAACAGTCATAGTTGCCACTCTATCATTTACCTTGTAACTGTGTCCCCAGATCTTTATCTCATATAACGCTTGTAAGAATAAGTAATATTTCCCCCATTTTCCAAAGGATAAAAACAGATTCAAAGAGGGTAATAAGACATTTGTTCAAGTTGCATAGCTGAGTGGAATAGCCATTGTTGGCATTCAAGTCATGCTTGTCTTATTTCAGAATATGTGCTCTGAACAATGTGCTAATATTATCAAAATTTGAATGTTCCCAGGTGTTCAGGAAAGAAACTGAAGTTACCTGTTGAACAAGAGTGCCATGGTGAGCTGGTTATGTTTCTTTCATACAGGGTAGTAGGCTGGCTTTCTGCTGTCTGAGTTGGAGAAGATAAAGAAGCTATAGGAATGACAAGAACGGAAAAGTAGTGTTCAATTAGTGGAGGAAAATTTACACCCCCAGCAGAAAGAACAAACAAAACTAAATCAGAAATTACCCTTTGACTGTTTCTTAGAAATATATTAATAGATGTCCTTGAGGTATTACCCTGCTACGTAAGCATTTCATTATCATGAATAAATCTGATCTTGATAATGATCTGAGAGCCTAACAGCAGAAATATTTCACTTTTTATACTTCTTTTGTTGTTCAGCTGCTAAGTCGTGTCCAACTCTTTCCAGCCCCATGACTGCAGCATGCCATGCTTCCCTGTCCTTCTCTGTCTCCTGGAGTTTGCTCAAACTCATGTCCATTGAGTTAGCAATACTGTCTACCCATCTCATTCGCTGCCACCCTCTTCTCCTTTTGCCTTCCATCTTTCCCAGCAGCAGGATCTTTTCCAATGAGTCAGCTGTTTGCATAAGGTGGCCAAAGCATTGGAGCTTCAGCTTTAGCATCAGTCCTGGGGTTGTCATAAGAATTAAGGGGCTTAATACTTATAAAGCAGTTAGCATGTTTCCTGACAGAGGAAACAGAGTAAGCATTAACTTCACTGAAACCTTATCCTCAAGTGTTGGGTTAGGCTTCAAAATGGATTAAATGATCTCTATTCAGAGCTCCTTGTAAGACAGAGTCTCATTCACTTGGCCCTGTTCTGGCACTCTTATTTTTTCCTCATAATTCTATGTTAAACAGGGCCGAATGCATCATCCTTCTTAGATGTCCACAAGCAGTGGTCTGGCTTTTTTTTTTTTTTTTTTGCTATTAATGATTCCTTTGAGAATCTAGTAAAAACCCTAGGTCCCTCTCACTCTGAAAATGCTTAAAGATACAAAAGATGAATATAAGAGGGTACAAGTTGTTCACAGATTCTGTGAAGCCAGGTTTGGAAACCTGTTAAGAATCCCTACCCTAGATTGTACATCTGCCTTAACACCATGCTCTGGATGGTGCGTATCCTTACTTTAAAAACTTCTGCACTTAGAAGTACTTTTGCTTACCTGGCTGGAGGTCCTCTGTGGGTGCTGGCATTGGAAGAGCAGAAGTAGAGGACCTCACTGTCACTGGAGCAGTGGTGACTGTCATGGTTGAAGTAGTGGTGTTGATGGTTGTTGGCACAGCAGTGGTGGTGGTTGTTGGAGCAGTGGTGACCATTGTGGTTGGAGTAGTGGTGGTGGTGGTGGTTGGACTGGTGGTGGGTGTTGTTTTTCGGGTAGTAGCAGTGGTTCTTGAAATAGTGGTAGTCATTGCTGAAGTA